>NW_028270169.1:45095709-46295709 GCF_037043375.1 Chiloscyllium plagiosum
TCTCGTTCTCCTCTCTCTCTCTCTGTCCCTCTCCTCTCTGTCCCTCTCCTCTCTGTCCCTCTCACTGTGTCTCGTTCTCCTCTCTCTCTCCTTTTGCTAAGAGCATGAAGATACAATTAAAAAAAATACAATTGTAAGTGATATGCAGGAGCAGTGGAACCTGTGTGTTTGTCATTGAAACTGACATTACAGTTGATAGGCAGTTAATGAAGCAGGGAGAGAGAGTTAATGAAGCATATGGTATGTTCTGTTTTATTAATAGCCATATTGATTACAAGATACGATGGGCTGAATGGCCTCCTTCTGCACTGTATCAATTCAGTGATATGAAATCTGTATTTGTTGTGATATTATCACATTATTAATGTTTCATACATTAATCAGTGCATTTACAACATGGCAAGTCAAGCAGTATAACACAAGAATGTAATCAAATTGCATTCGATTCTCATTAGAGCCATAGAACAAAGCGGAAAATGTGTAAGCTTGAATTTATTTGTAAAAATAAACAATCATATGAAGAATAATTGCTGAGTTTTCTGTTCTATCATTTATTTTCTTTTGTATTTTGAGGTGACTATCACAGTTTCATATTCTCTTCACTTTTCTTATCGCTGTTTTTTAGGTGCAAATGGGATATGGAGGCAACAACTACTTTTATTTGCTTAATTTATCTATGCCAAACTGGTGTTTTCTAACAATCCTTGCCAGGCGTTTTTTCATGATACCAGTAGCACCAGTTTATTGTTGGGAATAATTTTATAATATCTGTAAAATGTTTAATATAATTCAACCGATGTATTGTGGACACCGTTTCTAAATTGCGAACTTTTAAAATGTGTGTTGGTTGTAATGCGATTACATTGCCAACATGTTAAATGTTGTTTCTCAAGCGCGATTTTTCTATAAGAATGCAACCATCGCATTATGTAGATCATACCCACTGCTCTCCTTTGAGGAGGTAACAAGCAAGTTAGACACAGAATTGTAATAGATTGTCAGGCATGACTCCCCTTTGACTAAGCTGTGCTGACTCACCTATTTCATCATGCACTTCCAAGTACTTCTCAATTTCATTCTTAAAAATTAATCATAACATCGTATCAGTGACCAAGATCAGGTTAACCAGCCTTTAATTTCTCAACTCTCCCTCCTTCCCTTCTTGAATATGTTGGAGACCAGGCCAGACTCTCTCAAACTCAGGTTCTTACAGGCAGGAGAGATTGCAGAGAGAAGAGTCAGAGAAGAAACATCTGTTGAATCATGGAATCTGTTTTCACAGTAACAGCTTCTCTGCAACCAGCAGTTTCTGACAGCCTGCTAAAACAAACCAAACTAGACAAAAAATTCTGAACTGGGAGAACTGACCACTTCTCTGCCATTGTTTAAAGTGGCTACTTCCAGACATATTGGCATCCCTACCTTTACGACCCCTAAAAACAAAGAAAATTACAGCACAAGCCTGCGCTGATCCAGATCCTCTATCTAAACCTGTTGCCTGTTTTCTAAAGATCTGTATCCCTCCATTCCCTGCCCATTCATGTATCTGTCTAGGTACATCTTAAATGACGCTATTGTGCCCACTTCTACCATCTCTGCTGGCAAGGCATTCCAGGCACCCACCACCCTCTGCGTAAAGAACGTTCCACGCATATCTCCCTTAAATTTTTCCCCCCTCACCTTGAACTTGTGACCCCAAGTAATTGAGTCCCCCACTCTAGGGATGGCTTCTTGCTATCCACCTTGTCTTTAGCTCTCATGATTTTGTAGACCTCAATCAGGTCCCCCTCAACCTCTCTTTCTAATGAAAATAATCCTAATCTACTCAAACTCTTTTCATAGCTAGTGCCCTCCATACCAGGCAACATCCTGGTGAACCTCCTCTACACCCTCTCCAAAGCATTGACATCCTTTTGGTAATGTGGTGACCAGAACTGTATGCAGTACTCCAAATGTGGCTGAACCAAAGTCCTATACAATTGTGTCATGGCCTCTTGTACTCAAGACACCTCTTGAAAAAAACAAAGAGCAAAATAACCTTGTTAAATGGGCAGCATCATCACAAATAGGTGTATTACATGAGCCATTTTCCAGTCCTGACTCCAGTGATTCCTGAAAGATCACGACAAATGCGCCACTATCTCCTTCAGAACCCTGGGATGATATATATATATCCACCTTCAGACCTTTCAACTTCTCCAGCACTTACTCCCTAATGATGGCTAAAAACCTTTGCCCCCAACTTGACATTCTAGAATGCTACTAGTGTCTTCTACTTATCCAGCCTCAATTTCTGATGGTCCATGTCCACTTTTGCCTCCCGCTTACCTTTTCGTATATCTAAAAATAACTCTTTCAATCTTTTACATTATTTGCTGGATTACACTCATTTCATCTTCTCTATACATTAGGAAAACTAAATGCAGACTGGGTGATCATTTTTCAGAACATCTTTGCTCAGTTCATAAGCAATAAGCTGACATTTTGGTTTTTCACAATTTTAATACACCATCTTTGTAATGTTCACATTTCAGTCCTAGGCTTGCTGCAATGTTCCAATGAAGTCCAGCACAAGTTGGAGGAGCAGCAAGTCTTTTTTTTGCCTTAGGCACTTTACAGTCTTCTAAACATTTTGAATTCAACAATTTCAGACGCTCATCTCATTCCTGCAATTTATTTGTTTTTTTTATCTTGTAATTTCCAGTTTAGCCTTCCATTAGAGTTGATCTTTGTCCCTTCTCTAGGATCATTACTGCTCCTTTTTGTCCTTGCTTTGTCTTATCAATCTTGTTCTCTGACTTTCCTTCTGTTTCATTTAATCCTCCCACCTTTTGCAATAGCGTAAAACCCACCAGTTTTCCACCTCTCATTAGTTCCTGGGAAGAGTCATTTGGACTCCAAATGTTAACTTTGTTTCTCTATCCATGCATGCTAACAAACCTGCTGAGTCTGTTCCATCACAGTACTTATTTGATAATTTATTTCTCTTGTAAGTAATAAAAGAATATATTAGGTATAGGAAACTTCCTCTTGAATTCACTCCTGAACCTTCGTTTGTCTGTGCTTTGCAAATTCCCTTACCTGTATTTTCATTTTATTCAACGTATTTAACTGCTGCTTATCTTGAAGTTCTGGAAGGCAAAAGTTAAAAGATGATCAAGTTATTACACACAATGAAAATTTGAGACATCCTGAGAAAGAACTGGGGCACAGATGCATTGATAATGTGCTGTGCCATATAGCATTTCAGTCTGTATGCATCAGCTGCTGTGCTGTACATGGACGTGCAACGATGTGCGGTGTAGTAGTCTGAGAGTTTTGTATTTATTTTAAACCTGTAGGTCTCTATATTTCTGTTCATTACAAGTACATCCAATATCATTGGTATCAATGGCTACTGTGCAATGAATTTTTAGTAATTTTTAGGCCTTAGTAATTTTTTAAAAATGCTCATGAATTACAACTAAGCAGTTAAAAAGTAAACTTAGGAAAATTTAGATGGTAATTGCTGAAAAACGTGATAATATTGGATAGATTGAATGATGGTGCTGCTGCTCCCATATAAGCCAGAGTGTAGGAATCTCTGTTAGTTACATTAAACAATCTGAGCATCAAATAAGGGCTAGTAATGGTACTCCCCAGGACGTTCAGGATGATTTGACTATTTTCAAAAAACGTTTGTTCTTCTTAATGTGAAGTTAGTGGAGGAAGGTTTCATCAGCTGACCATATGGCTACAGGAGACTTCCCAAATAGCTACAAAAGTTACTTGAGGACAGAAGATACCAGCCGCCCAAGTCTTTAATCCAGTTGAAATTTAATCTTTCTTTAAATCTTCTGTCCTATCAGGATCTGCATCCACTTATTCCATTGTGAAATAACTCCAAGAGGCTGGTATCATGTCACAAAGTCACCCTTTTGTTTACACATGGAAAATCCTTGAATCTCAACCAGCTCTTTGAGTGACAGGGTATGTGGGACTCCTTTTTATCTCTGACAGTCAGGACTCTGTGATTGGACCAGATTAACAGCCTCAGTCAGGGAACTCTTGTTCCATGAGGTCCATCTAGCTGGCTTTGTTATAATCACTCCATCCTTCCCACTCTGAATCTGAAGACATAGGCTAGTTCTTTGTGTTTGGTAGCTTCCCCCAGGGCATTTTACACCAGGTTAGCTTCCTCCAACTCAGCCTCAGATACAGGTGACGTCTATTGCGCAGGAGCTTACCTCTTGCACCCAGAGCATCTTGGAAGAAATTCATTCTCCTCTTCAGGTCACAAAGATGTCTGCAGTGTGCACTTCAGATTCCGTGATCTCTTCAACACTTGACGGAGAGGAAGAACCCACAAGTTGCATAAGCCTTTCCAACTGTTCTGAGGAGCTGGGCACATTTTACTCCACTCTGTTTGCGAGTTTGCACTTATCGTATGGACCATATCCTTGTTGAGGACTGTTGCACCTACCTGAACTTTATACGTCACTGGACCTACCTTGCATCAACCATGTCTCTTACCTGTGGCTCCCTGAAATGAACTATCTGCTTCACTTTCCGAAGTCTTGTGCCTCTCCCTCTCCCTCTCTTGTCATTTTGGAGACCCTGGATAACCTCAGTGGAGTTCAGCCAATACCTGCTGGTCACCTTTGTACACTCTAATCACTTGTGCTCCCTATAATAATGGGTCCACTACTGTGATTTCATCTGTGCCAGTTCAAAAACGTTTCAATTCTGGTTGTGATGGCCCTTTGGTTTTCTCCATCACCACCAGCTGTGTGAGTTTTACTGGGACAAGATCTTTCTGCACCCAAAGTCTGATAATGTCAGCTGTGACTGCAAGTGTTTCCAGAAAATTTAAAACTGTTATGGATTCTTACAGTTGCAATACCATCAGTAATGTCTGTGCCAATGGGAAATTGCTCAAAGCATCCGTATTTGCCACTTGGCCTTCTCGACGGAGTACCAATTTGTAATTGTATACATAGCAGTCAAGCCAGTCGCTGAATTCAGTTTGAAACTATGGGTGACACTACATTGTCCTCTTTAAGTAGACCCAGCAGGTAAATATACAAATTTATATTCATAAAGATACTGGTGGAACTTCCTGACTCCAAATATGACCACCAAACATTCCTTTTCTATCTGTGTGTATTTACACTCTATATTAGCCAAAGTCCTGGATTTATACGCTATTGGGTGTACCTCTCCATTGGGCCACCCATAAGCTAATACAATCCACAACAACCCTCCAAAGAGTAACCCACCTAGATCCATTCCCCTACCCTATTATCCTATATTTACCCCTAATGCACTAAACCTACACATCCCTGAACACAATGGGCAGTTTAGCAGGGCAGATTCACCTAACTGCACATCTTTGGACTGTGGGAGGAAACTGTAGCACCCGGAGGAAACCCAAACAGACACGGGGAGAATGAGCAAACTCCAGACAGAGTTTGGAATCAAACGTGGGTCCCTGGCACTGAGAGGCAGCAGTGCTAACCAGCATGCCAATCCTACGTTTTCTAGTTTTTGGGTTTATTGCACTATTTTCTATTGTTAAAATTTTACATTTAATAATATGTAAATTTTAGCTTTTCTCTAAGCTGTAGGTACTGTATTAAAATGTTAGTTAGCTGGAACCTACTATAACATTGACCCCTATTTCAAATCCACTCTTAAGCTTCCATCACCTTTGCCTTTGTATTAAAGGCCAGTATTACAGATTTTTTTTTTTAGAGTTAATTACACTATTTCTCCTTTTGTTAAATCTTTATTCAGTAATAAAACTTAATTTTCAATGGATTTCCTTGCTTGGGGTGTGTGCTATAGTTAACAAATCTCTGTTCACTAGCTTCTATTCCACTGACTTATAAATGATGTTCACGGTTTATGATTTTTCCATCCATGCCATTCTGTGTAAATGTATCTGCTACAAATGTCAAACCTTTGTACATAATATTTTGTTCACTTTCATTGATTTACAGGCACTTGCACACTGTTTTAAATTGTTCAGAATGCTTTGTAGTAGCGTGAATAGTCAAAACTAAGTTGTGCAAAATGGGAAATGAATTAAGTTTTGTAAAGGGATGTTTACAAAAATCTAAGTCTCAATAAAACAAAATGCGTATGAAATTATTTGATCTCCTTATCTGGAAATTATTGTCATTTTTAAAAAACTTTTTTGGCTAAACAGTAATACCCCTGTACCTACGAGGGCTATGTTCTAAGAAACCGCGGATAATAGTGAACCTATCCATTTAAATGGGAAATTTACCTCCCCAGCAGTCCCCAGGTCCCTGGTTCTGGAATGTTCCATGTAATATGTTCAGGCCGCGGTAAACCACCGGTAATTGAAACTGTGGAAACAGACTCGCAGATATGGTGGTCGTCTGTACTTCTATTTTTGAGCAGAGATGTACAAATGGATTAGTGCAGTTCACAAGTTAAAGTAGACAATACAGATGAATTGCAGTGATGATCCCTCATAATATGAGGCAACCAAGGCAACATCTTCAATGCTATTGTATTAAGGGGCTGTTTGGAATGAAATAAAACCTGTACAACTGAACTTCAAGATAATTTAGCAAAGTCAATGTGGTTTTCTGAAAAGAAGGTAATGTTTCTCCAATCTATTGGAGATCTTTAACATGTGATAAAAGGGGAACTGGTCGACATAATGAAACAAAAATGTAGATGCTGACGGTTTGAAACAAACAAAAATTGAAATTGCTGGAGAAATTCAGCAGGTTTGCCAGCATCTCTGGAGAGAAAATAGTTAACTTTTTGAGTCCAGTGACCCTTCAGAAATTGTAAGACTATAAGAAATAAGAACAGGAATAGGCTGTTTTGGCCCCTTGAGCTTGCTCTGCCATTCAAAATGGTCATGGCTGATTCAGCACATATCCACCTTCTTGCTTTTCCCACATCACCCTTGATAAGATTCCCTAGATTAGATTCCCTACAGTGTGGAAACAGGCCCTTCGGCCCAACAAGTCCACACCGACCCTCCGAAGAGCAGCCCACCCAGACCCATTTCCCTACATTTACCCCTTCACCTTACACTACGGGCAATTTAGCATGGCCAATTTACCTAACCAGCACATCTTTGGACTGTGGGAGGAAACCGGAGCATCCGGAGGAAGCCCACGCAGACACTGGGAGAATGTGCAAACTCCACTGTTCTCCTACTGTTAAATAATCTAACCCAATCTTAAAGACATTGCTCCCGTAGAAGGTGGTTCACCTGACACTAACCACAAACTCTGTCTTTTCTGCAGAGATGCTGCTGAGTCAGTGGATATACCATATTTATCAATTGCTTTTTGGAATTATAAAGTGGAACATTAAAGGTTATTGCAGAGGTGCATGGATTCTTGTTGTGAGCAAGGGGGTGAAAGGTTGTCAGGAGTAGACAAAAGCACTGATTTGAGATTACAGTCAGATCAGTCATCATCTCTAAATGACGGAGCATACTCAAGTTGAATGGCTGACTCCTTCTTGTTCAAATGTGTGAATTGCATGTTGTTCTTTTGACACCTGGAGTTAGTTCTGACTGTTTTAAAGCTTTTATCTACAAACTATAAGGAACTTGCAAGTTTTGAAGCCTCAATTTCATAAGTGAGCAAATTATACTGATTTTGAAAGTTGAAAAATATGTAATATCATGTTGGTGTAGGATCATGTTGGTATAAGATGTGCTGTGAAAGGTTAGTAGAGCATATTTTAGAATTTTGCTTGTCTGTATTTATGGTATTAAGTGATACCCGAGCCCCGACCACCCAAGGTGTGAAGAGCAAGTTGGTTAATGCCACCAGAAGTCTCCGGTTGCTATAGAAAGATTTTAACTTCAACCTGGTAAAGGCATTAAAGTGTATGTAGACTTGATTAGATGCAGCTGACTGCTTTCTGTACCTTCTGCCTTAATCTCCTAAATTAGTTGAGGCCTGAATTTTTTTGGATCCTCGTTTATGTCAGGGACTCTGTGCACATATTATTAAAATGTACCCAACCTGATATTGACTTGGTCACAGGAGGAACAAAGAGTACAGTGGGTCATTAATGGTTTAATGTATGGTGCTTGGAGTTATGTATCATTTAGTTCATGGGTGGAACTGGACATCTATGGAGGTCAAGATTCAGGCCAAACCAGAGGTTTGACAGAACTAAGTCAGGGCCTGTATTTTGGCAGGTTTATGATAGAAGTATAAAAATAATGATATAGTTTTACAACCCCTTACAGGTAATAGGAGGGTAGTGCATTAGAATCCCATGGTCTGACAGTACCAGCATAAGAGTAGTAGAGTTTAGCAACATGGATGGGGCTTTTGGAGAGATTTGAAATTGAGAATGAAAAATTTAAATCTGATGTGCTGAACTACTGAGAGTCAACAGAGACCAATATGATGCTAATATAGGATTTTATAAGGTAAGAATGTAGGTGGCAAGGTCCTGAATGAAGATCCTGGTGTTTATGGAGGGTTGGACTGGGAAGGAGGGCATTTCTAAAGCAGCAGAAGTACTTTTATATCTTGTAATTTCGATCATGTGTCATGAGTGAAAATTCTGTGCAACTAGCCCAGGTGAATCCACTCCACGGAAAGCATAATCAATCTGGATAAATAGCACAGCAGATATCAGTCAATCATTAATAAAATTATGAAAAGTGTTACTACTGGCCAAGAGCTTACTCACTGATAGGTTAGCTTAGTTTGGGTTTCCAAAGTAAAGTGAGAGTGACTGCCATTCTTCATCAGTAATCTTCTCTTCATCATTAAGTCAGAAGAGGGATGTTTACTGATAATTGTACGATGTTCAGTTCCATTTCCAATTCCTCAGATACTTAAGCAGACCATGTTAACCTCGGAAGCATTTGAGTTTACATTGGTAAGTAAAACTTGTGCTATAAAATTGCCATCTGTAACAAACGAGAATCTAATCTCTTCCTTGACAACTGGTGACAGATTGCATGCAGTAAGAGCAGGAAATAATCTCTCAAGCTGTAGTCTCTGGCTTCAGGCTAGTCACTTTTTTCCCCCAGTAAAAATAGAAACAAAGTGTGCAAGATGTACTTTATCTACCTGATGCATCTGTAGATGTAGATATCTTCAATATTCAAGTCACATATTGGTGGAAAGGATCATTGAATTTTTCCAGCTTCCCAGTAATCAAGTAGAAAAAAAATTGGGCTTCATTATAGTTAGAAAATGAAACTTATTAATCCTTTTATTCCTGAAGAAATTTTATTCCTCTTAATATGTATCTATGTATATTAAAGTTGAAAACCCGATGTGAATAGCCTCAGAACTTTACATGTATTGAATATTGAAGATCAGAGTACGATTATGTTTGAAACAGAGAGGGAAGCAAGTTATATACAGTGAAATTATATACTTTCCAATAAATGTTTAGTGATAATGTTCTAGATTGTGCCTCTTCGCTTTTGCAATGTATTTGGGTTTGGAAAATTATTTTAATTTTGAATTAAATTGTGGGTTTGTTTTTGTTTTACACATCAAACTATTTACTTGCTGGAGTGAGATTAAATTTTGTAAAGGGCCACCTGGAATTTCTCACAACCAGAACACATGGGACAATTGAATTTGTAGCTTACAGATCTAGCAATAGAAACTTATCTCCTGTACAGGCAGAGTGCATACTGAGCAGGAGCGGACATGGGACTGCTGGGTAAGTGAGGCTTTATATTTGGGCGGTTGCTTTATCTGCAACACTACTCAGGTAGTGGTCTCCCATCCATCCTCCTCCTCTAAACCAAAAAAAAGTTGTGTGTGCCGTATTGTTGATTAGATTTTTTTTCCCCTCTCTTTTAGTTTTCAGTGGGCTCGTTGGGAATTTAGAATAGTGGGAATGGAGGTTAGGGCAGTTGAATGTTCCTCCTGCAGAATATGGGAGGTAAGGTTCAGCACCAGTGTCCTTGCTAACTGCATCTGCGGGAAGTGCACCCAACTTCAGCTCCTCGAAAACATTGTTAGGGAGCTGGAGCTGGATGAACTTCGGATTGTTCGGGAGGTGGAGGTGGTTGTTGAGAGGAGTTACAGGGAGGTAATCACATCTCAAGTAGAAGAAGAAGGTAGATGGGTTACTGTCAAGGAACGGAAAGGGGAGCGGCAAGCAGTGCAGAGATCCCCTGTGACTGTTCCCCTCAACAGTTTGGATACTGTTGTTGGTGGGGGGGAAGGAATCGACTTACCAGGGTTAAGCAATGGGGCACAGGTCTCTGACACAGTCTTGCTGTGTTGTTCAGAAGGGGGAAGAGGAGCAGAGCATCAGTCACTGGGGACTCAATAGTTAGGGGGACAGACAGGAGTTTCTCTGGGAACAAGACAGACTCACGGTTGTTTGCAGCCTCCCGGGTGCCAGGGTTCGTGATGTCTCTGATCGTGTTTTCTGGAATCCTTGAGGGGGACGGGGAACAGCCCCAAGTCATGGTCCACGTAGGTAGGAAGAGAAATGGGGGAGTACTATAGTTCAAGTATTTTAGATGGGTCAGTTTTTGTCCATTGTGTGCAGTAGGGTTTTCTGACACAGTATGTAGATAGGCTAACAAGGGACGAGGCCACATTAGATTGGGTACTGGGTAATGAACCTGGCTAGGTGTTAGCTTTGGAGATTGATGAGCACTTTGGTGATAGTGACCACAATTCAGTTATGTATACTTTAGTGATGGAAAGGAATCGGTATACACCGGAGGGCAAGAGCTATAGCTGGGGGAAAGGCAACTACAATTCGATTAGACAAGATTTAGGATGCATTGGATGGGAAGGAAACTGCAGGGTATGGGCATAATAGAAATGTGGAGCTTATTCATGGAATGGATACTGTATGTCCTTGATATATATGTACCTTGTCAGATAGGGAGGAAGTTGTCGAGCTCAGGAGCCGTGGTTTACGAAGGAAGTTGAATGTCTTGTCAATAGGAAGAAAAAAGCTAATGTTAGGAGGAGATGTGAAGGCTCAGTTAGGGTGATTGAGAGTTACAAGGTAGCCAGGAAAGATTTAAAGAGAGAGCAAAGATGAGTGAGGAGGAGACATGAGAAGTTATTGGTGGGTAGAAGCAGAGAAAACCCTTAAGCTTTCTATAGGTATATAAGGGATAAAAAAATGACGAATAAGATTAAGGCCAATCAAGGACAGCAGTGGGAAGTTGTGCATGGAGATAGAAGAAATGCTAACTGAATGTTTTCCGTCAGTATTCACACTGGCAAAAGACAGTGTTGTCAAGAATACTGAGAAACAGGCTACTAAACTAGATGGGATTCAGGTTGACAAAGAGGAGGTGTTACAAATTCTGGAAAATGTGAAAATAGAAAGTCCCTTGGGCCGGCTGGGATTTATCCTAAGATTCTCTGGGAAGCCAAGGAGTAGATTGCTGAGCCTTTGGTTTTGATCTTTATGTTGTCATTATCTACAGGAATAGTACCAGAAGACAGGAGGATAGCAATTGCTGTTCCCTTGTTCAAGAAGGAGAGTAGAGACAACCCTGATAATTATAGTCCAGTGAGCCTTACTTAGGTTGTGGGTAAAGTGTTGGAAAGGGTTATAAGAGATAGGATTTATAATAATTTTAGAAAGGAGTAAGTTGATTAAGGATAGTCAACATGGTTTTTTGAAGGATAGGTCGTGCCTCCCAGACCTTGTTGAGTTATTTGAGAAGGTGACCAAACAGGTGGTTGAAGATAAAGCGCTTGATGTGGTGTATATGGATTTCAGTAAGGCGTTTGATAAGGTTTCCAACAGGCTACTGCACAAAATACGGAGGCATGGGATTAATGGTGATTTAGCGGTTTGGATCAGAAATTTTCTAGCTGAAAGAAGACAGAGGATGGTGGTTGATGGGGAAATGTTCATCCTGGAGTTCAGTTACTAGTGGTGTACCGCAAGGATCTGTTTTGGGTCCACTGCTGTTTGTAATTTTTATAAACAACTTGGATGAGGGCACAGATGGATGGGTTAGTAAATTTGCAGATGACACTAAAGTCAGTACAGTTGTGGATAGTGCTGAAGGACGTTGTAGGTTACGAGGGACATAGATAAGCTGCAGAGCTGAGCTGAGAGGTGGCAAATGGAGTTTAATGCAGAAAAGTGTGAGGTGATTCACTTTGGAAGGAGTAACAGGAATGTAGAGTACTGGGCGAATGGCAAGATTCTTGGTAGTGTAGATGAGCAGTGAGATCTCTGTCCATGTACATAGATCCCTGAAAGTTGCCACCCAGGTTGATAGGGCTGTTAAGAAGGCATACAGTGTGTTAGCTTTTATTAGTAGAGGGTTCGAATTTCAGAACCATGAAGTCATGCTGCAGCTGTACAAAACTCTGGTGTGTGGCTGCACTTGGAGCATTATGTACAGTTCTGGCCACTGCATTATCGGAAGAATGTGGAAGCTTTGTAAAAGGTGCAGAAGACATTTACTAGGATATTGCCTGGCATGGAGGGAAGGTCTTACCAGGAAAGATTGAGGAACTTGAGGCTGTTTTCGTTAGAAAGCAGAAGGTAGAGAGGTGACTTAATTGAGATATTTAAGATAATCAGAGGGTTAGATCGGGTGGACAGTGAGAGCTTTTTTCCTAGGATGGTGATGGCTGACACAAGGGAGCATAGTTTCAAATTGAGGGGTGGTAGATATAGAGCAGATGTCAGAGGTAGTTTCTTTACTCAGAGAGTAATGGGGCCTGGAACACACTGTCTGCAACAGTTGTAGAGTAGCTAAACTTTAAGAGCATTTAGAGTCATAGAGTCACAGAGATGTATCGCACGGAAACAGACCCTTTGGTCCAACTCCTTCATGCCGACCAGATATCCCAACCGAATCTAGTCCCACCTGCTAGCACCTTGCCCCTATCCCTCCAAACCCTTCCTATTCAAATACCCATCCAGATAAATGTTGCAATTGTACGAGCCTCCACCACTTCTTCTGGCAGCTCATTCCATACACCCTCTGAGTGAAAAAGTTGTCACTTAGGTCTCTTTTATATCTTACCCCTCTCACCCTAAGTATGCCCTCTAGTTCTGGACTGCCCCATGTCAGGGAAAAGACTTTGTCCATTTATCCTATCCATGCCCCTCATGATTTTATAAACTTCTATATGGTCACCCCTCAGCCTCCGAAGCTTCAGGGAAAACAGCCCTAGCCTATTCAACCTCTCTGTATAGCTCAAATCCTCCAACCCTGGCAGTATTCTTGTAAATAGTTTCTGAACCCTTTCAAGTATTACAACATCTTTCGGATAGGAAGGAGACCAGAATTGCACACAATATTCCAACAGTGGCCTAACCTATTTTCTCCCTAGTTACCCTTTTGTCCTTAAATGTATTTGTAAAAACCCGTTGGATTCTCCTTAACTCTATTTGCCAAAGCTATCTCATGTCTATATTTTGCCCTCCTGATTTCCCTCTAAGTATACTCCTACTGCTTTTATACTCTTCTCAGGATTCACTCGATCTATCCTGTCTATATCTGACATATGCTTCCTTCTTTTTCTCAACCAAACCCTCAATTTCTTTAGTCATCCAGCATTCCCTACCTACCAGCCTTTCCTTTCACCCTGACAGGAAGATACTTTCTCTGGACTCTCGTTATCTCATTTCTGAAGGCTTCCCATTTTCCAGCCGTCGCTTTACCTGCGAACATCTGCACCCAACCAGCTTTTGAAAGTTCTTGCCAAATACCGTCAAATTTGGCCTTCCTCCAATTTAGAACTTCAACTTTTCGATCTGGTCTATCCTTTTCCATCACTATTTTAAAACAGCTCCCCCTCCATTTTCCAAACGGCACACTTGTTTGAAATGGGAATAGCCACAGAAGGCTCCTGCACTACCTGCCTGCCTCTTTTACCTCTCCTGGAGTTAACCCATCTATGTGACTGTATCTGAGATTCCCCCCCCCCCCCCCCCCCCTTCCTATAACTGCTATCCATCACATCCCCTTGCACTTGTAAATTCCTCATTGCCTCTAACTGCCTCTCCAACCGATCCATTCGATCTGATAGATCTGCAACCAACGGCATTTATTGTAGATATAATCCTCAGTAACCCGTAAACTCTCCCTAAACTCCCACATCCGACAAGAAGAACATATCACCCTACTAAGGGCCATTTTTGCTTCTTTCAGTCTACAGACCCAGAAAATAGCACTTATTCCTCGACAAAATACTTCTCCAGGTTAAATTAATTGTTATGGCTTATATTTTAAGTTTAATCAGGAGACATAGCTCAATAAAACATATAATCAAGAAAGAACTGACTCTACTCACTATTAAAGACTTATTTTAAGGCCACGTTAAAAATCCACTTATCTACTTCTGTGCTGTGACCTCTCTTAGACAGTTTCCTCCAAGATCAGTTGTGAATTTCATTTTTTAAAAAATTTTCCCAGACGCATGCCGATATCCAGCAATACATGAATTCATCAGCAAAGGCTTTAACTGCTAACTCTGTCAGTTAGCAATGTGGGTTTCATTCTTTCTTTCTGTCCTGCCCCAACCTCACCATGTGCTTCCTTTATCTGTTCTTCTCCCTTTTTAAAAGTGCCGTTGTTTTGACTTCTTTTTCCTCCAAAGTTCCAAAACAATGCAACAGTATATGAGACGGTAATTGCTGCTCCTATAATTCGAGGAAATCGCCTCCAACACCTAATATACCTCAACAAAGGAGCAGCTGTTACAGCCAGAATTTTTCCCGTCCTCCATCTTGGATTACCCAGAATTTAAATGGCCATTGGATAGGCATATGGATGAGAATGGAATAGTGTAGGTTAGATGGGCTTCAAATTGGTTTCACAGGTTGGCAGAACATAGAGGGCTGAAGGGCCTGTACTGCGCTGTTCTGTTCTTTGTAATATTATGTACTTAAATCTGTCATATGGATATGATGGTAATTAGATGATAGGCATTTTGTAAATTACACAATTACTGTCTGAAGGTAAGTAATCAACGTGGGTGTTTACTTCCCAGCTGACAAGCTTCATCGTGACATTTGCAGGTGGCTTGAATGAGTTTAACTACCTGCCTGCTATAAGAAAAGTAAAACAACGTATGAAATTTACCATTCGTTCATTTATTTGAAGTAAAAACACACCACGACATTTTCCTAATTTATTTACTTAAAATCCAAAATGGAAATAGGTTGTTATCTAAGCATTCTGGTTTTCCTTTCGGCTGACTGGGACCCTATCTCTGAAGCTTCCTGATTAAACCCTTCCATCTTGATACCTCTTTAAAGGCACTCCCTAAATTTTATATCTTTGATTTATCTCTGTCTCATAATATTCTGTGGGTTTGGTGTCAAAATCCACTTGCTAACAATCCTGTGATAGGCTTTGGGAAATTTTAAGGGGAAATCCTGATACTGAAATTAATTAAAAGCATCCAGGGAATATTGTAAGGTAGAAAAGAAACTGGGACCTGGTTGATGCCATATCAACTATGTTATGTGATTATATTGCATCCCTTTTGATTATGAAGCTCTGATTTGGGCTTGAACCTTTTCTTTCATTATTGGTAGCTGTTCAATCAAAGTTTTAGATTAGATTCCCTACAGTATGGAAACAGGCCATTGGCCCAACAAGTACATACTGACCCTCTGAAGAGTATCCCACCCAGATCCATTTCCCTACCCTATATTTACTCTTGACTAATGCACCTAACACTTCTGACAATTTAGCATGACCAATTCACCTGACCTGCACATCTTTGGAGCACCCAGAGAAAACCAACGCAGACACTGGGAGAATGTGCAAACTCCACAAAGACAGTCGCTTGAGGCAAGAATCGAACCTGGATCCCTGGTGCTGTGAGACAGCAGTGCTAACCACTGAGCCACCGTGCCACCCTGCCTACAGTATGGAAACAGGCCATCTTTGATATGGTTCAGCTTTAATTAATAAAGATGGGAAAGAGAGAAAATGGACTACAGACAAACTAACCTGACATCAGACATTGTAACTTTTTGGAATCTACGAATAAGGAAGTCTTAACAGTGTACTTTTTAAGAAAGCACAATATGATTAGAGAAACTTGACATGGAATTATGAAAGGAAAATTCTGTTTGACAGATGTTTTGGAGTATGTAACTAGCTGGATAGATAAAGGGGGATCAGTAATGTAGTGAAATTGGATTTTCAAAATGCGTCGCATAAGAGGTTAATACAAGAAAAAGAGCTCATAGAATTGGTGGTGATTTTTATGCAGAGAAGATTACCGAACAAACAAAGTAGAAATTTGTAATAAACAGAGTGTTTTCAAGTTGGCAGAATATGATCAGCGAATTGCTACCAAGGTCTGAGCTTGACCCCAACTATTTACAATCTATCTTAATACCTAGACTAAAAGATGAGGACTAATACATGTCGGCTGATGACCATCCTCAGCAGGATGTGATTGCAAATGTGAGGAAGATGCAAAGAGATATAGGCAGGTGAGATGAAGGGGCTACCAAATGGTAAATGGAAATGTGAGATTATTCACTTGAGCAGTAAGAATAGAAGAAAAAATAATTATTACCAAGTATAAAACTTGTAAATGTTAATGTTCGGAGAGAGAAGTGGGTGTACTAGCACAAGGATCACCATTTCCTAGCATATATCAGGTATGTGATGGAATACTGTACACTGGTCTGGGCGAGCGTGGCTCTAACAGCATTCAAGAACCTTGTCATCATCTAAGACAAAGCAGCCTATATGGTTGGCATCCCATGCAGCATTTTAAATATTCACTTGCTTCCATCACTGACACAATTATAGCAATATGTACGTATACAATATGCATTGCGCAACTCATGAACCCTGCTGTGATATCACCTTAAAAACCAGTGCCCTCTACTACATAGAAATACAAGGGCAGCAGATGCATGGAGCTGCATATACATGGGAACACAAACCATTGCAAGAGACCCTCCAAGCTGTCAGCATCCTGACTTGGAATATATTAATGATCCTTTGCTGTCACTGGATTAAAATCTTGCAACTGTTCCTCATAGTGCTATGAGTATGCCAACACCAAATGAAAAGTAGCTCTTAAGGTCATAGATTCAGAGTCCTACAGCACAGAGACAGGCCCTTTTGGCCCAAACTGGTCCATATTGGCCAAAATGTCTGTCCACACTAATCCCACACAAACTCACCAACACTCTCAAACAAAAACTAACAAACTTAAAAGACCCAGTACCACCCATGGACAAAACCAACGTCATCTACAAAATTCCATGCAAGGACTGCCACAAACACTACGTAGGACAAACAGGAAGAAAGTTAGCCACCAGGATACACTAACACCAGCTAGCCATAAAAAGACACGACCCTCTCTCCCTCGTAGCCCTACACACGGATGAAAAAAAAAACACCATTTTGACTGGGACAACACATCTATCCTGGGGCAGGCTAAGCAAAGACATGCCAGAGAATTCCTAGAGGCCTGGCACTCCAACCACAACGCCATAAACAAACAAATAGATCTAGATGCCATCTATCAACCCCTCAGAAAACGAACAGGAAATGACATCACCACAAACCCAGGAATCCCATCCAGGAGAAAGATATAAATAGAAAGCAGGAGACAACAGCTTCGCTTCACTTGGAGGTTGCCACTGATGATGTTACCAAGCCAGGTACTGAAACATCTGAATATCAAACTACAACTCAGTGAGTAAACCTACACCCTAAACTAATCCCATTTCTTTGTACTTTGCCCATATCCTTCTAATCCTTTCCTATCCATGTATTTGTCCAAATGCCTTTTAAATGTTGTTAATGTACCCACCTCAACCACATCCGCTGGCAACTCATTCTATATGTGTACCACCATCTGTGTAAAAAGATGCCCCTCAGGTTACCTTTTATTCTTTCCCTGCTAACCTTAAACTGATGCCGTCTATCCTTGATTTCCCAACGCTGAAAAAAAGACTGAGTGCATTCACCCTATTCATGTCTCTCATGATCTTATACACCTCTATAAGGTGTTCTTCACCCCCCCCCCCCCCCCCCCCCCCCTCTCCGGCCAGTCTCCTATGCTCTAAAGAAAAAAGTCCAATTTTGTCCAGCCTCTCTCTATATCTCAGACCATTGAGTCCAAGCAACATTCTTGTAAATTTCTTCTGCACTCTTTCCAGTTTAATAATATCCTTCCTATAACAAGGTGGCCAAAAACTGAACACAATACACCAAGTGCGGCCTCACCAACATCCTGTATAACTGCAACATAACTTCCCAACTTCTATACTCAATGCCCTGACTGTTGAAGGCCAGTGTGCCAATACCCTTCTTCACTGCCCTGTGACTCCACTCCCCTCTGTTCCATTACACTCCTTAAGGCCCTACTGTTCACCATAAAACTCCTACCTTGATTTGACTTTCCAAAATGTAAGACCTCACACTTATCTCTAATAAATTGCATTTGGCATTTCTTGGCTCAGTCTCCAAGCTGAGCAAGGTCCTGCAATTTCTGATAATCTTCCTCATTGTCCGTGATACTGCCTATTTTAGTGTCATCAGCAAACTTGCTAATCATGCCTTGTACACTCCCATCCAAATCATTGATATAGATAACAAACAGCAATGGACCCAGCATCGATCATGAGGCACTCCACTCGTCACAGGCCTCCAGTCTGACAAGTATCATTCCACTATTATCCTCTGCTTCCTACTTTCAAGCTAATTTTGTACCCATGCTTTCTTGATCGACAAATACGGATGAGATTGGAAGGCGGATTAAATGAAAAAAAGTATCCAATGGGATCATAGTGTCGAAGAAAGTTAAGCTCATACTGTCTAAATGCACACTGCATTTGCACGCGTTAGATGATTTGGAAGTTCGGTAGAGGTAAATGGTATGATTTAATTGTCATTTCAGTGACTTGGTTGCAGGGTGACCAAAACTGAATATTACAGCACTTAAACAAATTAAAATATTATAATTTGGGACACATAGGCAGAAGAACAAAGGAGGTATCATAATTGTTAATGAGAAACAAGATCAGATTTGGTTTGCAGGTTCAAAATGTAGAATCAGTTTGGTTGGATAGAAGAAATAACAGACAACAGCAAACATTGGTAGGTATTTGTAGGCCACCGAACTGTTGTGGTAATGTTAGGTACAGTATAAATCAAAAAAGCAGAGCATGACGTAATATGGATAATTCCATAATAATGGATGACTTTAGTTTGCATATAAATGAGGTAAACCTATCAAGACTAATGCAACGGAGGATGATATATTGGAGTGTGTATTGGGTGATGGGTTTTGGAGCAGTGTGTTAAGGAATCACTTGGGCATTGAACTATTTTAGATTTAACTGTATGCAATAAGAAAGGGCTACTTAATCTTGTGTAAAGGAGCCATTATGAAAAAGCCTAATATGATATATTAAATTTCAAAGTTTTATAATTAATTCTGTAAACTAAGCCCTAAATCTGAGCAAGGGAGACTATGAAAGTATATGAAGTAAATAGATCATGGTGTATTGGAAAACTGCATTGAAAGAATTGGTCGTAGATAGGAATTAGCTCATATTTAAGTATTACATAGCATACAAAAAAAATTCCTTTAAGAACCAAAAACTCACATGAAAACTGAATCAACTGTAACTTAAAAGTTAAAGGTTGGATTAGATCAAAGGATGTGTATGTATATACTTTAATCAATCAGTTCAGCATGTTATGGAGCTGGTGGGGCTTGAATGTGGGCCTAAAGGCTCAGAGATAGTAACCCCACCTCTGTGCCAAAAGGTTCTCAGGAAATTGTTTAGAAAGTATGGGCTGAGAAGTGGCAGATGGAGTTTAATTCAGATAAATGTGAGGTGCTGCATTTTGGGAAAGCAAATCTTAGCAGGACTTATACACTTAATGGTAAGGTCCAAGGGAGTGTTGCTGAACAAAGAGACCTTGGAGTGCAGGTTCATAGCTCCTTGAAAGTGGAGTCGCAGGTAGATAGGATTGTGAAGAAGGTATTTAGCATGCTTTCTATTACTGGTCAGAGTATTGAATACAGAAATTGGGAGGTCATGTTGCAGCTGTACAGGACATTGGTTAGGCCACTGTTGGAATATTGTGTGCAATTCTGGTCTCCTTCCTATTAGAAAGATGTTGTGAAACTTGAAAGGGTTTAGAAAAGATTTCCAAGGATGTTGCCAGGGTTGGAGGATATGAGCTATAGGGAGAGGCTGAACAGGCTGGGGCTGTTTTCCCTGAAGCGTCAGAGGCTGAGAGGTGACCGTATAGAGGTTTACAAAATTATGAGGGGCGTGGATAAGGTAAATAGGCAAAGTCTTTTCCCTGGAGTCAGGGAGTCCAAAACTAGAGGGCATTGGTTTAGGGTGAGAGGGGAAAGATATAAAAGAGACCTAAGGGGCAACTTTTTCACGCAGAGGGTGGTACGTGTGTGGAATGAGCTGCCAGAGGATGTGGTGGAGGCTGGTACAATTGCAACATTTAAGAGGCATTTGGATGGATATATGAATAGGAAGGGTATGGAGGGATATGGGCTGGGTGCTGGCAGGTGGGACTAGTTTGGGTTGAGATATCTGGTCGGCATGGACGGGTTGGACTGAAGGGTCTGTCTCCATGCTGTACATCTCTATGACTCTAAGTCGTAAGTCTGAGAATTGGAAAGAATTTTGGATTGTAGAAGGGATGACCAAGAAACTGATAATGAAAGGGAAAACAAACTATTAGTGCAAGCTAGCGAGTAGCATAATGGCAGACTATAAAACCTTCTTCAGGTATGTGAAAAGGTTATCAAGGAAATAATTTGGATCCATCATAGAGACAGAAGAACTTAAAGCTGAGAATGGGAAAAATAGCAGAGAAACTAAATAATTATTTTGTCTATCTTCACAGAGGAACATATAGAAAATCTTGAAATAATAGGGAGCCAAGGTACTTTAGAAAGTGAGAGGCTGAAAAAACAGTTGTAATAATTATCCAATAATCACAATATCTTAATTTGACGGTTCATAAAAGCTCCGGACCAAATAAACTTCATTGCAGCAGATTGAGAGAGGTGGCTGTAGGATAGTAGGTGCATTAGTGGCTCTTCTGAGACTGCAAAGAGAGAAATTACTGATCACTACGGGCTTGTTTATTTGACATCTGTACTAAGGAAACTGTTGGGATCTATTATAAAGCATGTAATAACTGGACACTTGCAGAAATGGTAAAATTGAGCTAAGTCAAAGGATTTAAGAAAGGGAAATCATTTTTGGTAAAGTTGTTTCTTTGAGCATATTTCTTGTAGTATTGACTTAAAAGCAAGTCAGTGGACAGGGTGTATTTGGATTCTGTGAAATGCTTTTGATAAAATCCCATGCAGAGGATTAGTAAACAAATTGCGAGTACATTGAATTGGATGGAAATTTACTAAGGATAGAAATTTACTTGAGACAGAAAACTGAATGTCCCTGTAAATGGCACATTCTTGGGAAAGCATACTGCTATTTGGATATGCTATGATGCCAGCTGATGTTATTATAGTACAAGTGAGATCCTGGGAACCATGGCTTGATAGATTAGATTATATTTTGATTTGTTTTGGTTTTAACAATGTGGTGTCTTACTGAAATAAGCACACGATGTTAAGGTTTTGTTTTGACAATAAAACATGTCAATAACATGAACTTATTTTGGTATATTCTATCTATTTAAAACACCCAGTATAAGTATAATCCCATTAATCCCAAAACACTCATTTTATAAATTGAAAAATATATAACTTTTTTTATAGTACTCAAAATATATCTCTGGTACAATATCCAAAAAACACAATCTGTACAATACCCACAACGTCACTCTCACAATACTCACACTAAATTCCCTATCTTTAACACCTCATTAGTTTTAACTGTGACTTTGACTCTTAGATAGGAAATACTGATCGTTTCTTGTTGGAGCTATTATACCAGAGCTTAAATATTCTTCACTTTAAGTTATCTCTTCAGGGTTTTATTGCAGCAGTGGTCAATACACATATCTTCATCTGAAGACTTCACAGGATTGTTCAAAATCCTTTTAAAACTCTCGCTGTACTATGGGTGTTTCCTTTAAGCTTATTTAAAAAAAAAACGCTCCTGACTTTCTAAACTGAAACTTATTAATCTTGTTTGGTCATAAAGTCTTAACAATGTGTACAAAGCCCTAATAATTCAAAAGCTAAACTTCAAAACAGTTTTTAAAGCAATCACCATGGCTATAGAAATATTTGAAAGTCAATTATTATGGTCAGACGCACAGCAAAATCCATGTATTTCACTAACCCAGAATTCAAGAACCCAAATTTGTAAGAAGTTATATAAAAGAAGAACGAAGTGTCTGCGCATGCTCATCTTGTTTTTTTTTAAACTGTACATGCAATTACACATGCTCAAGATAAAGTTGACTTTTTTAAAAACTAAATTCAAATTGACTTTGTTTAAAATTTATTTTTGTCTTCACTTTTCCATTTTTTATATGTTGTACATATTTTAGGTTTTTAGTACTTTGTAAAAATTTAATTCTTAGGTGGCACGCTGGCTCAGTGGTTAGCACTGCTGCCTCAGAGCACCAGGGACCTGGGTTCAATTCCCACCTTGGATAACTGTCTGTCTGTGTAGAGCTTGCACGTTCTCCCCGGGTGTCTGCGTGGGTTTCCACTGGGAGCTCTAGTTTCCTTCCACATCCACAAGATGTGCAGGTTTGGCGAATTGGTCATGTTAAACAGTCCATAGTGTTCAGAGCTTTGTAGGTTAGGTGCATTAGTCAGGGGAAATGTAAAGTAATGGGTAGGGGAATGGGTCTGGGTGGGTTACCTTCAGAGGGTCAGTGTATACTTGTTGGGCCAAATGGCCTGTTTCCATACTATGGGGATTCAATGTTTTGCTGTTACTGTGTATGCTTCAGGGTATCAGCCTGTGCAGCCTAAAATAAATAAACCATTTACATCACAGAAACAAGAAGTGCTTGGACCACAGCTGTTTAAGATCTTTATAAATAGTTTGAATGGGATGATGAAATGTAATACTTATATATCTGCTGATGACAAAACTAGAAAGGAATGTGAATTATGAGAAAGATTTATATGGGCTATATAAATGAACAAGAACATCACAGTTGGAATATAATGTGAATAAATCTGAGGTTATTTACACAGGTGGAAAAATAAAAACTAATGAACTTCAGATGCTGTCAGTCAAACAAAAATAGAAATTGCTGGAAAAGCTCAGCACGTCTGGTAACAGCTATGGAGAGAAATCAGCCTTAACATTTTTGGTCGAGTGACCCTTTCTCAGAACTGGTGGAAAAATAGAAAGGCAGTGAGCAGTTGGAAAGTTTTGATGTTGAAAAGGACCTGGATGTCTTGATTCATGAATCATTAAAGTTAGAATACATGCGCAGCAAACAATTATGAAAGCAAATAAGATGATGGCCTTCAATGCAAGGGATTTAAGTTCAGGACAAAAGATGTCTTGCAGTTGTATGGATCCTTAGTGAGACCGCACTTGGAGTATTGTTTACAGTTTTGGTGTCCTCCTCTAAGGAAAGGAAAAATATATTTAGCAATGAGGAATTGCAATAGTGCTTCACCAAACTAATCCCTACTTCCCTATCCAGACTAATTTAGCGCTCATTTGTCAACAAAAAGAAATGGGGCATGTATTCTCCAGAGGTTTGAAAAATGAGATAATTGAAACTTAAAAAATTCTTGCAGGATTTTCCCTGTCTGATTAGACTAGAACCAGAGGACACTGTTTCAGAATAAGGAGCTGGCGATTAAGATTAGGTTTTTTTCCCTGCTGAGAATGGTTTGGAATTTTCTTTCCAAAGATTTGTGAAAACTGGCTTTGAAGTAGTTAATCAGTCATGATCTGTTTGAATGGCGGAGCAGGCTTGCATGTTAAATGGGCAAAAGTGAGGACTGCAGATGCTGGAAACCAGAGTATAGATCAGAGTGGTGCTGGAAAAGCACAGCAGATCAGGCAGCATCCGAGGAGCAGGAAAAAGCCCCCCCACCCCCATTCATCTCTCCACCCTGGAGGCTTTCTGCCTCTATTCCTGATGAAGGGCTTTTGCCCGAAATGTCGATTTTCCTGCTTGCGTGTTAAATGACCTACTCATTCCTTTTTCCCGTTTTCTTAAATTACTTAGCATGTGACAGCCGTATCTTAAGAAGCAAAAACGCAGAATACTAACAAGCAGGTTTGGCAAACCAATGCACCATTTATGATATTTTCTGATTTGGTTTATCGTTGTCAAATGTAATACACAAGGGCAATTTAAAAGAAGAACGAGGGTTGGTAGGAAGGAAACAAAATGTATGCCATTTTTCTTGCAATGCAATATTTGATTCTTTTTACTCTGGTTTTTATCCTACCACAGTACATTAAATATCTTGAGTAAAGACATAAATGGTATCCAGTATGATCATGATCATGTTCCTAGTGCATCTTCCCTTGACTCCTTTAGCTATATGAAAGGCGGTAGTCACACCATCCTCCTTTATTAGCCTTCCTCTGTTGTCTAATTCAGTGGGACTGCACTGACTTGATATCACTCAGAACATTCACAATCTGTTGCAATGTCTTCACTTTCCACTGCTTCATTAACTTTGGAGAGCCCCGAGGATTTATTCTTAATTCAGTCCACTTTCAATTATGCTTTTCTGAGACTTGTGCCAGGTTGACTTCCATCTCTAGTGCTTCCTATGTCTCAGTCCCTTCACTATTCCTAATTTTGCTGAATGCTCGTCCAAAATCTAGACTTGGCTAAACCACAATTTTCTCCAGTTAAGCATCAAGAAATAAAAGTTATTATCTTCAGCACCCACCATAGAGCCCTTTGATTTCATCCCTCTTGTCAGCCAAAACCTCAGGCTGAAACAGCATTTTGTAGTCATGGCACCCCATTCAACTCTGAGCTATCCTTTCCAAGATAAAAGCAAAATACTGCTGATTTTGGAAATCTGTATTACAAACAGAAAGTGCTGAAGAAACTCAGCAGGTCTGCTAACACTGAAGAGAGGGGCAGAGTTATTGTTCTAAATCCAATATGACTCTTCACCTCCAGAAGAATTAGCATGTAGTAGTTTTTATGACAAAGGGTTAGCAAGCTAAACCAAATCAGCTTTACTATCACAGAATTCTCAACACAATGAAATTATAATGCTTGGTGACTTTCCGAATAACATCTCTGACACCAAGTTTATAATTTAAGCAAAAATGAACAATTTATTGTTAATAATGTAACTTTAGCAGAACACAGATAAACAGCAAGCCAATCTAATCAGTATCTGTGGTGTAAAGCTCTTTGAACATAAACACCACTCTCGCAGTAACAGGCATGTTAAGGGATTTTTTTTTTAAATTGTAGTTTGTCAGTTCAATATACAGTTTCAAATGATTAAATACCAGGTCTTCAGAAATCCACGGCAAATAGAATTCAAGCAAGACAGTAATCAGTTCATGCAAACAGTTGCAGCAGACTTCTGGAAATATTTACTTATTTATTACGTAACACGATCGAGCCCTCCACAGTCACCAGATGAAGGAGCGTCGCTCTGAAAGCTAGTGTGCTTCCAATTAAACCTGTTGGACTATAACCTGGTGGTGTGTGATTTTTAACTTTGTACACCCCAGTCCAACACCGGCATCTCTGAATCATTGCGAAGAGTGTTAGGGGTTCCTCCACAGCTTGTACTTGCTTAATAACTTTTGGCTGGTCACAGAAGTTGGTGTATTGCAGTTGCATCAAATGTATAAGTATCTGAAGAAAAATAACTCTGCATAGACTGGAGGACTTGAGGCCAATTCTGCTTTGATACTATTGCCATTTTCCAATAAGCATTGGTGCAGTTGCCCTGTGATGACTAATAAAGATCAAGAACATAATTTTATGCTAATTCAGATCTTTGCCTGTTATTATTTTTGTCATTGCATCTTTAATGTACTACCATTGTAAATTATAGTTGACGGTATTGGTTATAACAACCGCTAAAGTTCTATATTTGTATGTATAAATTTCTTCAAATAAGTACTTTCAAATATTTCAGATGAAAAATTATTGCTGCACAATCGTACAAAAGTTGGAAAAAAAACTCTGTAACCAAGCTTAAGAAAACTTTTAATGGCGGGGAGTAAGACGAAGGATCTTGAGTATCCGATAATTTTGGCTAAGATAGTTGTTGGTTTTGCCATTGGCGGAAGGTCTGATCCATCAGTAGCTGAAGATATAACTGAAAGACATCATTCGCGATGTATGTTTTATTGGGGAATAGAGATATTTGTGAACAAACTTGATAAATTATGATAAAATACTATTGAGAAATGATGGAGAGAGGAATTTAACAAGAGTCAGGATTTGGCACAGTGTTTTTCATTCATTAAAATATTCATCATTCATGGCTGCGCACACATTTGCTCCTACCTCCCTGTATGATGTAATCTGAAATGTGGTCTGAAATAGCGTTCTGTTGTTGACTGTGGGTTTGTGCGCAGAAATGACTTAACAGAAGTCAATGCATAAATTGATGTCAGCACATCTAGAAATGTATCATTAGACTAGAAAATATCTAGGTGGAATATTTGGCTGAAATACACTTTAAATATACGAGGGTAGCTTTACCAAGGAGTGGAAATCACAATCAGATTGCCACTCTGCTTTTTAAGTTAAGAAATAATGCTGCATTTCTGACAAGCGATTCTGATCAGAGATCATTCAAAAATGTGGAGCAATCTTTAAATATGACAGTCTCTTGTAGATTAGGATAGTCGGGGGATTCAGACGTTGCCCCCTTTTCATAGCATTAGTTGCCATATTCTGTGATTTTAATATCTGGCACCAACTAGCCACGAAACGACACGACCAGCTATCCTTAGTAGCACACACGGAGATGACAAGCAACATGAGTTTGACTGGGACAACACTACTATTATAGGACAAGCCAAACAGAGAACAGCCAGGGAATTCCTAGAGGCATGGCACTCATCCACTGATTCAATCAACAAGCACATCGACCTGGACCCAATATACCGGCCACTGCAGCGGACAGCTGGAACTGACAATCGGAAGCGGCAGATTCAAACCACTATAAATGCTGGAGAAAAGATCACAGAAGCGCTTCACAGGAGGCTCCCAAGCACTGAGGATGTCACCTAGATAGGGGACGAAACATCTGCAACACAAATTCCCAACTCTGCGAACACAACCACAACAATGAGCACCCGAGCTACAAACCTTCGCACAACTTCCAAAAGTGGCTTGACAAACATCCTGTACAGCTGTAACATGACCTCCCTATTCTTATAGTCAATGCTCTGACCAATAAAGGAATGATTTACATTGTGCATTACTTCAGACAAAGTAGGTAAATAAGCATATTTTTTGGTTTCCAATTTATGAAGCTATTTCAAATTCTTGCGGTACAGCAACAAATTATACAATGGAACATGATTGTAAAGTTTTTCAATATATCATAAATTTGCTTACAGCACAAGAGACCTCAACTCTCAAAACAATTCTTAATTAATTCATTGAGTATGAGCCTATTAGCATTTTAGTTAAAGTAGGGAAGGAACTAACTTAGTCAGTCGGGCAAAAATAGCACAAAACCAGTTTTAAAATTGGGAGTACTGCACTTAGCATACTTCTTTTAAAACTCTAATCTTATAGGCTGCAGTTTTGCCTAGGGATATTACAATTATAATGCCAGTCAAGGTACTTGTTAAAAAAAAATGGTACAATAGTCATGATGAGAAGATGATCCTTTTAGTCTCATGCCACAAATATTGCCCAATCGAGAGGAGTGATTCTGGGAAGATACAAACATGGATGAACTAACTGAAATCTCTATTTATAACAGTAAATGTTTCAAATACATAAATTCAGATGACACATAAATCAGATTCGTTGACAGAATCATTCACCTGCAAAGAAGGATTGACTGATTTTGATATTATTTGTTTCTCTGAGATGGAGTCATTAGAGTTGCACAGCAAACCCTACAGTCCAACTCGTCCGTGCGAACCAGATATCCAAAATTAATCTTGTCCTATTTGCCAGCATTTGGCCCATGTCACTAATGTCCTGGATAACTGAAATAAGACCTCCAAACTCTGTGCACTGACCAATAAAGGCAAGCGTACCAAATATTGTCTTCACTACCTTGTCAACCTGTGACTTTACTTTCAAGGAACTATGAACCCAAGGTCTCTTTGTTCCTCCAGAACCTTATCATTAAGTGTCGAAGTCCTGTCCTGATTTGCCTTACCAAAATGCAGCACTTCACATATTTATCAAAACTAAACTCCAACTAACTTGTCAGCTCATCTGATTAAAATATCTCTTCGTAATCTTCACTGTTCATACACCACCAAGTTTGGTGTTATCTGTAAACTTATTAACTATACTTCCTATATCAACACCCAAGTCATTTGTATAAATATCAAAAAGCAGTGGACCCAGCACCGATCCTTGCAGCACACCATTGATCACAGTCCTCCAGTCTGAAAAGCACTCTCCTCCACCACTATCCTCTTTCTCCATACTTCAAGCCAATTTTGTATCCAAATGGCTAGCTCTCCCTGGATTCCATGTGACCTAACCTTGCTAACCATTTTACCATGAGGAACTTTGTTGAACACCTTGCTGAAGTCCATGTAGACAATATCCATCACTCTGCCTTCATTAAATTTCTTCGTCCCTTCTTCACAAAACTCAATCAAGGTTGTGCATGGGAAATTGTGTCTCATGAAGCCATGTTGACTATCCCTAATCAGTGCTTGCCTTTCCAAGTACATGTTAATCTTGACCCTCAGCATTCCTTTCAATAATTTACCCACAACTGATGTCAGGCTCACCAGTCTATAGTTCCCGATACCACCTGACTTAAATAATGGCACCATATTAACCATCCTCCAGTCTTTAGCACCTCCCCTGTAGCTATTAATGATACAAATATCTTAGCGGTGGGGCCAGCTATCACTTTCCTAGCTTCCCACCAAGTTTTGGGGATACACTTGATCAGGTCCTGGGGATTAATGTAACTTTGTGTTTTAAGAAGTCCAGCACCACCACCTCTGTAACGTGGATGCCTGTTTAAGATATCACTATTTATTCCTCCAAGTTCTCTTGCTATGTTGATCTCAAACATCGTCCAGTTATATTATTGCTATACTTTTGGATATTTCCCAACAGCTTTGTTATATCAAATTTTCACTATATTAAAGAAGTTACATAAATACAATGAAATGCCTTAAATTGCTTCATAAGAACATTATGAAATTGTGTTCAGATTAAAGGGAAAGAGAAGAAAAATGCACGTATTTGAGCCTTTCACAACCTTCAGACATCTTAAAACCCTTTATAGTTAATAAAGTACTTTTTGAAGTATAGTACTGTTGCAGTGTAAGAAATCACTTTTTGGCTGAACTCATTGGGATCACCACAATGCCAAATGATTTACCCAACTGTTTCTGTCAGTCCCATTCCTACTGCATTTAAATTTCTTCTCACCATATCTTTCCAACTTCTTCTTCCTGGTAGACCCATTACCTTATTTGTCTGACCATATTTGTGTGGTGATGGTATACTCCCCATTTTCCTGGATGACTGCATTTGCAACCACACTCAAAAAAATCATGACAGCATCCAAGACAAAACAGCTCACGTGATTAGCACCTCGTCAACACACATTCATTCTGTCCCCAACTGAAACTCAGTAGCTGCAGTGTGTACAACCAAAATCCACTGCAGAAATTCACCAAGGCTCCTTAGATATCACCTTCCAGACCCACAATAGCTTTCATCAAGAAAGACAAAGGCAGAAGGTACATGTGGGCACCACCACCTGCAGGTTCCACTCCAAGTTTGACTTGGAAATATATCGTTGTTCCTTCAGTGTCGTTGGGCCAAAATTGTGGAGCTCCATCTATAACGATATTGTGGGTATACCTACAGCACATGGACTACAGTGGTTCAAAAAGGTATCTTACCATCGCTTCCTCGAGGGCAGCTAGGAATGAACAATAAATGTTGGCCAGCCAGTGATGTCCACATCCTGTGAATGGACACACAGAATCCTACACTTTTTGAAATGATTTTATTTCTGAAAGTCTGGAGACTGGAATGTAATTTGAAGGCTTGCTTCCATTATTTGTAAGAGAGCTACTTTAGGTCATTACAGTTAAATCTTTTTATTGATATCATCACCATCACCTACAATGGATGATAAAGTTCATAGAGTCATAGAATTTAGCACAGAAGGAAGCTGTTTGGACTTGCTGCGGCTCAACAAAAGCAGTCTAGGTAATCATATGTCTAAATTTTATCCCTATAACCCTGCAATTTATTTCTGTGGTCGCTTGTCCAATTCTCTTTTCAAACTATGACTGAACCTGAGTCTATTTCCTCCTCAAGCAGTGCATTCCAGTTTGTAACCACTTAATGGGCGAAAATGTTTACCTTCATGTCACTTTTAACTCTTTTACCAATCACTTTATATCCTGTACCATATTCTTTATCATATTGATGAGAACAGTTTCTCTTCCTCCTTCTGTCCTTTTCTCCTCTCCTTTTTTTCTTTTGCTCGCTTGCTCTTTATTTTGCTCACTTTCTTTGTGTCACGTTGGTAGTATAAATCAGATGTAAACTCTCAGAGCCTATAGGTTTTATATTCAGTGCTTTTACTTATAAAACTTAAGATCCTGTGTGGCTTTTTAACTACTTTCTCAATCTTGTTTATAACCTTCAATGATTTGTGCATACAGACTTTCCAGGCCCCTCTACTCCAATATTTATTGTACCACTCCGGTCAAGTTGAAACTGAATTTTTAACCCCTGCACTTATGTATTCCTCACAGGAAAATGGCTTAAATGGATGTAGTTTGTAACATAATCTACAAGGGATGGCTTGCTGTTGAATAGGGATTAGATAACACTATACTGGGCCATCCCAGCTATTTATCTGATCCAAAATGTAGATAAGTAAGGAAAGAAATTAATACATTGCAGCATATCTGTTTAACACATCAGTTAAAAACAGTGAAGAAGTAATTTTCTCCTCTGCATTCTGAATGCAATGGTTATTTATTAAACCATTCAGTATTCTAGATTGTGTACATAATTTTGATCATTGGATCTTGAAGATTAGAGAGCATGGAAGAATGCTGTACAAACCCCTCATGAGATGGTTCTAGTTCCTTCTGTGAACCGTGGAGTTAGTAAGGTGCTTGATTAGTGAGAACAGAGTGACAAAATGGGATTGAGCGGATAGAAAAAGGGATATGGATTCACCAGATTGTATGGACAACTTCCCAAGTGGTGTCAAGGTTTGTCCCAAGTAGCTCAGTGATGCAGGACTCTGTTCTTCAGAACATTCACCAAGGCAAATATTTGACCGTGTCTGGAAGACCCATCAACTCTGTGAAAGATGCTCTTTGGTCTGTCAGAAAGTTGCTGGTCTTCCAGTGAAAAGAGTTGACCTCGACTGAATGTTGTACACTTGCAAGTTCGAAGGTCCAGAACTACATGCTGAGGGATGCATTAAAGCTTGGGGCAGCTGCTGCCAAAGCATAATGAGGAAAGACTATTGGTTAAAGTCTTTTTGCCAAAGTAAAGTTGGTTCTGCTGTAACGCATATTTCTTCAACGCGAATTGGCTTTAACGCGATTGAAGAATTTAGACCGTTATTTGTAGAACTTTAATTTTCTTTTCCTGTATAGGCTATAATGTGATTCCGGCCCCATTAGTTTAAATGGCGTGGCTATTGTGCAATTTTCTTATGCTGCGAGATAGTTCTGTTCTTGTGCAATCATTATAATATCAGAACTGACTGTCCAATGGGGTTCTGTTCAAGTATCAAACCCTCGGTGCCACAAATGTATGTAAATAACATCCTGTGTAAATAAGAAATGCCTCCGGTTTCTTGCAACTTCAAGAAATGCCAGATTTCAATATTTGTTCTTCTTGTGCAAAGATGACACTGAACAGCTTCAGTAACTGTATGTACAGAACAATTTTTTAATGAACAATTTATATTTTTGTAATAAAAATATTTCATGCTTAGTGCAGTGTGGGCCTTTCCTTTCAATAAGGAATGTTACTTAAAGGTGACAGCACAAGTTTGGAAAGTCACAGGATATGTGGTCACAGCAAAATAATCAAGCACCTTCGTGGTCAGTAGTTCTGAGAGACAAATTAAGGACTGGCATGCTTGTTGTGGTATGTGTAAGGCAGTTAGTTACCCTGAATTGGAGGTCAACATTATTGTGTGTGGTAAGGATAATGACTTGTCTGTGCTTCTGGAGCCATAATGAGAGTTCCTAAACCTCTGTTTAATGAAAGAATTATGATTCATCCAGCTCCATCAACATGTATCTAGGCTATTATATGATTTACAAAGAGCCAACTCCAAAAGTTGCAACATAGTTTATATGGATTGGAGGGTAGCTTATGACGATGCTGACACTTTAAAAGGGTTATGCTGTCCTGAGTTTTTTTTTAAAAAAGATAGTTGCTAAAGCAGGAGTGCCGAAGTGGAGAGGGAGCCAGCCTGAATCAGTGTTTTTTTTAAGAACAGTTTAATAATGGAGGGAGAGTGGCCATTTCTCCCAGTTCAGGTTCAGTTTATTTAGCTGTGCCAGTCACAAAATATGAGAGTACCAAAAGGGCTGCAAGCTTCGGTAAATGATTCCTAATTGACTTTCTCTGAAATCTCTCTGGTTGATCTCTCATGGATTGAATTCCTACCTGTTAGAATCTGTGTTTGATGTTATCTTTTTGCCAAAGGGTGTGTTTATGGATGTTGCTATATTGTAACAGTTAATTAGTTAAGTCGCTCTATCGGGTGGTTAAGTTTTCAAATAGTTGTTAATCTAAATTCACTTCCTTTTGTTTGTGTTTCAACTGTAGTGTTTAAATAAATTATGTTTTACTTAAAGCCGAGTGGTATGATCAGTTGCATCACATCTGGAATATCACTTTACATCTACCTTTAAAATAAGAAAATGTTAGCCAACTTAAAATATTTTGAGAGTGTCTGTCCTGGTGCATAACAAGCTAATGTAACTCTGCTGTTGAAAAAGGGAGGGAGAAAACCGAATTAGATACTGGTTAGCCTGACATCAGGCTGAAATGCTTGAATCCATTATAAGAGATTTAATAGCAGAGGATTTGGAAAATAGTGACAGGATCAGGCAGATGGATTTGTGAAAGAGAAATCATGTTTGACAAATCATCTGGAAGCTTTTGAGGATGTAACTAGAGTTAATGAGGGGGAGCCAGTGGATGTGGTTTACTTTGGATTTTCAAAAACCTTTTGAGAAGGTCTCACACAAGAGATTAGCATGTATAATTAAGGTAAATGGAACTGGAGGTATTATACTGACATCGAGAACTAGTTGACAGACTGTTCCATAGCCAACGTGTGGTTCAGTTCTACAGAAATTCAGTGACTTTTATTCTGTATCTGATTAAACTTTGTCTTTCATATTTTGATTATGATTACTATTATGAAGAAAATTATTGATACTGTGTGGTTTACTGCATTTCTTTTCCTTAAAATGCTTGTTAAATTCAATTTTCTGTAAACGTTATGCTATGAGAATTGCATTTTGCTCAGAGTTAAGCCATTGCAGTTTGTTTCTCCTTGAACTGACTTCACACAGTTGACTGATGGAATTCCCCGCCCTGCTAAAGGTGCAATAGCATTATTGGGCATCTGATGAGCCTACAGATTGCAATGATGTATTTTTGTTGTGCTCAGAGCACCTCAGGGAGGGAAAGAATCCAGTATGTCAGAGGCATAGATTACTTATGTGGATCTCAGAGGGTCACTTGCTCCTTTTGATCCCACAGAAATAATGAGAAACCTACTCATTGAGCCCTCCCAAGTCTAGAACATCCATGGTTTGTATTCTGTCCTGTTTTAATCTTAAAATAGCATCTGGGTCCTTTTGCTGTTAAAAGATCTCGATTGTCATACTTAAGTTAAAAATACAATCTCTCTAAATGATCGCAACATAATTAAAGTACTGACAGTGGGCACAGGAGTTAAGTTGTTCAGGATCCTGTAGAAATGGGCTGAATTGTCTCCTCTTGTGCAAGAATGACTGCGACTTTTGGCGCAAAATTCAAGCAGTTCTTAAATCAGCCATTCAAGGTAATCAAATTAACAATTTTTCTTATAAATTCCATGAATTCAATAAATTCTAAAGCGATGCACAGTTAATGGTATCATTAAAATCTCTTTTATTATAGAAGAATCTAATTTTTTCAGCTATCTTCCATAATATGGTCTTGGCTTTTCTAAAATGAGTAAACCAAGTTCACAAAGATTGTGTAATGATATTGAGACTAATCTAAAGCAAAAGGAGGCTTACAACAGTTGAAAGATTCAGAATACAATACAGAATTCAGCTGAATAATTAGAGTCGAAAGGGATCAGTGAAAAAGTATGCGAATATATTAGCTGCCATTATCAAAGGAAACACAAATTTTTTTTATAGGTGCCTAACGTCAAAAAGGTAGCCAAGGGAAGGGTTAGGTTACTTGGAGACCAAAAAAGTGATTACATTTTAGAGACTGCGTGTGGCTGATAAATTAATGCTGTTATTTGTTTTACCATAACAGGATGCAGTGTCAGAAGTCACGTGACACCAGGTTATAGTCCAACGGACTAATTTGAAATCGCAAGCTTTTGGAGCATTGCTGTTTCGTCAGGTGAAGTTGACAAATGAGCAATGGTCTAAAACTTGTGATTTCAAATAAACATGTTGGACTATAACCTGGTGTGTGGCTTCTGACTTTGTCCACCCCAGTCCAACACTGGTACCTCCACATCAAGGATACAGTGTGGTAAATGAGGCAATAGTGAATTTTGGGTAGGGGTTGAGGGTTGAAATTCTTCAAGGTCAGGCCACAACTGTCCAATCCTTTCACAATGTTGAATATAGAAAGGTGCTGGAGAATTTCAAATGTTAACCTCTCTGTTCAAAGAAAGGATAGGGATAAACTGGACCAATGAGCCAAAGTCAGTCTAATGTAGGGAGTGACAAACTTCTAGAAATAGTATTCCAGAAGAATACGTTTTTGAGCCTGGTGTTCTACCAGTTGTGCTGAAGACTCGTGCTCCAGAACTAGCCAGGCCATTAGCCATACTATTCCAGTATAGCCATTACACTGGCAATTAGCCAGGAATGCACAAATATGAATTCCTTTGGTATAAACTGTTCCCAAGACACAGGACAGATTCGACCAGACCACTTGCCACACTGTTGTCACTTTTATGAACAAATTGTTGGTAGGAAGTATCATCAGTGTTTAGCAATAAATTGTTCACTCATGCTTGGTTTGGGTTCCACTAGGACTGTTTAGCTTCTCATCTCATTACACTTTTGGTCGAAATATAGACAACAGAATTGACTCCAGAGGTGAAGTGACTGCCCTGGATATCAAGTCAGCATTTGACCAGGAGTAGTATCAAAGAGTCCTGACAAACTGGAATCAATAGGATTTGAGGGAAAACTCTTTACTGACTGGAGTCATACTGAGTACAAAGACAGGTGGTTGTGATTGTTAGTAGCCAGTCATTTTGGCCTTAGAACATCAGTTCAGGAATTCCTCAGTGTGGCAGTCATACACTGAACCATCTTCAAATACTTTTCTATTGACCTTCCCTCCATTATAAGGTCAGAAGTGGGGATGTTTGTTGTTGATTTCACAATGTTAAGCAACATTTGTAACTCCTCAGGTACTGAAGCAATCCATGTGTTTCAGCAGCAAGATCTGGGTAGCCTCCAGGCTTTGCCTGATAAATGGCAAATAAGATTTGTGCCAGACAGTCCTGATTGTTGTCCCGTTTCCCCCCTCCATCAAAACAAAACACTGAGAGACAGAGTAGTTTTACCTCCTTCATCTTTATTCCGGGCCTTAGAGGAAGATTCATGCACTGAGACATGGAACAGCAGTTTCTCAGTAACTATATAGTCATTTTACAGGGAGGAGCATCCAGATAAGGCAACATACATACTAATTGGGTGACCACAATAATCAGCAAGTGTCAATAGTAAAGATTAAGCTATCTGCTGTTACACAATGAATAACTGACTTCACATTATAAATACTTTTCACCTTGTTAACTGACATTACATATTGAATGCTACCTCATCTTGTTAAATGGCTCTATATAAAGAATGCTTTACCACCCTGTAACCCATTACCCTTGCCTCCAGCACCCCATTGTTAACTGTAAATTCTTATCTGATCTGAGTTTTATTCTGCTCAGCTGAACCTCTTATTTCACAAAACTCAGAACTTAACTCTTTCCCTGCATGCTTATGCCCTATACACATTCTCATTCTCCCCTTTTATCATTTCATGGTAACCACCGAGATGGCACTACCAGCTTTCACAAGACTCTGACAACTAGTATTTAAGCAAGTTATTGATACATAGCATACAATTATTATAACAACAAAAATCACTAGTCCATTACAGTAATTAGAGTTTGAAGAATCCTCCCACGCGGAAAAAACATTCACCAGTAAAGTTTTTAAATCCACAGATCTTAATGACCACTCCATCCCCTCCAAGTCGAGTGGAAACGAGCCCGGTCTCCAAAATCTCCTTTACTTAAAGTCCAACCAGAAAACAAAATTCAGTCTGTCCTTCTGCATCACTCCACGGAGAAATCAGATTTCTTGGATAAGGACTGTTCAATGCTTCACAAAACTGATGAGAAGCATTTAACAGCAGAGATGCTTCAGATGGAGGATAACAGTGCATCTAAGCATGCAGTGCAGCAATGCACTGTAGGCTCAGTGAGTGCAGCATTCTTTGCTGTTTAAATGTAACAAACCCAACTGGCTTTTGTGATGTTAACTTGATCAGTGAACCATCATATTCCTTAAATGATTGAAAGACAAGTCAAATCTCCGTAGGAAGGCCACTGACTAAAAGCATACTGACCTCCTCTTCACTGTTGTTAGCTTCTTCACTTCTCTTGCTCATGATGAAAATGAGGCATGTAAAATTTCATCCGCATATCTGTATAACATTTCATATTTTCTTAAAATGGCAATTGGAATAAATATTTATAATTTATTCAGTGCAAGGCCACCATCGTGAGTCCTAGTATATAGTCAGAAATAGGAAAGGAGCAGTCACCTTGTTGGGTGTTTACTATAGGCCCCCCAATAGCAGCAGCGATGTGGAGAAACAGATTGGGAAACAGATTTTGGAAAGGTGCTGAAGCCACAGGGTAGTAGTCATGGGCGATTTCAACTTCCCAAATATTGATTGGAAGCTCTTTAGATCAAGTAGATTGGACAGGCGGTGTTTGTGCAGTGTGTCCAGGAAGCTTTTCTAACTCATTATGTAGATTGTCCAACCAGAGGGGAGGCCATATTGGATTTGGTACTTGGTAACGAACCGGGACAAGTGATGGGCTTGTTAGTGGGTGAGCATTTTGGTGATGGTGAACACAATTCTGTGACTTTCACCTTGGTTATAGAGAGAGATAGGTGCGTGCAACAGGGCAGGATTTACAATTGGGGGAAGGGTAAATACGATGCTGCAAGACAGGATCTGAGGAGCATAAATTGGGAGCATAGGCTGTCAGGGAAAGATGTCGTTGAAATGTAGAACTTTTTCAAGGAACAGATACGATGTGTCCTTGATATGTAAGTACCTGTCAGGCAGGAAAGAGATGGTCGTGTGAGGGAATCTTGGTTGACGAGGGAGGTTGAATATCTTGTAAGGAGGAAGAAGGAGGCTTACATAAGGTTGAGGAAACAAGGTTCAGACAGAGCGTTGGAGGGATACAGGATAGCCAGGAGGGAGCTGAAGAAAGGGATTAGGAGAGCTAAGAGAGGGCATGAAAAATCTTTGGCGGGTAGGATCAAGGATAACCCAAAGGCCTTTTATGCGTATGTGAGAAACATGAGAATGACGAGAACGAGGGTAGGTCCGATCAAGGACAGTAGTGGGAGACTGTGCATTGAGTCAGAAGAGATGGGAGAGGTCTTGAATGAGTACTTTTCTTCAGTATTTACAAATGAGAGGGACCGTATTGTTGAAGAGGAGAGTATGAAAGGGACTGGTAAGCTAGAGGAGATACTTGTTAGGAAGGAAGATGTGTTTGGCATTTTGAAAAACTTGAGGATAGACAAGTCCCCCGGGCCTGATGGGATATATCCTAGGATTATGTGGGAAGCAAGAGAGGAAATTGCAGAACCGTTGGCAATGATCTTTTCGTCTTCACTGTCAATGGGGGTGGTGCCAGGGGACTGGAGAGTGGCGAATGTTGTGCCCTGTTCAAAAAAGGGAATAGGGATAACCCCGGGAATTACAGGCCAGTTAGTCTTACTTCGGTGGTAGGAAAAGTAATGGAAAGGGTACTGAGGGATAGGATTTATGAGGATCTGGAAAGATACTGCTTGATTAGGGACAGCCAGCACGGATTTGTGAGGGGTAGGTCTTGCCTTACAAGTCTTATGGAATTCTTTGAGAAGGTGACCAAGCATTTGGATGAGGGTAGAGCAGTGGATGTAGTGTACATGGATTTTAGTAAGGCATTTGATAAGGTTCTCCATGGTAGCCTTTGCGGAAAGTCAGGAGGCATGGGATAGTGGGAAGTTTGGCCAGTTGGATAGAGAACTGGCTAACCGGTCGAAGTCAGAGAGTGGTGGTAGATGGTAAACATTCAGCCTGGAGCCCAGTTACAAGTGGAGTTCCGCAGGGATCAGTTTTGGGTCCTCTGCTGTTTGTAATTTTTATTAATGACTTGGAAGAGGGAGTCGAAGGGTGGGTCAGTAAATTTGCAGACGATACGAAGATTGGTGGAGTTGTGGATAGTGAGGAGGGCTGTTGTCAGCTGCAAAGGGACTTAGATATGATGCAGAGCTGGGCTGAGGAGTGGCAGATGGAGTTCAACCCTGTCAAGTGTGAGGTTATCCATTTTGGAAGGACAAATAAGAATGCGGAATACAGGGTTAACGGTAGGGTTCTTAGTAAGGTGGAGGAGCAGAGGAATCTTGGGGTCTATGTTCATAGATCTTTGAAAGTTGCCATTCAGGTGTGTAGAGCTTGTAAGAAGGCCTATGGTGTATTAGCGTTCATTAGCAGAGGGATTGAATTCAAGAGTCGTGAGGTGATGTTGCAGCTGAATTGGACCTTGGTAAGGCCACATTTGGAGTACTGTGTGCAGTTCTGGTCACCTCATTTTAGGAAAGATGTGGAAGCTTTGGAGAGGGTACAGAGGAGATTTACCAGGATGTTGCCTGGAATGGAGAATAGGTCGTACGATGATAGGTTGAGAGTGCTAGGCCTTTTCTCATTGGAACAGCGAAGGATGAGGGGTGACTTGATAGAGGTTTATAAGATGATCAGGGGAATCGATAGGGTAGACAGTCAGAGACTTTTTCCCCTGGTACAACAGAGTATTACAAGGGGACATAAATTTAAGGTTAAGGGGGGATGTCAGGGGTAGGTTCTTTACCCAGAGAGTGGTGGGGGCATGGAATGCGCTGCCTGTGGGAGTGGCAGAGTCAGAATCATTGGTGACCTTTAAGCGGCAATTGGATAGGTACATGGATAGGTGCTTAAGCTAGGACAAATGTTCGGCACAACATCATGGGCCAAAGGGCCTGTTCTGTACTGTATTGTTCTATGTTCTATGACTGAGGAGCTGATTGAATCCATTGGATCAGGTGGCGGGGGGGGGGCAGTGGTCTGAAGGCATGCTTTACCTGTGAATGGAGAAACTGTAGAGAAGTTGTTAGCTGCTGAAAGTATCTTTGCATTTTCCCTCTCATTCCTTCCTTGCCATGGTGGTTATCAGTATGAAGATAGTCACGCATTTAACGACACTAAATTGTGTCTGCCTATTTCAACATTCTCAGTTGTCTTGAAGTCTCTTACTGTGTTCAGTATTTATGACATTATCAAGTTTTATACAATCCATAAACTTTTAAATTGTACTTGCTAACCAATTCAGTCATTTATAAACAACAATCAATGGTCCTAAAATCATTCTGGTTATTCAACTGATTTTCTTATAATAAATTGATACTTGGCTAATGTGAAAGCTGTCAGGAAAAGTATTACAAAAGTCTGGAACAGCAAGAAAACAAAATGTTTCCTGTGCTTTCGCAATTGAAGAGACGGTTTCAGTTCAAATTTAAATCATAAATATTCGTGGGAAACAAATGCTGAAAATTTTAAAAAATGTTCTTCAAATGAAACTTCCCAAATAAAACAGTCAGAATTATGGTGGCAATTTTGGTAGAGATCAACATTCTTTGAATTTGCAACGTGAAGGGGCCAATGAAGTCTTAACAATAATTAACTGAATTTAAGCAGCTCAGCCTCAACTTCTAATATTCTCTAGAAAACCTTAACTAAACATCAAACTAGAAATGCACTGTTCCTTTTGTGAACACTTTATTAAAAACACAGCAGCAGCAAAGATATTTTAATACAGTTTTGGTCGCCCTATTATAGGAAGGATGTGGAAGCACTGGAACGGGTGCAGAGGAGGTTTACCAGGATGTTGCCTGGTATGGTAGGAAGATCGTATGAGGAAAGGCTAAGGCACTTGGGTTGTTTTCATTAGAGAAAAGAAGGATTAGGGGTGACTTGATAGAGGTGTACAAGATGATTAGGGGTTTAGATAGGGTTGACCGTGAGAACCTTTTTCCACGTATGGAGTCAGCTATTACGAGGGGGCATAGCTTTAAATTAAGGGGTGGTAGGTATAGGACAGATGTTAGGGGTAGGTTCTTTACTCAGCGAGTCGTGAGTTCATGGAATGCCTTGCCAGTAGCAGTGGTGGACTCTCCCTCTTTATGGGCATTTAAGCGGGCATTGGATAGACATATGGAGGATAGTGGGCTAGTGTAGGTTAGGTGGGCTTGGATCGGCGCAACATCGAGGGCCAAAGGGCCTCTACTGCGCTGTATTCTTCTATGTTCTAATACAATGCTGTCATCTAGCTAAAGCATGACCACTAACCCAACTGTTTGTTTTTAAACCGGCATTGTAGAATTTCAAACAAATCAGGGGATCAAGGCACTCAATCAATTTATTTTAAGATTATAAGTTTGATCATTTTAAAAAGGACATAATGTTATACAATTTCAATGTAAAAACAAAATCTGGCCCATTACATAGCCCACAAAACACATTGAAATGAGATCCTGATTCAAACAAGGCAAAACAGTTACTTAAAAGCATTTTCTGAACCAATATTTTAACAAACCAAAATTTTTAACATCAAACACTCTCAGCATGGCACAATTTACATTGAAACTTTACTTTTTCGACCCAAGTATTAGTGTAACTTTAATTTCAGCGTTTTCTCATTTTTTTTTTGCATCCTCTCACTGGAATTACACTTAGAAAGCCCTCGCAGCGGACCACGTGGCACCGCAATTCAAGCCACACTCTTCCCCCAGAACAAAGACTCACAGAGTGTCAAATTTCGCCACTAGAGGACTTGAACTCCTTTCTCACATTACGCCTCACGGGGGCTCAAACCCCACTTAAACGCAGAGAACCCGAATCCCAAATAAACACAGAGAGCTTGAAGCTCACGTAAACACAGAGAGCAGGAACCTCAGCACAGTGTGAGGACTTGAACCTCAAGTCAACCCACGCAGAAGACCCGAAGCAAAACTGTGTCTCTCGACTGAACTAATTACCATTCGAGGAATCCATAGAATAGAGAGCAATTGAATAAGGGGACCATTCCGGCACACAGGAATATCGAGAGGGACCAACGTTTAAAGTCTTACCATCCATCTCGAGACACCAATGTTCCAGGCTTCCGTTGACACCGTCTGATCGTAACTACTTGTTTGGATCCAGCTGACTGCACCAATATTGTCATCCTGTTTCTTTCCCCCCCTCTGTCGAAGTAAAAGGCTCAGAGACATGCTCAGTGCTGCTAGGGGTGGCACGGTGGCTCAGTGGTTAGTACTGCTGCCTTATAGTTCCAGGGACCTGGGTTCGATGCCCGCCTTGGCAACTGTCTGTGTGGAGTTTGCACGTTCTCCCCACGTCTTGCGTGGGTTTTCTCCTGGTGCTCCGGTTTCTTCCCACAATCCAAAGATAAGCAGGCTAGGTGAATTGGCCATGCTAAATTGCCCATAAGGTTCAGGGATTTGTCAGTTAGGTGCATTAGTCAGGAGTAAATGTAGCGGATTGGGTCAGGGTGAGTTACTCTTCGGAGGGTTGGTGTGGACTTGTTGGGCTGAAGGGCCTGTTCCCATACTGTGGGGAATCTAATCTAACCACAGAGTAGTTTTTGCCTCCTTCATCTACATTCCAGGCCCTGGAGGAAGAGAGAATGGTTGCCCTTGTGCACAGAGACATGAGTTCACGGCCTTCTCTGGAACAGCAGTTTCTCAATGAACTGTATAGTCATTTTGCAGGGAAGAGCATTCAAATAAGGCAACGTACATATTAATTGGGTGACCGTTACAATCAGCGAGTGTCAATAGTAAAGATTAAGCCATCTGCTGTTATACAATGAATAACTGACTTCACATTATGAATACTTTTCACCTTGTTAACTTGACATTACATATTGAATGCGACCTCTTGTTAAATGGCTCTACATAAAGAATACTTTTCCACTTTGTTAACCCACCACCCTTGCCTCTAGCACCCCATTGTTAACTGTAAATTCTTATCAGATCTGAGTCATGCTCAGCTGAACCTCTTGTTTCACAAAATTCAGAACTTAACTCTTTCCCTGCCTGTGCTCAGCTGAACCTCTTGTTTCACTTACCTCTTTCTCTGCCTGCTTATACCCTATACACATTCTCATGATGAAGAGTCCTGACCCTGAAATGTCGACTTTCCTGCTCCTCCAATTCTGTCTGATCTGTTGTGACTTTCCAGCTCCACATTTTATCGACTCATGTGCCAGGCAGTAACCATTTCCAACAAGAGAGAATCTAACCATCTCTTCTTGACTTTCAATGACATTACCATTGCTGGATTGCCACTATCAACATTCTGGGGGTTATCATTGATCAAAAGTTGAACTGTACTAGCCAAATATTTGGTGTCTATAATTGTAGGACAGTGCCCATGGCTTCTGCAGCAAGTAAGTTGCCTCCTTACCCCAGTGCTTGTGCCCTATGTGTAAGGAACATGCCAAGAGTTTGATGGAAAACTCTTCACTGACCTGGATGAGTGCAGTTTCAACAGCATTCAAGAAGTTTGACATCATCCAGGAAAAGCAGCTATCAACTTTACCATTTATTCCCTTCATAACTGACATAGAAGCAACAGTATGTACCATCTATATGATACAGTACAGCAACTAACCAATTCTTTTGGCAGCTACTTATCCTCCTATCTTCAGCAAATCAAGTGTGTATGCCTGTAGGTATCTACAAACCATACCACTTAAGAGGACAAGGGCAGCAGAACACCACCACTTGCAAGTTCCCTTCCAAGTCAAATAAGATTCTAACTTTTGAACTATGTCATCATTCCTTAATGGCTGGTGGGCCAAATCATGAAACTCTCCTCCTGTCAGCACTCGGAGTGTACCTACATCTCCAAAATTATTGTGGTTCAAGAAGGCAGCCCATCATCATCTCCTTAAGCAATTAGGGATGGGTGGTCTCGCCAGCAAAGCCCACATCCTGTGAGTGAATTAGTAAAGCAAACTAACTTTAGGTGGACATATGTAAGAATGATGAATTTTAAAAATACATGGCAAATTAACTTTATTGCAGAGAAATGTGAAATGGTACTATTTGCTTGAGTGGCAATATGAACTAAATGGTCAACTTTGAAGATGATAACTACAGGCGTACACACTTGAATTGCTGAAGGTAGGAGGATGAGTTGTAAAAATAGTTAAAGTACATGTCCTTGATCTTGTTAATTTAGAAATAGAGTATAAAAGCAAGAAAGTAGATTCTAAACTCCTTTTATAATTCACTGACTATATTCAATATCAGGCACCGCATTGATGCCAAGGCTTTGGAAAGGATGCAGAAGAGATAATCTAAGTTGGTGCTTGGGATTAGGGGACCTCACTAACTTGGAGAGGTTGGAGAAACTGGCATTGTTCTTATTAGAGCATAGAATACTAAGTAGATTTTATGAATGATTTTGATGGAATATGATTTTTTGTTTTGGTAGCAGGGGTCACTAAAAAGATGCTGATTTAAGTTTGTTGAGAAACCAGAAATAATATGCAAAGGCCTTTTCTTTAACATAGCAGTATTAATGTTTAGAATGCACTGCCTGTAAAAGTGGTGGACGTGAATTCAATAACACTGTTAGAAAGAGAATTGGATGAATGCATGATGGGATGAGGAGGTGGGGAAAGATAATTTGAGGACAGTTGAGTAGCTGTGTCAAAGATCTAATGGAGGTTTTACTGTGTTATTTTGTGAAGTACAAGTTACTAAAATGAGCAAGTTTCCTGTGATTTGTTAATTGGTTAAACTAGAGCTGTATTGTACTCAAGATGTTGGCAACATAAACTTAATATGGTTTTCTTCTTGGATGTGAATAAATTTCTGTATGCTTCTGGATATTACTACATGTTTTTTATTGTAATATCTCTATCCAGCAAAGTTATGACCAACATCGTAATTTTATTTGGAGACCAAAATTAGTAATCAAGAGTTGGAAGAGAAGTAGAAGGAAAATGGTCCACAATTTTCCTTTCGGTGACGCTCAGGCCTCCTTGAATCCAAAACAAGCTGGGAGGTATCTATAAACTCACTCCATTAGCCAAGAATATCAGCCGGGTTGGAAGAGATTGCATTATATGTTCTGCAATTTCCTAACTTATAGGACTCCAGAACTCTCTGGAAAGAGGTTCAATTTTACTTCAACATATCCATTTTGTTTGCTACTGCTATATCTAAACTTGGCTCTAAACTCGATTCAAAGGCATTGTTGATTCTAAGTATGGTTTACAGATGGGGAGAGGTAATATGCAGCTTGTCCTTTTTACTTCTTGGTTGATAGCATAAGATTGTAGTTTTATACAGGAATGTTTTAATGCTTTTGACTGTTGTGACATTAAAGAACAGGCACAGCTAAGCCTTCTTATAAACTAAAATCAAAATAAAGAAATAAATGTTTAAATTTAGAACACCCAAAATTTAAAATCCATGAATAGCCACTCCAAAGCATGTAGACACTTGCATACACAAGGACAGATGATTTATAGAGATACAATGTACACTTAGATTAGTAGAGTAATGAGAAACAAAACACTTTTTAACCTGTCTTTAAGGCAAAATGGGACATGTGCACACGATTTGTTCCTGGTTCTTTAGAGGTTAATGCTGGTTGGACAGTTCTGGTTTTACAAAGCAAAATTGCGACTAAACTCCAGTAGTGAAGAAATATAATTTTGAAAGAAAATTATTTGTTCCTTTTCACTGTTCAAGTTTGAGATGACTTGTGTTTTAGAAGTATAGTTCTTTTATGTGATCTCCCTGTGCACTGGCCCCAGATTGCCCTGTTGACCCCTTTTGTGCATTATTGACATCATCTCTAGCTAGATTTGATCATGTGCTAGCAGTATCAATGCATTCCATTTTTCATACAATTGGTTAGAGCTGATGTGATGGATATGCTGCGAGGTGATCATTGATATCTCATCAACATTTCATTTATACACTTTTTGTTTAATACAGCACAGGAACAGGCCCTTCGACCCACCAAGCCCTTGCCGATTCCTAGTCCTTATTTAGATGTGCTACGTATTGTCCATGTGCAGTTTTTATCACTCTGTTTGCCTCCTGCTCATAAGACTATCAACATAAGCTGTAAATGTTTCCATTGTGCCTGCTTCCATCACCTCGACTGGCAGTGCGTTCCAGGCACCCACCACCCTCTGGATTAAAATGTTCTCCCCACTTCTCCTCTAAACTTTCCCCCTCGTACCTTGAACCTGTACTTTCTTGTAGTTGATCTTTTCACTCTGGAAAGAAGCCTCTTGACTATCCATCCTGTCTGTGCCTCTCATACTTTTGTAGACCTCTGTCAGGTAGCCCCTCTCCCTCCGTCTTTCCACTGAAAACAATCTAAGTTTATCCAAACTCGTCTTGTAACTTAAATCCTCCTGATCAGGCAACATCCTGGCAAACCTTCTCTGTATCCTCTCCAAAGCATCCATGTCCTTCTGATAGTGTGGCGACCAGACCTGCAAGCAATATTCCAAATGTGGCCTAATTAAAATTTTGTACTGTTATAACAAAGGAACAACATTGGCCATTTTACAGTTTACTGGAACTTTGCCTGAGGCCAAAGAGAATGTAAACATTTCTATTAAGGCCCCAGCTATTTCCTCCTTTGCCTTCTACAGTTTCCTGGGATAGACACCATCTAGCCCCAGGAACTTGTCTGCCTTAATGTACTTCAAGACATACAACACTCCCTCCTTCATTATGTTGACCTGTCTGAGAGTATTCACACACCTTTTCCCTAAACTCGATATTCCTCACTTTCCCCTTTTCGTTGAATACTGATGTAGGATACACATTAAAGATCCCATCCATTTTCCTCTAGCTCCACACTACCTCTCTTCTTTGTCCTTTAGCTACCTTCTTACTCCTAATATATGTTGTGGTTCTGTTTGCCGAGCTGGGAATTTGTGTTGCAGACGTTTTGTCCCCTGTCTAGGTGACATCCTCAGTGCTTGGGAGCCTCCTGTGAAGCGCTTCTGTGATCTTTTCTCTGGCATTTGTAGTGGTTTGAATCTGCCGCTTCCGGTTGTCAGTTCCAACTGTCCGCTGCAGTGGCCGGTATATTGGGTCCAGGTCGATGTGCTCATTGATTGAATCTGTGGATGAGTGCCAAGCCTCCAAGAATTCCCTGGCTGTTCTCTGCTTGGCTTGTCCTATAATAGTAGTGTTGTCCCAGTCGAATTCATGTTGCTTGTCATTTGCGTGTGTGGCTACTAAGGATAGCTGGTTGTGTCGTTTTGTGGCTAGTTGGTGTTCATGGATGCGGATCGTTAAAGCTGTCTTCCTGTTTGTCCTGTGTAGTGTTTTATGCAGTCCTTGCATGGGATTTTGTACACTACATTGGTTTTGCTCATGCTGGGTATTGGGTCCTTCGTTCTGGTGAGTTGTCCGAGAGTGTCTGTTGGTTTGTGTGCTGTTAGGAGTCCTAGTGGTCGCAGTAGTCTGGCTGTCAGTTCGGAAATGCTCTTGATGTATGGTAGTGTGGCTAGTCCTTTGGGTTGCGGCATGTCCTCATTCCGTTGTCTTTGCCTTAGGCATCGGTTGATGAAATTGCGCGGGTATCTGTTTTTGGCGAATACATTGTATAGGTGTTCTTCTTCCTCTTTTTGCAGTTCTGGTGTACTGCAGTGTGTTGTGGCCCTTTTGAATAGTGTCTTGATGCAACTTCTTTTGTGTGTGTTGGGGTGGTTGCTTTCGTAGTTTAGGACTTGGTCTGTGTGTGTGGCTTTCCTGTATACATTTGTGGTAAATTATCCGTTCGGTGTTCTCTGTACCATCACGTCTAGGAATGGGAGTTGGTTGTCCTTTTCTTCCTCTCCAGTGAATCGGATTCCTGTGAGTGTGGCGTTGATGATCCGGTGTGTTCTCTATTTCTGTGTTTGTAATGATTACAAACGTGTCATCCACATATCTGACCCAGAGTTTGGGTTGAATTTGCGGTAAGACTGTTTGTTCTAATCTTTGCATTACCGCTTCTGCTATGAGTCCAGACTTGGGTGAGCACCATGGGTGTGCCGTTGATTTGTTCATATATTTGGTTGTTGAATGTGAAGTGTGTTGTGAGGCACAGGTCCAGTAGTTTGAGTATGCCGTCTTTGTTGATAAGTTCAATGTCCTGTTGTCTGTTCTGTATGTCCAGCAGGTTGGCTATTGTTTCTCTGGCTAGGGTTTTGTCGATAGAGGTGAACAGTGCCGTTACATCGAATGAGACCATGGTTTCTTCCTTGTCTATGTGTATATTTCTGATGATGTCCAAGAATTCCTGTGTTGGACACTGTACAGAGTGTCTGGATCCGCTGATCAGGTGTTTCAGTTTCTGCTGTAGTTCTTTAGCCAGTTTGTGTGATGGTGTCCCTGGTAGTGATACTATGGGTCTGAGTGGGATGTCTGGTTTGTGCACATTAGGTAGTCCATAGAATCTGGGGGTATTGTTGCTTTCAGGTTTCATTCTTTGTAGGCCAAACCTGGTTATCTGTCCGTTTTTTTTTATGGTTCCTCAGTGTGTTGTTTATCCTATTGGTGAGCCCAGGAGAGTTTTTTGAAACAGTATGTGCATAGTCCAATGAGGGAGTGGGGTCATACTGGACCTAGTATTGGGAAATGAGCCCAGCCAGGTGATCAAAGTTTCATAGGGGAATACTTTGGAAATAGTGACAGTAATTCTGTAAGTTTTCGGATACATGTGGATTGGTTTAAGAGTGGATCTTAGATTAAAGTGTTAAATTGGGGAAAGGCCAACAATAACTGAATTATGCAAGAATTAGAGAATGTATATTGGTGCAGCTGTTTGAGAGTAAATTCACATCTGACATGTAAAAGTCTTTTAAAGACTAGTTGATTAGAAAGCAAGACCTGAGTCTTGAATGCAAGACAAGTTCCTGTGAAAATGAAGTATAGGATTGGCAGCATTTGGGAACCATGGATGACGGGAATTATCAGCTTTGTCAAAGAAAAAAAGGAAGCATACCTAAGGTTTAGGCCAAAATCCATTTCTGATTAATTCACTGAAAAACTTTGTTTGGCGATCCCATTTTCATGGAGAGCACAGGTCTAATACTCATTGTCTTTTAAATCTCTTCAATTGAAATAGTGACAGGTAGTCAGTTTGTTCCAGATACATCTATTTGCATTTTTAAGTATCTTCCTCGAGACACATTGCTCAACGGACAATCACAAACAGAGTCATTTGACTTTCTGAAATCCTGTGATGGTATTATCTATATTTCATGTTCCTTTTTTTTATATATAGTAAAGAGGTCAACCCGCAGGTAACTTTGTAGGCATGACATGACTGTCACAGATTCAAATGTTGAATAAGCCAAACATAAGATAATACTGAGGCATATATTTTTATGAGAAGCATTACCACATTTTTGGAATAAAGTAACATTATTTGGATTATTTTGTAAGCTGCTTGATGCAATGCAAGAAAAATTGCTAACAAACCTTAAGTCCATTTTATTAGGTCCATTAATTTCTGGAAATTTGGCGATACTTGAATTATATTTACATTCCTCAAATTAAAAATAACTCACTATTGTTCTGGAATAAAATATATCCCATTTTCAGGGCTCAAAAATAATCACTTAAAATCATGACTACTAAAAGTTACACTCTCTAGCAGGTGTAAATTAATTACTACTTGTAAAACAAATTATTTAAATTTAATTTTGACAGTTATGAGCCCATAAATCTAAGCATGGACCAGAACTTTTCTATATTGTGTTTTGTTCTTGTCAGATTTAGCAGAACATTGTGATTAACCATGCTGTTCAGAAAACAAAAAGTCTGTCAAAGCAGCACAGATCTAGTTCAGTGAGCACAGTTGCATGTCAGAGCCAGCCTGATGCTTCTGACAATTTATTGTACTCAAATATTCAGAGGATGCTTTAAAAACCATTTGAACACTGCAACACATCTGGGTATGGTGCTGGAAAAGCACAGCCGGTCAGGCAACATCCGAGGAGCAGGAGAGTAGATGTTTCGAGCATAAGCTCTTCATCAGGAATGACGACCCTCCTGATCCTCAGATGCTGCCTGACTAGCCGTGCTTTTCCAGTGCCACACTTTTTGACTCTCATCTGCAGTCCTCACTTTCTCCTTGCATAAGGAGTGTAACTGTCTCCTGAAACAGTGTCATATTGACTACCTTGAATTTAGTCATGGTCGGGATAGTGGAGTGTGACTGGGTGAGGTAGAGGAATCCAGGAGTTTGTGTTGACAGAGTCTCAATCTTTGAGCTTGCCTGACACGTTTGAGACTCTTGCACCTTTTGTGGATGAGAGACGGGCTATAGGAAGTACGTGTAATCCGACCATAGCACTGTGTACTACCTGAGCTATGAGCAAATGCGCACAGGGTCAACAAGATTCAAGAGGTAATCGTGTGGCTCAAAGATTGCTGTGGGAGAAACAGGTTCACATTAATGGGATACTGGGACCAGTACTAGGGAAGGAGGGAGTTGTTCAAATAGAATGGTCTCCATCTGAATCGTGCTGAGACCAGAGTCCTAGTGAATTGCATAACTAGGATTGAAGTTAATGGTTTGGATTGGGGATGGGGGAGTGGGGAGCGGCGTGCATGGTGTTTTCAGTTGAATGGAAAAAGTTAAAGGGAGAGAGGATTTAGCAGAGATTAAAGTTTCCAGAACAAATAATTATTAGTAGAAATGTTGGAAATCATGAGGTTAAGAAAACTAACACAAGGGCACTTTACCTAAATGCTTGTAGCATTCGTTACAAGGTCGATGAGTTGGCGGCACAAATCATCATGAATGAATATGATTTAGTAGCCATTGCAGAAACATGGTTAGAGGATGGTCACAACTAGGAGTTAAATATCCAGTGGTATCAGATTATTTGGAAGAACAGACAGGAAAGTAAGGGAGGTGGTGTAGCTCTGATATTCAAGGATGACGTCAGAGAGATGGAGAATAAGGTTGAATCCATTTGTGTGGAAATTAGAAATTCTAAGAAGTAAAGGTCACCTGAGAGGCGTGGTCTATCAGCCACCAAATAATAACATCACATTGGGGCAGGCAATAAACAAAGAAATAGCTAATGCCTGTAAAAATAGTATGTCAATTATCATGGAGGATTTTAATTTACATGTCAGTCTGTCGAGCCAGCTTGATCAGGGTGGCCTTGAGAAGGAATATGTTGAGTGTATCCGCGATAGTTTCCTTGAATAGTATGTAATGAAACCGACGAGGGAGAAAGCTATCCTAGATCTGGTCCTCATCTGGTAATGAGGCAGGAATAATTAATGACCTCCTAGTTAGGGATCCTTTTGGAAGGAGCGAACACAGTATAGTTGAATTTAGAATACAGATGGAGAGTGTAAAGATAAAATTCAATACAGAGTCCTGTGCTTAAACAAGGAGGACTACAATAGGATGAGGGAGGACTTGACTGGAAAGATTTTATGGTGGGACAATTGCCGAGCAGTGGAGGACGTTTTAAAGCAATTTTTCAAAGCGCTCAGCAAAAGAATATCTCCGTGAAAAGGAAGGACTCTAAGAAAAGGGGTAATCTGCCATGCATGTCCAAGGAAATAAGGGAGGCTATCAAATTGAAAGAGCAGGCATACAAAATGGTCAAGAACAGTAAGAAACTAGAAGCTTTGGAAAACTTTAAAAGGTCAACAAAAAGAATACCAAGAAAAATATAAATAGAACATGACAAAAAATAGCACAAGTCTCCTTGTCCCGATGGAATCCCAGGGTACTAAAAAAGATAGTGGGAGAAATAGTAAATGCACTTGTGATAATTTTCCAAAATTTGCTGGACTCTAGGGCAGTTCCAGCGGATTGGAAAACAGCAAATGTGATGCCACTGTTTAAAAAGGGAGGTAGACAAAAGATGGGGAATTATAGACTAGTAAGCTTAACTTCTGCAGTGAGGACGATGCTTGAGTCTGTTATCAAGGAAGAAATAACAAGGCATCTAGATAGAATTTGTCCCATTGGGCAGATGCAGCATGGGTTCATGAAGGGCAGGTCATGTGTAACAAATCGTTTAGAATTCTATGAAGACATTATGAGCAAGGTGGACAATGAGGGCCCAGTTGATGTGGTGTACCTAGATTTCCAAAAGGCCTTTGACAAGGTGCTGCAGAAGAGGCTGCTACATAAGATAAAGAAGCATGGCGTTACGGGTAAAGTATTAGCATGGATAAATTGACTAACAGGAAGCAAAGAATGCAGATGAATGAGTTCTATTCTGGTTGGCAATCAGTAACTAGTGGTATGCCTCAGGAATCGGTGTTGGGACAGCAATTATTCACAAATTATATAGATAATTTGGAGTTGGGGACCACGTGTAGGGTGTCAAAATTTGCAGATGACACTAACATGAGTGGCAAAGCAAAGTGTGCAGAGAACTGTGAAACATGTAAAGGAACATAGTTACTTTAATTGAGTGGGCAAGCGTCGGTCAGATGGAATACAATGTTAGTAAATGTGAAGTCATCCATTTTGGTAGAAGTAACAGTAAAAAAAAAAGGGGCATGGATAGGATAAATAGACAAAGTCTTTTCCCTGGGGTGGGGAAGTCCAGAACTAGAGGGCATAGGTTTAGAGTGAGAGGGGAAAGGTATAAAAGGATCTCAGGGGAAACTTTTTCACGCAGATGTTGGTGCTTGTATGGAATGAGCTGCCAGAGGAAGTGGTGGAGGCTGGTACAATTGCAGCATTTAAAAGGCATCTGGATGGATATGTGGATAAGAAGGGTTTTGAGGGATATGGGCCAAGTGCTGGCAGGTGGGTCTAGATTGGGTCAGGATATCTGGTCAGCATGGATGAGTTGGACCAAAAGGTCTGTTTCCATGCTGGAGTTCTCTGTGACTCTGTGACTCTATGATTATTATTTGAATGGTAAAAGGTTGCAGCATGCTGCTATGAAGAGGCACCTGTCCTTATGCATGAATCAAAGAAGGTTGGACTGCAAGTATAACAAATAATTAGGAAGGCAAATGGAATTTTGCCCTTCATTCCTGAAGGGATTGAGTTTAAAAGTAGGGAGGTCATGTTGCAGCTGTACAGGTTGCTTGTGAGGCCATGCCTGGAGTATTGCATGCAGTTTTGGTCTCCTTACTTGAGAAAGGATGTACTGCCGCTAGAGGGGAGCTGAGGAGTTTCACTAGGTTGATTCTGGAGTTGAAGGGGTTGGCTTATGAGGAGAGACTGAGTAGACTGTGATTATATTCATTGGCATGTAGAAGGATGAGGGGGGATCTGAGAAAAATATAAAATTATGAAGCAAATAGATGAGATAGAAGTAGGGTGAAGTAGAAGAAGATGTTTCCACTGGCAGGTGAAACTAGGACAAGAGAGTATAGCCTCAAAATTAGACCAAGCAGATTTTGGACTGAATTGAGAAGGAATTTCTTCACTCAGAGGGTTGTAAATCTCTGGAATTGCTTGCCCAGTGAAGCAGTTGATACTACTTCAGGAAAGGTTTTTTAAAGCTAAGGTAGATATGTTTTTGAACAGTAAAGGAATAAAAGGATATGGTGAGAGCATGGGTATGTGGAGCTGAGTCTATGAAAAGGTCAGCCATGATCATCTTGAATGGCAGAGTAGCCTCGAAGGGCCAGATACCTGCTCCTAGTTCTTACGTTCTTATGCAATGGGACTGAGTACACGAGAAAGTTCAGGAATCTAACTTCAGACACTGCAGAAAAGAATGCAGGAAGTTGATTGGGAGCAGATATTTACAGGTAAAGGGACATCTGGAAAGTGGGAAGCCTTCAGAAATAAAATGAAAGTCAAGAACAGTATGTTCCTGTCAGTGTGAAGGGCAAGGCTGATAGGTGCAGGGAATGTTAGATGACAAGAGAAATTGAGGCTCTGGTCAAGAAAAAAGAAACGTATGTCAGATGTAGACAGCAGGGATTGAGTGAATCCTAACAAGAATATAAGGACAGCAGGGATATACTTAAGAGGGAAATCAGGAGAGCAAAAAGGGAATATGAGGTAGCTTTGGCAAATAGAGTTCTGGATAATCCAAAGTGATTCTTAGATTCCTCTTTGTTAGGACAAAAGAGAAACTAGGGAGAGAATAGGGTCCTTTGAAGATCAGCAAAGCTGCCTATGTGTGGAACTGCAGGAGATAGGTGAGGTACTAAATGAGTATTTTGCAGCAGGGTTTTCTGTGGAGAAGGATATAGAAGCCAGACAACTTGGGGAAATAAATTGTGATATCTTGAAAAGTCTCCATGTTATAGAGGAGGTGGTGCTGGGTGTCTTAAAAGCATAAAGGTGGATAAATTCCTGATCAGGTATACCCCAGAACTTTGAGGGAAGCGAGAGAAGTTATTGCTGGGCCACTTGCTGAGATGTTTATGTCATCGATATAAACATCTCAGATGCTGGCAGACTGGAAGTTGGGGAATACGGTGCCATTATTTAGGACAGGTACTAGGAAAAGCCAAAGAATTATAGACCAGTGAGCTTGATGTCAGTGGTGGGTACATTGGAGGGGATTCTGAGGGACAGGATTTACATGTGTTTGGAAAGGCAAGGACTGATTAGGGATCGTCAACTTCATTTTTTGCATGGGAAATCATGTCTTGCTAGCTTGATTGAGTTTTTTGAAGAAGTGACAAAGAAGATTGATGAAGGCCGAGCAGTGGATGTTGTCTATATGGACTTCAGTAAGGTGTTTGACAAGGTTCCGCATGGTAGACTGATTAGCAAGGTTCGATCAAATGAAATACAGGGAGAGCTAGCCATTTGGATAGAAAATTGGCTTGAAAATAGGAGACGGAGGGTGGTGGTAGAGGGTCACTTTTCGGACTGGAGGCTTGTGACCAGCAGTGTTGCGCCGCAAGGATTGGTATTGGGTCCATTTCTTTTTGTCATTTATACAAATCATTTGGATATGAATGTCGGAGATATAGTTAATAAGATGACACCAAAATTGGTGTAATGGACAACAAAGAAGGTTACTTCAGTACAATGGGACCTTGAGCAGATGGGCAAATGAGCAGAGTGGCAGATAGAGTTTAATTTAGATAAATGTGAGGTGCTGCATTTTAGCAAAGCCAATCAGGGCAGGACTTATATACTTAATGGTAAGGTTCGGGGGAGTGTCATTGAACAGAGACCTTGGGTTACAGGTTTCAAGTTCCTTGAAAGTGGAGTCACAGGTAGATGGGGTGATGAAGAAGGCATCTGATTGGCCAGTGCAGAGTTTGAGATGTGATGTCATGTTGCGACTATACAGGACATTAGTGAGACCACTTTTGGAATACTGTGTTCACTTTTGATCCTTCTGCTATAGGAAAGATGTTGTGAAACTTGAAAGAGTTCAGAAAAAGATTTACAAGGATGTTGCTAGGGTTGGAGACTGGATAGGCTAAGATACCTTTCCATGGAGCTGAGAGGTGACCTTCTAGAGGGTATTAAAATCATGAGGGGTATGGGTAAGGTGAATAGCCATGGTCTTTTTCCCAAGGGGAAGATGAGGGAACCATGGTGACAAGATAAATTAGGGACAGCATATTCTTTGGCAGACACTTGCAGATGAGCATAACTCTTTTCCACTCTTGAGTGAGTCAATAGGAGGCTGTACAGCCCAATGCAGGCTCTGTTTCACTTGAGGCGGAAGGGGTGGATGAAACGCTGATGTGGCAGCACACTCCTTTCTTTGTTTTTACCTAGTTTCCGCTCTTCCCTGACAGCAAGTCTCAAGATGCTTAATGCCTTTCATGATGCTCCTCCTCCACTTTGGACTATCTTGGGCCTGTGATTCCCAGGTGTCCGTGGGAATGTCGCATTTTGCCAGTGAGGCCTTGAGGGTAACACTGAAGCACTTCCTCTGTCCACCGGGGGCTCACTTGCTGTTTTGAAGCTGGGAGTCTTGTGGCGGTCATGTGGACAACATGCCCAGCCTGTTGTAGCTGATCAAGGGTAATCAGTGCCTTGGCTGGGGATGTAGGTCTGTTCGAGGATGCAGGTGTTGGGTCAGTAATTTATAGGATCTTGCGCAGGCAGCATTGGTAGTATTGCTCCAGTGCCTTGAGGTATCTGTTGCAGATAGTCAAAGTCTCAGAACCATATAGGAGAGTGGAAACTACAACAGCACTGCAAATCATGAATATGATGTTGAATCTGATGTTATTGTCCTTAAATACCCTTTTCCTCAGGCAGTCGAAAGCTGCGCTAGTGCACTGGAGGTGATGCTGGATATCATCATCGATTACTGCTTTGGCCGAGAAGTCACCCCCGAGGTATTGGAAGTGGTCAACATTCTCTAAGACCTGTCCATGGACCTCAATGATTGGGTGTTTGCTCCACAATTCCAAGACCTTCATCTTGTGGATGTTGAGGTTGAGACCCATGCTCTCCTATGTCTCTGTAAAGGTGTTGACGATGATCTGGAGTACGTCCTCTGAAATTGCACATGTGCAAGTATCACCTATGTACTGCAGTTTGATGATACTATTTAGGGTGACCTTGGTTTTGGTTTGAAGGTGGAAGAAGTTGAATAATTTCCCACAGGTTATGTAAGTTAGCTCCACTCCAGTGGGATGCCTGTCAGCGGTTAGATGAAGCATTTGCAGTGAGGTAGATTGAGAACAGTGCTGGGACGATGACACAGCCCTGCTTGACACCGTTCCGAACAGCAAATTGGTCGGTAGTGGAGCCATTTGTCATTGCTATGATTTCCATGTCATTGTGAAGCAAGTGAAGTATGGTGACAAACTTCATGGTACAACTAAAGCAGAGAAGGATGGTCCATGATGCTTCTCAATTGACAGTGCGAAAGGCATTGGAGGCCCAACAAATGGCCGACAACCAGTTGTTCGGATGGTCAAAGAAGGCCATGTACAGGTGTAGGCTCTTTTCTCTGCACTTCTCCTGTCGCACAGTGAAAATCATGTTCGCTGTGCCCCATTGTGGTCGAAAGCCATACTGCAATTCTGGGAGGAGTTCCTCAGTCATAGGAAGGAGATGATTGAAGAGGACCTTGTCGATGTCTTTTCCAACGGTCAACAATGGGGAGATTTCCTCTGTAGTTACCACAGTTGGACTTGTTCCCTTTTTTAAAAAATGTTCACAACTGTGGCACCTTGGAGCTCTTCTGGAGTGCTCTCCTCCTTCCAGGTAAGGCAGACAAGATGTGTAGCTGCAGCAGGAGCTCTTTGCTTCCCAACTGCAGTGACTTATCGAGCAGTCTTGTTCGTAAGCTGGGATGTTGCAGAGCTCCTGGCATGTAGCATGCAATGGGATGTGTTCAAGGATGCTCGGATCGACGACAGAGCCCTGGTTGAAGAGGTCGCTGAAGTGCTTCCCTCTGTTATTTGATGGCTTCTTTATCTTTGATTAGTGTCACTTCATCCTTGGCCAGCAGTGGGCTGGGGTCTTGATTGTTTGGTCCGTATGTGGTCTTGACAGCACAAAAGAAACCATGCATATCATGATTTCGGCCATTTGTTGGGCCTCCAATGCTTTCTGCACCCATCACCTGCATTTTATATCATGTGTTTGTTGTTGGACCTCAACCTTCAGCTGCTTGTAGGCCTATCCTTTCTCTTCCAAATGCAGTTTGTTTTTAACTCTCAGAAATTCCATGTGCTTCCAGCTTAACAATTCTTGGATCTCTTGATCACTCTTATCAAACCAGTCTTAATGTTGCCTGGTTGAGTAGCCAACCAACTTTATGTAGACATTGGTGGCTTTAAGGGCAAGCCAGAGGTCGCTAGGATCCTGCAACTTGATGTCGCCGAGGGTTACTAGGTTTGTGGAGAGGAGTTCATTGTATGAGGCTATTTATTCTGTGTCTTTGAATGCCTCAATGTTGAACTTTTTGCATCACTACTTCTTTTGTTTCCGCTGCGGCAAGGCTATATTTATGTTTAATCTGGCTCAGAGCAGACGATAGTTCATCCCACAGTTAACAGTTCCTGTTGTGGCATAGGTGATTTTAACGTCTTTATGATCCCTTGCTCTGATAATGACTTAGTCCAGTAGGTGCCAGTTTTTGGAGCTTGGGCTTTTTGGAGCTTGGTATTGCCATGTTGTCTTACACTTGTTCATTTGGCAGAACAGTGAGTTGGTGATGAAGAGGCTGTGTTTGCAACATTTCATCAGTAGAAGGGTGCCGTTGGAATTTTTCTTCCCTATTCCTTTCCCAATTACATCGCCCCAAAGGTCTGCACTTTTACTGACTCTGGCATTGACGTTGCTGAGGATGATTTGTTTTCCACTGCAAAGACCGTGAGAGAGGGTGGACAAGACTGGAGTAGAATTCCTCCTTGTCCTCAGCCGCTACATCAAGCATTGGTGCATATGTTTTGAAAACAGTGACCTATTGGTTCCGTGCAAGGGTGAATCTGACTGTCATAAGGCATTCACTTATTCTGTAGGGGTAGTCTTTGAGTTGGTCCATCAGTTTGATTTTGAATGTGAAGTTGACTTCATGGATGCAGCAGTCTTCTTTAGTGTTGCCTTTCCAGAAAATGTGTGTAGCCACTACCTTTGTGTCTGACCTGTCCTTCCCTTGCTCACAGGGTTGCACTCAGGGTGGCGATGCCAATATCGTATCACCTGAGTTCCTGAGCAAAAATGGCAATTGGCGATCTGGTCTGCCACTGGTAGGACTGTTCATAACAGTCCTCACATTCTAAGACACAGACTTCATGCTGACACTGGAAGGTGTGTGTGCTAGAGTTCTTTTAGCATGGGGAAACTGTTGCACACCAGCCACATCACAGGCTCCTTAGTCCAGTGGTGAGGGGATGGGGGGGTCCAAGACAACTGGAGACCAGGCACTGCTATTTAGTCTTATTTGCCTGCAGTGGACTGCCGACAAACAGTTCGGCGCTGGGCAGCACCTCCTGCTGAGTTAGTGCGAGCTTCAAGGTGAGGAGAGTGGGAGGAGGGGGAGAAGACAAGAAAGACAGGGCAGTTGCTGTCATTTTGTTGGTCATTGTTGGTCTGTGATTGTGAAATCACTGGGTGGTAGTGTGAGTTTGTAAGATCACTAGAGTGCGGGGTTGTAAAATCTCTGGGGTGTGGGGAGTTTTAACAAAAAACTTTAAACTGGGTTGTGGGGGAGGGGTTATAAAATCACAATTGTTGAGTGAGTAGTTTATAAAATTACTGGGCTGGTGAACGTTGTAAAGTTTACTGGTGGTGGGAGGGAATGAATAATGCTAAGAATGCTGGGCTGTGAGGGTGTTATAATAATAATGGGCTGGGGAATGTTATAAAGTTGGGGGAGTGATATAAAAATATTGGGTTGGAGGGTTGTAATAAAAATTACTGGGGTGGTTATATAAACATTTGGACTGGAGAGTGAGTTATAAAATTACTTGAGGTTTTAAGCACTGGATTGGGGGGAAGTTATGAAAAGAATTACTGGATTGGGGGTGTTAGAAAAATACTGGATTGGGGAGGCTTGTCAAAATTATTGGGGGTTATATAAACACTGGGCTGGGGATAGGGGAATGCAAACAAATCTTAACTGCAACAGCAACAGGAGTTCAGTAAGTGGGTAGGTGGCTTATAGGCTGTGCTGACACTGCTAGGCGCTCTGTTCCATGTGCCAGAAAATCAAGTTCTGAAGCCTGGATCCCCAGAATTGTGTGAGCAGGAGAGGCTGAACGACATATGAGAAGATAAGATAACGTGAGGGAGGGCAGTTGTAGATCAGGTTACCGTGGCCATCTTGTACAGCTGAAAAGCAAAAGAGAAAGCATATAATGTGGTGAAGATTAGTGGGAAGGCAGAGGTTTAGGAAGACTTTAAAAATCAACAGAGGATAACTAAAAAAAGCAAAAATAGGTGCAGGGAAGAAAAGTTGAAATATGAGAGTAAGCAAGCTTATGATATAAAATGGTTGCAAAAACCAAAGATGAGCAACAGGCAAGAGTGGACAATTGGACTATGAGAAAATGAAGTTGGAGAAGTTGTAATGGAAAACAAAGAAATGACTGAAGAAATGAATAGGTGTTTTGCATCCGTTTTCACAATGGAAGACAACAGAAGCATACCAGAGTCAGGGAGCGGAGGTGCGTATAGTGGCCATCGCTAAGGAGAAGGTGCTAGGGAAGCTGAAAGGGCTGAAGGTAGATAAATTATGCAGACCAGATGGACTACAACCCAAAGTTCTGAAGGAAATAGCTGAGGAAATTATAGGGGCATTGATGGTGATCTTCCAGGAATCACAGTCCCAGAGGACTGGAAAATTGCTAATGTCGTACTCCTATGTAAGAAGGGAGTGAGGGAGGCAGAAGACAGGAAATTTAGGGTGGTTAATCTGACCTGTGTCATTGGGAATATTTTAGAGTCCATTTTTAAGGATAAGATTGTAGCGTATTTGAAAGTACATGATAAAATAGAGCTAAGTCAGCATGACTTCATCAAGGAGTGGTCATACCTGACAAATCTGTCAGAATTCTTTTGAGGAAATAATGAGCAAGTTAAATGAAGGAGATGTGGATGTGATGTCTTTGGATTTCCAGAAGGCCTTTGACAAAGTGCCATTGAGGAGGCTGCTAAATAGTCCAGAACCATGGTGTGAGGGGCAAGGTACTGTCATGGATACATCATTGGATGACTGGCAAAAGGCAAAGAGTAGGGCGGAAGGGATCTTTTTCAAGATGGCAGCTGGTGATTAGTGTAGTTCTGCCAGGATCTGTTTTGGGGCCACAATTACGCATCGATGATTTGGGCAAAGGACTGAGATCATTCTTACTAAGTTTGTAGATGATGCAAAGATAGGTGGAGGAGCAGGTAGCATTGAGGAAGTGTGGAGGCTGTGGAAGGACTTGAACATGCCAGGAGGTTGTACTTCATCTGCCACGTCTTTGCCCGATGTGGGTACGTGTGAGATTATAAACGTTGGTAGAAAGAGTAGGCTATTTTCTAAACCGAGAAAGGCTTGAGAAATCTGAAACACAAAGGGATTTGGAACTCCTTGTTTAGGATTCTGTTAAGGTTAATGTGCAGGTTCGGTTGGCAGTTAGAAAGGCAAATGGAATATTAGTATTCGTTTCAAGAGGACTAAAATCCAAGAGCAGCAATGTAATGCTAAGGCTCTCTAAAGCTCTGGTCAGACTGCATTTGGAATATTATGAGCAATTTTGGGCCCTGTGTCAAAGGAGGGATGTGCTGGTATTGGAGGTGGGTGGGGTTCAGAGGAAGTTTGCAAGAAAAAGCTTGAGTTTGAAGGGCTTGTCACGTGAGGAGGGGTTGGGCATTCTTGGTCCATACTCAATGGAGTTTAAAAGGAATTGGGGAATGGGATCTGATTGACACTTGTAGAATACCGAAAGGCTTGGATAGAATGGTCGTGGAGATGTTTCCACTAGGATCTGAGGGCACAGCCTCCGAGGGTAGGGATGACCTTTTAGAACTGACCTGAGGAGGAATTTCTTCAGCTAGTGAGTGATTAATCTTTGGAACTCACAACCAGAGAGCTGTGGACACCAAGTCATTGAATATATTTAAGACCGAGATAGATAAGGTCTTGATTAATCAGAGGTCATGGTTCGAAGATAGGCTTCACAACATCATTCTCCTATCAGCCATGATTGAGTGGTGGAGCAGAGCCAATGGGTTAAATGGCCTAATTCTGTTCCCATGTCTTATGGTGCTGTCTAAGGATCTTTGGTGAATTTTGGCAGTGCATCTTGTCGATGGCACATACTGCAGCTACAGAAATTGTGGAGGAGGGTATGGATGCGTGTGGATATGATGCCAATCAAGCAGGCTGCTTTGTCCTGGATAATGTCAAGCTTTTTGTGTTATTGGAGCTGCACTCCAACCAGGCAAGTGGGAATATTCCATCATACTCCTCACTTGTGTCTGATAGCTGGTGGACCGACTTTGGTGAGTCAGGAGCTGAGTTATTGCCGCGGTATTCCTAGCCTCTGACCTGCTTTTGTAGCCACAATATTTATATGGTTAGTGCAGTTGACATTCTGGTCAATGGTAAACCTCCAAGATGTTGATAGTTGGGGATTCATGATGGTAATGCCATTGAATGTCAGGGGACAGTGGTTAGAGTTATTGGACATGGTTATTGCTTGGCATTTGTGTGGAGTGTATATTCCTTGCCCCTTGTCAGCCAAGCTTGGATATTGTCCAGGTCCTTTTGTATTTGAATATACCCTGCTGCAGTATCTGGGGAGTTGCAAATGGTGTTGAACATCCTGAAATCATTAATGAACACTCCTACTTCTGACATTATAAGGGAGGAAAGGTCACTGATAAAACAACTGAAGATGGTTGGGACTAGTTCATTACCCTAAAGAACTCATGCAATGATGTCCTAGAGCTGAGATGACTGACCTTCAACAAGCACAACCATCTTCCTATGTGTTAGGTGTGACTCCAGCAAGCGGAAAGTTTGCCCTGATTCTCATTGATTCCAGGTTTGAAGGGCTGCTTAATGCCACACTCTGTTAAATGTGGTCTTAATGACAAGGGATATCGCTCTTAACTCACCTCTGGAATTCCACCTTCTTGCTCATGTTTGAACCAAGGCAGTAATGAGGTCAGGAGCTGAGTGGCCCTGGCAGAGCCCAATCTGGACATCAGTGAGCTGGTTAGTGCTAAGTACTGCTGCTTGATAGCACAGTTGATGACACTTCCCATCACTTTACTGATGATGGAGAGTAGACTAATGGGGCACTAATTGGCCAGATTAGATTTATTCTGCATTTTTTGTACAGGACATACCTGAACAATTTTCCACATTGTAGATGCCAGTGTACTGGAATAGCTTGAAGTTGGAAGTCACACTATACAAAGTTACAGTCCAACAGGTTTATTTAAATCTTAAATCTTAAACTTTTCACCTTCACCTGACAAAGGTGCAGTGCTCTGAAAACTTGTAATTATAATCTGGTGTCATGTGACTTATGACTTTGTCCACCCCAATCCAAAACTGGCATCTCCCAATCCTGTATTACCTTGGCTGGAGGAGCAGCAAGTTCTGGAGACCAAGTCTTAGGTACTATTGCCGGGATGTCAGGGCCCATAACCTTGCAGTGTCCCGTGCCTACAACTGTTTCTTGAATCATCAAATGCCATTCATTGTCACTGGAAGACCTTCTCATCTTCTCCTGTGCGATTCAATTGAGAAGGTACAGATTCTTGTGTCTGTAGCGTGTGATGCCCAGAATATCAGTCTCACTGCCCAGAAGGTATTGGCCCTTGTATTGCCTGTCAATGTAGTAATATATAGTATTAGAAAATAGAATGAAAAGAGTTTCAATAACTTGACAGGCAGCACAATGGCTCAAAGTGGTCAGCATTGCTGCCTCACAGCACCACATTCCTGGTTTGATTCCAGCTTTGGGCTATTGTGTGGAGTTTGCATCTTCTCCCTATGTCTGTGAGTTTCCACTGGGTACTCTGGTTTCCTCCCACAGTGTAAAAATGTGCAGGTTAGACAGACTGACCATGCTAAATTGTCCTGTAGGGTCCAGGTAAGTGCAAGTATAATGATAAATGAGAGGCTATGGGGATAGAGTAGGAGTTGGGTCTGGGTGGGGTGTTCTTCAGAAGGTTGGTGCAGACTTGATGGGCCGAATGGCCTTTATCTGCACTGTAGGGATTCTATAATGGCAGATTGGACACCTTCTCTACCGGAGATGTGTTGCTGGAAAAGCGCAGCAGGTCAGGCAGCATCCAGGGAACAGGAGAATCGACGTTTCGGGCATAAGCCCTTTTTCAGGCCCTGAAGAAGGGCTTATGCCCGAAACGTCGATTCTCCTGTTCCCTGGATGCTGCCTGACCTGCTGCGCTTTTCCAGCAACACATCTCCGGCTCTGATCTCCAGCATCTGCAGACCTCACTTTCTCCTCACCTTCTCTACCTCCTTGTACTGCCCAGTCAACTTATATTTCCTCTTCACCCTTTTAAACAATAACCATAAAACTTAACTGTTTAGATTGAACATCTTTTTAAGCATCTTTTATTTGTCCATCCTGCATTATGAATACAGGCCACGTCTAACTCTCAAAGTTGTATGCAAGATTATACTACCATATCTATTAACTTACCTCTCTTGTACTTGTCCATAACTCTTAACTTTCCATCTTACCTGATCTATCTCTGTTGGAGAAGTGAGGGCAAATCTGACAAAGTCAAGCCACTGCAAGAGGCATTGCTATCTCAAAACAAGGAAAAGATGATGCAGCTGATCAGCACGTAACAGCTATTTCCGTGGCAGATGTTAAGGTTATCAATATCTTATTGACTCCAAGTTAGTGAGTAAGCATATAATGTCTTATTCTGCAGCAGCATGATGTTTACCTTCTGTTATAAGCACTCCATAACCCAAGGGAATCATGCCCACTCAATCTTGATATTTGATATTGTTCCTGCAGATCTATCATCTTAGTGGAGTATTTAAATGGAGGAACATAATGTTGATGTAGAGAATCTGAGAGTGCTCAATCCCTTGTATGTCTAAATGATGATGATGATGATCTTCAGGAAGGCAGATTAGGTTGCATGCCTACCTGATTCAATCTGTCACAAACCACTCCAAGTTACCATATCCTTCTCTCCCTTACAGCAGCTCAGAAAATTCTATTGGAACCTTGGAGAAGCTGAAAGCAGTATACATTCAATTTGTGGCTGAGAAGATTATGAAGACATTGAAATTGTAGAACCCAGAGCTCAATGCCAGTCACCTAAAGTGAACCATGTCAAATCTACATATCACACACTTTGTCAGCTCATCCTTTTGATAAAGGTGTCACAGCCACCAGCCATGTCTACCATATAGTCAGAGAACTGTATATTTATGTAGCTCTTGTAATCATTTTTTCATAGAGTAGTACAGAATAGAAATTTATTGTCATGTGTACTTTTACTTGTAAAACTTTTCACTGTATTTTTCAAGTCACCACACCACGCACATATAGTGCAATGAATAAAGTTAGTTAACCAGCAGGCAAACATTTTGTCCAAATAGATTGATAATTAGTTTATTGCAAGTTATTCTAAAGGTTCCTTAGGTGTAATAGGATGAAGCCATTAATAGGATATTACACATACCATGATTAAAACAACTGTAGATAATGACAAAAGAATGCTTATAAGAAACATGTCTTAGGAAGTCTCCATAGTATATCTATGGCAGCTGTAAGTTGAATTATTTGCTTAAGACGTTAACACATGAAGTCAGATCCAGCAGCTAAAATGGCTTCTATTATTAAATATATGGTATTGTCTTATACTGGTAAGTTGCTCAGAACCACAGATTTTGAGAGAGAGAAGATTCCTTGTTCTTCACCAGTTCTTTGATTTCAGCACTTTCTGTCTGACTTTTGGTGTTTTAGTTATGAAGAAATATTAGATAGATTAAGTTGGTTTTCCTTGGAGCAGAGGAGACTGAGGGACTAAAATTATGTATAAATTTGAAGGACAGGGTAGACGTGAAGAAACTTTTCCCTTTGGTGGAGAGATCAGTGACTGGAGGCATAGATTTAAGAGTCAGGGCAGGAGGTTCAGAGTGATGTGAGGAAAGCCATTTTACACCCCCCACCAAACAAACACACGCACACGCACACACACGAGTGGTGGGAATCAGAAACTTGTTTCCTGTTAAGGGATGCTAGAGGCAGAAACCCTCATAATATTTAGGAAGAATTTATATACACACTTGCAATACTAAAGCATATAAGGCTATGGGCCAAGTGTTGGAAAAATCTGATTACAATAGTTAAGTGGTTGTTTTTGACTGGTGCAGACTCAATAGGCCAAAGAGCCTTTTTCTGTGCTGTTTTCCTTAAACAGAAGTATTTGGGTTTCTGTATGGTTTTTACTCTTTGTTCTTTCATTGGTCAAAACTCTCTTCATGGAGTGGTGTTTCAAAACTGTGTTCTTGCACTTCTGATTCCTAAGAGAGCCAGACAGTTTTGAACAGTTTCAACTTCTAAAAGTGTCGTCTTCAGATTGAGTAAGCCTTTGAATTGTGAAGTCTAACCTGGATTTAGGGGAATGGTCTCCTATATTGTCTTTAAGCTGAACCAATCAGCTTCTCAAACACTGTAGATATCAATTTGCATGGTTCCCAATTTGATGTCTGTTGAGGCAGGAAGCATTTTGTCTCTTGTGTTACCCATTGCTAGATGCATTTGTGATTTGGGATGGAGATAGCACAGTTCAATAAGTTCTGAAACAGTTTACTGAAACATACATGGCCTCTGTGCCTTCTATTTTAAAGCTTTATTGACTTAGTTTCCAATATAGATTTTAAAAGTTTATTTAGCATGCTTTCTTTAAAAACCTTTAATAAGAGAATACATGTTTGTTTAAAAAAAAAAGTGACTTGTTATTAGAATCTAAAGCTCTCCTAAACGGCGGCATCTTAAAAACTTTATCTTCCAGAAGGCACCAATGCAGCAAGTGCGTCAAATGTTTGCATTTCTCAGAAAATACTAGGATCAATACAAATTTTGTCCTTCATGGAAGTATGGTATGCAGTTCCAGAAGTAGGAAGGGACACAGATTTGGTGCATCATGGATTATGGTATCTAAATCATGTATATTGCTGTGTATTTGAGGCCTTCAGAATTTGCCAGCTATAATGAACTAGCCATTCAAATGGTTGCTGGAGCCAGAGACTGAGAACCCATTGAGATATTAGTGTTGCCTAAAAGGAGTACTCAAACTTTTTACCCAAGTATTCTTCCCTTGTGTGACAGATAAAAGACAGGGAGTTGACTCGGACTTTAATTAAACAAACGCTACTTTATTTAACCTATTAGGCACCAATACTCAATAAAACAAACTTACAGTTGTTGCAACATCATCCAGCTTCAACAACTTCATTTTGAAGTGACCTCTGTCACTTCAGATTTAATTTGTTTCACATTTAAGTCTAACTCTAACTTTAACACTAACTCTAACTTTAACTCTGCATTTGTCTTGAAACAAATATTACCATGATTCAAATAAAGTGGCCAACTTTGCTCTCTGCGTAGATCTTGCCTCGTGTTTCTTTGTTCTCTGAAGAAGACTTCAGGCATATGCTTCTCAAATGTTGGTTTTGAAGGCTCAATTCTTTGCGCTTATTTTAATCTGGAAATGTGCGAGTTTCCAGAAACTTCTGTGGCACTCAATCAATGAATTGACCAAATCTGATTGCATGGTTTAATCCCAGCAAATGTAGTTTACTGGTAAACAACGCCCAAGCATTTACACCAAATCATAAACAGCCACAGTCCATGTCCCATATAAGGCAATATAGTGCCAGTATGTCTAGCAAGCAACCATTAAACCTGTCTTATTTGGTCAACAGAGGAAACTGCAGGTCACAGTTTATAGAACAGGTCACAACATGTCTTGGCTGCAGTTTAACCTAGGTCAGAGTTTAACCTAGCTTGACTCAAATTCCCAAAATGCTTGATTGTAGCTCATAACCACTTTCATAGCCATTTCTGCTTTGGGCTACCTGACCACAGTAGCCTTTTCTCTGTCAGGATAGCAACATTACTCTTACTATCTCTTTTTCTCACTACTAACTTGCCCTATCTTAAATCCCTATCATGTCCTAACCTCCAACACAGAGCATCCCAACTGTAGAACATGGGAGATTTGAATATTCAGAAGCTTCCACCTAAGATACTGTCAGATGCTATACACCGTATGACCAGTGGCCCAGTTCCTGTGATTCAGGCTCATTGAACTTTGTTTGATTCAGTTTGTACTTTGTAGGAGCGTTAGAACTGAAATCCCATTTGGATACTTAGGGAAAGCATGCAAATAGAATAGAATGGTTCTATGTGTGAAAGAAACCTATTACTGCCTATGGAAGTCTGAAAATGAAGCAAAATGCTGGAAATCAGGTTATGCTGTATTATAGAATAAAATAACTGGGGGCTATAGAACTAAAACAGTTAAAAACAGAAAATGCTGGAGAAACTTGGGTTATGTTGAATCTTTGATAAAAGAAAGATAATTACTGTTTTAGGTGATGACCTCATCAAAATTTTTGCATGATTGTATTAAAGCAGATTATATATTTTAACTTTATTATTTATAGTAATTGAAGACTTAAAAGGAAGGGGATGTTGGAGTGGTTCTGTGGGTTGCCGTCCTGCTTCTGAGCCAGAAAGCTTCAGGTTCAGATCTCACCATAGACTTTGATGGTCTGAAAGAACCCAGCCATTGATTTAGGCAAATCGCCATGTATCTGTGTTGGATAAATGAGGAGAGTTGGCAGTAGGAAGGGGGCATCTATTGTAAACTGCCACCTAAACCCCAAAAATAAGAATGTGATCAACCAGCATTTTGATAATCCATGTTACATGGAAAAGCTGATGTAGAATAGAAAGGAAAGTAAATATTTAAGAACCAGACCACTCAGGTTGTAAATCTGCTTGCTGAGCTTGTTCTCAGATATTTATCACCATGCTAGGTAACATCATCAGTGAGCCTTCGGTGTTCTGTCCTACTTGCTACTTATGTCTCGTTTTGTTGATAAATAGCAAGCAGGACAGAACACGAACGCTTCACCAGAGGCTCACTGATGATGTTACCTAGCATGGTGATGAAACATCTGAGAACAAATCCACCAGCTCAGTGAGCAAGCTTACAACCTGAGCTACAAATCTTCTCCAAAATCTCAAGAGAACACTCACTGGTGCTGAGTGGTGTATTTTAAACGTGAACCCCAGAGCATACATGATGGAGCAGTTTAAATTCCCAAAAATCTGAAATGTGACTTTGGCACAGTGTGAATGTATACACTTCCCTTCAGTCGGATGTGTTGAGGCAGGTGAGTAACCTCTTGAAATTGGACAGTAATAAGCTGGAAGCCATAGATTTTTGCAGCTGTTTATATTTAACAGCTTTGGGTGGGTGTTTCCCTGGGCTTGGGAAAACCCAGCAGCAGCAAAAAGGACAGAACTGCCAGATTCAGTAAGGTAGTACTTTTCCAGTGTTACTGGTGACAATAGGAATAAAAGAGCTGTCTTCCAGTATTTGAAACTTACTTGACACCATCAATCTGTCTCACTGAGGTTGACTGTCAACCTCTTAGGCCAACTCACAATTCAGTGACCACTTCCTGACCGCAGTTGACTACTTTGTGATCCTTATCTCAATAATCTTCATGTGCAAACTGCTGAAGTCAGTTCCTCAACCTGGATGACTGCTGACCAGAATACCAAATTAAAAAGCTTCAAATGAAATCCTGTCATTAGATTTGTAAGGAAAGCTTTGTTTCCTGAATTTCTGGATAAGCTGGTTACTACAAGTATCCCCTTCCACCTGTAAACATTGAGGTTATTTACTCAAATGAGGATTATTGACACAATAGTATTGTCATGTGCTGATAAATTCTGGCATGAGGGAATTTCTCTTTTTGACATCATAAATAGGAGATTTGGATGTACTGTTTGCATAAATGGAACCAGATAGCTCAAACTTTGGAAACAATTTCTTTTTTCAAATCTCTGAGAAGATCCCTGTAAGTGAATGTGCTCCATCCTGAATCAAAGAGAAAGTTCTGCACAAATGATTATTGACAAAATTTGCAGCTCACTCATCTCACTACAGCATCATCTGCCCTTCAATGTTTGTCTGTATCAAATCTCTCTCTCTCTCTCTCTCTCTCTCTCTCTCTCTCCCCCTCTCACTCTCCTCACTCACTCTCCTCTTTCTCACTCCCTCACTCTCCTCCCTCACTCTTCTCCCTCACTCTCCTCCCTCACTCTCCTCCCTCACTCCCTCCCTCACTCCCTCCTTCACTCCCTCCTTCACCCCCTCCCTCACTCCCTCCCTCACTCCCTCACTCACTCTCCTCACTCACTCTCCTCACTCACTCTGCTCACTCACTCGCCTCACTCACTCGCCTCACTCACTCTCCTCACTCACTCGCCTCACTCACTCTCCTCTTTCTCACTCTCCTCTTTCTCACTCCCTCACTCTCCTCCCTCACTCCCCTCCTCCCTCCCTCTCACTCCCTCACTCCACACTCTCCATACTCTCTCTCCCTTCCCTCCCTCCCTTCCTCACTCTCCTCACTCATTCACTCACTCTCCTCACTCACTCTCCTCATTCACTCCCCTCCTCTCCTCACTCCCTCTCCTCCCTCCCTCTCAATCCCTCACTCCCTCACTCTCCACACTCTCTCCCTCCCTCACTCATTCACTCACTCACTCTCCTCACTCACTCTCCTCATTCACTCTCCTCCTCTCCTTACTCCCCTCACTCACTCTCCTCTCTCTCTCTCTCTCACACTCTCTCACTCTCTCACTCACTCCCTCACTGCCTCACTCCCTCTCTCCTCACTCACTCTCTCACCCTCCCTCCCTCCCTCCCTCCCCTCTCACTCTCTCTCCATTCCTCCCTCACTCTCCTCCCTCCCTCACTCTATTCCACACACATGTGCACAGATTTATTTTCTTACATGTATACAGCATGGAAACAGGCCATTCAGCCAAACTTGCCCATGCCAACCAGTTTTTCTGAAATGAACTAACCTCTTTTGCCTACATATGGCCTATGTCTGCCTAAACCATATGTTTAATTATTTAATTTAATTAAAGAATGTTTCTGTTTGAGTCAACATTTATTACACTAGGTGGCAGTTGGTTCCATAAATCATCATTATTTGACTGTAAGGTTACTGAGAGGTGAAGTCTTCCTGGTGAAATAAAAAAAAGGTAAAGGATTGTTATTCACTTATTTGTGAATGCAGAATGTGATTATATAAATTGTGTCAGTAATGCTGTATCTTTCCATACAATGCGTCATTGCAAAAAAAAGTTTTGAATTAGTTTTCTATGAGCATTTAACATTTTAAACTGAGGTAATTTTTAAATGGTAATTTCTAATCTGTATTCTACTTGACTCTTTTGTGAGGGAAAGTGAGTAAAATAACATAAGTGACTAAGGGTATAATATTTATAGTATTCATAGAACCCCTACAGTGTGGAAACAGGTTATTTGGCCTAACAAGTCTATACTGACCCATTTCCCTACCCTATTGTGCTGCATTTCGCCTGACTAATACACCTAACCTACATCCCTGAACACTATGGACAATTTGGCATGGTCAATTCACCAAACCAGCACATCTTTGGATTGTGGGAGGAAACCGGAACACCTAAAGGAAGCCCACGCAGACACTGAGAGAATGTGTAAACTGCACACAGTCGCCTAAGGCTCGAATCGAACTCAGGTCCTTGGTGCTGTGAGGCAGTAGTGCCAACCACTGTGCCACCCTAATTATGTGTGTTTGTAATGAAAAGCACATTTTAACATTTTTGTTTTCTTTGAAATAATGGATTGAAATGAGACAAAAAAACTGTTTCTGAAGCCAGTGCTTTAAAGGATTGCTGCATGTTTTGAAGAGCAAGTAATCTGATACTCATGGCAAGCATTGTGTAAACAGTTGATGAACAATCAGTAATTAAAGATTGAGTTGTAGACATGTTACAGTTGAAAGATTATGTACAGATATAGCTGGGTGGCAACAAGATTATAGACTATTGTCAAGATTATAGTCCGTAGACTATTGACCAATTATTGATTACAAAAATCATTGCGTGCCAACAACTGTATGATGGCCTTTCTGAACTAAGTTTCTGGTTTGACTTGGAAAGATAAAGGTATCACACCACAATGCTTCATTTCCCAGACCCGGTTGTAGCTAGATAATCTCCTACTGAAGCCTAACAGTGACCTCAGCATAATTTGGTTTAAATAAGTTTGAATAGTGATGAGAACATGTTGAAAGTGTTAATTTCAGTGATTTAAGTGACTACTTGAAGTTATATTGAAAGGGTACTAATATGGAAAGTTTAAGAAAGAGCAGGCTCAGGATATACCTGAACATTTTCCTTTGAAGAGCCAAATCAGAAGAACATCAAAAGCTAATGTACCTTAGATAACAGAGGAAGTTAAAATAGTTTAAAAAGAATCAAATGACACATATATGGAACCAGATTCAGTTAATAACCAGGAAGATTAGTAGGAAAGATTAGCAGGTGATATTAAATTGAACGAATCTTTTATATGGAGGCAGAGGACATGGCTACAGTATTCAATGAGTATTGTATCTGTCCTTATTCTGAATATGGATGATGTGAGCATTGCAGTAAAATAAGAGAGTGAAGCTGTAAATTTGATAATAATAGGGATTATGGATTAGATTACTTACTTAGAGTGTGGAAACAGGCCTTTCGGCCCAACAAGTCTATACCGACCCGCCAAAGCGCAACCCTCCCGTACCCCTACATTTACCCCTTCATCTAACACTACGGGCAATTTAGCATGGCCAATTCACCTGACCACATCTTTGGACTGTGGGAAGAAACCAGAGCACCCAGAGGAAATCCACGCAGACACTGGGAGAATGTGCAAACTCCACGCAGTCAGTCTCCTGAGTCGGGAATTGAACCCGCGTCTCTGGAATTTGATAAGTCACTTGGTCTAAAAGGAATGCATCTTAGGTTGGTAAAAGAAACAAATTTGGAAGTAGATATATTGGCAACAATCCTTCAGTTTTCACTAAATGAAGGAGTAGGAAAAGATGACTTGAAGGTTGCAAATATTTTAGAAATATTCAGAAAGCTATTGGCCAATCTTCCAAATTCTTTTTTTGAAGCTATTATCAGGAACAAAAATAAACATTGGTTTGGAAAGGCCAATTAGAAAAGAAGATTAACAAAGAAGATCCAGCAATAATTTATTATAGGAAAATTATATTTGATTAACTTTATTAAATTCTTTGAGGAAATTGATGGTTAATCAAGATACTGCAGTAGATTTAGGCAAGGATGTTTGGAAAGTATGTGGTGAAGTGCTATGCAGGTAGACTATTAAGATGGAAACTCAAGAAATTACAGAGAAATGGAGCATTCTGGGAGAAGTCGGCTCCATCATCATGACTGAATAGCAGATCATGAAAAAACCCGGTGTCCAGGAACAGTATGAGCTATAAAGAGGGCTAGAAAAAATAGCATTTTCTCTGGAATGGCAGAGGTTGAGGGGAAACATGTTAGAATTCTATAAAATTGAGATGCACAGATTGGGTTGACAGTCAGAATCTTTTTCCCAGAGTTAAAATGTCTAGACTAGGAGGCATGCATTTAAGGTGAGAGGGAGCAAGTTCAATGAGCATGAGAGAGGCAGCTTTCTGGAACGCACTGCCTAGGATTGTGGTGGAGGCAGATATGATAGGGGTGTTAAAGGGGATTTTCAATAAACACCTGAATATGCAAGGATTGGAGGGATATGTACTAAGGGCAGGCAGAAGGAATTAGTTTACTTTAGCGTCATGTTCGCCACAACATTGTAGGCTGAAAGGTCTGTTCCTGTACTGGACTGTTCTATTTTCTATGGAGGTATAGGTATGAAATTGAATCAGTGACAGGAAGCAAAGAGATTGGTCAATTTTGTGTTCTTACTCTTTTTCGTTCTTTAACCTATATATGAGTGTCCTCAGGCCAAACATTTTCAACTGCTTCGTGATTGACCTTCCCTTCATCATAAAGTTGGAAGTGGTTTTTGTGATTGTATAGTGGTCATCACCATTTATTATTTCGCAGTTATTTAAACACTCCAAATCTAAATACAGCAAGAACTGGACAATGTACAGGCTTGGACTGATGGGTGGCAAACATTATTTCTGCCACACAAGTGCCAGACAGTGGCCATATCAACAGAAGGGAATCTAACCAGCACTGCTTGACATTCAGTTGTATTTCCATCACTGAATTCACCACTACCAACATTCTAGAAGTTAGAATTGACCAGGAATTGAACTATACTAGCTGTATAATATAGATATATTTAAGGGCTGGTCAGAGGCAAGAAATTCTCCTGACTCCCGAAACTACAAGACACATATCAGGAGTGAAATGCAATGTTCTATACTTGCTTGAATGAGTGAAGCTCCAACAACACCCAAAAAGCTTGACAGCATCCAGCACAAAGCATCCTGCTTTTTTAGCATTACATCCATAAATATCTATTCCCTCCATCACTGACATTTAATAGCAAAAGTCTGTACCATCTACAAGATTCACTGCAGCAATTCACCAAGGCTGCTCACACAGTATCTTTTAAATCCACTACTGCTACCTAGAAGGATAAGGATATCAGATACATGTGAAGAACCCCTCCTGCAATTTTTCTTTCAAGCTACTCCATTAAATTATTTGTTTGGCTGTGAATCTGTGCTGAATTTATTAGACATTTGGTGTTCCAACAACCTGCTAATTGTTTTGGGAAACCTGCTGCTTGATCAATTTGCTTGTTTCTGTTTCTCTTTGAAATTTCCTATTACATCCTTAATTTATTAATCCATAGAATTGTGCATCCTTAGTTATGGAGCAGTATTTATTGGTATCTCCTTCAACATAGTTATAAAATGCTTTCAATACAATAAAACCCCCAAAGATACTTCAGAAAAATATGAAACAAACTATAACCTGAAACCAACTGCAGCGATATCAGGTCAGATGACCAAAAGCTAGGAAAGAGTTTACTTTTAAGGAATAGGCACAGTAGCTCTGTGGTTAGCACTGCTGCCTCAGTGCCAGGAACCTGGGTTGGATTCCAGCCTTGGATGACTGTCTGTCTGTGTGGATGTTCTCTGTGTGTCTGCACGGGTTTTCTGTGGGTGCTCCTGTTTCCTCCCAATATCCAAAGCAGTGCAGGTTAGGTGGATTGGTCATGCTAAATTCCCCTGTGATGTCCAGGGATGTGTAGGCTAGGTAGATTAGCCATAGGAAATGCAGGGTTACATGGATGGGTGGGTCTGGTTGGGATGCTGTGGTTGGGATGAGTGGCAGTGTGGACTTGGGCTGAATGGCCTGCTTTCCTGCTGTAGGGGTTCTATGATTCTGTGAGTGTCTTAAAGAAAAAAGTGAGTAGGAGAGTATGTGGAGGTTTTCTTGAGATTGATACCAGTCAACTCAAGGTGAAACTATCTAATGTAAAATAATCAAACTTAGGATATACAACAAGGGTCAGAATTAGAAAAGTATTGTTATGTTGAAGAGTAACTTAACTGGAGGGGTTTATAGAGGTATGCAGGGGCTGAGCTATGGAAACATTTGAAAAAAAAAGAAATTTTAAAATAAAATGTAGGCAAATGACCATTCAGTGATAAATGAACAAGACTTTGTACAAGTTAAGACGTAGCAAACTTTTGGATGACCTCAAGTTTACGGAGGATAGAATAGGGGAGATCAGCTAAGGATGGATTGGAATAATTAAGACATGAGTAGATAAGATGTGAATGGTGGTTTCACCAGCAGATGTGTTGAAATAGGAGTAGTTGAATGATGTGATTGAGGCAGAAAAAGATGGTCTTAGTGTAAATAAGGTCAAAAACTCATCTCAAGTCAAATTTGACACTCTGGTCTGATTTTGGGCTGTTGTCACGTACAGGAAAGGAATTAGTAGCTTCGGCTTGGAGACTGGAATGGGAACTGAAAATAATGCTTCAGTTTTCCCAGCATTGGAGGAGATATCTGTTTATCTTGTACTGAATCTTAGATAAACAGACTTATAATTTAGCAACAATGGAAGAGATGTGATGAAGAAGAGCTGGTGTTATCATCATATATGTGAAAAGTTACGTTGTGCCTTTTAATTATGTTTCTGAGAGGTAGCCTGTAGATGAGGAATATGAGCGGAAGGTTAGATCTTTTGGGGGATACCAGAATTAATAGAGCAAGAGCAAGATGAGAACCATTACAAGTGAGGAGCATGAGGAAAACATTTTCATGATGTTTAACATTCAAACAAGACAATAATGAGCTGCTGCTCTTTGTTTTGAAGCAGAACAGACTACCTACCAATGCAATAGATACAGAACACAACAGGACACTATTGAAATACCAGAAAAATATTTGGTGGAAAAGGTAAATAAAAGTATTGTTGGTAGTTCTGTTTAGTGGTGAAATCTGTAGTCTCTTGCCAGTTTTATTAATTGAACTCTTTAAGATCACTTCTTAAGATTTGTTCCAATTTATGGAAAATTAAAACCTGCAGGGCCACTTTTTTTTTTATTTAGGATGTAGGTGTTGCTGGCAAAACCGGCATTTGTTGCCCATGCTTAATTGTTATTGAACTCAATGGCTTGCCATGACCATTTCAGAGGGCAGTTATCATTTGACTGCACTTCTGTGGGTCCGGAGTCACGTGTAGGCTAAATTTAATTCACTAAGGGACATTAGTGAACCACTTGAGTTTCTACAATGATCAACCATCATTGTAGTCATCATTACTGAGACTTGCTTTCAATTCCAGGCTTCTTAAAAACTAGTTATATTTAAATCCCACCAGTTACCATGGCAGGATTTGAAACTATCCACAGAGTACACTACCATTTCCCCTAACTCTCCCATTGTCTTGTAAATGCATACCATGCTCTGTGTATTACAAGCCAAGAAGCTCCAGATTTCACTTGTTAACTTGAGAAGGGCAGCAATTGACATTGACCATCCTTGAGCTAAGGAGGAAAAGGGGATAAAATTAACTGACTCCCAGTGTTGGTCACTTATCTATAATATTACATTGTAGAAAATGGATGCACAATTAGATATATCTCCTGTAGTCGAGTGTTATGACACAGCAGTGAACCATTTTGCTAATTAAACCAAACACGCAGAAAAGCTCACCTCACTTTGTAATCTGTTTAAAATGTGAGTTACAGAGAACTCCCAGATTCCACTATTTAAAGAAAATAATATCAATGAATTCTTTAACTCTAAAAGTCAACGATAAACAACAACTATTCACAACTCTAGGCCCCCCTTTCTCTTAACTGCTTATTATCTGCCTGCACCTCTATAATAATATACTGTTCCAATATATAGCATTTATTAAAATTACATCAACTTAATTTTAAAACCATAAAGTGGCTGTCATTGTTGGTTGCAACATTTAAGAGGCATTTGGATGGATATATGAAAAGGAAGGGTTTGGAGGGATATGGGCCGGGTGCTGGCAGGTGGGACTAGATTGGGTTGGGATATTTGGTCGGCGTAGACAGATTGGACCGAAGGGTCTGTTTCCATGCTGTACATCTCTATGACTCTAAAGATGCCCCTGTGTCGTCATCTTTCTTTTACTGCAAATGTTTTTCATATGAGAAAGGTATCTTTTGATAAAGAGTGTTTTTGAATGGCAATTGCTCTGTCAATGGCAGTTACTTTGTCTGACTTTCAAAGTGCCTGTGTTTTTATACTCCCAACATCATATTGTCTATTTGGTTCGATGTTGTAAAAACAATAAATTCAAACCCAATGTGGTTTTCGTATCCTGGGGCATAATTTAAAATGATTGGTTAAATTCATTCATATTGTTGCCAAAACAGCAACCAACTCTGGTATCTATTTCACAGCCAAATGTTACATATTTTCAATTTTCTAGTACACTTTGAAGCTGCTAGATTGTCATATGACAGGTGCTTGTAAGCTCTGTGCAAAACAGTATTCACTCTCTCTTAAAGGTACAGTACACACCTTCAACTTCATAGCACAAGTAAATTGTTCATACTGTAAAAGAGTGCAAACTTGGGAATAGATAAAGGAAAGTACCTGTCAAACCAAATACTAGTGGGAGCATATTGTCTGAAAAGTTGGGATGCTCTGAACAAAGGAGGATGATGGAATATTTGTATGGACCTGTGTTGACAACAATGTACAGCAAAGAATAAGAGATTTTAAAGGACTCGTTTTCAGATTTCTGAGCTCTAATGTGTTATGGACCAGGCCAGAACCCCTCAAAACACTTCAAGAAAGTAACCCGGACCCTAAGTTTGCTTGTTGTTTTAAGCAGGTGCAGAGAACAGAGTGTAGAATAACTTAACCTATCCAAAAATCCAACAGGTCATCCCAGTTTAATGATGCTGTTCCAAGTTCCTGCAACAATCCCCATTAACAACCCTTGGCAAAAAAAGGAAAAATCAAACACAGGGTCTTAGATGAGATAGAGAGATGGCAGAGATATTCAGCATGGAACATCTTCTGTGTAGTTGTTTCTTGGATCAGCAGCTTCAAACTGATTGCCTGTTTTCAGTGAACACCCAAACTGCTGAAAATCAAACCAAACCAGAGATATGCTGACCTGGGAGAACTGGCTGCTCCCCTTTCATTGTAAAAGTGTTTTTCTTTTACTTGTAACATTTCGCCTCAGGAAAAAGGCTTTCAAGAAATCAGAAAGAGGTTCAATGTAGTTTTGTATGTCGCATGGATGTGCCAAAGTGTGCAAGAAACTGTTTTCATTTTTTCAAATAAATTGCAAATATAGCCATGTTGAGCAGTAAACATTGACAATAATCAAAATGGCGGATGAGAATTTTTACAGTGGTATCCAGATGCTGCCTAAAGGGAAACAATCAATATTAATGTGGAATACCAGATAGACTTAGCAGCAAGTTGCAAATAACAGCAACAAAATCTGATAAAGATAGAAATATTTGCATTATTTAGGGCCTTTCACAACAAAGGAAAAGAGTTATTGGTTCAAAGAACTAGAATGTAGAACATTATTTTACAGTACAGTCCTTTCAGCCCTCGATGTTGCACCGACCTGTGAAACCAATCTGAAGCCCATCTGACCTACTATTCCATTTTCATCCATATGTCTATTCAATGACCATTTAAATGCCCTTAAAGTTGGCGAGTCTACTACTGTTGAGGGCAATGCGTTCCACATCCCTACCAATCTGAGTAAAGAAACTACCTCTGACATCTGACCTATATCTATCAATCCTAAATTTAAAGCTATGTCCCCTCGTGCTAGCCATCACCATCTGAGGAAAAAGGCTCTCACTGTCCACCCTATCTAACCCTCTAATCCTTGAAATGAATTTGCAGGTCCTTCTCATTCAATACAGTTCCTCTTTACAATTCCTCACTTAAATGAATCCATCCAGCATCTTCCAAAACAATCCAAAGTGTAAGAACATCTTTTTTAAAAATGGAGTGTGTCAGTTGTTCAACCCTTTGAGCCCACTTTGCCATTTATTGAGATCATGGCCAATTTTTTAAACATCACCAGTTTCCAGCACTCTTCCCTTATCCCATGATATTTTTAATATGTAGACATCAAGTGATCTTAGGAGAAAGTGAGTCCTGCAGACTTGTAGATCTGAGTCGAGAGTATGGTGCTGGAAAAGCCCCCCAATCTAGTGATCTTTTTGAACAATCAATGAATGAATATCCACAGCCCTGTGGGATCTAGAATTCCAAAATATGTTGAATAAAGAACTTCTGCCTCATCCCTGTAGATGATTTGCCTTTTATACCGAGCACTTTGCAGCCAATTAAATATTTTTGAAGAGTGGTAACTATTGTTATAAATGAAATGCAGTGAACAATATTGTGTACAATTGACTTCCAAAAAATGGCATTATATTAATGACCAAATACTTTGTTTTTGTAGTGCTTGCTCAGGGATAAATATTGGCCAAGATGGTAGAAATACTTCATTTTATTCTTAAAAGTAGTACTCTGAGATACTTTTAATTCAACCAACAGAGCAGAGAGACCTCAGTTTAACACTTTTCCTGAAATACAACATCTCTGATAGCTTTGGTCACCTCTTCGAGTGTCAGCAATCATTTTTGTTTAGAATCTGGTATGGCATTTGACCATCTTCTGATTTAGCTGAGAATGCTAATCAATGTAACAGAGAGGAAGCACAAGGTGAGGCACGGTATAGAAAGATTGTCAATGGTGACTGATGAAGAGCTAACTGGTACTGAATGAAAGTTCAGGAGATTGATTCAACAAGACCAATTTGGAATTTTGACCTCATGAGGTAGCTTTGATATGGAGGAAGATGCATTCAGAAACATGAATAAGTGTACTGTTTGTTTTGTTTTTCTGAAACATACTGGAGCGCAGTGTGGGGACTGTATATCACAAAGTTTTTCTTCCATCATATCTAGTATGAGTGGCTACTTAAAGCAAGGATTGTATCTCCATCATTGTCTCATAATAATAGCAGATTGATTTTCTTCAATTCTCTGTTCAAAGGTAAGTCTGACCTACTGTGCAGCAACCTCTACCTGAGGGAAAGGATGCAGGAATTGAACCCACAACATCCAGAAAGGTGATCAAGCCCCATTCTGTTGGTACCAGTTTAAAACAGTTCATCAATCAGCTTGACTCCTAAGGAATCCAGTCTTATGCGCTTTACAGTATGGAGCTTTCTTTCCATGAAATGACTGTCCATGGTCTCTGCACCTAATGATTTTCGTTAGCATGCATTGGAAAGATTTCCAAGTTAAAACAGACACACCATGGATAAATGTACTAAAGAGCACATTGAGTAGCAATTATGGTCAAGCGAGATCCAATGAATTTTTCAGCATCTTTCTGTCCACCCAGATATTAGTGACCTCGGGCCAAACTTTATTTGGTGAAGTAAGTTATTTGCTTTGAAATATTGGGCTTTGAAGCTGTCTTCAAATCCATTCTGTAATGGAATGCCTTAATGATTGCGCACTAATGGTTCTCTCTCCTTTTACTGTGACTGGACTGCAGCACCTCCTCAGAGATACATTGAGCTTGTTTGTAAACAATTAGATTCATTAAGCTGGCACTGTCCTGTATTTCTCTGAGCTGAAGAGTTGCTCAGTTGCATCAAGAACATTGCTTATGACTTCTTTCACCCACTCAGCTGCATTGAACTATTAATAGTTCACAGATGTTAGTGAGACCACATTTGAATACTGCATGGTTTTGGTATACCTAATATAAGAAGGGAAGTCAGTGTCCTAGAAGGGGTTCTGAGGAGGATTCTGAGATTAATACTTGAAATGAGCAAGTTATTTTATGAAAAAAGGCTGGACAGACTTGATTTGTTCCCACTGCCTTTCGAAGAGTAAGTGTTGACTTGTTTGAAGTGTATTGACACGATAAATGTGGAAATTCTTCTTGTGGCTGAGTCCAGAACTAGGATGCATTGTTTCAGAGGGCAGAACTGAGATTTTTGTTTGAGGGTTGTGCAAATTTGGAACTCTCCCTCAGAAAATGGTAGAGGCAGGGTCTTTGAATGCTTTCAAAATAGGGGTAGATAGAATTTTGTTAGTTGGCGGACTTGATGGTCATTGAGGGTAGATAGGAATGTGGAATTGGAAATACAAATAGATCCGCTACATTATTTAATGGCAGAGCAGATGAACTGAATGGTTTACTTCACCTACTAATTCATGTTTGTATGTACTCTTTTGTTTGGCCAAACCAAAAATGATCCTTCCTTAGCCATTAAGTCCTGGCTTGATTTGAACGTGCAGCTTCTGGTTCAGAGGCATGGAAAATACCACTGTGCCACAACCTCTTCCCCCATACCTTGGTTAAGTCTTAATGTTGTTCTGAGTCTGGCCCAGAAATAGGAACACTGCCAATAACCACAACCTAACATTTTTAAAATTGATCTTTTTGGACAAGACATGATGCATCTTCAAGTCTATCATCTTGGGAGGCTGGACTTTAACTTCGACCCACTGGATACAAGATGCCTTCTTGGTTTGCTTGTATTCTTAGTTATTGCTGTATTTCTCTAATGCATGTGCGTGAAAGATAATGAGGTGCATTAGCAGCAGTTAACTAAGTTCTCCAAAGGATTATCTTTTTGTTTTCCTCTTACAGTAATTTTGATTTTGAGCCATGTAAAGATGGTGGATTTCATTTCCTAAAGGGCATTAGTGAACTGGATATTGTTTACAACAGCAATAAGTTTCATGACCTCCATCATTGAGGCTAATATTCAGTTCCATATTTATTAACTGAATTGCAATTCTACCTGCTACCATGGTGAAATTTAAACTCGTGTTCTCAGAGCACTGGACTACTTGTTCAGTGACATTACCACTGTTCCATCGTCTCCCCATTTGAAGTCTTGTATATGTTTGTGAGACAGATCATTTACTCAAAAGATTCTACCCAAGTCCTGTAGTTACTGTATTATAATGATTATATACATCAGGCAATAATTCTCTCAAAATAGCTGTTACAGCAATAGAACTAAAAGGAATGTAGAGATGCGAGGAGGAGATAGTAGAAGGGTGAAAAGTCTTAAACTCTGCTTTGAGTATATGGGAAGAGGTAAAAAGCTGAGAGAAGCATGATGAAGTTGTGGTAGGGAAGATAATGAGAATGTTTATTAGTATAATGGTACCTAGTATAATAGTAAAATTCAAAGTTTGTGCGAAGATTTGTAGCTCGGGTGCTCGTTGTTGTGGTTCTGTTCGCCGAGCTGGAAGTTTTTGTTGCAAACGTTTCGTCCCCTGGCTAGGCGACATCATCAGTGCTTGGGAGCCTCCTGCAAAGCACTTCTTTGATGTTTCCTCCGGTGTTTATAGTGGTCTGTCCCTGCCGCTTCCGGTTGTCAGTTTCAGCTATCCGCTGTAGTGGTTGGTATATTGGGTCCAGGTCGATGTGTTTGTTGATGGAGTTTGTGGATGAATGCCATGCCTCTAGGAATTCCCTGGCTGTTCTCTGTCTGGCTTGCCCTATGATAGTAGTGTTGTCCCAGTCGAATTCATGTTGCTTGTTGTCTGCGTGTGTGGCTACTAAGGATAGCTGGTCGTGTCGTTTCGTGGCTAGTTGATGTTCATGTATGCGGATTGTTAGCTGTCTTCCTGTTTGTCCTATATAGTGTTTAGTGCAGTCCTTGCATGGTATTTTGTACACTAAATTCGTCTTGCTCATGTTGGGTATCGGGTCCTTCGTTCTGGTGAGTTGTTGTCTGAGCGTGGCTGTTGGTTTGTGTGCCATTATGAGTCCTAGGGGTCGCAATAGTTTGGCAGTCAGTTCCGAGATGCTCCTGATGTATGGTAGTGTGGCTAGTCCTTTTGGTTGTGGTATGTCCTCGTTCCGTGGTCGTTCTCTTAGGCATCTGCTGATGAAGTTGCGCGGGTATCCGTTTTTGGCGAATACCTTGTATAGGTGTTCCTCTTCTTCTTTTTGCAGTCCTGGTGTACTGCAGTGTGTTGTGGCCCTTTTGAATAGTGTCCTGATGCAGCTTCGTTTGTGTGTGTTGGGGTGGTTACTTTCATAGTTTAGGACTTGGTCTGTGTGTGTGGCTTTCCTGTATACTCTTGTAGTGAATTCTCCGTCTGGTGTTTTCTGTACCATCACGTCTAGGAATGGGAGTTGGCTATCCTTTTCTTCTTCTCTCGTGAATCGGATTCCTGTGAGTGTGGCGTTGATGATCCGGTGTGTTTTTTCTATTTCCGTGTTTTTAATGATTACAAACGTGTCATCGACATATCTGACCCAGAGTTTGGGTTGAATTTGTGGTCGGACTGTTTGTTCTAACCTTTGCATAACTGCCTCTGCTATGAGTCCCGAGATTGGTGATCCCATGGGTGTTCCGTTGATTTGTTCGTAAATCTGGTTGTTGAATGTGAAGTGTGTTGTGAGGCACAAGTCCAGTAGTTTAAGTATGCCGTCTTTGTTGATAGGTTCAGCGTCCTGTTTTCTGTTCTGTATGTCCAGTAGGTTGGCTATTGTTTCTCTGGCTAGGGTTTTGTCAATCGAAGTGAACAGTGCCGTCACGTCGAATGATATCATGGTTTCTTCTTTGTCTATGTGTATATTTCAACAACCAGATTTACGAACAAATCAACGGAACACCCATGGGATCACCAATCTCGGGACTCATAGCAGAGGCAGTTATGCAAAGGTTAGAACAAACAGTCCTACCACAAATTCAACCCAAACTCTGGGTCAGATATGTCGATGACACGTTTGTAATCATTAAAAACACGGAAATAGAAAAAACACACCGGATCATCAACGCCACACTCACAGGAATCCGATTCACGAGAGAAGAAGAAAAGGATAGCCAACTCCCATTCCTAGACGTGATGGTACAGAAAACACCAGACGGAGAATTCACTACAAGAGTATACAGGAAAGCCACACACACAGACCAAGTCCTAAACTATGAAAGTAACCACCCCAACACACACAAACGAAGCTGCATCAGGACACTATTCAAAAGGGCCACAACACACTGCAGTGCACCAGGACTGCAAAAAGAAGAAGAGGAACACCTATACAAGGTATTCGCCAAAAACGGATACCCGCGCAACTTCATCAGCAGATGCCTAAGAGAACGACCACGGAACGAGGACATACCACAACCAAAAGGACTAGCCACACTACCATACATCAGGAGCATCTCGGAACTGACTGCCAAACTATTGCGACCCCTCGGACTCATAATGGCACACAAACCAACAGCCACGCTCAGATAACAACTCACCAGAACGAAGGACCCGATACCCAACATGAGCAAGACGAATTTAGTGTACAAAATACCATGCAAGGACTGCACTAAACACTATATAGGACAAACAGGAAGACAGCTAACAATCCGCATACATGAACATCAACTAGCCACGAAACGACACGACCAGCTATCCTTAGTAGCCACACACGCAGACAACAAGCAACATGAATTCGACTGGGACAACACTACTATCATAGGGCAAGCCAGACAGAGAACAGCCAGGGAATTCCTAGAGGCATGGCATTCATCCACAAACACATCGACCTGGACCCAATATACCAACCACTACAGCGGACAGCTGAAACTGACAACCGGAAGCGGCAGGGACAGACCACTATAAACACCGGAGGAAACATCAAAGAAGCGCTTCGCAGGAGGCTCCCAAGCACTGATGATGTCGCCTCGCCAGGGGACGAAATGTTTGCAACAAAAACTTCCAGCTCGGCGAACAGAACCACATCAATAATAGTAAAATGATAATACTCTAGTCTAATAATCTTGTAGATCAGACTAATGCTCTGGAGCCACAATTTCAAATAACACATTGGTAGCTGAAAGAATTAAACAAATCTCAAAAGAAAAACTAATATCTGTAATTGTGACCATGTACTTACAACATTACAGATGTCCTTTTGGAAAATCAATCTATCAATCTTAGTTTACATGTATTTGGCCTACATGTGATTCTGGACTCAGTAATGTGGTCACCGTTCAACTGCCGTCTGGAATAGTCTAGCAGTTGCAAGTAAACTATTATGGAAAAGTTAATGCAGAATGAGCCACGCATTGTTGACCTAGGTGTCACTAAGCCCCATCAACCCTGAAATGTCACCCATACTAACATCTGGGAGCTTGTCAAAATTGGAAGCGCTGTCCCACAAACTATTCATGTAGTCTAAATGCTGCCTGACATAGTCATTCTTACAAATCAAAGCTTCCAACCAATATTACACTTCTCCATCACCATCCCAGGCTATGTCCTCCTTACAGGACAGACCTGCCAGATGTGATGGCATACTGTTTCGTGAGAAGGAAGTGATGATGGAAATTCTGAAAATTATCCAGACTCAATGAATCTCAATGCATATGGTTAAGCATGGACAAGGAATCCCCCTGATTACTGCCTGCAAGTTGGTCTCACTTCAGGACCATACTTCTCTACATTGGACAAGGCATAAGGATAGAAAAATGCAGAATATACCCTGTGTAGGGAATTTCACTGTCCATCCCCAAAAATGGCTCAGTATCATCACTTGCTGGGCAAGTCTTCAGGGATATATCTGCCAACTAGGCTTTTGTAAATCAGCAAGAGTGAAAAGCTTCCTTGAGCTCATCAAGGAATGTATTTTGTTGCTGATGTTTCTGTCTGTGGCAATATTGGTAGTGTCATCATGAAACAACCTTCTGGAGGCAAAGTGCTATCTTCACATTCCGAACGTCGTCCATCTGCTAAATGAGAGAAAGATTCAGATCCTATCCAGAAGCTCAAAACTGAGCATCCATGAAACATTGTGGGCTAACAACAGCAGCTGAATTGTACTCCAACACATTTTTTCTAAACTCATACTTTGGTATTTCACACACTCCGTTTACCTTGGGAACTGATTCTGATTCAATAGGAAGTCTAAGTCAGCATGCCAGGAGTACAAGGCATACATAAAAATGAAGTGCAAACAAGATTTGAAATTGCTAATTAGCATGCTATGGGCAGAGCTAAGCGATTCCAAAACCGATAGAATCGATCAAATTTAAAAACTAATTTGAATTGAGACATTTGATAAGGCAACAAACAATAGTTTGAGTTACATGTGAGAAGAGTATCACCTTAAATTGGAGAAAAGTGAAGAATAGTCTAGGTTGAATTGAATGGAGGAAATGCAAAATTCAGTTGAAGTGGAGAAGGGAATATTGCTGGAGTAGGAATGGAGAGTAATAGCTTGAACTAAGAGGACAGGAAGCATAGTAACACATCCACGGTAGCTAAAGGAGAGTTTGTATAAACTCGCTAGTGGGAGTTGTATATGTGATAGTGGTCCTAATTTTAGTTCCTGCATTGGGTATGCAGAAGGGAGAATTTCCAGCACTGCAAACGATTACCAAACTCCCCATTTTCTGCGGCGATGGCGTGGCTTGGATTGGAAGTCAGCGTAGATGACCTGGAGAGGATGCCTGATTTATTGGTGGGATGGGCGAAAAGCAATCAGTGTTCATAGTTTAAAAATACATATTAAAGCATAAAACAACTCTCTTCTGCTTATCTGTATCACTTCTTAAGCCCTATTCATGTCAACCCGTATCACCTAATGCTCTGCATCCACCCCCATGGCCCAACATTTTCCATGTCAACATTTGCTCAGTACCTATCCCCATGCTTTTTGATCACCATGGCACCACATGCCCTTTACCCAACCCTTGTGAAATGACAAATTTTGCCTTTACATTCACACAACCCATTAGAACTCCTCTGCAAATTTAGTGACAACTCATTGAGAACTACTGCATTCCATCAACCACAAATTGTCTTTTCTACCATGCCAACTTATTTAGTATCTATCATAGGCAGAACTCAGGACCCATGTACAAATGAGTAAAAATAATTCCAACCTAACTGTATTGCAGACTTCCTTATATTAAGAACACACTCATTCAGAACACTGCATTTAAATTCCTTCACCTCAATAAAGCCTTATAAAAACAAATATTTAATTTAATTGCAGCAAATATTGGAATCCATACAGTTTTACAAAAAAAAATCAAAGCCCGTTTTAGCTATTAAGTTAAACTGTGAAATGGAAAGCATCTTCTGTAGTAATGGATCCTTGTGAAATCAGTCCTACGGCACTAATCCAATAATGAAAATCCTCAGACTGATGTCAACAGATGGATTGAAATAGAAAACATTCATTTTGAAGAAAAAGAATTAAAAAGCCTGAAGTTTTAAATGCCTTGATAGTTTTTACAGATTCCTTTGACATTTTACAGTCCCGATGTGTTGACAGATTTTTCACACACCAGTGTGTCTACTTTTTAAGTCTCAGAGGAGGGCAATACCTCTCCCAAAGAAAGACTTAATTCTCCAAAGGAGACTTTACCTCCACCAAAGTGTCCCTGACTATTTGTCTTAGACCAGATCAAAAGTGGTGTCTGATCTCTCCAACAGAATATCTTTGTAACCCACAAATCCATTGTTCTTGCCTGGTATAATCTGCACACTTCTGGTTTCATACACTTACTTTAAGTGGCCAGCCACCTCTGTAAAGTATTAGTTGCCTCCATTTCTATGAACTGCACGTGCATATATTCTAAGCTGACTGATTCGCACCCCCTGGTCAGGGTTGTAAGTTAGGAGTTCCTTTATTTTGCCCAGTTCAAAAAGCCTCTTTGACATGAAGATCTGAGCCGGGCTCTGTGATTGATGCTTAATGAAGAAATAAATAAGTAAGCCCTGGAAGAAGGGAGATTGGAGATGGAAAAGTGACAATGGAACTAAATTTTGGATATGATGATTTGTTGAAAGCCTGAATGTGATTCCACTTCTTTGATCCTTTTTTGAGAATGAAATCTGGTTGTTCTTCCCCCACACAGTGGCAATGTGTTTATCAACTTTCTTACTTGTATCTAGAGCTAAAATCATGCATTTAGCTGTTACCAAATTAGATTAATGTAACATCATGAATGAGAAAGTAGGATAAAAGAAACCTGATTTTCAGAGGAATAACAATTTCATGCAGATTCCACTTGACTCTTTTTGTACACAGTGAAAGAGCCCCAGCGATCAGTTGCCATATTCTGAACTTTAAAGATCTCGCATTGCAGGTAGCTGCTTTGGCAGATATTGTGAAATGCTAAATGCACACGGTAACTGTGAGGTTAGAGTGCCAGGTGAGTAGGGTGCCATGACACATGGTGGGAAAGGGGCCAGGTAAGTGATGGTGTTTATGTTAGGTCAGGTCGCGTCTGGCAGAGGATGTCAGGTATGGTGGTGGGGAGGTGTCGGGGCCTGGCAGGTGGTGTCAGGTTCTGTGGTGGGGGTGGGGGGGGGGGGACGGGGATCCTACAAGAATTGTGGAGCGGGTTGTTGAATCTGGAGCATAGTGTCCAATGTAAGGCAATGAAATGTAATCCAGAGTGGAGGAATTAGGTCCAGTGATGATAAGTTACATTTGGTGTTAGAGTTGGATCCAGGGGAAGTGGAGGAGATGCGGTGGAGAGCATTGTCAACCACGTCTGACGGGAGGCACTTCCTGCTCCTCCGCCCTTGAACCCCGCCCCTCCAATCGCCACCAGGACAGAACCCCACTAGCCCTTACCTACCACCCCACCAACCTCCTGATACATCGGATCATCCTTCATCATTTCCGCCACCTCTAAACGGACCCCACCACCAAGGATATATTTCCCTCCCCACCCCTATCAGCGTTCCGGAAGGACCACTCCCTCCGCGACTCCCTTGTCAGATCCACATCCCCCACCAACCCAACCTCCACTTCTGGCACCTTCCCCTGCAACCGCAAAATATGCAAAACTTGCGCCCACACCTTCTCCCTAACTTCCCTCCAAGGCTCCAAGGGATCCTTCAATATCCATCAGAAATTCACCTGCACCTCCACACACATCACTTACTGCATCTGGTGCACCCGATGTGGCCTCCTATACGTTGGGGAGACAAGCCGCCTACTTGCGGAACGTTTCAGAAAACACCTCTGGGACACCCGCAATAACCAACCCAACCGCCCCGTGGCTGAACACTTTAATTCCCCCTCCCACTCTGCCAAGGTCATGCAGGTCTTTGGCCTCCTCCATCGCCAGACCATGGCAACACGATGCCTGGAGGAAGAGCAACTCATCTTCCAACTAGGGACCTCCAACCACAAGGGATGAATACAGATTTCTCTAGCTTCCTCATTTCCCCTCCCCCCACCTTTTCTCAGTCCCAACCCTCAGATTCAGCACCGCCTTCTTGACCTGCAATCTTCTTCCTGATCTCTCCGCCCCCACCCCCTCTCCAGCCTATCACCCTCACCTTAACCTCCTTCCACCTATCGCATTCCCAACACCCCTCCCCCAAGTCCCTCCTCCCTACCTTTTATCTTAGCCTGCTTGGCACACCCTCCTCATTCCTGAAGAAGGGTTTATGCCCGAAACGTCGATTCTCCTGTTCCTTGGATGCTGCCTGACCTGCTGTGCTTTTCCAGCACCACATTTTTAAGCTATGATGGCATACGCTCCATTTATCTGGATGAACACAGCTCCAAACATACTCGAAGCTTGAAACCATCCAGGAGAAAGCAGCCTGATTGATTGGTACCACATCCAAAAATATCCACTCTCGCCACCATAAATACTCATTTGTAGCAGTGTGTACCATCTACAATTTCTACACTATAGAAATTCGCCAAAGATCCTTGGACAGCACTGTCCAAATTCATAATTGCTTCCATCTAGACGTACAAGGGCAGAGGATGCATGAAAACACCACCAGCTGCAAGTTCCCATCCAAGCCACTTACCATCTTGACTTGGAAATATATCGTTCCTTTACTGTCACTTGGTCAAAATAATGTGGTTCCTTCCTTAGGTACATTGTGAATCTACCTCGAGCATATGGACTGCAGGTGTTGAAGGTAGCTCACCACGACCTTCTCAAGGGCAACCAGGAATAGGTTACAAGTGCTGGCCCAACCAGCGACACACACATTCAATTAGTGAATAAAAAGAATAATTATAGGAAAGTTGGGACACAATTAATGGTTAAGTGCAGTATCCTATTATAGGAAATGTATTATTGCCATAAAAAATATTATACTGAAGATTCACTGAAATTGAACTTTAATTTTGAATATAATTTTTAATGTTAAAATAGAAGTTAATTGTTTATTTTTTTGAAGTATCCAGTGCCCATGTTTCCAAATCTTACCAAATATTACAACATATTAACTACAGTATTTTATTGCTACAACAACATCAGTACATAGGGATACATAATAATTATACCAATATCTGGCCATGAAGACTTGTGCAATGCCTATTTAATCTGCTGTCTGAAGCATTCTTTGGGTGAAATGTTTTATAATTGTTTTCCTATTCCATAATATGTTAGATAATCCATAAAAGAATTTTCCATTTTTGGGGAGGTGGTGAGAATGCAGTTTTGGTAGACTTTCAGATGAAACTGTGAAGTAAAAGGTAATGGAGTTACTCTTTAGAATATCTCAAGGATTTCTATTTCCAATCACCAATTCCTTAATTGTTTAAAACACTTCCACTTGGGTCCAGAGTTATGCTTTAAATACCTAGGAATAGTCACTAGCTGTGTCATGAAAGGAGTGCATTGATAATCAAGTTCAACTATTCCATGAGCTTCCACAAATGTCTAAATAATTAATTGATTTACTGAGATAGTTAATTTGTCCGACTTTGATCTTAATCGGTTGGAGAATCAAGGATTGTGGGAATACACAGGAAAGTGTGTATGAGGACTCTCTGATCAGCCATGATCCTATTGAATGGCAGAACAGGCTTGTGCAGCTGAACAGCATACTTCTATTTCTATCTAAGACCATAAGAAATAGGAGTGCAAGTAAGGCCATTCAGCCCATCGAGTCTACTCCGCCATTCAATCATGGCTGATGGGCATTTTAACACCACTTATCCGCACTCTCCCTGTATCCCTTAATTCCTTGCGAGATTAAGAATTTATCAATCTTTGTCTTGAAGACATTTAATGTCTGCACTCTCCCTGTATCCCTTAATTCCTTGCGAGATTAAGAATTTATCAATCTTTGTCTTGAAGACATTTAATGGCAGTGAATTCCACACGCCCACCACTCTGGCTGAAGAAATGTCTCCTCGTTTCCGTTTTAAATTGACCCCCTCTAATTTGAAGGCTGTGCCCAAGAGTCCTAGTATCCCCACCTGATAGAAACAATTTCCCAGCGTCCACCCTTTCTACGCCATGCATTATCTTGTAAGTCTCTATTAGATCTCCCCTCAACCTTCTGAACTCTAACGAAAACAATCCCAGGATCCTCAGCTATTCATCGTATGTTAGGTCTACCATTCCAGGGATCATCTTTGTGAATCTCTGCTGGACATGCTCCAGTGCCAGTATGTCCTTCCTGAGGTGAGGGGCCTAAAACTGGATTCAGTATTCTAAATGGGGCCTAACCAGAGTTTTATAAAGTCTCAGTAGCACATCACTGCTTTTACATTCCAATCCTCTTGAAATAAATGACAACATTACATTTGCTTTCTTAACCACAGGATCAAACTGCAAGTCAACCTTTAGAGAATCCTGTACTAGTACTCCCAGATCCCTTTGTACTTTGGCTTTATGAATTTTCTCACCGTTTATAAAATAGTCCATGCCTGTGATCTTTTTTTCCAAAGTGGAAGACCTTACATTTGCTCACATTGAATTTAATCATCCATTTCTTGGACCATTCTCCTAAACTGTCTATCCCTTTCTGTAGCCTCCCCACCACCTCAGAACTACCTGCCTGTCCACCTAACTTCGTATGATCAACGAACTTCGCCAGAATGCCCCCTCGATCCATGACAGTAGCTCACCTCGAACACCATGGACCCTCCCCTTACTTGGCAGCCTCTTGTGAGGCACCTTATCAAAAGCCTTTTGGAAGAGTAGGTCTTCAAGTCAAACTTCTGACTGCTCTCTGGGATAAAAGAAACTCACACCAGGTTTCATAATAAATTTTTAAAAAAGACGTTTACTGCAAATAAATAATTCCCTTAACATGTAAAAAACAGATTTATAATTACTGCTATGAAGTTCTTACCCATATTACCTTGAAACCAAAACATGCACACATTCATTCGCAAAATAGACCAACAAGACAGATAGCTGTGAATGGAAAACAAGCAAACAGGTATAAAATCTGTGGATCAAGAGTCTAGACCACATGTGTAGAGTAAGCTAACTTTCTCTCAGCTCTTTTGGTTTTTGGCAATTAAATCATGCTGACACAGAATAATACAAAATCCTCAATTTGGTAGCTGGCCAGTTGAATTTAGGTTTTGGCATAAGTTAGAAGTTGTTCTTTCTCGAGTACTTGAGTGTTAGTTTTGCTCCAATCTCGGAGGCTATATTAGAATGGGTGTGATCTGCTCGTGCTTGCAGGCTTTCTGGAGGGACAGATAATCAGTGCAATGTATTACAATAGTATATTAGAACCCCATGCAGATTATGTCATAAATAGCAGAAACAAAACTACAAAATTTTAGGAAAAAGGGAATAAAGACAAAGGCTCTTCAAACAGCCGAACAAAATCAAGAATTTCAAAAGCCATCCATTCAACTGTCAATGTCTGTGCGTACAGTGCAACCCAATAATTATTACAATGTCATCTTATTTGTTTCCCCCCAACAATTCAGAGACTCGTCAATTTAAACTTTAAACTTTTTGGACTCCTGTCTTATTTGCAAATTGTGTGTGTGTGTTGTGTCTGTATTTGTGTGTGTAATAATTAACAAACTCACTCTGTTAATTCAAAAAGGCATGATTAAATTGGCTCCTTTTAAAACATAAGTTCATTTGGATTTGAGAGAAAGGCATGCACAAGAAAAGCCATCCTTTTTAAGTTAACTTTGTCGCTCAAAATGAGTGAGTGGGTGATGAAAGAAGGGGAGCCGGTTCATCTCCCCTCATCTGCAAGCTGAACAGCTTGAGATTTCCCATTTGGATACCTAACCAATTAGGGAACCTCACCCGAACTCTGGATTTCATTTACTTCATCCATATGTTAAAACCAGAGGCAATTATTAGATTTTGGAGAGTATCCAGATCAAGAGACATAGTGATAAGGTAACTGAAGTCGGGGAAATGCTACTGTATAAAAAAAAAGACAGACTCAATGGGCATGCTGACATTTTCTGACACTAGAAAGGAAAACAAAATGATGTTCTGGGAACCTGGGTTCACAATCCACTGTGGCAGATGGTGGAATTTTAATTTAATATAGAATCTGGAATTAAGGGTCTAATAATGACTATGAAACCATTGTTGATTGTCAGAAAAACTCATCCTGTTCACTAATGTACTTTAAGGGAAGGATACTTGTCATTCTTACCTGTTCTGGCCGACAGGTGATTTCAACCCACAGCAATGTGGTTGACTCTTAACTGCAATTTGGGCAATTAGGGCGAGGCAATAAATAAACAAAATTTAATTGTAAAATTTGGAGAGAAGGAATTTCTATTCATATGGAATATAATTAAATGTCTAAGCATTTTCCATTGCACTTCACATCCAATTGATTAGTTTAAAAGTTCACAAATTTGGCAACAGTTGCATTTAGCAATATCTCTTATGCAGCAAAAGAGATAAACTGTGCTTTTGTTGGTAGTGGTGGGGGTGGCATGGTGGCTCAGTGATTAGCCCTGCTGCCTCACAGCGCCAGGGACCCGAATTTAATTCCAGCCTTGGGTGATTGTGCAAACTCCATACAGACATTCTGCCCCTTTCTGCGTGGGTTTCCTCTGGGTGCTCCAGTTTTTTCCCACAATCCAAAGATATGTAAGTCAGGTGAATAGGTTGTGCTAAATTGCCCATAGTGTTCAGGGATGTGTAGATCAGGTGCATTAGTCAGGGTTAAATGTCGAGTAATGGGTTAAGGCAATGGGGCTGGGTGGGCTACACTTCGGAGGGTCGGTGTGGACTTGTTGGGCCGAAGGGCTTATTTCCACATTGTAGGGATTCTATGAAATTTTCAATGAAATTAAAGAAGAATAATGACCGGAACAATTTATTCTTCATTTGATGTATCTTTTTAGTTAATTGAATCACCAGTGGCCCCACTGTAATATTTCAGCTGAATATCTCTACTTCTAACAAAGTTGCTTGTTCCCCAACATTTCAATAAAAATCTAGACTTCAGTTTCAAGAATGATGAATTGACAATTTCACAAGCTCAGTTGACTCCCTTCCCTTTCTAGAGTCTAAGAGAGGTACAGCATGGAAACAGACCCTTCGGTCCAACCCGTCCATGCCGATCAGACATCCCAACCCAATCTAGTCCCACCTGCCAGCACCTGGCCCATATCCCTCCAAACCCTTCCTATTCATATACCCATCCAAATGCCTCTTAAATGTTGCAATTGTACCAGCCTCCACCACATCCTCTGGCAGCTCGTTCCATACACGTACCACCCTCTGCGTGAAAAAGTTGCCCCTTAGGTCTCTTTTATATTTTTCCTCTCTCACCCTAAACCTATGCCCTCTAGTTCTGGACTCCCTGACTCCAGGGAAAAGACTTTGTCTATTTATCCTATCCATGCCCCTCATAATTTTGTAAACCTCTATAAGGTCACCCCCTCAGCCTCCGATGCTCCAGGGAAAACAGCCCCAGCCTGTTCAGCTTCTCCCTGTAGCTCAGATCTGGCAACATCCTTGTAAATCTTTTCTGAACCCTTTCAAGTTTCACAACATCTTTCCGAGAGGGAGGAGACCAGAATTGCACACAATATTCCAACAGTGGCCTGACCAATGTCCTTTACAGCCGCAACATGACCTCCCAACTCCTGTACTCAATACTCTGACCAATAAAGGAAAGCATACCAAACACCATCTTCACTATCCTATCTATCTGCGACTCCACTTTCAAGGAGCTATGAACCTGCACTCCAAGGTCTCTTTGTTCAGCAACACTCCCTAGGACTTTACCATTAAGTGTATAAGTCCTGCTAAGATTTGCTTTCCCAAAATGCACCATCTCGTATTTATCTGAATTAAACTCCATCTGCCACTTCTCAGCCCATTGGCCCATCTAGTCCAGATCCTGTTGTAATCATGGTAACCCTCTTCGCTGTCCACGACACCTCCAATTTTGGTGTCATCTGCAAACTTACTAACTGTACCTCTTACGCTCGCATCCAAATCATTTATGTAAATGACACAAAGTAGAGGACCCAGCACTGATCCTTGTGGCACTCCACTGGTCACAGGCCTCCAGTCTGAAAAATAATGCTCCACCAGCACCTTTAAGCCAGTTCTGTATGCAAATGGCTAGTTCTCCCTGTATTCCATGAGATCTAACCTTGCTAATAAGTCTCCCATGGGGAAACATGTCGAACGCCTTACTGAAGTCCATATAGATCACATCTCCCTCATCAATCTTCTTTGTTACTCCATCAAAAAACTCAATCAAGTTTGTGAGACATGATTTCCCACGCACAAAGCCAGTCGTTGCCTTTCCAAATACATGTACATCCTGTCCCTCAAGATTCCCTCCAACAACTTGCCCACTACAGAGGTCAGGCTCAACGGTCTATAGTTTCCTGGCTTGTCTTTACCACCCTTCTTAAACAGTGGTACCACTTTTGCCAACCTCCAGTCTTCTGGCACCTCACCTGTGACTATCGATGGTACAAATATCTCAGCAAGAGGTCCAGCAATCACTTCTCTAGCTTCCCACAGAGTTCTCAGGTGCACCTGATCAGGTCCTGGGGGTTTATCCACTTTTAACCATTTCAAGACATCCAGCACTTCCTCCTCTGTAATGTGGACATTTTGCAAGATGTCACCATCTATTTCCCTACAGTCTATATCTTCAATATTCTTTTCCACAGAATACTGAGGCAAAATATTCATTTAGTATCTCCCCCGTTTTCTGTGGCTCCACACAAAGGCCGCCTTGCTGATCTTTGAGAGGCCCTATTCTCTCCCTAGTTACCCTTTTATCCTTAATATATTTGTAAAAACCCTTTGGAATCTCCTTAATTCTATTTGCCAAAGCTATCTCATGTCCCCGTTTTGCCCTCCTGATTTCCCTCTTAAGTATACTCCTACTTTCTTTATACTCTTCTAAGGATTCACTCTATCTATCCTGTCTACACCTGACATATGCTTCCTTTTTTTTCTTAACCAAACCCTCAATTTCTTTATACCCACCATAGGGAATTCCATAGGGAATGGTGGGCATTCCCTATACCCACCAGTCTTCCCTTCCACCCTGACAGGAATATACTTTCTCTGGATTCTTGTTATCTCATTTCTGAAGGCTTCCCATTTTCCAACCGACCCTTTACCTGCGAACACCTGCCTCCAATCAGCTTTTGAAAGTCCTTGCCTAATACTGTCAAAATTGGCCTTTCTCCAATTTAGAACTTCACCTTTCAGATCTGGTCTATTCTTTCCCATCACTAGTTTAAAATGAATAGAATTATGGTCGCAGGCCCCAAAGTGCTCCCCCACTGACACCTCAGTCACCTGCCCTGCCTTATTTCCCAAGAATAGGTCACGTTTTGCACCTTCTCTAGTCGGTACATCCACATACTAAATCATAAAATTGTCTTGTACACACTTAAGAAATTCCTCTCCATCTAAACCTTGAACACTATGGCAGTCCCTGTCGATGTTTGGAACGTTAAAATCCCCTACCATAACTACCCTATTATTCTTACAGATAGCTGAGATCTCCTTTCAAGTTTGTTTCTCAATTTCCCTCTGACTATTGGGGCGTCTATAATACAATCCCAATAAGGTGATCATCCCTTTCTTATTTCCCAGTTCCACCCAAATAACTTCCCTGGATGTATTTCTGGGAGTATCCTCCCTCAACACAGCTGTAATGCTATCCCTTATCAAAAATGCCACTCCCCTTCCTGTCTTGTCTCCCTTTCTATCCTTCCTGTAGCATTTGTATCCTGGAACATTCAGCTGCCAGTCCTGCCCATCACTGACCCATATTTCCATAATTGGCATGATATCCCAGTCCCATGTTCCTAATCATGCCCTGAATTCATCTGCCGTCCCTGTTAGGCCCCTTGCATTGAAATAAATGCAGTTTAATTTATTAGTCCTACCTTGACCCTGCCTGTTTGAGTCATTTCTGTTCTCAGCTGTACCCGTCTCAGATCAATCTCTTTCCTCACTATCTCCCTGGGTCCCCCCCTCCCCCACCTTACTAGTTTAAATCCTTCCAAGCAGTTGTAGCAAATGACCCTGCCAGTATATTAGTCCCCTTCCAATTTAGGTGCAATCCGTCCTTCTTGTGCAGGTCACTTCTACCCCAAAAGAGATTCCAATGATCCAAAAATGTGAATCCTTCTCCCATACACCAGCTCCTCAGCCATGCATTCATCTGCTCTATCCTCCTATTCCTGCCCTCACTAGCTTGTAGTACTGGGAGTGACTTCCATCCCCCTTACTGCCGTGTTTGCCACCACTTCTGCCCCCACCAACGCCACTCACCTGCATTCTGCTGACATGCCCACCCCACAGATCCCACTGTCACCATTCCCGGCCCCCAGAACCCATGCTGGGGAACACCACCCTTGCTTATTTTCCCCCCCCTTCCTCCCACCATCACACCCACTCCAGTTACTGGCTCCGCCACCACTCCCAGCTCCACACCCACACCAGCTCCCAGCCCTGCCGACTTTTCACCATCCCTCCAAACCTTCCCCTCACTGAGGATGAACGATCAGTCCTCAGCAAAGGACTCACCTTCATCCCTCTCCGTCCACGCATCAATGAATTTAACACACGCCGTGACGTCGAACACTTCTTCCTCCGCCTCAGAGCTTACTTTCACAATCAGGACTCCCGCCCACCTTCCGAGGACCCCTTCGCCCACCTCCAACACACTGCAACCACCTGGACACCCCGCGCTGGCCTATTACCTGCCCTCGACATCTTCATTTCCAACTGCCGCCGGGACATTAACCGCCTCAACCTGTCGCCCCCCTCCCCCACTCCAACCTCTCACCCTCAGAAAGCGCAGCCATCCAATCCCTCTACTCTAATCCCAACCTCACCATTAAGCCAGCGGATAAAGGGGGCGCAGTGGTAGTCTGGCGCACTGACCTCTACACCGCTGAAGCCAAACGCCAACTCGAGGACGCCTCTTCCTACTGCCCCCTCGACCATGACCCCACCCCCCATCACCAAACCATTATCTCCCAGACCATACAGAACCTCATCACCTCAGGAGATCTCCCACCCACAGCTTCCAACCTCATAGTCCGGGAACCCCGCACTGCCCGGTTCTACCTCCTTCCCAAGACCCACAACCCTGACCACCCTGGCTGACCCATTGTCTCAGCATGCTCCTGCCCCACTGAACTCATCTCTACCTACCTCGACACTGTCCTATTCCACGTAGTCCAGGAACTCCCCACATACGTTCGAGACACCACCCACGCCCTCCACCTCCTCCAAGACTTCCGTTTCCCCGGCCCTCAACGTCTCATCTTCACCATGGATATCCAATCCCTCTACACCTCCATCCGCCAATACCAGGGCCTCCAAGACCTCCGTTTTTCCCACTCCCGACGTCCCCAACAGTACCCTTCCACCGACACTCTCATTCGTTTGGCTGAACTGGTCCTCACCCTTAACAATTTCTCCTTTGAATTCTCCCACTTCCTCCAGTCCAAAGGGGTAGCCATGGGCACACGTATGGGCCCCAGCTATGCCTGTCTCTTTGTTGGCTACGTAGAACAGTCAATCTTCCGTAATTACACCGGCACCACTCCCCACCTCTTCCTCCGCTACGTTGATGACTGCATTGGTGCCACCTCGTGCTCCCGCGAGGAGGTTGAGCAATTCATCAACTTCACCAACACATTCCACCCTGACCTTAAATTCCACCTCTGACACCTACCCCCTTCCTGGACCTCTCCATCTCCATTAATGACGACCGACTTGACACTGACATTTTTTACAAACCCACCGAATCCCACAGCTACCTGGATTACACCTCTTCCCACCCTACCTCTTGCAAAAATGCCATCCCGTATTCCCAATTCCTCCGCCTCTGCCGTATCTGCTCCCAGGAGGACCAGTTCCACCACAGAACACACCAGATGGCCTCCTCCTTTAGAGATCGCAATTTCCCTTCCCACGTGGTTAAAGATGCCCTCCAATGCATCTCGTCCACATCCCGCACCTCCGCCCTCAGACCCCACCCCTCCAACCGTAACAAGGACAGAACGCCCCTGGTGCTCACCTTCCACCCTACTAACCTTCGCATAAACCAAATCATCCGCCGACATTTCCGCCACCTCCAAAAAGACCCCACCACCAGAGATATATTTCCCTCCCCACCCCTTTCCGCCTTTCGCAAAGACCGTTCCCTCCGTGACTACCTGGTCAGGTCCACGCCCCCCTACGACCCACCCTCCCATCCTGGCACTTTCGCCTGCCACCGCAGGAACTGTAAAACTTGTGCCCACACCTCCTCCCTCACCTCTATCCAAGGCCCTAAAGGAGCCTTCCACATCCATCAAAGTTTTACCTGCACATCCACTAATATCATTTATTGTATCCGTTGCTCCCGATGCGGTCTCCTCTACATTGGGAGACTGGATGCCTCCGAGCAGAGCGCTTTCGGGAACATCTCCAGGACACCCGCACCAATCAACCACACCATCTGTGGCCCAACATTTCAACTCCCCCTCCCACTCTGCCGAGGACATGGAGGTCCTGGGCCTCCTTCACCGCCGCTCCCTCACCACCAGACGCCTGGAGGAAGAACGCCTAATCTTCCACCTCGGAACACTTCAACCCCAGGGCATCAATGTGGACTTCAACAGCTTCCTCATTTCCCCTTCCTCCACCTCACCCTAGTTTCAAACTTCCAGCTCCGGACTGTCCCCTTGACCTGTCCGGACTTGTCCAACCTGCCTAGCTCCTTTTCCACCTATCCACTCCACCCTCTCCTCCCTGACCTATCACCTTCATCTCCTCCCCCACTGACCTATTGTACTCTATGCTACTTTCTCCCCACCCCCACCCTCCTCTAGCTTATCTTTCCATGCTTCAGGCTCTCTGCCTTTATTCCTGATGAAGGGCTTTTGCCCGAAACGTCGATTTTGCTGCTCGTCGGATGCTGCCTGAATTGCAGCACCACTGATCCAGAATGATGGCATTCCCAGGCAAACATACAGAGAACCTCTGTAGACAAACCTAATGGGGTTTCTCCAGCATATCTAAGATTGAGAAAGACATAATTAATTCCCAGAATGCATTTTTTCAGAGATTTACATGAGGCATTGAAAATCTGCAAACCCAGGCTCACTTTTTAATTCTATTTTTGAAATTCTGTACATCATTCCAGACTAGAATTTCTAGTTTAATTTGTTTGTTTTAAGTTATTGTTCAACATTACCCTCTAGCTGAGAACTCGAATAGTAAAGGCTCAGTAAAATTGAAGGGGTTAAGTAGATTAATTCTCAATGACATCAAGTTCTTAAGATTAGTTGGCAGACTTTCTACTTTTGTTTGCTCTCTACCACCCTCCATTGATCAAATGTGTGTGTAAATATTGAAATCCATTTGGAAAGACAAGACATGAAAAAACTTGTGACAGTCTGAATTTCTTGCATCTTTTTAATTGTAATGATATAGAAGAAATGTTTTTTGAAAATAGAAACCTTAAACCCTTGGAGGAAAGTATTCAACATTGATTTGCAACTTATAGAACCAACATGAAGGGGTGGAGTCAGGCTCCCACAGAGCCACAGTTTTTATGTAGCTTCCAGTAGGTTATGGTTCTCTATCTCGCTTTGTTACAACAAAGCTGGACTTCTCTATGCTGCACAGGATTTACCTTTGCCAAGTGGGTGTTTATGGGATGTTACCATATTGGAACAGTTGCTGTTCATTACTTAAAATACTTTATTATTCTGTTAAGTTTTCCAATACAGTTTGTCCTATTCTTCTTTCTTTTGTTTGTCTTTTAGCTATATCAATTACAGAGGAACCTCTGTTATCCGGAATTCAATTATCCGAATTTCGGTTTATCCGAATAAGATCGCAAGATTCTGACGCATGGCTAAACTATGCTATCCGGCGTTCGACTGTCTGTACAAAATACTCCCTGCCTGTGGCCTTCGGATAATCAAAGTTCCTCTGTATAGCTATTTTTAGTTCTTTAGCTAAAGGATGAGAAAACGTGTGTTTTGATTGAAGCCGAGTATTGTAACGAATTGAATTACATCTGGAACACAACACCTTACACTTTCCATTAAATAAAAAAAGGATCTAGACTATTTCCTTGATATATTTGAAGGGGGCTTGGTCCATTCCATAACAAACTGGGAACTCTTATCTCTAAAAATCAAAAATCTCTAATTCCAGATTGGGTTTAGGATTATTGGACTCAAAGATGGTGAGTGTTGGTGTTTTGTTTCTTGGCTGTTTGTATAGTTGGTTAAAACAGGCTGTGCCTTGTGTAGTATTGACTCTTTCAATCACTAAGAGTTTCCTGGAGGTCGAGCAATCACTTTGAGAGCTTCATAAAAAGTGAGCATGACAAAGGTTTTGGAATTAGCAAACAATTGAAGTTGGAATTGCCTGCCTCTGTGAGGAGAGGGGAGATAATTTACAATTGCCAAGAATGTAAACAGAGCCTTTGGAAATGGCAAAAATTCAGTTGCAAATGAAGCAGATTGAACATGGAAACGCAATGAAACAGCTCGAATTACAATTGAAAGCAAAAGAAAACAGTGTTAGAGCTTCAGATGTTGCAACTAAACGTAAAGTTGACTTAAAATGGCAGAAGTAGAGGTGGAAAATAAGAGTAGTGATGAGGATAGTGATGTAGAGCAATCCCATTTTAGCCAAAGGCCTGGAAGGGATCTGTTTAAATATGTCCATGTGTTGCCAAAGTTCAATGAGAAGGATGTACAAGCTTTTTTGATTTCATTTGAGAAAGTAGCTTAGCAAATGAAATGGTGATGACCATGTGGGTATTATTGATCCAAGCAAAATTGGTAGGTAGAGCTAGTGAAGTACTTGCATCACTCTCAGAGCAGATATCTGGGGAGTATGTGAAAACTATATTTAAGTGCATTTGAACTGGTGCCAGAAGCCTACAGACAATATTTTCGGAGTCGAAGAAGAGAACCTGGTCAAACGTAGATAGTGTTTGAAAGAATCAAAAAGTAATTCTGATAGTTGGATAAAGGCATTGAAAATAGATCAAACATGATGCTCCTAGATGATTATTTTGAGGACGTAAAACGAATTCACTTCCTGAAGTAGTGAGGAACAGAGAGAGAAGACTGCAGTATCAGCAGCAGAAATAGCAGATGATAATGAGTTGGATGGTAAATCAAAGTTTACCTTCAGACATCAATTTCAATCTGTGAGTGATCGAAATTGGGGAAGAGAGAAATCTTCAGGTAGTAAAGAAAAGGAAGTCTTGTTGAAGATAGTTTACAGCAAGGTAAAAAGGAAACAAATGAGAGGGCAAGAGAAATTAAAAAAAGATGTTTTCAGAGTAATAAAGCAGGGTACATAAAGTTGAGTGTTGGTTGAGCAAAAGCACTGGGATGAAGGATCTTGATCAGATCGGCCAATGGGCTCAGGAGTGGCAGACGGAATTTAATTTAGATAAATACAAGGTGCTGCATTTTAGAAAAGCAAATCTGAGCCGGACTTAAACACCTTAATGGGAAGGTCCTGGGGAGTGTTACTGAACAAAGAGACCTTGGAGTGCAGGTTCATAGTTCCTTGAAAGTAGAGTCGCAGGTGGATAGGGTAGTGAAGAAGGCATTTGGTATGCTTTCCTTTTATTGAGCAAAGCATTGAGTATAGGAGTTGGGAGGTCATGTTGCGGTTGTACAGGCCACTTTTGGAATATTGCGTGCAATTCTGGTTCCTTCCTATCGAAAGGATGTTATGAAACTTGAAAGGATTCAGAGAGGATTTACAAGGATGTTGCCAGGGTTGGAGGATTTGAGGTATAGAGAGAGAGGCTGAACTGGGTCGACTGTTCTCCCTGGAGCGTCAGAGGCTGAGGGGTGACCTTTATAGGGTTTATGAAACTATGAGGGGTATGGATAGGATAAATAGACAAGGTTTTTTCCCTGGGGTGGGGGAGTCCAGAACTAGAGGGCTTAGATTTAGGGTGAGAGGGGAAAGATATAAAAAGGACCCTAGGGGCAATGTTTTCACAAAGAGGGTGGTGCATGTATGGAACGAACTGCTAGAGGAAGTGGTGGAGGCTGGTACAATTACAGCATTTAAAAGGCATCTGGATGTGTATATGAATGGGCAGGGTTTGGAGAGATATGGGCCAAGTGCTGTCACATGGGACTAGCTTAGGTTAGGATATCTGATTGGCATGGACAAGTCGGACTGAAGGGTCTGTTTCGGCACTGTACATCTCTGACTCTATGTGACTCACTGTACATCTCTGTGGGAAAACAGGACAAGTCAGCGAATGTTGTTGAAGTGGTAAAAGAAAGCTGAGTGGAAGCTAAAAATCTGCAAAAGAATGTACACCTTGGTCAGGGGCTAGTTAATAAGAAAGTACCAGATCTCTTCCAAGAATTTATCTGTGAAGGTAAGGTTTACTCATGTACCAGGAGGAGTAGATAAAGAAAGTAAAATTTTAAGAGATACAGAAACAAGTCAGTCTTTGGTGAGAAAAGAGGGAGATATGTATTTTAGAAGTAGTATTGTCAGAAAAGGTGGTAATATTTGAAATTCCTGATGAGAACAGTAGTGTTCCATTGTAGAAGATAAGGTTGGAGAGTCTGGTGACAAGGAATAAATAAATTTTCTGTTCCAGAGGTGGTTTATTCTTTGGAATGATATAGCTGGATCACATTCTGGATCAGTGGTGCTGGAAGAGCACAGCAATTCAGGCAGCATCCGAGGACAGGCAAAATCGACGTTTCGGGCAAAAGCCCTTCATCAGGAATAAAGGCAGAGAGCCTGAAGCGTGGAGAGATAAGCTAGAGGAGGGTGGGGGTGGGGATAGAGTAGCATAGAGTACAATAGGTCAGTGGGGAAGGAGATGAAGGTGATAGGTCAGGGAGGAGAGGGTGGAGTGGATAGGTGGAAAAGGAGCTGGGCAGGTTGGACAAGTCCGGACAAGTCAGGGGATCGTGTTGCTGGAGGTTAGAAACTAGGGTGAGGTGGGGGAAGGGAAAATGAGAAAGCTGTTGAAGTCCACATTGATGCCCTGGGGTTGAAGTGTTCCGAGGCGGAAGATGAGGCGTTCTTCTTCCATGCGTCTGGTGGTGAGGGAGCGGCGGTGGAGGAGGCCCAGCACCTCCATATCCTCGGCAGAGTGGGAGGGGGAGTTGAAATGTTGATCCACGGGGCGATTTGGTTGATTGGTGCGGGTGTCTCGGAGATGTTCCCTAAAGCGCTCTGCTAGGAGGCGCCCAGTCTCCCCAATGTAGAGGAGACCGCATCGGGAGCAACGGATACAATAAATGATATTAGTGGATGTGCAGGTAAAACTTTGATGGATGTGGAAGGCTCCTTTAGGGCCTTGGATGGAGGTGAGGGAGGAGATGTGGGCACAGGTTTTACAGTTCCTGCGGTGGCAGGGGAAAGTGCCAGGATGGGAGGGTGGGTCGTAGGGGGGCGTGGACCTGACCAGGTAGTCACGGAGGGAACGGTCTTTGCGGAAGGCGGAGAGGGGTGGGGAGGGAAATATATCCCTGGTGGTGGGGTCTGTTTGGAGGCGGCGGAAATGTCGGCGGATGCCTGTCTCTTTGTTGGCTACGTAGAGCAGTTGATCTTCCGTAATTACACCGGCACCACTCCCCACCCCTCTGAGAGGTGGGGAGTGGTGCTGGTGTAATTACGGAAGATCAACTGCTCTACGTAGCCAACAAAGAGACAGGCATCCGCCGACATTTCCACCACCTCCAAACAGACCCCACCACCAGGGATATATTTCCCTCCCCACACCTCTCCGCCTTCCGCAAAGACCGTTCCCTCCGTGACTACCTGGTCAGGTCCACGCCCCCCTACGACCCACCCTCCCATCCTGGCACTTTCCCCTGCCACCGCAGGAACTGTAAAACCTGTGCCCACACCTCCTCCCTCACCTCCATCCAAGGCCCTAAAGGAGCCTTCCACATCCATCAAAGTTTTACCTGCACATCCACTAATATCATTTATTGTATCCGTTGCTCCCGATACGGTCTCCTCTACATTGGGGAGACTGGGCGCCTCCTAGCAGAGCGCTTTAGGGAACATCTCCGAGACACCCGCACCAATCAACCAAATCGCCCCGTGGATCAACATTTCAACTCCCCCTCCCACTCTGCCGAGGATATGGAGGTGCTGGGCCTCCTCCACCGCCGCTCCCTCACCACCAGACGCATGGAAGAAGAACGCCTCATCTTCCGCCTCGGAACACTTCTACCCCAGGGCATTAATGTGGACTTCAACAGCTTCCTCATTTCCCCTTCCCCCACCTCACCCTAGTTTCTAACCTCCAGCAACACAATCCCCTGACTTGTCCGGACTTGTCCAACCTGCCCAGCTCCTTTTCCACCTATCCACTCCACCCTCTCCTCCCTGACCTATCACCTTCATCTCCTTCCCCACTGACCTATTGTACTCTATGCTACTCTATCCCCACCCCCACCCTCCTCTAGCTTATCTCTCCACGCTTCAGGCTCTCTGCCTTTATTCCTGATGAAGGGCTTTTGCCCGAAACGTCGATTTTGCCTGTCCTCGGATGCTGCCTGAATTGCTGTGCTCTTCCAGCACCACTGATCCAGAATCTGGTTTCCAGCATCTGCAGTCATTGTTTTTACACGATAGCTGGATCACAGATGGGGGTGATGTCCACTGTTGTTGAAAAGCCGGTGGAAAATCAGACCAATGAGATGTTACAGGAAGTATATCCTGGGATTTTTTTCTGACTGTGTGGTAGCAAGATCATTAAGTCACAGGTTGAAACAGGCAGAGAAATCAAGGAGTAAAGGTAAGGAATTTGAAGTTAAATTATCAGAAACCGTTTGATCAAACAGATGAGAAAAGAAAACAAGTAGAGGTGAAGGTGAATGTAGATATTTTTAGTTCTGAGAAGCTAGCTGAACTACAACAGAAAGATGAAAAGAAAATAAAGCTGTTGTATCAAAAAGCATATACCGAAAAGAATCTGAATGTATTCCAGAATGTTACTATTAAAAAATGAAGTTTGATGAGGAAAGGCCATCATATATTCAGGCAGATGAAAAAAGGGCAGACATTCATCAAATTGTATTACCGGTGGGTTATGGATTAGAAAGGTGGTGTTGTGGGTAGCACATGAATTACCAATCATTTGGGAGTAAGGAAAACTCAAACTAAAATACAAAAACATTTTTATTGGCCTGGACTGTGTAGCGATGTGGTTGAATTTGCTGGGCATGTCATACGTGCCAGGTAACAGGAAAATCTCAGGCAGTGATAAAATCAGTGCTGTTGATATGTATTCCAGCATTTGAGGAACCTTTCACAAGAGTCTTCATTGATTGCATAGGACCACTCTTTTCCCTCCCCCCAAATAAAATGCAAGAAGTGATCATCAGTATTTATTGGCCATAATGGATGTGTCTACTAGATTTTCAGAGGCTATTCCACTACACAGTAGCACAGCTAAAAAAGATTGTAGAAGCGTTACTCAAGACATTATCCATTCTCACTAATATCCTTATATACAGATGAGGAAGGACACCACTTCAGCTGCGACAACACATCCATCCTAGAACAAACAGAGACACACACGAGAATTCCTAGAAGCATGGCATTCCAACCGGAACTCCATCAACAAACACATTTGACTTGGATCATATTTACCATCCCCCTGAGGAAAACAACAGGAAATGACATCACCACAAGAAATGGCATCACCAACCCAAGAAAACCTAAACACATAAATAGAAAGCGGGCTATACCACAAGATCTTCATTTGAATGCTCCCTGATGATGTTACCTGGTATGGTGATGAAATGTCTGAAAACGAACCTTATACCTCAGCGAGCAAACCTACATCCAGGGTTACTCAATTTTTTTTCCAGATATGGACTGCCCACAGAGAGAGAATCAGGTTATCTAAAATTTTATATGAAAATTATTCAAGGAAGTTTATGGGTAGCATCGAAATAAAACAGTTTAAATCAACTGTGTACCATCCAGAATCATAAGGAACATTAGAATGATGGCATCAAACTCCATGTGGAGAGCTTATAGTCATGACTGTCCAGAAGATTGAGGTGAAGGAATTGCATTTGTATTTTTTGCAAAGAGGGATGCATCTAATGAATCAACTAGATTCAGTCCAACCAAATTGGTTTTTGAGCATGAGGTGATTGAGTTTTGAAAGCTGTACTGTCTTCAAGTGAAAAATGAACTTGTATTGAGTCTTGCTGGAGCACTGGAACAGACCTGAGACAGAGTGTTGGCCAGGGAACTTGGTGTGTGGAAGTGGCAGGCAGCTGGAAGTTTTGCACAGGTTGACTAGAAAATATCTAGGTAGGTGCTCAGATTTTTAAAATATCTTTTATAGGAACTATTGGATTCTTGTGTCCTGAAATTCACCCAAGATCCTTAGGCAGCAGCTTCTATACCAATGATAACGTTTACCTGGAAGGATAAGAGCAGCAGATACCTTGGAATGCCACCACCTGCAAGTTCTCCTCCAAGGCACACAGCATTCTGACTTGGACACATATAGCTGTTCCCTCACTGCCGCTGGGTCGAAATTCTTGAATTTCCTCTTTAAGGGCATTGTGGGTGTACCTACAGCACGTGGACTACAGCTGAGAAAAGGTAGCTCACCACTATTTTCTCAAGAGAAACTACAGACGGGCAATAAATGCTGGAGCCAGAGACACCCATCTCCTGTGAGTGAATAAATAAAGAAAATCATATCTTCAGGAAGCTTTGTCAGCTGCAGTTCAAGTTTAGTGGTTTGGTATTTAAGAAACGTATGATACCATAGTGGTGCATTTGCAAATTTTATCAATACTATTTTTCTGATGTGTCCACTTGGCAGTTTTAGGATATGAAGCAGAGACAGCATGGGTGACTGTCAGACAGTTTAGAAGAACCAGACAGGTAGTGCAGGAGTTCCCCAAGTACATTTCATGGATCGTGTTTGCAGGGACACTATGTCCAAAGTTCTGGATAAGGGGTTTGGGTACAAGAATGCCACCCACACCCTGATGGCTAACTTTCTGTGTGGCTGCATCAAGCTGTGCCTAGCCCCTGGGTATGCAAAAAACAAGTGTCACTATGTACTGTCCCCAGTGTTGCAAAGGATGGGACTGGCCTCGTTGCCGCGGAACATTCCATATCACTTGTCCTTCATAGAGAAGCTTGCGAATAAATACACCTTTGACCACAAGTCCATCTGGAAGTGGTCAGCATGTAGCATCGTCAAGATCCTGCAGGAAAAGGAGAGGAAGGATTCTGTCGGGTTGTTCCCTCAGCAGAATGTCAAAATCATTATGCAGAATACCTCATGACCAGAACTTTCGAACAAGCACGAAGACATCATTTGACTGGTGGTGAGAAGGGATTTACCTGTGTGATTCTTCATGTATGCCTGGACTGTGCACCATCACATATCTTCTTCTGGAATGTCCCTTTGAATAGGAAGTCTGGAAAGAGATGCAGTGGTTCTAGTCATTGTTCTTCCCAAGCAGCTCTGCGTTGCAGGACTCTGTGCTCTTTGGTCTATTTCCCAGGATGCACACAAAGACGAACATTGACTATACACGATGCATTATAGCAGATTAGGACTCTTTAGTTGAAGCTGATCTGCTCCATCTGGTTTTTTTGCTTTCTTTTCTTTTTTTTCTTTCTCTTTTGTATTTTTTTTCTGTCTTCTTGCGTCTTGGTGACGTCCTGAAATCCTGGTCTCTGGGCAAACTCTGGGTCTTAACACTGAGCTTGTGTGGCATTTTCTCCTGGCGGCATGTGGCAATCTCCTGCCCGGCATGATCGTCTTTTACCTGGTGTGGTCTTTCAGTGGTCGTGGTGATATTTTGACCAGCCTGGCCTCTGTGTGGACTTCTGGCCTCAGTGATTCCAGAGCGGTCTCCCAGCCTCGAGGTGAAGGCCAGAGCTGTCTGAAGTCAAGGCCAGACATGGATTGGAGGCTAGGTGACAGCACGGACGGGGTTGGAAGGACTGTTGTTCTGAACGTTTTATTTCTCTATTTTCTAATTTACTCCTGTGATCTGTAATGCTGGATTTTTTTAATTTATTTCTCTAATTTTCTTTCCTAAGAACTTGTGCTGAAGAATCTGTACTTAAGATGGCACTGTAAGTGGCAATTTGTAGATTTTTCACAGTACTTTTTTAATTGGAAGTGACAATAAGGCTAATTGAATTCAATTCAGAACTATCAACATGGTAAAAGACACTCTTTGGTCTGCCAGTAACTTGTTGGCCTTTCAGAGCAACGAGTTGACCTGGACTGAGTGTTGGATTAGTGGTGCTGGAAGAGCACAGCAGTTCAGGCAGCATCCAAGGAGCAGCGAAATCGACGTTTCGGGCAAAAGCCCTTCATTCCAAAGTCTAGAACTACATACTAAGGAGTGCACTACAGCTTGGGGCAGTTGCTACCAAGGCGCAGTAGGGAAAGACCACTGTCTAAATTCTTCCTGCCAAAGTTAAATGGGTGTCTGTTCAGTTATCAGACACGCCTGGTGCCTCAAATATATATAAATATAATCTTGTGCAAATAAGGAGTGCCTTGGATTTGTTTTGTTTGATCGAGTCAAATTCCTTTGTTGTTTTTTTCTCCACATACTTCTGAACTGCTTTCGTGACTATGTATGTACATGAAACTTTTTAAAGAATAAAGTACATTTTTGAAATTAAAAAGCACTTCATGGAACAACTGCTGCTAAGCCACAGTAGCAAAAACCACCATCTAAGTTCTTTCTGCCAAAGTATGTTAGGTTTCTGTTCAATTGTCAGACCCCCTTGTCTCAAAATATAAATATTTTCTTTCTGCTTGAATTGAAAGTGCTTGAATTGAAATTTCAAAAATCGTACAATACCAGGTTATAGTCCAACAGGTTTAATTGGAAGCACTAGCTTTCGGAGCACTGCTCCTTCATCAGGTGGTTCATCAGGTTACCAGTGCTCCGAAAGCTAGTGCTACCCATTAAACCTTTTGGACTATAACCTGGCATTGTGAGATTTTTGAACTTTGTACACCCCAGTCCAACACCGGCATCTCCAAATAATCAGTTCTACATTTCAACTGTACTCTAGCTCTGTGGGATGTAAGATTCCAATGTGTTATTTATATTGTGTTTTTCTCATTGGAAAGATTGCACAGAATAGAATTTCATAAAACAGGTCGCAAATCTGAATTTCTTAAAAGAAAACTGACTCTCAATCACATCCAGAAAATCTGCATGACATTTAACACTCTATGAATTAAATATATAGTTTGTTTATTACATAAGTTTGTATGTGTTGGTTTTAAACTTTCAAAAGTGTATTATCTTGATAAAATACTTCAACTTATTTTATTAAACTTCAACGCAAGAAAACAACCTGAAGAGAAAATTGAAAGAAAACCTTGCATTCATTTAGTACCTTTGTTATCAATCTTGATAAACTTAAAATATAAGCCATAACTATTAATTTAACCTGGTGCAGTGTTTTGTAGAGGAATAAGAGGAATAAGACGGTGTTATTTTCTGGGTCTGTAGATTGTGAAGGCCTTTGCAGTGTACTTCTTGTCAGATGTGGGAGTTTAAAGGGAGTTTAAGGGTGACTGCGGATTGTATCTGCCATAAATGCTGTTGGATGCGAATCTTAGCAGATCGAATGGATCGGTTGGAGAGACAATTCGGAGCGATGAGGAATTTGCAACAGCAACAGTATGTGATGGATGGCAGTTATAGGAAGGAGGGAAAAGTCTCAGGTACAGTCACATAGATGGGTTAACTCCAGAAAGGGTAAGAGAGGTAGGCACCTAGGGCAGGAGTCTTTTGTAGATATACCCATTTCAAACAGGTATGCTGTTTTGGAAAATGTAGGGGGTGATGGATTCTCAGGGGAAAGTAGCATGAACAACCAAGTTTCTGGTATTGAGACTGGCTCTAATGCAACGAGGGGTATGTCGGCTTCCAAGAGATCAGTTGTGTTTGGGGATTCTGTAGTCAGTGGTACAGACAGATGTTTCTGTGTCCAGCAGAGAAAAAGCAGATTGGTGTGTTGTTTCCCTGATGCCAGGACTAAGGATGACTCAGAGAGGGTGCAGAATGTTCTCACAGGGGAGAGGGGCCAGCAAGAGGTCATTGTCCACATTGGTACCAATGATATAAGAAGGGAAAAGGTTGAGACTGTGAAGGGAGATTACAGAGAGTTAGGCAGAAATTTAAAAAGGAGGTCCTCAAGGGTAGTACTATCTGGATTACTCCCAGTGCTACAAGCTAGTGAGGGCAGGAATAGGAGGATAGAGCAGATGAATGCATAGTTGAGGAGCTGGTGTATGGGAGAAGGATTCAAGTTTTTGGATCTTTGGAATCTCTTTTGGGGTAGAAGTGACCTGTACAAGAAAGACGGATTGCACCTAAATTGGAAAGGGACTAATATACTGGTAGGGAAATTTGCTACAACTGCTTGGGAGGATTTAAACTAGTAAGGTGGTGGGACCCAGAGGGAGGTGGTGGTGGGGGGGGAGAACCCAGGGAAATAGTGAGAAAAGAGATTGATCTGAGACTGGTACAGTTGAGAACAGAAGTGAGTCAAACAGTCAAGGCAGGCAGGGACAAGGTAGGACTAATAAATTAAACTGCATTAATTTCAATGCAAGCGGCCTAACAGGGACGGCAGATGAACTCAGGGCATGATTAGGAACATGGGACTGGGATATCATAGCAATTACGGAAACATGGCTCAGGGATTGGCAGGACTGGCAGCTGAATGTTCCAGGATACAAATGCTACAGGAAAGATAGAAAGAAAGGCAAAAGAGGAGGGGGAGTGGCATTTTTGATAAGGGATAGCATTACAGCTGTGCTGAGGGAGGATATACCTGGAAATACATCGAGGGAAGTTATTTGGGTGGAACTGAGAAATAAGAAAGGGATGATCACCTTATTGGGATTGTATTATAAACCCCTTTATAGTCAGAGGGACATTGTTTCTTAATGTAAGGAGATCTCAGCTATCTGTAAGAATAATATGGGTAGTTATGGTAGGGGATTTTAACTTTCCAAACATCGACTGGAATTGTCATAGTGTTAAAAGTTTAGATGGAGAGGAATTTCCTAAGTGCGTACAAGACAATTTTCTAATTCAATATGTGGATGTACCTGCTAGAGAAGGTGCAAAACTTGACTTACTCTTGGGAAATAAGGCAGGGCAGATGACTGAGGTGTCAGTGGGGGAGCACTTTGGGGCCAGCGACTAAAATTGCATTTGATTTAAAATAGGGATGGAAAAGGATAGACCAGATCTAAAAGTTGAAGTTCTAATTTGGAGAAAGGCCCAATGTTGATGGTATTAGGCAAGACCTTTCGAAAGCTGATTGGAGGGAAATGTTCGCAGTTAAAGGGACGACTGGAAAATGGGAAACCTTCAGAAATGAGATAACAAGAATCCAGAGAAAGTATGTTCCTGTCAAGGTGAAAGGAAAGGCTGGTAGGTATAGGGAATGCTGGATGACCAAAGAAATTGAGGGTTTGGTTTAGAAAAAGAAGGAAGCATAAGTAAGGTACAGACAGGATAGATCAAGTGAATCCTTAGAAGAGTATAAAGGAAGTAGGAGTATACTTAAGAGGGAAATCAGGAGGGCAAAAGGGGGACATGAGATAGCTTTGGCAAATAGAATTAAGGAGAATCCAAAGGGTTTTTACAAATATATTAAGGACAAAAGGGTAACTAGGGAGAGAATGGGGCCCCTCAAAGATCAGGAAAGCGGCCTTTGTGTGGAGCCACAGAAAATGGGGAGATACTTACTGTGGAAAAGGATATGGAAGATATAGACTGTCGGGAAATAGATGGTGACATCTTGCAAAATGTCCATATTACAGAGGAGGAAGTGCTGGATGTCTTGAAACGGGTGAAGGTGTCTTGAAACGGATAAATCCCCAGGACCTGATCAGACGTACCTGAGAACTCAGTGGGAAGCTGGAGAAGTGATTGCTGGGCCTCTTGCTGAGATATTTGTATCATCGATAGTCACAGGTGAGGTGCCGGAAGACTGGAGGTTGGCAAACGTGGTGCCACTGTTTAAGAAGGGCAGTAAAGACAAGCCAGGGAACTATAGACTGTTGAGCCTGACGTTAGTGGTGGGCAAGTTGTTGGAGGGAATCCTGAGGGACAGGATGTACATGTATTTGGAAAGGCAAGGACTGATTCGGGATAGTCAACATGGCTTTGTGCGTGAGAAATCATGTCTCACAACTTGATTGAGTTTTTTTGAAGAAATAACAAAGGGGATTGATGAGGGCAGAGCAGTAGATGTGATCTATATGGACTTCAGAAAGGCGTTCAACAAGGTTCCCCATGGGAGACTGATTAGATCTCATGGAATAAAGGGAGAACTATCCATTTGCATACAGAACTGGCTCAAAGGTAGAAGACATACGGTGGTGGTGGAGGATTGTTTTTCAGACTGGAGGCCTGTCACAATGATCGGTGCTGGATTCTCTACTTTTTGTCATTTACATAAGTGATTTGGATGCGAGCATAAGAGGTACAGTTAGTAAGTTTGCAGAACACCAGAATTGGAGGTGTATTGGACAGCAAAGAGGGTTACCTCAGATTACAACAGGATCTGGACCAGATGGGCCAATGGGCTGAGAAGTAGCAGATGGAGTTTAAATCCGATAAATGCAAGGTGCTGCATTTTGGGAAAGCAAATCTTAGCAGGACTTATACACTTAATGGTAAGGTCCTAGGGAGTGTTGCTGAACAAAGAGACCTTGGAGTGCAGGTTCATAGCTCCTTGAAAGTGGAATTGCAGGTAGATAGGATAGTGAAGAATGCGTTTGGTATGCTTTGCTTTATTGGTTAGAGTATTGAGTACAGGAGTTGGGAGGTCATGTTGTGGCTGTACAGGACATTGGTTAGGCCACTGTTGGAATATTGCGTGCAATTCTGGTTTCCTTCCTATCGGAAAGATGTTGTGAAACTTGAAAGGGTTCAGAAAGGATTTACAAGGATGTTGCCAGGGTTGGAGGAATAGAGCTATAGGGAGAGGCTGAACAGGCTGGGGCTGTTTTCCCTGGAGCATCGGAGGCTGAGGGGTGACCTTATAGAGGTTTACAAAATTATGAGGGACGTGGATAGGATAAATCGACAAAGTCTTTTCCCTGGCATCAGGGAGTCCCGAACGAGAGGGCATAGGTTTAGCGTGAGAGGGGAAAGATATAAAAGAAATCTAAGGGGCAACTTTTTCACCCAGAGGGTGCAACGTGTATGGAATGAGCTGCCAGAGGAAGTGGTGGAGGCTAGTACAATTGCAACATTTAAGAGGCATTTGGATAGAAATATGAATAGTAAGGGTTTATGGGCCGGGTGCTAGCTGGTGGGACTAGATTGTTTGGATATCTGTTCGGTATGGACGGGTTGGACCGAAGGGTCTGTTTCCATGTTGCACATGTCTGTAACGCTAAAACTGTTTCTGGAGATTTCACAAATGATTCTTTCCAGGACAGGACAATTCCATGAAAAGAACTGTCTGAGATGATCAAAATATGATTAAAATAATGGGTTTTCAGAAGACGTTTAAAGAAGAAACTGATAGAAATGCAGAGGTAATTCTAAGGTTAGGGAAACTAATGCCATTAAAAGAGACACTGTGAAATGAAAGGATAGAGTTCTTTAACAAAGATTAGAATCAGAATTCAATGCAAGTAAATAATACTCTGAAGACTTGTTTGAGGTAGAATGCAGCAAGATGATGAAGGAATATATTAGGAATGAGTTGTTGCAACTTAACTATGTTGTGTGCCAGGACCAGCGAAGGTTAATGTTTAGATCAGAATGGTGCTGGAAAAGCACAGCAGGTCAGGCAGCATCTGAGGAGCAGGAAAATCGACGTTTCTGGCAAAAGCCCTTCATCAGGAATAGAGGAAGGTGAATGCTGAGTAAAAGAGATTGTACTGAATAGAATACAGGTTGCTTTGTATGGATAATCTGATTTGTGCAATGGAGTATGGCGTCACCTTCTCCTATAAAATTCTATGACTCTAAGGGAACAGGCATTACGACAGCCATTTCTTGTTCCCTCAACTACATTGCTGTTCTGTGAGAGCTGACTTTGAAAGAACAATCCTCTACTCACCTTGGAAACATATTTTAGTGTCACTAACTGTCGGAAAAAGAATTGTCTCGATTTTGTGTTTGGGGAAATGGGTTGGATGCAGTGCAAGTGGATGGCAGGTGTAGAAGATTATCAAGGATATGTTGACACAACTATGGAATATGCACATGTTATGCTGAATTTTTGAATTTACCGAGCAGTGTATGACTCAAACTGTCACTTATTACTCCAAGTAAGCTTAAACTCAAACAAGCAACCTGGTCTATCACATGAAGTACAATTAAATCATTAGTTAAACCGTAAATCTGTTATAAATTGAACATTTGTGCTAAGCTTGGGCATTAAAGGGACTAAAACGTTTATACTGGGATGGAACGATGTCAGTGGCATTTCTGGCAGCATTACTGTGCATACATATTTAGAGTTGCATGCTTAGAGTTTTGTGATGTCAGCAGAGATTCTCGACATGCGTGCTGAGTGGGTGTCAGCAGACTTTCTCAGTAGTAAATAAAACTTTTGTTTGTGATTAATGTTCTTGCTTTAGATTTTCCACAAAAGTATTCAGTATATTTTATTCTTGTGCTAGTGTTTAATTAAAACAAATTATAAGCAATTCTTCAGAAAGCAAGCCAGCATTCAGACCAATAGTGGCATCATAGTGCCTGATTGGCATTGATGATCACTGGCATGATTCTGCTGTATAAAGACTTGGCATAACAATTTAAAAGAATTACAAGGCTGCCAATTCAAATACTTATTGGAACAAAAACAAAATTCTATTGATAATTACTGGTACATTTCACATTGCAACTAGCTGTGAATTTGTTTAGCTGTTCCAGCAAAACACTCTTCTTGATTCTGAGCCAAAATCAGTGATTCTGTAAAGCTGGGCAAACAAGTCCACACAATTGGACCTGCTGGCATTAAATGATCGCAGTACTAGAGAGTTGCAGGTAAAGGCAATTGGAAAATTATCCTTTGGAGAGAAGTCAAATCAGTTTGAAGAAGATTTCCTTCTCTTAGCAAAATCAAATAGCATTAATTTACATCTACTTTACAGTTCATTAACCTTGTTAGCTACAATTAATGTCAACATCAAACCAATTTCCCAAGTTTACTTGTTTGAGATGTACAGTCAGAGATATACAGCACGCAAACAGACACTTCGGTCCAACTCGTCCATGCCAACCAGATACCCCATCCCAATCGAGTCCCACCTGCCAGCATCTAGTCCATATCCCTCCAAACACTTACTATTCATATACCCATTCAAATGCCTTTTAAAATGTTGCAATTGTGCAAGCCTCTATCACTTCCTCTGGCAGCACATTCTACACATGCACCATCCTCTATGTGAAAAGGCTGTCCTTAGGTCCCTTTTATATCATTTCCCTCTCACCCTAAACCTATGCCCTTGAGTTCTGGACACGCCCATCCCAGGGAAAACACCTTGTCTATTTACCTTATCCATGCCCCTCATGATTTTATAAACCTCTATGAAAAGGTCACCTCTCAGCCTCCAACACGCCAGGGAAAACAGCCCCAGCCTGTTCAGCTTCTCCCTATAGCTCAAATCTCCAACCCTGGCAATATCCTTGTAAATCTTTTCTGAACCCTTTCAAGTTTCACAATATCCTTCTGATAGGAAGGAGACGAGAACTGTGCACAATATTCCAAAAGTGGCCTAACCAATGTCCTGTATGGCTGCAACATGACCTCCCAACTCCTGTACTCAATACTCTGACCAATAAAGGAAAGCATACCAAATGCCGCCTTCACTATCCTATCTACCTGTGACTCTGCTTTCAAGGAGCTATGAACCTGCACTCCAAGGTCTTTGTTCAGCAACACTCCCTAGGACCTTACCATTAAGTATATAAGTCCTGCTAAGATTTGCTTTCCCAAAATGCAGCACCTCACATTTATCTAATTAAATTCCATCTGCCACTTCTCAGCCCATTGGCCCATCTGATCAAGTTCCTGTTGTAATCTGAGGTAACCTTCTTCACTGTCCACTGCACCTCCAATTTTGGTGTCATCTGTAAACTTACTAACTGTACCTCTCATGTTCACATCCAAATCATTTATATAAATGATGAAAAGTAGTGGGCCCAGCACCGATCCTTGTGGCACTCCACTCTGAAGGTCACTGGAGGTCACAGGCCTCCAGTCTGAAAAACAGCCCTCCATCAGCACCTTCTGTCTTCTACCTTTCAGCCAGTTCTGTATCCAAATGGCTAGTTCTCCCTGTATACTTGACCCAGTTTATGACATCCAACTTGTGGTGAGCCCGAGAATGCTAAATGCTGTGTGGCACAAATGACAAGAATTAACAACAGCCTAAAATCCACACTTTCTCACCCAGCTGCTCGGACTTGCAGCTGGTTTCACACACTGCCCTTTTAAATTGAGTTGCGTCACTCGGTTTGAAAAAAATAGCCTGACTGAAGTTACAAAGATCTTCCTTCAGCACATTGTGCCACTCTGCCTGCCACATCAATAACCTCCACAAACAACCTTCAATCTTGTAAAGATCACCTTGGCCAAACAAAACTCAGTGGGAGGCCAGGAAATTGATAATAAAAACCCAAGTGCGAACACAGGATATTTCTGAAACAAACAAAAATCAGAAATTGCTGGAGGAACAATTCTGAAGGAGGATCACTGGTTAACTGTTATCTCGCCACAGAAGCTGCCAGTCCAGCTGACGTTTTCCAGCAGTTTCAGTATGTCTTCCAGGAAATGCATACTGTGTTGTTGTGACTTTTATAATTTTGTGGTTTGAAAGTGAAGTAGGTTATTGATGATTTGGAGATACTGGTGTTGGACTGGGGTGTAAAAGTTAAAAATCACAACACCAGGTTATAGTCCAAAAGGTTTAATTGGAAGCACACTAGCTTTCGGAGCGTCGCTCCTTCATCAGATGATAATGGAGGGCTCAATCCTAACACACAGAATTTATAGCAAAAATTTACAGTGTGATGTAACTGAAATTATACATTGAAAAATTGATTCTGTTAAGTCTTTCATCTATTTGAATACCATGATAGTTTCACTTCTTTTATGTGTAAATCACAAAACCTTTTTTTAAAAAGTTGCATTCTCAGGTTAGCTGTTAACAATGGTGATAGCTAGACAATATGTTGAAGGTGTTAGCCCCCTGTGTTCTGTGTCTATGCCATGATGTTTAGATTGATTCTAATCTAAAAAGTGAGATAACAGAGTTTTATATGAATTCATGCAGTTTTTGAGCAAAGTACAATGTAACCCTGCAAGTACAAATTCACCCCACAAAATATATGTATGCTTGTGGGTCTCTGTCTGTCTGTCTGTCTGTCTGGGTTGGGGTTGAGAGTGTGAGAAAGTGTATGTGTGGGTGTAGTGAGTGTAGAGTGTCTTAAGTCTGTGAGACTTTTTAAAAAAAGGTTTTGTGATTTACACATGAAAGAAGTGAAACTATCATGATATTCAAACAGATGAAAGACTCAACAGACAATCAATTTTTCAATGTATAATTTTAGTTACATCACACTATAAATTTTTGCTACAAATTCTGTGTGTTAGGATTTAGCCCTCCAATATCACCTGATGAATGGGTGATGCTCCGAAAGCTAGTGTGCTTCCAATTAAACCTGTTGGACTATAACCTTGTGTTGTGTGATTTTTATCTAGCTTATTGATGACATCAAGAAAACTCCTTGTAATTCCATGCAATAATGATGAAAAAAAACTGGTAAGTTATAACATTAAATTAACACTTACACTGAGAAGTTGTATTATTCAACATACAAGAGGAGCTTCTAAGCTGATAAATATTTACACTAACCTTGAAACGTGAGGCCTGGGTTCAAGTCCCATCTGCTCCAGAGGTGTGTAATAAGATCCCTGAACAAGTTGGTTAGAAAAATAAGTTGAGCAGAAAAAGAACTGAAGAAATTGTGAGGCCTTTTGAGGTGCAATGGTAGGCCTCCTGGCTGAGAGGCAGGGACTCTAAGTTCAAAAAGTGTTTCTGAAAAAGCACAGCAGGTCAGGCAGCATCTGAGGAGCAGGCGAATCAATGTTTTGGGTTTAACCCCTTATAGAACATAGAACATTACAATGTAGTACAGGCTCTTCGGCCCTCTGTTACGCCAACCTGTGGAACCAATCTGAAGCCTATCTATCAGACACTATTCCATTATCATCCATATATTATCCAGTTACTATTTAAATGCCGTTCAAGTTGGCGAGTCTACTACAGTTGCAGGCAGTGTGTTCCACGCATTTACCACTCTGAGTAAAGAAACTACCTCTGACATCTGTCCCATATCTATCACCCCTCAACTTAAAGCTATGTCCCCTCCTGCTACCCATCACCATCTAAGGAAAAGGTCTCTCACTGTCCACCCTGTCTCACCCTTTGATTATCTCATGTCTTAATTGAGCCATCTCTCAACCTTTTTCTCTAATGAAAAACAGCCTCAGCTTTTCCTCATAAGACCTTCCCTCCATACCAGGCAACATCCGAGTAAATTGCCTCTGAAGCCTTTCCAAAGCTTTCACATCTTTCCTATAATGCGGTGACCAGGACTATACACAGTGCTCCAAGTGCAGCCGCACCAGAGTTTTGTACAGCTGCATCTTGACCTTGTGCCTCCGAAACTCAACCCCTCTACCAATAACTGCTAACACAACGTAAGCTGCCTTAACAACCCTATCAACCTGGTGGCAACTTTCAGGGCTCTGTGTACATGGACACGTAGATCTCTGTTCATCTACATTACCAAGAACCTTACCATTAGCCCTGTACTCTTTATTCCTGTTGCTCCTTCCAAAGTGAATCACCTCACACTTTTCCACATTAAATTCCATTTGCCACCTCTCAACCCAGCTCTGCAGCTTATGTATTTCCCTTTGTAACCTGCAACATCCTTCGGCACTATCCACAACTCCACCGAACTTACTGTCATCTGCAAATTTACCAATCCACCTGTCTATGCCCTCTTCAGGTCATTTATAAAAATGACAAACAGCAGTGGACCCAAAACCGATCCTTGCAGTACACCACTAATAACAGAACTCCAGGATGAACATTTCCCATCAACTACCACCTTCTAGCCTAAAGAAGGCAGCCAATTTCTGATCCAAACCACTAAATCATCTTCAATTCCGTGCCTCCATATTTTATGCAATAGCCTACCTTGGGGAACCTTACCAAATGCCTTTGTGCAATCCATATACACCACTTTACCCTCATACACCTGTTTGGTAACCTTCTAAAGAACTCCATCAGGTTTGTGTGGCACGACCTACCCTTCACAAAACCATGTTGACTATCCCTAATCAATGTATTCCTTTCTCGATGATTATAAATCTTATCTCTTATAACCTTGTCCAGCACTTTACCCACAACTGAAGTAAGACTCACTGGTCTATAATTACCATGGTTGTCTCTCCTCCCTTTACTGAACAAGGGAACAACATTTGCTATCCTCCGGTCTTCTGGTACTATTCCTGTAGACAATGATGACATAAAAATCAAAGCCAAAGGCTCTGCAATCTCCTCCCTGGCTTCCCAGAGGATCCTAGGATAAATCCTGTCCAGCCCAGGGGATTTATTTATTTTCACACTTTCCAGAATTGCTAACACCTCCTCCTTGTGAACCTCAGTACCATCTAGTCTACTGGTCTGTACCTCCGTATTCTTCTCAACAAAGTTCTTTTTCCAGTGTGAATACCGATCAAAAATATTCATTTAGCGCTTTTCCTATCTCCTCTGATTCCATGCACAACTTCCCACTACTGTCCTCGATTAGCCCTTTTATTCATTCTTTTATTCCTGATATACCTATAGAAAGTTTTAGAGTTTTCCTTGATTCTATCTGCCAATGATCTCTCATGCCCTCTCCTGGCTCTTCTTAGTTCCCTCTTTAGTTCGTTCTTCAGGAATGGTGGGCTCACGCCTGCTCTTTGTTTTCCTGCTCTTTGGATGCTGCATGACCTGTTTTGCTTTTCCAGCGACACACTTTTTGACTTTGATCTCCAGCATCTGCAGTCCTCACTTTCCCCTAGGCCCAAGTTCACAACCCACTTGGTCCAGAGGTGTGGAATAGCACCTCTGAATAGGTTGATTTGAAAATATCCCTGAGGAACCTGTCCATACTTTTCAATCAAAAGAGGTGCATTAGAACATCTATACACAGGTTGATTAGAAAATATATATCTTGAGGACCTGAGATGACTGATGCCCAGCAACCACGACCAAATTCACTTCTGTTCAGAATGTTTTCTAACCAGTGGAGATATTCCCTCCTGATTCCTATTGATTCTAATTTTGCTAGGGTCTTTTGATGCCAGTTGTTGAAACTTTATTGCTGGAACAGCACAGCAGGTCAGGCAGCATCCAGGGAACAGGAGATTCGACGTTTCGGGCACAGGCCCTTCTTCAGGAATGAGCAGAGAGTGTTCAGCAGGAGAAGATAAAAGGTAGGGAGGAGGGACTTGGAGGAGGGGCGTTGGAAATGTGATAGGTGGAAAGAGGTCAAGGTGAGGGTGATAGGTCTTTTGATGCCATACTCAGTCAAATGCTGCATTGATGTCAAAGGAAGTTAGCCTTACCTCACCTCAGGAATTAAGCTATTTTCTCCATATTTGGATAAAATTTACCAATTGAAAAGGAAAACTAAGACAAGCTAATAATCGAAACCCAGCCTCCTTAAAACTGTATAAAAAGAGACAGCAATCAAAGTTCGGTTGATTATAATGAGTCCAATGGGGTCCTGTGGCGGCTGAATAAATAGAAGGCTAGATCTTCGAAGCTGAGAATAAGCAAGAGTACAGGACTTTTCTTTTGGCTAAGTGTGATTTTCGTTGAGTATTTTAGAAGGATTCTCGCTGTAAGACTTTTCACTATGTCTTACCAAACTTGCCTTATTAATTGCCTGCCCACCCCTATGATGTCCTTTGCTTCTCATTCTATCCCCATCTTACCATACATCATTCCCAGAACAATGCACCATTCAGCAGATATTTGCTGTTAGACTGGCATCACTTGCGCTCTTAGCGTCTTTGAACGGCTGCTGAGCATCCAGACAAACATTGGCAATCTAGCATTCCCATTACCAGCAATGTGATGACACAACAACCATAAAGCAACAGTGATAATGGCATATTGCCAGCATTGCTGATGCTCCCTCACATATGTAATCCCATTCTCTCAACCTTGTCACTATTTAACCAACAGGCCACAGCTACATTCCATCTCAACAGCCTCTCTAAGTCACTGCTGCTCTGTTCTTAATGCCCACACTGGAGACTTGCATCTTGACATTGCCCAGTAGTTGAACAAAGAAACTGGACAATTCCAAACAAACTTTTACTGACAGCCACAAGAGTGAATGCAAGCAAAATGATAGAGGTTGCAGTATATCCTCACACTGTACACCAAGTACTGGAATGATGAACAGTGACGATTTGACAATTCATGATGGTCTTCTGCACCCAATTCTCATCTACTGGAACTATGTGTAAGACAAGTCCTGTCTAGCATGTAACATCCTCCATTTGCAGCTGAGCTCTGATGTACACAATGCAAGCTTTTTCTAGATCATTCTTCTCATCTATCTACTCAAATGATTGTTTCCATTAAGAGCAAAAGACTAATGAGGGAGAACATATAGCCCCTGAAAGATTAATATGGCTGTCTGCTTGTGGAACCTCATGGGATGGGTGACATACTGAGCAAACGTTTTGTGTCAGTATTTACTGTGGATAAGCACATGGAAGCTAGGGAACATGGGGAAATAAATCATGATTGCTTGAAAGTAATTTATATTACAGAATTAGATGTGATGTTGGTCTTAAAACACATAAAGGTGGATAAATGCCCAGGACCTGGTCAGGTTTTTCCCAGAACCTCTTGGTAAGCTAAAAGAGCGATTGCAGACAGGGTCCTTTGCTGAGATATTTATATCATTGCCTGCCGTGGGCGAGATGCCAGAAGACTGGAGGTTGGCTAATGTTGTTACCATTATTTTAAGAAACTGTCAGGAAAAGCTAGGGAACTATAGACCAGTGAGCCTTATATCAATTGTCAATAAATTGTTGGAGAGGATTCTGAAGGACAGGATTTACATGCACTTAGAAAGGCAAGGACTCATTTGGGATAGTCAATTTGGCTTTGTGCATCGGAAGTCGTATCTCACTTGATTGAGTTTTTTGAAGATGTGACAAGGAAGATTGCTGAAAGCAGAACAGTAGACATTGTCTATATTACTTCAGCAAAGTGTTCGACAAAGTTCTGCATTGTAGACTGATGAGTAAGGTTAGATCACATGGGATTAAGGGGAGCTAGCCAACTGGATACAAAATTGGCTTGAAGGTACAAGACATAGGATGGTGGTAGAGGGGTACTTTTTGGGCTGGAAACATGTGATCAGCAGTGTGCCACAAGGATCAGTGCTGGGTCCACTGATTTTTTTTGTCATTTTTATAAATTATTTGGATGTGAATGTAGGAGATATGGTTAATAGGTTTGCAGATCACACCAAAATAAGTGATGTAATGGACAGTGAAGAAGAGTATAACGAGACCTTGATCAGATGGACCAGTGGGCCAAGGAGTGGCAGGTAGCGTTTTCATAGAATCCCTACAGTGTGGAAACAGGCCATTTGGCCCAACAAGTCTACACTGACCTTCTGAAGAGTATACCACCCGACCCATTGACTAATGCGCCTAACCTACACATCCCTGAACACTATGGGCAATTTAACATGGCCTAACCTGCACATCTTTTGGACTGTGGGAGGAAACCAGAGCATCCGGAGGTAAAACACGCAGACACAGGGAGAATGTGCAATCTCCACACAAACAATAAGGCTGAATTCGAACACTGGTCCCTGGCACTGTGAGGCAGCAATGCTAATCACTGAGCCACCATGCTGAGTTTTATTTAGATAAATGTGAGGTGTTGTATTTTGGCAAGAAAACCAGGCAGGATTTATACAGTTACTGGTAGGGTCCTGGGGAATGTTGTTAACAAACAGAACTAGGGGTGCAAGTGCATTGTTTCTTGAAAGTGGAGTTGCAAATAGACAGGGTGGTGAAGAAGGCATTTGGCACTGTTGGCCTTCATTGGTCAGAATATTGCATTAAAGCATTGGGACATCATTTTGCGGCTGTACAGGACATTGGTGAGGCCATGTTTAGAATATTGTGTACAATTTTGATTGCCCTTCTCTTGCAAGGATGTTGTTAAATTGGAGAGGGTGCAGAAAAGGTTTATTAGGATTTTTCAAGTCTGTAGAGTTTGAGTTATTGGGACTGGCTGAATAGGCTGGGGCTATTTTTCCTAGAATGTCAGAGGCTGAGGGGTGACCTTATAGATGAATAGTGTGAATAGCCAAATGTGACATGTTCCTGATAAAGGGCTTATGACCAAAACATTGATTCTCCTGCTCCTCGGATGCTGCCTGACCTGCTGTCCTTTTCTAGCACCACACTTTTCGATTCTGATCTCCAGTATCTGCAGTCCTCGCTTTCACCTCAAGTGGGAGAGTCCAAAACTATAGAGCATAGCTTTAAAGTGAGAGGAGAAAGATTTAAAAAGGACCTGAGGGGAAACGTTATTTCAGGCAGCAGGTGGTATGCGTATGGAATAAGCTGCCAAAGGAAGTGGTGGAGGCGGGTATAATTACAACATTCGAAAGGCATCTGATGGGTATATGAATAGCAAGGGTTTAGAGGGCTATATAGTAAATGCTGGCAAAAGGGGATAAGTCAGATTAGGATGTTTAGTCGGTGTGAATGAATTGAAGGGTCTGTTTCCATTCTGTATGACTCTAACTCTATATTTACTTATTCTGCCTAGCCACCACCATAAAAAGACTTATTTTATCCCCACACTGTTTGTGGCCTGTCAATCAATTCCCAATCCAAGCTCGTATATTACCTCCAATCCTCTGTGTTTTAATTTTGCCCACTAGTCTCTTTGTGGGACCTTGTTAAAAAGCTTCTCAAAATCTAAATACATCATATCCACTGGTTCTTTGTTATCTATTCTACAAGTTATATTCTCAAAAAAAACTCTAGAAGATGAATTACACATGATTGCTCTTTCAAAAACTAAGCTGATTTTGTTCAATTCAGTTAATACTTGCAAAGCATTTTATGACTAGAAAAGAACTTTGATGGATCTACACCATTCAGACTACCATAAGAAAAATTGAGGTTCTGAAGACATGCCAGCTTTGATGAAAACCATGCCATGGAACTCAGATTTGTTGTTTGCTGTTGTGAATTGAGGACCTGATTAAAGTCTGGAAAGAAGAAAAGCTGGAAATCTTCATGAGGAAAATACAACATTACAGCACAATATAGGCCCTTTGGCCCTCGAAGTTGCGCAGATCTGTGAAATCAATCTGAAGCCCATCTAACCTACACTTTTCCATTTTCATCCATATGTTTATCCAATTTAAACGCCCTTAAAGTTGGCGAGTCTACTACTGTTGTAGGCAGGCCGTTCCACGCCCTTCCTACTCTGAGTAAAGAAACTACCTCTGACATCTGTCCTATATCTATCACCCCTTAATTTAAAGCTATGTCCCCTCCTGCTAGCCATCACCCTCCGAGGAAAAAGGCTCTCACTGTCCACTCTATCTAATCCTCTGATCATCTTCTATGTCTCTATTAAGTCACCTCTCAACCACCTTCTCTCTAACAAAAACAGCCTTAAATCCCTCAGCCTTTCATCATAAGACCTTCCCTGCATACCAGACAACACCTCAGTAAACCTCCTTTGCACCCTTTCTAAAGCTTCCACATCCTTCCTATAATGCGGTGATCAGAACTGTACGCAATACTCCAAGTGCGGTCGTACCAGAATTTTGTACAGCTGCAACATGACCTCATGGCTCTGAAACTCAGTCCCTCTTCCAATAAAACCTAACACACCATACGCCTTCTTAACAACCCTATCAACCTGGATGGCAATTTTCAGGGATCTACGCATATGGACACAGATCTCTTTGCTCATCCACACTACCAAGAATCTTACTATTAGCCTAGTACTCTATATTCCTGCTACTCCTTCCAAAGTGAATCACCTCAGACTTTTCAGCATTAAACTCCATTTGCCACCTCTCAGCCCAGCTCTGTAGCATATCACTGTCCCTCAAAATTGTAACATCCTTCCGCACTATCCACAAATCCACCAACTTCAGTGTCATCCGCAAATTTACTAACCCATCCTCTACATCCTCATCCAGGTCATTTACAAAAAATTACGAACAGCAGTGGCCCTAAAACAGATCCTCGCGGTACACTGCTACAGGATGAACATTTCCCATCAGCCACCACCCTCTGTTTTCTTACAGCTAGCCAATTTCTGATCCAAACCACTGACTCACCCTCAATCCCATCCCTCCGTATTTTGTGCAAGTGGGGAACCTTATCAAACGTTTTACTGAAATCCATATACACCACATCAACCGCTTTACCCTCATCTACCTGTTTGGTCACCTTCGCAAAGAACTCAATAAAGTTTGTGAAGCCTACCCTTCCCAAAACTGTGTTGAGTATCCCTAATCAAATTATTCCATTCTTGATGTTTGTAAATCCTATATCTTATAATCCTTTTCCAACACTTTACCCACAATCCGAAGTAAGGGTTACTGGTCTATAATTACCAGGGTTGTCTCTATTCCCCTTCATGAACAAGGGGACAACATTTAGATTAGATTACATTACAGTGTGGAAACAGGTCCTTCGGCCCAACAAGTCCACACCGACCCGCCGAAGCGAAACCCACCCATACTCCTACATTTACCCCTTACCTAACACTACGGGCAATTTAGCATGGCCAATTCACCTGACCCTGCACATCTTTTGGACTGTGGGAGGAAACCGGAGCACCCGGAGGAAACCCACGCAGACACGGGGAGAACGTGCAAACTCCACACAGTCAGTCCCTGAGGCGGGAATTGAACCCGGGTCTCAGGCGCTGTGAGGCAGCAGTGCTAACCACCTATCCTCCAGTCTACTGAACTATTTCTGTAGTCAATGATGACATAAAGCTCAAAGCCAAAGGCTCTACAATCTCCTCCCTGGCTTCCCAGAGAATCCTAGGATAAATCCCATTTGGCCCGGGGGATGTATCTATTTTCACACTTTCCAGAATTGCTAATGCCACCTCCTTATGAACCTCAATCCCATCTAGTCTTGTAGCCTGTATCTTATTCTTGTCTTCAACAACATTGTCTTTTTTCTGTGTGAATACTGGTGAAAAATATTCATTTTCCGTCTCTCCTATCATTTCAAACTCCACGCACAACTACCCACTACAGTCCTTGATTGACTATAATGTTTTGTAGTCATTCTTTTATTCCTGACATATATATGGAAAGCTTTAGGGTTTTCCTTGATCCTACTTGCCAAAGACTTCTTATGTCCCTTCCTGACTCTTCTTAGCACTGTCTTTAGGTCCTCTGTGGCTAACATGTATTTCTCAAGTGCCCTAGTTGAGCCTTCATGCCTCATCTTTACATAAGCCTCTTTCTTCCTCTTGACAAGAGATTCAACTTCTTTAGTAAACCACAGTTCCCTCGCTCGACCACTTCTTCCCGGCCTGACAGGTACATACTTATCGAGGGCATGCAGTAGCTGTTCCTTGAACAAACTCCACATTTCAGTTGTGCTCATCCCCTGCAGTTTCCTTCCCCATCTTATGCATCCTAAATCTTGCCTAATTGCCTTTCTTGCCTTTCCCCCAACTTTAACTCTTGCCCTGCAGTGTATACCTATACCTTTCCATTGCTTGTCTGATCATGTTTTCAGACAGATTTTGTGACAGAAATTGATGTATATGCTGGATAGACTGCCAAACTAATTTGTGAGATTTGACTTTGTTGTATCTGCTATTTAACTTTTAATTCATAGTTTATAATTGACAATTTTCTGGTTAATTTATATTTAATTTATTTTGATTCTGAGTTTTAGAATGTGGGGGCTAACTATTATAGTATTTAATGTCTGCTTTGTTTGGTTTTTGTAGGATTTTCAAAAATAAAACAATTATGTTTAGATTATGGAACTGTGTGGATCAATTCTATCAGTAATTATGGGGTTTTAATTTCTTTCTTTTTAAAAACTGGTTAGTTTAATCTGAGATTCTAACAATATATATCCCCATATTGTTGAACGATACATGTTAGGTTGCAAAAACAATTAAAATACATCTGAGTTTACAGTCTTCATAAATGTAGAAGTGTGGAATTCAAACACAAAGAAGCTATGTTGAAGTTTTATAGAACATTAAAGTATTTGGTTTAGTTCTGGAAAGTGTACTTTAGTAAGGATGTGAAAGTTTTAGACAAGATACAGTAAAAATTTACAAGTATTCCAGGGCTGAGAAACTTCTGTTATTTCGCTGAAACTGGGTTTCTCTCCTTGGAGAAGAAAAGGTTCGGGGAGGTTTGATTGCAATACTCAGAATCCTTGGGGTTCAGGACAGTACAGGTTGTTCAGCTATAATGTGCATTATGTTAATATGAATTTGTTATAATGCAATTGATGAATTGGGGACGCTTTCTAAAGCATGAGTGTTTAAAGCATGCTTTGGCTATAATGTAGTTCTGGCCCCATTAGTTTAAATGGTGCTGCTTTATGTGATTTTTTTATAACATGGGATTACATGGGAATGGAACTAACACGTTTTAGCATAATCAACTGTATGAATAAGAGAGAAATTGTTAAATTCACAGGAGGTTTGAAATCTCAAGGACATTGATTTAATTTTACCTGCAGAAAAACCAAAGTTGACATGAGGAAAAACATTTTTATGCACTGAATGGTTATGATCTGGAATGCACAAGAAAAACGTTATGGAGGCATTTTCAACTGTGGATTTCTGAAGGAAAGTAGATATGTATATTGCAAGGAGAAAATGTTCAGAAATGCTTAGAATAGATGGAAGATTGGAACAGAAATTGTTCTGCGAGAACTGCCCCGGCTTGATGAGCTGAATGGTTTCTTTCAGAACTGTGCATATTTTAAGATGCAATGAAATCAAGGGGAACAGATAGAGTAGCTAGAGATAAAACTCTTATGCTTTTGCAGAGGCTATTGATCTGTACTAATGCTGCTGATGTCTTGGACTGTGCTGCTATGGTGGATTCAAGTGTGCATTACTCTAAATAGATTCTGCTTACCAAAACATATGGTCATTAGGTATTTGTACTGATCCCTTGAAACTGCTCTACTTAGTCTGACCTTTCTCTGAATCTGCTGCATTTCTGTCTCTACTCTAACAATGAAAGGCTTAACAGACAATCAATTTTTCGATGTATAATTTCAGTTATGTCACACTGTAAATTTTTGCTATAAATTCTGTATGTTAGGATTGAGCCCTCCACTACCATCTGATGAAGGAGCAACGCTCCGAAAGCTAGTGTGCTTCCAATTAAATCTGTTGGACTATAACCTGGTGTGTGATTTTTAACTTTGTACTCTAAGAGTGACTATTGTCTTACTGTGAGGAGTTTCAAAAACCTCTTGATTTAAATTTTAAAACACACAATTTTGAATGCAACTGTTTTGTACAGTTCTTCTGCTTTTCTCTTCTACTAACTTGGAGTTTTGAGTTGTTTCAGGAGAAGACATTTGCTTTCAGATGCATACCTGCCGTATGAACTTTTCATTGCTGATGCTCTTCTTCTGTTATAAAGAATCCCTATTTTCTTCCTGGTTGATCCTCAGTAAACAAGAGCATTGATGATAGGTAATTAGGATGGGCAATAAATGCTGGCCTAGCCAGTGGTGCACTCATCCCATGAATTAATTTAAAAAAGTGAAATGTAAGCCCAAGTTGTTGTTTTGCACTGACATTACATGTATATAAATATCTAAAGTGCTCAACACCTCTGTGCAGGCAGCATAAATGACTGAGTAGCCTTAAGTCATCCAATTGAAAAATCATAGATTTACAAACTAAGGCAAGTGCATAATTTGAAGAAGTAGATTAAATTAGCTATATTATTTCCTAAAAGAAATGAAATCAGGACAAGAAAAGAATGACAGAATTCTGAGAGGGTGGAAACTTAGGAATTTTTTTGAGATCTCCAACAATTAAAGGGTGAAAAGCTACGAGCCTCAACTGAAAAGGTAATTTTAAGTTTTATTGAGGTTGTTCACCACTGTTAAGGCATTACATGCTATTTAAAAGTGTACTTAGGTCATCAGCACATCTTAGAAATATCAGGTCTGCCACAAAAGAGACTGAGATGCTCATAAACTGTAATTGTATTATTTTGTCTGCATCTGTAATTAATCTGTGAGAGAGATGAGTTGAAACATCTGTGGTAACTGTGTGGTAATAAATAACCTTTTGAGGAGGAATTTCTTCTCTGAGTGTTGTGAATCTATGGAACTCCTTGTCACAAAGTCCTTGTATATATTTAAGGCTGAGTTAGATTTTTCATCAGGGGAGTCGAGAGTTACAGGGAAATCACAAGAAAATGTGGAATGTCATAATCCCATTGAATGGTGGGGCAGGCTTGAGGGACCTATTCCTATTCCTGTTTCTTCTGGTCTTATGATCTTGATCATCTTTATTTTAAAACTCTCAAAGGAAAAATGTTGCTGTAATTATTTAACTGGGGCAAACATTCTGATTGTAAGAAAAAATATACCTAGAGTCATACAGCACGGAAACAGAACCTTTGGTCCAACTCGTCCATATCAACCAGATCCTAACCTAATGTGGTCCCATTTGCCAGCATTTGATCCATATTTGGAGTTTTGAGTTAGTTATCTTTGGATTTTCTATGTATCTAAAGTTCATAATTAACTTGGAAGTTCTGTAGTCTTTAAGATTTTCAATTATTTGAGACTTAGCTTTCTGTGAGTGGGTTTTGTGCAACTTTGTTATTTTTCTTTTTATCTCAGATTATTTTTGATCCAGCCAGGTAAATAGTGAAAGCCTCATGATGTGTTAGAGACTTCTGGAGTTTATTTTCTTTAAGCTTAGGGGGAAACACCCATGGCTTAGAGATGGAGACTTGTGGCTTCAATTTTATTTTGAGTGGGGCAGTCTCTGAATGAAGATGGCTGTATAGATCACCTGTTCCTGAGAAGGGAATGCTATGTAATGATAAAATCACTGGATGGTGAAGATCTGAAACAAAAGTAGAAATTCATTGACCTGAAGAAGTCACTGAACTTGAGACCTTATCTGTGCTTTCTCTCTACAGGTGGTGGAAGACCAGCTGAGTTTTTTCCACAGGGGCGGTGATGGCCTCGTGCTATCATCATTAGGCTATTAATCCATAGATCTAAGCAAAATCTGGGGAACTGGGTTTAAATCCCACTATTCCAGATGGTAGAAGTTCATTTCAATAAAAGGTTCTAGAATTAAGAGTCTAACAAAGAACCTGAATCCATTGTCAATTGTTGGACTGATGTCCTTTTAGAGGAGGAAACCTGCCATCCTTATTTTATCGTGCCTACTTATGATTCCAGACCCACAGCAATGTGGTTGACTGTTAAGTGTTCTGCGTGCAATTTGGGCTAAGCAGTAAATGCTGGCCTAGCCAGAGAAACCACATTGTGTGAGTCAATAAAAGAAATGGAGTATATTATGAACTAGGTTACTTTAAAGTGAAGATTTAGTATTTGTACCAGACCCGAAGTGTTGTGATAAAATCCTAAAGAGGTTATTTAAAACTGTGAATGTTTAAGCTCAGGTGTATAATCAGAAGAAGTTACCTGCACTTTTAGTCAGAATTGAAAAATACTTAAACCAATTTAGGTGTTAGTACAGGGATTTTGGTGTGAGTATTGTATGAGTGGTTTTTTTGGCTCCTTTACAAAAGCTGGGGATCATGGGGTTCTTTACAATTTGTCGAGGAGTGTTTTGGGATGAATGGAATTATAATTTTACTGTGTTAAACAAAATAAATAAAACTGACCTATCAAGGCAGGGTTCAGTCTGGGGCATGACATATCCATATTAACAACAGCTGAGATCACACTATTGAGACAAGATAAACTGCTTCAGAATGCAAAAACACACCAAGGTAAAGATGATATAAAAAGAAAACTGACTTCTAACAATTCAAACACCCATTGAAATCGATTACAGTCACAGGAACATGTTAACAAATGCAAATGCTTGTGATTGACAGTTGAATGTCATGTGCAGACTTACCAGAAAGAGTCTCTTGGAGGTATGCATTAAGACCAGTATATTAAGAAACGTTGAGAATTTTGGAAGATTACTGAAATGGTAGCTGCTATCTCCACCTCTGTGCCTATATCTCAAAAAGGTTGATATCTAGTTGTCGTTGGAAAACATATAGAAAAGAACCATCAGGGAGCTGAGAATGAAAAGAAATTATTTGCAGCATTCACTGCTGTTGACTGCATCCAAAAACCAACTGACATTGGTCTCAGGTTAAAATCTTATACTTCAAAGCCAATCAAGCCAATCTTTGTACTGGACAGTATTCCCTTTAAGTTTTATTTGTGTGTGTGGAATATAGAAATTGTGGAAATAGGAAGTCCTCAGGTGATTAAGGAAATGGAGATCTCATTGAAGATAGCAAACATTATCATCAGTGAGAAAGGAGACCCATGAGGGAGGAAGAAAAGTAAAATGTCAGGTGTTTTCATTGTAATAAAGTAAGGCAAATGAAGTCAGTGTTGGTGGTTTAAAAAAAAGCACTGTGAGGACGGATGTGAGAAAACAGGATAAGCCAGAGGGTTTGTTAAAGTGGTAAAGGAGATCAAAGTGGGAGCTAAAAACCTGCAAAAGTGTGTGCAGTCTGGTTCGGGATTGGATGGTAAGACAGTGCCAGATCTCTTTGACAAATTTACTTGCATGGGTAATGTTTACTCAGATGTGCCAGGAAGACCAGGTAAAGAAATTGAGATTTTAAGAGTAATACGAGCAAGTCAGTCTTTGGTGAGCGAAGAGCAGACAGGCAATTCAGAAGAATTATTGCCAGAAAAGATGGTAATATGTGGAACTCATGATGAGGAAAGTAGTGTTCCATTATGTAAGGTGAGGCCAGAGAGTCTTTGTGAGAAGTGTTAATCAGAGTATCAGAGAAATTCTCTTACAGGAAGTATATTCTAGCATTTTTCCTGATTGTGAGATAACAAGATAACGAGGCCACTGGTTGAAACAGGAGGAGAAATCAAGGAATAAAGATGCGGAAGTTGAAGTTCAGTTGTCAGACACGATGTTTGATCAAATGGTGGAAGAGAAACAAGAACAGGTGGAGGACAGTATGGATATTTTTAGTTTAGAGACATTAGCTGAATTAGAACAAAAAGATGAAAACATAAAACAGTTGTATCAAAAAGCATACACAGAAGACTCCTGAGAGTATTCCAGAATTTTTCTCTCTTAAAAATGAAGTCTTGATGAGGAAATGGAGACCATCACATATCTAGGTGGATGAAAAATGGGTAGAAGATCATCAAGTTGTGTTACTGGTGGGTTATAGAAGGAGATGTTGTAGGTAGCAAGTGAGTTACCAGTAAGAGGTCATTTGGGAGTCAGGAAAACGAGCCAAAATATAGAAATATTTTTATTGGCAATGACTGCATAAAGATGTGGTTGAATTTTGCTGGACATTATCATACATGTCAGGTAACAGGAAAACCTCAGGCAGTGATAACACCATCACCCTTAGCATTCATTCCAGCATTACGGGAACCTTTCACAAGAGTCTTCATTGATTGTGTAGGATCCCTGCCTAAAACAAAAAGTGTTCATCAGTATTTGTTAGCCATAATGGTGTTGACTAGATTTCCAGAGGCTATTCCATTGTGCAATATCATGGTTAAAAGACTTGCAGAAGAGTTACTCAAATTTCTTTTACTAGATAAAGATTATCTACAGAGATACAATCAGAGGCAGGAATCAAATTTTATATTAAAGTTATTCAAGGGAATTATGGATAGCTTAGGAATGAAAGAATTTAAATCAATTGCAAACCATCCTGAATCACAGGGAACATTAGAGCAGTGGCATGAAACATTAAAGACAATGTTGAGGGCCTATAATCAAGACTATCCAGAGGATTGGGATAAAATAATTCCTTTTGTACATTTTGTAATTAGGAATGCACCTACTGAATCATCTAAATTCAGTCCAGTTGAATCAGGTTTTGGACAAGAGGTGAGAGGACCATTGAAATTAATTAAGGAGAAATTGGTGAATCAAACTTCAGAGACTACATATTTGGACTATTTGTCAAATTTTTGGAAGAGATTAAATAGACCAGTAAGTGTTTTAGGATTAGTGGTGCTGGAAGAGCACAGCAGTTCAGGCAGCATCCAAGGAGCTTCGAAATCGATGTTTCGGGCAAAAGCCATTCCTGATGAAGGGCTTTTGCCCGAAACGCCGATTTTGAAGCTCCTTGGATGCTGCCTGAACTGCTGTGCTCTTCCAGCACCACTAATCCAGAATCTGGTTTCCAGCATCTGCAGTCATTGTTTTTACCTCAGGTAAGTTTTTTAGACAACAATTAAATGTAATACAATGTGATGAAACAGGAAGCAGGCAAAAGATCAAAAATTCGTAATTTTGCTAATGGAGATAGTGTTACTGTTACTACAAGTAGCAATGTTTAGTAGGTCTCTTCAAATTGAGGAAATTAAGTGAAGTAATTATTTGATGAAATGCTACATAAAAGGATAACTCTCAATGTGTCATGTGAATATGTTTGAACAGTTTTAAATAGGAAGGGAAAGCAAAAGGAGAATGCATTGGAGTGAGGAACCAAATCCAGGTGATTTTGAATTTAATATTCCTCAAATTAAATTGAACAATGAGAGAGTTCTGGAAAATTTATATAAGTTGAGCTACCTTCAAGAGGAAAACCAAAATGACCTGAAACAGTTATTACAATCACATGGAGAGATATGTAGGAATAAGCCGAGAAATAGTCAACTGATTATGCATGATATAAATATAAGAAATGCTGTTCTAATTAAGCAACATGCTTCTTGGCTTAACCCTCTAAAATTGGCAAAAGTTCAGAAAGAGAATGAACCAATGCTCACAGACAATATAATCATCGTGAATTTCAGTGAATGGAGCTCACCCATAGTGATGGTATCTAAACCAGATGGTAACCAATGATTATGTGTGGATTGTTGCAAAGCCAATGCAGTTATGAAATCTAATTTGTATCCTTTTCCATGTTGGGAAGACCTGTTGAGAAGGTGGGACAAGAAACATTTATATTTAAGCAGGACTTACTTGGACTATACTGGCAATTGCCTTTATCCAAAAGAGTGAAGGGCATTTCGGCATCTAGACACCAAATGGACTTTACCAGTTTAAGATCATGCCATTGATATGAAGAATGAGCCAACCACATTTGAATGACTAAGATTATTTTGAGGTTACCAAATTGTGTGGTGTACATAGATAACCTGGTGATGTATAATCACATATGGAAGGAATATTTGGGGCATCTAGTGGAGTTGTTCAATTGACTTCAGGAGATAGGTTTAGTGATAAACCTAGCTAAGAGTGAGTTTGAAAAAGCCTAAGTCACACTCCTAGGCCAAATCATTGGATATGAATCGATGGTCTCATGGAATGTGAAAACACAGGTTATTGGAGAGTCTCCCATATCATCAACGAAGAGAAAAATTCTACAATTCCTGGGACTGAGTGGTTTTTATTAAAAATTCATAGCAAATTTTAGCAGTGTAGTTGCTAACTGTCTGGACCTGTTAAAGTAGTGTGGAAACTTTTAGTGTACATTGGACTGTTAGAAAGTATTTGACAGCCTGAAAATGGTGTTGAGCACTGCTCTGGTGTTAGCAATACCTAACTACGCAAAGGTATTCATGGTATTCTATCCAACTGTCAGTTCTGTATTCTTACAGGAAGGTGACAAGAGTATAGAGAAACCTATTGGGTACTTCTTCCCATTATTCATCAAAAGAAATATTCCACCATTGAGACAGCGACCTTGAGTTTTGGTATTGGAGTTGCAATATTTATGTTGCCAGTAGTGTATCTGAGACAAAATATAGATCATAACCTTTTTGGAAAATTATAAGATTAAAAATTACTAGTCTGTTTAGATGGCAATTTTTGTTCTAGCCATTCAATTTGAAAATTACAAACATGGCAAGATGAGGGAATGTAATTGCTGACGCATTGTTGTGACTTTGATGAAGGAAGATGGAGGTGTTCAGCGGCAGAAGAAATGGACTGAGATGGACTGTAATATTGAAGGTTTGCATGCTTATATATAATGTATGTAATATTATAATAAGGAGTACTAATAGTGTGAGACTAAAGTCTTTGAAAATTAAGCCATTTTGTATATTGATGGTTCAAGTTTGTTTGGGGGGTGGGGGTGTAGAGATGTGATGGTACTGTGCATTTTAAGAAGGTGTCCTGTTTTTCTTGCAGCGATATCTTGCCAGTAGCGCTGGAATGCTTGTTTCGGAAGTAGTGTGGAACAGCTTTGAGCTCCCTGAGCATTTTTTAATTAGACAAAAGAACCATGAGAGGATGGAGTCAGGCTCACACAGACCTATGATATTAGTTTCACTTTCAGTTTAAGTTGCATTTTGAAGCTGATGGATAAAGCTAGCTCTGACCTTTTCTTCTGGACTGGAGAAAGCACGTAAAAAAATCATCTGTTCTGTGGAATCTGCTTTTGTCAAAGATGTGTTTATGGGATGCTGCAAAATTGAAGCAGTTGATGTTTCATAGTTAAATAATGTATTATTTTGAGTATTTTAATAGAGTTAAGTAAGAATAAAGTAATTTTGCTTAAAGCCTAGAGGTTTGACCAATTGAATCACATCTGGAAGACAGCACCTTACACTTCCCTTTAAATAAAGTAGAAGTTAGAGTCTCGGCTATCTTCTTGATGTATTTCAGTGAGTTTGGTGTACGTGATGGGTACTTTGTATAATGGCCCAGTGAGACCGTAAGCTTAACAATGCATTATTATTAATATTTTCTTGGATTTTGCAGATTGTTCTTTCTTTAACTCAAGACAACTTTGTGAATGGTTCCTTATTGCTTATAGTAAAAGTAGTTTGCTACATTTCGATTGGAGAGAGGTATAGCTTCATGCTTTAAAAAACCTTAAAACCTTTGTTGTGACCAAATAAGAAGGTTGTACCAAGAGGATTAAACTCACCTCTTCTCACCTGAGGAGAAAGTGAGGACTGCAGATGCTGTAGATCAGAGCTGAAAATGTGTTGCTGGAAAAGCGCAGCAGGTCAGGCAACATCCAGGCAACAGGAGAATCGACGTTTCGGGCATAGGCCCTTCTTCTCATCTGATAATGGCAAAGGTCATACCATAATTTTCATGGCAAATTTTGGTCTGATTTCCATGTCATGTTTCACTATATTGTGAATCTTAAGCCAAGGTTTTCAAATTTTGAACACAGACTATTAAAATGGCTGCTGCACAGCATGTCATCTTCGAGCCCCAGACATCCTGAAAATACATTGGGCTTATTTGAATGATTCACTGCTGTCTCGAGATTTCATTCCCCTTTTTGTTTAAAGATGGATTGTCAACAAATGAATAACAACATTCGAGGTGGTTCACCTTTCTGTTGCACAAAGGAAAAATAAATATTAAAACCTGTTGTGAATGGATCTCACACACCTATTAAATACTTTCCCTCACCCAAACTAGACTGGGTGTATCTCAAGGTGTCAAACTGTATTGCAGGAAATGTAATCACACCACTGTTCTGGACAAAAAGATTTTGAACTTAGGCAAGGCATATGCCATTTTAAAAATCTGTTTTAAAGTAACAACAAGAAACCTTTTTGCAGAGAAGCATGTTTCTTTTCCATCAGAAAGTCACTAAACCAGCTGCAAGTTATTCAAGCAACCACGGTCCACAAAAAGGAATATATTGCAAGTGGTAGACGGACTCCCTTTACTTTTGACAGCTTTGTATTCACCTGAGAATCAACCTGGAAATTCAACTATAAGAGGTTTTCAGCTGACAAAGAATTCTCTGCTTTAAAAGATCTTCATTACAACTAAATAATTACCACACCGAAGAAATTGCAGGGAGATTGAGTCAATAATATATTGTGATTTTATTGTTTTCATACATTTGTATCTAATTCATATGTCAGACACAATTGAGTGAAACATTACGTTTTAAAAAATCAAGGACAAATGATGATCGTAAATAACCTTCATTTTAAAACTAAGAAAAATCTTGGCTGCTGGAATTAAATCAAGACAATCACTTTAAGAGTAAGAAAACACACACCCATTCCATATAAACATTGTGATCATTGACAATACATAATCACATAGATATTTTGATATTGACAGTCATATAAATGCAGAAACCTTATGCAATTCAATGTATTTAAATAGGAACTCAAACCGCATCATTCCATTTATGAAAAGCCGATGGCAGAATGGCTCATTTTAGCCTGCAACTCCCTTATTAGAGTCATAGAGATGTACAGCATGGAAACAGACCCTTCGGTCCAACCCGTCCATGCCGACCAGATATCCCAACCCAATCTAGTCCCAACTGCAAGCACCCGACCCATATCCCTCCAAACCTTTCCTATTCATATACCCATCCAAATGCCTCTTAAATGTTGTAATTGTACCAGCCTCCACATCCTCTGACAGCTCATTCCATAAACGTTCCATCCTCTGCGTGAAAACGTTGCCCCTTAGGTCTCTTTTATATTTTTCCCCTCTCACCCTAAACCTATGCCCTCTAGTTCTGGACTCCCCAACCCCAGGGAAAAGACTTTGCCTATTTATCCTATCCATGCCCCTAATAATTTTGTAAACCTCTAAGGTCACCCCTCAGCCTCCGATGCTTCAGGGAAAACAGACCCAGACTGTTCAGCCTCTCCCTATAGCTCAAATCCTCCAACCCTGGCAACATCCTTGTAAATCTTTTCTGAACCCTTTCAAGTTTCACAACGTCTTTCCAATAGGAAGGAGACCAGAATTGCTCGCAATATTCCAGATGTGGCCTAACCAATGTCCTGTACAGCCGCAACATGACCTCCCAACTCCTGTAATCAATACTCTGACCAATAAAGGAAAGCATACCAAATGCCATCTTCACTATCCTATCTACCTGCCACTCCACTTTCAAGGAGCTGTGAACCTGCACTCCAAGGTCTCTTTGTTCAGCAACACTCCCTAGGACCTTACCATTAAGTGTATAAGTCCTGCTAAGATTTGCTTTCCCAAAATGCAGCACCTCGCATTTATCTGAATTAAAATCCATCTGCCACTTCTCAGCCCATTAGCCCATCTGGTCAAGATCCTGTTGTAATCTGAGGTAACCCTCTTCACTGTCCACGACACCTCCAATTCTGGTGTCATCTGCAAACTTACTAACTGTACTTCTTATTCCAAATCATTTATGTAAATGACAAAAAGTAGAGGGCCCAGCACCGATCCTTGTGGCACTCCACTGGTCTCAGGCCTCCAGTCTGAAAAACAACCCTCCACCACCGCCCTCTGTCTTCTACCTTTGAGCCAGTTCTGTATCCAAATGGCTAGTTCTCCCTGTATTCCATGAGATCTAATCTTGCTAATCAGTCTTCCATGGGCAACCTTGTCGAACGCCTTACTAAAGTCCATATAGATCACATCTACTGCTCTGCCCTCATCAATCTTCTTTGTTCCTTCTTCAAAAAACTCAATCAAGTTTGTGAGACATGATTTCCCACGCACAAAGCCATGTTGACTATCCAGAATCAGTCCTTGCCTTTCCAAATACATGTACATCCTGTCCCTCAGGATTCCCTCCAACAACTTGCCCACCACCGAGGTCAGGCTCACTGGTCTATAGTTCCCTGGCTTGTCCTTACTATCCTTCTTAAACAGTGGCACCACGTTTGCCAACCTCCAGTCTTCTGGCACTTCACCTGTGACTATCGATGATACAAATATCTCAGCAAGAGGCCCAGCAATCACTTCTCTAGCTTCCCACAGAGTTCTCGGGTCCTGATCAGGTCCTGGGGATTTATCCACCTTTAACCATTTCAAGACATCCAGCGTTTCCTCCTCTGTAATCTGGACACTTTGCAAGATGTCACCATCTATTTCCCTATAGTCTATATCTTCCATATCCTTTTCCACAGTAAATACTGATGCAAAATATTCATTTAGTATCTCCCCCATTTTCTGTGGCTCCACACAAAGGCTGCCTTGCTGATCTTTGAGGGGCCCTATTCTCTCCCTAGTTACCCTTTGTAAAAACCCTTTGGATTCTCCTTAATTCTATTTGCCAAAGCTATCTCATGTCCCTGTTTTGCCCTCCTGATTTCCCTCTTAAGTATACTCTTACTTTCTTTATACTTTAAGGATTCACTCGATCTATCCTGTCTGTACCTGACATATGCTTCCTTTTTTTTCTTAACCAAACCCTTAATTTCTTTAGTCATCCAGCATTCCCTATACCTACCAGCCTTCCCTTTCACCCTGACAGGAATATACTTTCTCTGGATTCTTGCTATCTCATTTCTGAAGGCTTCCCATTTTCCAGCCGTCCCTTTACCTGCGAACATCTGCCTCCAATCAGCTTTCGAAAGTTCTTGCCTAATACCGTCAAAATTGGCCTTTCTCCAATTTAGAACTTCAACTTTTAGATCTGGTCTATCCTTTTCCATCAATATTTTAAAACAAATAGAATTATGGTCGCTGGCCCCAAAGTGCTCCCCCACTGACATCTCCGTCACCTGCCCTGCCTTATTTCCCAAGAGAAGGCCAAGTTTTGCACCTTCCCTAGTAGGTACATCCACAAACTGAATCAGAAAATTGTCTTGTACGCACTTAAGAAATTCCTTTCCATCTAAACCCTTAACACTATGGCAGTCCCAGTCGATGTTTGGAAAGTTAAAATCCCCTACCATAACCACCATATTATTCTTACAGATAGCTGAGATCTCTTTACAAGTTTGTTTCTCAATTTCCCTCTGACTATTAGGGGGCCTATAATACAATGCCAATAAGGTGATCATCCCTTTCTTATTTCTCAGTTCCACCCAAATAACTTCCCTCGATGTATTTCCAGGAATATCCTCCCTCAGCACAGCTGTAATGCTATCCCTTATCAAAAATGCCACTCCCCCTCCTCTTTTGCCTCCCTTTCTATCCTTCCTGTAGCATTTGTATCCTGGAACATTCAGCTGCCAGTCCTGCCCATTCCTGAGCCATGTTTCCGTAATTGCTATGATATCCCAGTCCCATGTTCCTAATCATGCCCTGAGTTCATCTGCCGTCCCTGTTAGGCCCCTTGCATTGAAATAAATGCAGTTTAATTTATTAGTCCTACCTTGTCCCTGCCTGCCTTGACTGTTTGACTCACGTCAGTTCTCAGCTGTACCCGTCTCAGATCGATCTCTTTCCTCACTATCTCCCTGGGTCCCACCCCTCCACCTTAGTAGTTTAAATCCTCCCAAGCAGTTGTTGTAAATTTCCCTGCCAGTATATTAGTCCCCTTCCAATTTAGGTGCAATCCGTCCTTCTTGTGCAGGTCACTTCTACCCCAAAAGAGATTCCAATGATTCAAAAATATGAATCCTTCTCCCATACACCAGCTCCTCAGCCATGCATTCATCTGCTCTATCCTCCTATTCCTGCCCTCACTAGCTTGTAGTACTGGGAGTAATCCAGATATTACTACCCTTGAGGACCTCCTTTTTAAATTTCTACCTAACTCTCTGTAATCTCCCTTCAGAGTCTCAACCTTTTCCCTTCCAATGTCGTTGGTTCCAATGTGGACAATGACCTCCTGCTGGCCGCTCTCCCCCGTGAGAACATTCTGCACCCTCTCTGAGACATCCTTGATCCTGGCACCAGGGAAGCAACACACCATTCTGCTTTTTCTCTGCTGGCCACAGAAACGTCTATCTGTACCTCGGACAACAGAATCCCCTAACACAGTTGATCTCTTGGAAGTTGACGTACCCCTCATTGCACTAGAGCCAGTCTCAATACCAGAAACTTGGCTGTTTGTGCTGCGTTCCCCTGAGAATCCATCACCCCCTACATTTTCCAAAACAGCATACCTGTTTGAAATGGGTATATCCACAAAAGACTCCTGCTCTAGTTGCCTACCTCTCTTACCCTTCCTGGAGTTAACCCATCTATGTGACTGTATCTGCGACTTCCCCCCTTTCTATAACTGCCATCCATCACATACTGTTGCTTTTGCAAATTTCTCATCGCTTCTATTTGTCTCTCCAACCAATCCACTCGATCTGATAAGATTCGCATCCAACAGCATTTATGGCAGATATAATCCGCAGTCACCCTTAAACTCTCTTTAAACTCCCACATCTGACAAGAAGTACATATCACTGTAAAGGCCATTTTTGCTCCTTCACAATCTACAGACCCAGAAAATAACACCGTCTTATTCCTCTACAAACACTGCCACAGGTTACATTAATAGCTATGGCTTATATTTTAAGTTTAATCAAAAGACTTATCTCCAAAAACATATAATCAAGAACGAATCCACTGTACCCACTACTGCAGTCTTTCTCTTGGACAGACTTAAAACAACAATTAACTTATATGATTCTGTGCTGTGAACTTGGTCCAACAGTTCCTCCAAGATTAGTTGTGAATTTCACTGTTTTTTAATTTTCCCATATGCACTCCGATGTCCAGCGATACACGAATTCAAACAGCAAAGGCAGTAACTATGCAGGTTTTCTCTCTCTCTCCTGCACTGTCCTCACTATGTGCTTCCTTCGTCTGCTCTTCTCCCTTTGAAAGTGCTGCTGTTTTGACTTTTTTTTCCAAAGTTCCAAAACAATGCTACAGCATATAAAACAGTAATTGCTGCTCCTGGAATTCGAGGAAATCACTTCCAACACCTAAAATACCTCAAAAAAAGGAGCAGCTCTTACAGCCATAAATTTTTCCCGTCCTCCATCTTGGATTAACCAGAATCCACTTTGCACAGTGCCTAACATTTGTTCTCATCTGAAGTCGTTATCCTGTTTGTGTATAGATAGCAGAGCCCTGTTTGCTGATCATAGTCATAGAGATGTACAGCACGGAAACAGACCCTTCGGTCCAACTCGTCCATGCCATTCAGATATCCCAACCCAATCTAGTCCCACCTGCCAGCACCTGGCCCATATCCCTCCAAACCCTTCCTATACATATATACATCCAGATGCCTTTTAAATATTGCAATTGTACTGGCCTCCACCACTTTCTCTGGCAGCCCATTCCACACAAGCACAACCCTCTGCATGAAACAGTTGCCTCTTAGGTCTCTTTTGTAGCTTTCCCCTCTCATCCTAAGCCTATGTCCTCTAGTTCTGGACTCCCCCACTCCAAGGAAAAGGCCTTGTCTATTTACCCTTTCCATGCTCCTCATGATTTTATAAACCTCTATAAGGTCACCCTTCATTCTCCAATGCTCCAGGGAGTACAGCTCTATCCTATTCAACCTCTCCCTATAGCTCAAATCCTCCAACCCTTATAAATCTTTTGTGAACCCTTTCAAGTTTCACAACAACCTTCCGATTGGAAGGAGACCAGACAGGCCTCCAATCTGAAAAACAACCCTTCACCACCACCCTCTGTCTTCTACCTTTGAGCCAGTTCTGTATCCAAATGGCTAGTTCTCCCTGTATTCCATGAGATCTAACCTTGTTAACCCATGGGGAATCTTGTTGAATGCCTTACTGAAGTCCATATAGATCACATCTACCGCTCAGCCCTCATCAATCCTCTTTGTTCCTTCTTCAAAAAACTCAATTAAGTTTGTGAGACATGATTTCCCTAGCAAAAAGCCATGTTGACTATCCCTAATCAGTCCTTGCCTTTCCAAATACATGTACATCCTGCCCGTCAGGATTCCCTCCAACAACTTGTCGACCACTGATGTCAGGCTCACTTCAATAGTTCCCTGACTTGTCCTTATCACCTTTCTTAAATAGTGGCAACATGTTACCCAACCTCCAGTCTTCTGGCATCTCCCCCGTGATTATTGATGATGCAAATATCTCAGCAAAAGACCCAGAAATCACTTCCCTAGCTTCCCCAGAGTTCTAGGGTACACTTGATCAGGTCATGGAGATTTATCCACTTTTGTGCATTTCAGGACATCCAGCACTTCCTCCTCTGTAATATAGAAATTTTTGAAGATGTCACCATCTATGTCCCTACATTCTATATCTTCCATATACTTTTCCACAGTAAACACTGATGCAAAATATTCATTTAGTATCTCCCCATCTCCTGCAGCTTCACACAAAGGCTGCCTTGCTGGTCTTTGAGGGGCCCTATTCTCTCTAGTTACCCTTTTGTATTTGTTAAATATTAATGTTAATTAAATGTTAATGCATTTGTTAAAACTCTGGATTCTCATTAACTCTATTTGCCAAAGTTATCTCATGTCCCCTTTTTGCCCTCCTGATTTCCCTCTTAAGCATAGCTTTTGATAAATCGGAAGGATATAAAACTGTTGGTTAATCAACACATGTGACTATTTGTTCTCGGAGCTAACTTTTAGCTAGTGTTATGGACCAGGTCAGACCCTGAAAAACATTTCAGGAAGGTCGACCAAACCCTAACTTTGCTAATTGTTTTAATCAGGTGTACAGTGGATATTCCAGGAGAAATATTTCTGGTCAAACACTTAGTTTTAAACAAAACAGAATTTATTTACAAGATTACTGAATGAAATACAAACAATAGAAAACAGAATACTGAATAACTTAACTTCTCTGAAAACCCAATAGATCATCCCAACTTAATGATGCTGTTCCAAATACTTGCAACAATCCCCATAAACACTCCTTGGCACAAACTGTAAAATCAAACACATGGTCTTACAGGAGAGAAGTCAGAGAGCGCCATCCAGGAACTTCTCCTTTGGGTCCAGCAGCCTGCCTTCACACTACTACTAAAAAAAATCAAACCAAAGAAAAGCAGAGCTGGAAGAATTGGTCACTGCTCTTTTCATTGTAGAAGTGTTTTTTTTAATACTTGAATGCCTCACCCGAAATTGGAATCAAACTCAGGTCCCTGGTGCTGTGAGGCAGCAGTGCTAGCCACTGAGCCACCTTACCACCATTGCAATTAAAAGGCCAGCACACTTCAAAGTGCAGCATGGAATACAGAGCAATACTTTCAGTGGCTCAGAGATGTGGTATGAGTGTGGGGTGAAGCTGACAAGTATCCAAGCCAGCATCTGTACATGGCCATCACTCCCATGGAAGGCAGTCTCAGATGTTGGGTACTGGTGTCCAAAATGGAGGCTCAGAGGAGCAAGTGGTGTGCTAGAGTCACCAGGTAACCACTCTGACTCTCATATCAGGAATTAACCAGGTTTGACATGAGGTTTGACAGGAAGGGGAAAGTATATATATTTTAAAAAACAACATATAAATGGGGCAAAGTTAACAATAATGAATTGATAATGCATGCCAATGCCTGCAATTAGGCCTCATGCCTCTCACTAGTAAGAGTCTCATCCTGCTATTTAACACTTAGTTATGTAAAGGCCAGATCTTTTCATTTCCTTTATTTATGTACCGTGTCCTAAATTGAAAAAAAAAGGAAGATACAGCTTTAAACTAAGGAGATCTTGCAAAGAAAAAGCTGTATTGTTAAAAATTGTGTTTATTGGTGCACATTGCAAATCGTATACAACGTTACATATTTCCTGGAACAATGAGCTCAAACGCAGACACTATGCAACCAATAAGTTTTAAACTGAGGGACAATTACTTAACAACATTTTAATTGGCTCCTGGACAGGTGACCATAGCTTGTGTGGGGCCAGTGCAAGAGAAAACCATCCAGCCCGCAAAGGGAAAACATCAATAATGTCCTTCTCTGTATCTTATATGGAGGTACTAGAAAGCCTTCAGTAACTGTTTTCCACTTGTCTCTGTAAATTCCCTTTACAGAAGAACAAAAGACAAATTTTGAACCAATGTATGAAAGAGAGCACTTGTATGCAAACAATTTGTGCCAGCAGGAAAGGAATAAAACAACTTGAAAAGAAGGGAAAGAAAACACGCCAAATCCTATGAATTATATCATTGATTCCTATGTGATTCCTTGATCATCTCTTCTTTTTTCATCCATAATATCCATGTCACAGAGTCGTAGAGTTGTAAAGCACCTTTGTTGAAACAGACCCTTTGGTTCAACTTGTCCACGCTGACCAGATATCCCAAATTAAGCTTATCCCACCTACCAGCACCCAGCCCATATCCCTCCAAACACCTTCCATTCACATACCCATTCAGATGTCATTCAAGTGTTGCAATAGTACCAGCCTCCACCACCCGCTCTGGCACTGACTCCACCCACGCCATTCCGTTTCCCTTTGCATGAAAAAGTTGTCCCCCCCCCGGTCCATTTTAAATCTTTCTCCTCTCACCTTAAACCTATGCCCTCTAGTTTTGGACTCCGCTACACTGGAAAAGGACCTTGGCTATTCACCCTATCTTTATAATTTTATAAACCTCTATAAGATCATCCCTCAGCATCCGCTGGTTCAAGGAAAAAAGTCCCAGCCTACTCAGCCCCTCCCCGTAGCTCAATCCTCCTGTCCCAGCAACATCCCTGCCAATATCCTCCGAACACCCTCAAGCCCAACAACATTCCTTCCACAGCAGGGAGACCAGAATTGAATGCAGTATTCCAAAAGTGGTCCAATTAATGTCCTGTACAGCCACAACATGACCTCCCAACTCCCATACTCCATGCACTGACCAAAAAAGGCAAGCATACCAAACACCTTCTTTAGTACCCTGTCTTGTCTGTCTTTATGTGCCTGTCTATACGTGGTAGGTGAACTTAAATCAATTACTTTAAAGGCTGATCTGTCCCACTATATGAAAATTTTTATTTTCTGTTTGAATTCCTTCGCAATTTTTTCTTTCACTTTTTTTTGCCCTTCATTGCTTTCACAAAATAAAACAAATTAAGGTTATTGATCATCTACTGAATAAATTTTGCTACTTGCCCATCCTCTCCTGACTTGAAGTAAGCAATTCACTGTACATAGAACTCTCAGGACTCCCTGTAACATATCAGTTTATGTTGACTGCTGTATTTTGACCCATCATTTATTGAAAAAGGCATTCTTTGCAGTATTGCTACATTTTAGTTCTGTAATCACAGCATGGTATTGGATTGAAGTAATGTTTAGTTGTATGTCACTCATTTGTCCTTTCCATTATTTGATAAGAAACTGAAAAGAAATGTTGTAGTTTCATTATTTTATGTAATGTTCTGTAGAACAGCTTGTCGTTTTCAACAATTAATTGACTAACAGAATCCTTTGACGAGCACATTTAGTTCAGTTGCTGTCAAAACATATTATGTTCACTGCAAATGCAGTCACCCTTGCATTGGTTGTTAAAGAAAATTCTTCCTTCCATTTATGTAAGTGCTCAGTAAGATATGGTGAACTTTAAAGAGTACACTTCAAATGTTAAGCATTATTATATTGTGCTTTTATTATGATCATTTGAAATTCTGAATTCTTTGATTTTATTATGCATAAGAATCATCCCTGAATCAATTAACTGATTGATTGTCTGCAGAGTTTTGCTGTTTGTGGTGCTACCTTCAAATGTCTTTGCCCAATATGCAATTTTTGCACATAATTGGCAAATGCAAGTAGAGAGATCAGGGATTGTTCATCCATTGCACGGAAAGGCTTGGGAATAGACTCCACTATGAAAATGAGCACTTTACATCCAAACAATATGCATTTCTGTGTTATCCATTATAGTCTTGCCTGCAACGATCTTTGATGGGCTTTTTATTCCTCTTTATTTATCGAAATAGTCCAGGATTTATTGTAAGCAGGGAATGAACAAGACTCACAGTTATGTTAAGCCTGCTGATGACCATGTCTTTTTCATAAGCGAATCTATCTGAATTTGTCTCTAGTTAAGCAAAGCATTGGTTTCAACAGTCCCACCTTTGTTACAAAATTGTAAAACAGCAAACTACTTGTGATAATAAACTTTAATTTACATTTTGAGGTGATTACACGTGTAATGTATAATTACAAGGAGTAAATTTAATGCACCTAGATTTCAAAAGATTGCATTTGCTGACACGGAGGGAAACGCTTGCGTGTGTGCTAGTTAATCAGGTTGTCAGTTTGCTCACTGAGCTGGTGGGTTTGTTTTCAGATGTTTTGTCACCACGCTAGGTAACATTATCAATGAGCCTGTGGTTAAGCTGTCCTACTTGCTATTTATGTGTCTTGATTTGTTGTGGTAGGTGATACCATTTCTGGTTCTGTTTATGAGAGGTTGGTAAACGGAGTCCAAATCTATGTGTTTATTAATGGAGTTCTGGTTTGAACACGAGGCTTCCAGGAATTTCTGTGCTTGTCCTTGTTTGGCCTGTCCTAGGATGGATGCATTTTCCCAGTTGAACTGGTGGCCATTTTCACCTTTATGCATAGAAACTGTTTACTTCTGATACCTCTGCTAGAGGTAATAACATTAAATCATGTGGGAATGAGAAAGATTAAATTAGTTATGAACATGAAGACTATAAAATATACTGCTTTTACGCTAGAGATCAGAGATCTGTTAATAGTCCTCCAAAGATAGCTTGATTGCTACTCTGGGGATTGTTCTCCAATCTCTCGCTAGCTTAACTGAAACAGTGTTGAAATTAAAACTCTTGTATGTTCCGAGACTTTTTGACTCAACATTTTAGGTGCTGTGACTTGGATCCCAACAAAGGGAACATTTCTCTGGGCTGAATCAGTGACCGAGAGTTTGAATTGAGCATAACAGATTGGTAGGGTGCACTGAGATATTTTACCTCAGACCACTTCTTGTGTTCGGACAGATTATCTGCCCCTCGCCCAGTGAAACTGGTACCTTGAAGAGATCAAACGAACTACTTGTACCAGGATGAGAAGGTAAGAAGGTTTTTTTTATTTGTGAGGTTGCTTTAGGTTATTGTGGGGTCACATTGGCTATTCTGTATTGTTGCTGAGATAGAGTCGGACTGGGCATCCCAGTCAGGGAAGTCGGTTGCCATTATCTGACAGATTTGGCTTAGAGAGCTGCCTCCCTCGCATATGGCCAATTGAAATAATGAGATAATAGCAAAAGGAGGGCAGGCTTGGTAAATTTCTCACTCTGTAGTATTGATATGGCCGGTTGAAATTTATAGTATGTAGTATAGTAAGGAGTTATAAGGTACAATAGTACAGTCTCTCTACAGGAACCTCGATTATCCGAAGTCGATGGGTGGGCAGTATTTCATTCAGATAATTGATTCTTCAGATTATTGATTTGACCTTAAACAAAGGAAGCCGTACTGCACATAATTGCGTTAAAAAGCATACTATGAGTTTTTATTTCATTCAATCGCTAAAATTTATACAAACACTGGATATCGCTTAAAAATTCCTGACATTTTACAAATCAAATCACTTTTTGTGCACCTGTACAGTAAATAAAGTTCATTGAGGTGGAGGTTGGTTATTATTTTCAAAGAAAATATCCAGCCACTGTTGCTTGAGGTGCTGCTGCCTCTTCTTTTCGTGAACGATAACATTTGGCAAAGATTCATCAACTTAATATCATCGACTTCGTCTTGTGTTTCGTACCACTCCATGAAAAGTTGAAAACTGTCAATAGCTTCATTAACGGCAACTGGAGGTGATTTCGGTATCAGATTTTCCTTACCACCCACGGCGTCTGTACTTTCTCGCCGTTCCTCTGTGACTACGTTGACTATCTGATGATCGCTGAATGTCTCTGTCTCTGTTCCAATGACCTTATCTCAGTTCACCCCAAGCATCGATCTCAGCCTCTGCAAAGTCTCCTAATCCCAGCTGTCTGCAGTTTTCAGTGATGTCATTGGTTAACCTTTGAACTGGCCAGGTGTCCTCTTCACTGGCACGACTCCCAACAGGCAAGCCATTGTACCAACACTCTGCAATTGTCGATGGTTTGATGTGATCCCAAAATTAAGCAATCATATACAAAGCGACCTTGACTATGAAAGCCTTCATAATTACCTGCATTCCTTTCTCTGCATTGTCTTCATCCAGGATGGCATGCAACGTATTAAGGCAATAATATGTTTTCATCATTGCGATGATTTCCTGATCAAGTGGCTCTAACCTTGAAGTGGTGTTTGATGGTAGACACAAACACATGATAGCTCCGTCTGCTGATTCTAACTGGCTGCCTTTCACAGAGTGTGACTCCATGTTGTCAACAAGCAGAAGGGCACGATGCTAGAGTCCAGCACTCGCCAAATGTAATCTGACAGCAGGTACAAAACCTTAATGAAACCAGGATGAGAAAAAGTGGATATGTCATCCATGCCTTATTTTGTGCTTTGTACTTCACGGGAAACAAGTTCTTGTCACAGTTCTTGAAGCAACATGGATTAGCATATCGTCCGATGCAGGTAAGCAGTAATTTATGAGTGTCGGTGGCGTTGACACAAGGAAAAATCATGGTGTGATCCTTGCACTTTATTTTCCACGGTGGATGTGAGTATTCAGTTCGGCAGTGCATGCCAAAACAATCCATTTTCATCAGCATTACACAATTGTTCAGGTTCATACTTGAGGTTCAGCTACATGAATGATGGATTGCAGTTTCTGTCTGTAGCCTTCCATGGTGCTGTCATCTACAAACTTCTGCTGTCCACGAACGCTGAATTGCCGAATGCCGTGACGATGTTTGAAGTGCTGTAACCAACCCAATGGTACACTGTGGTCAGACTCACCAGCTTGGAGTCGTTCATGGAAACTGGCAGCTTTTTCTAGTATCATCAGGCCAGGTACGGAATCCCCTTTTCACGTTGCTGTGAAAACCATAAAAATACAGCTTAGTCAAGTTGCTTATTCTTTGCTGGCTTCATGGAGATTCTTTTTTAATGCATTTGAAGTGTCACTTTGGCTGATGAATTTCTCAATCGCCGGTCTTACTTTCCTCAAGTCGGACATTGTCGCTATTCCAATGTTGTACTCCTGTGCAATCTTTGATGCCTTTTTACAACGATCCAGATGCTGTAAAATCTCACTTTTCTGTCCAATTGTCGCTGAGGTCCACTTTCTCTTCACAGACCTGGTAAGTACGTCCAACAAACCTGATCAGTTATATGAACTCAGAACAAAGTCATAGAGGGAATGAAGACACCACTTTGGGGTGGCTCAGTGGTTAGCACTGCTGCCTCACAGTGCTAGGGACGTGGGTTCAAGTCCCGCCGTGGGCAACTGTCTGTGTGGAGTTTGCATATTCTCCCCGTGTCTGCGTGGATTTCCTCCAGGTGCTCTGCTTTCCTCCTACAATCCACAGATGTGCAGGTTAGGTGAATTGGCTGTGCTGAATTGCCCATAGTGTTGGGTGTGTTAGTCAGGCGTAAATATGGTGTGGAGATTAGAGTGGTGCTGGAAAAGCACAGCAGGTCAGGCAGCATCCAAGGAGCAGGAAAATCAACGTTTCAGGCAAAAGCCCTTCATCAGGAGTAGAGGCAGGGTGCCTGCAGAGTGGGGAGATAAATGAGAGGGGGGTGAGGAGAAAGTTTTACTCGGATGCTGCCTGACCTGCTGTGCTTTTCCAGCACCACTCTAATCTAGACTCTGGTTTCCAGCATCTGCAGTCCTTGTTTTTACCTAAATATGGAGTGGGTCTGGATGGGTTGCTCTTCGGGGGGGGTCAGTGTGGACTTGTTGGGCTGAAGAGCCTGTTTCCATACTATAGGTAATCTAAGACCACTGATTTTGTCATGCATTTTAAATCCTTCAGCATGTCAGTCATTTTTATTTAACATTCTTTCAATACTATGACCTCTTTTGCACATCTTCAGTGCAGGTATTCCTCAGTGAAACTAAAGACACGGTCAGTTAAAATTATTTTAACCCTGCTACAATTGACTGACTGACAGATTGTTGCACCAGTGTCATTAACACCTCTTTGATGCAATGTTTGCACATCTTCAGTGCAGGTAACCCTCATTTACACTATACTGTAAACAAAAGACTCAATTGTCGCACCATTGTTGAACACACTTCTTTGTTGTAACCGTTTCATGGGACCTTCAGATTCTGTTGGGATAATCCGATTTTCGGATAATTGAGTTCAGATAAGCGATGTTGCTCTATACAGTGGGTGGGTACTATTTCGTTCGGATAATCGATTACTCGTAAAATCGATTAAATGCCTTTCCTCTGGGGCTCGGAGTTTCAAAATCTGCTCCCCATTCAGGAGATTGTAGCAGCACACAGCACGTGAGAGCCCGCCCCCAATGCCACACCCCTCGCTTCTCTTTTCTTCCCCCCCCTCAAGTCCAACACCACAACTCCCCGGTTCCAACCCCGTTCCCCCACCCCCCAACCCAGTCCAACTCTGCCCCCAACCCTCAACCCAGTCCAACCCCATCCCCCAGCTCAAAGCCCCCGCCCGTCCACCCCTGCCTCCTCTCCGGACACCAACAACAAGACTGCTGCTACTGCTGCCTTTGTGGGGTAAGTCTCCAAATTGCACACACACACACAACGTTTTACTTCAAATTCTTGACAGGTTCCATGTTTGCCCTGCACAGGACAATGTTGGAGAGATTATTCCTGGGAAGCCGGGGAGGGAGGGGGGGTGGGGGGGGGGGTGGGGGGTTAGCATACTCCCCTCTGTAGAACTCCAGGGAAAATGTGGAGAGAGGGCGGGAGGTCAGTCATTTGGAGACGGTGCCTGTTTAATCACTGTAAACAAAAGATGCAATCACTGCTGGAAACATGTCTTTGATGTAATGTTTCTATTGGGACCTCGAGATCTCCTTTGGATAATCTGATTTTTGGATAATTGGTATTCAGATAATTGAGTTTCCTCTGTAGTTGGAAAGGGCACTCCCTTTCAGACTATGTGTGAGAGAATACCTGATCAGGAAAATGGTTTCTAGGGATTAGAGGCTCCTTAGAAAAATTAGACATTTTGGTAAATTCTTTGTTTGAATTGGGACTTCTGGTAAATTGTAATATACAAATTAAAGGATGTCCAGTTTGAATGATTGCACAATTGTGTGTGTGTGAGAGAGTGTGAGAGAGAGACAGACACTGCTGTTGAAAGAATGGGGAGAAAGACATCTCACATGAGGCGTACCCTCAGAAGGGAACACCTTTAACATTCATGTATGTCCATTACAAGCCTGATTCCAAAACAATAACTTTGTCAACGAATAGGTGAAATGGACACAAAGAATTGAGAAGCTGTTTCCACCTGATGGCACATTTGATTGAGTTTGCATAAAACAATTGACAGAAATTTTGAGAAAATTTTAAAAAACAAAGGAAAGAGAGAGAGAGACCAGCATTTGGTGTTGCATTTACTGAACTAAGTGTTAACTCTTTGTATTGTGTTTTGAATGTACTTTTTTTATTGGTGGTTACACGTGGTCTTGTATAATTTGTTTTTTTGTCCCCTGGAATTCGAGATCCGGAAATGTTTTGATTTAAGTCCACATTTTGGAAATCCATGGTGATTTGAAAATGTAGTCTGTGCCTGTATCAATGTGGATCATGCATAGTTAATGTAATGTCCTTTTGAGGAACTATCAGTACTATGTAAAGCAAAATCTGCCAGGAAATGTTGATTTATAAAAAATTAGGTCATACAGATTGGTAAAAATGATCTCTTGGAATTGGAATTTATCATGTTTGGAATTTCATTTTCTCACCAGAGTGAATTTCCAAATACTTTTTAATGGGTAAGCTAATCTTTAATTCCAGATATGGGGACACCTGCCCTTGCTAGCATAATAAAAAGCTCTCCAGGCTATTCTTAACAAAAATAAACTCTTCCTTCTCTGGAAAGAAAATATAGTCTGCTGCTGTGGAACTAAGATGGAGGCATTTCAGCCAGTATACATAGTTAGGGAGAGTGATTACTTCTTGACTCTTTGAATTAAATCCACAAGCAAATATAATATTTACTAATTGGAGATAAAATCTGTGCTGTAAATGACATTTTATTCAGTTTTGAGTTTGTCCTGTTTTTTGAATGTAAAAACAGGCATGATAAGTCTATTATCTCTAAGGTTATTAATTGGTAGGTTTGTGCTCACAGAAATGAAAGTATTCACTTCCTATGTGGGCTTGACCATATTGATTTGTATTTCTGGGTTTGGTGCCTTTTAAAATCCGTGAAATTAATGAGGGTTAAATTGGAGTGCCAGTAATGTAAATCAGACCTACAGCAGTTCAAAATGCTTTAAATTGCTTTTAGTTTTTCTTTGAAGGCAGTGGAAAAGGAAATTGTGGATGTGGGATAAAATGGATTTCTAATTGTTATAACAATGCTTTGTGCGGTGGCACTGCCCAGTTTCATTCGAGATGTTAGGTAGTTTAATTGACTAACTAGACTTGTGTTAGTGATCCATAGGAAGTATTGCAGAAGTGTTTCAGATTAATTTTGAATTCTGTAACATATTTTGGAGAAAATGTGTAAATTAATAGCTGAGTGAATGAGTTATTTTAATGCAGACTAAATGTTGGAGTGAGTGAGCACACAACAGGACAATCCTGATACAATTTTCTGTATTTAGCCCTAAGCAGATTTGAATTTTTTTTGTGACATTAATATCTGTTTGTTCTTATTAATTAACAGTAAAATGTCTCAGCCACTTGTTCAGTTTCCATCTCCTAATTAAACAATATGGTTATATTATTCAATACATTCTAAACATTTTGTATTAGTCCTGAATTACAAAATCAGAATTAATTGGCAAGTTTTTTGAAATACCGTTATATATTGTCAGTGATCTGTGTCATTGCTTCGTAGTTAATTTGAAGAATGGCTGTAATGTTTAATGTTCACCTCACCGTCCCTTAAAACAAATTGAGCATTGTACATGCAATTGGCCATAGAAGTATAATCAATATGGGGGAAGAGTGTAAGAGCGAGAGAAAAAAACATTAACAGAGAGTGAGATTTGCTGTTTTCCTCATGCAAAGAACTGTCTCTGAAACAACAGGTTTTATAACCTTCTGTGCTGTAGCCATTTTGATTTTGTTTTATAAGTTTACTTCAGTGTATGAAAAATCTAAATGTTGGAGTTTTTAATGTAAATCTTGAATACACAGCTGTTTTTGGATAGTATGGAGGCATGAATTCTCTTGGATGTTCAAATTCAAAATGACAGGTCAAAAAGGAAAATTTGAAGAATTAAAACAAAAGTTGCAAAAGAAAGGCCACTCTTGGGAAAATTGCAACATTGGGCATGAACAAACAGATCAGCATGCAAAATATCAGATGCAGTGGGTACATTGTTGAAAAGTGTGGTGCTGGAAAAGTGCAGCAGGCCAGGCAGCATCCGAGGAGCAGGAGAATCAACGTTGCGGGCATTATGCCCGAAACGTCGATTCTCCTCCTCGGATGCTGCTTGGCCTGTTGCGCATTTCCAGCACTGCACTTTTCAACTCTGGTCTCCAGCATCTGCAGTCCTCACTTTCTCCGCAGTGGGTACACTGAAAATTTTAGGACTGAACAATAGTTAATCAACTTATTTCAAAAATTTAGAAAATTTAAAGTGAAAGTGTTAGAAATGTTACTAATAACTATAAATTTATTATTTAAACACTTTATTATATTATGTATATGACATTTAAGTCTTGATTCTGTACCCTCTGTGTAGATCAGGAAACTACGGATTTGGGATGTGACCTCTTGTGAAGAGGCGGTAAACCTAATTTGAAAGAAAAATTATGAGAAAAAGTGCAAATGATTAAATAAAGAATGGAAGGATAAAGCTGATAGTAAATGGAAAGATACCTTGCTGGCTAGTTGGTGGAATATTGCATGTGATAAGGGGATAAGTATGTACAGCAGATGGAACTCCCAAAAGCTGGGAGATGTTAAAAGCTGAGTGTGAATGGGTAGATTGGAGATGATGAAGGGAACAGGAGAAATAGTGTAAGGACACTAAGGCTGAGCAAGCTAAAAAGAGTTAAAGCAATAGCGCTGTAAAAAGAATCTAAGTTCTATTCGTGATCCCGATCCTATGTCTGGCACACCGACACTATGACAGGAAGGGGTGTGATAGGGATGAGGAATGGAGATTTTATCCTAGGATACCCACTGAGCCCAAACATCTCCTGATAGTCCCCTTTTAACCACGGATTTTAAACCCTCCCCCCCCTTACTCTGAAGATGAAGGGTCAGGTACCTGTCACTGGGTTCATAGCTGACATCGTGGGAATGAGCAGCCTGGACCATCCTCAATCAAGGCCTGTCCCGGGAAACAGAGTTCGGTAAATCTTGAGGGGTCAGGGTGCGATGTTTCACCTATAAATTCTGAATCCTATGGCTACTGAAGCCAACCAACCACCTACTCTCGTGTTTGTGTCTCTTGGAAACCTCAAGAAATAATAATGATAATGAACCAAGCTCCTGACTGCAAGGAGAAACCAGCCCTATTTGCTCAATATGTCTGAAAGGCACTACAAATGTATAATGCCACTCCTCAGGATTTGTTACCAAGTGGCATGAACAGGTAGACCAGGGTGGTGCGAGACTAGTCTGCAATTAGGAGGACCTGAAGGAGAGATTCCCGAACAATAATGCCCAGGTGGACCACTTAATCCAGTCGTTAGAACGAGCCTTACAAAAACCTATAAACATTAGTAAAGTACTGGAGTGCAGACCCAAACCTAGGGGTCGGGAAGTGATTATTGGGAGCAGTTTGTTGCCTGTTATGGAACATTTGCAGGTGATCAAGCCTTTAATCGAGAAGATGATTCACCTGTGTTTAATGCTATGCTTTAGCAATGTGTTCCTTTTGGTGTCGCTGACACAATCCAGACAACAATATGAAGTGGTCCAAGAATTCCCGGTTGCAAATGAGGTGAGCGGTGAACTTCCACTGGGATGGCCAGAACAGGCCCAAACCACGATCCAAGTTACAGTTTACATTCACAGGTACACCAAGACTATCAAGAAGGTGATGATTCATTTGAGGGAGACTACCGTACTGTAGAACCTGGAGAATTTTTTCTGATAAAGAACTGAGACTGGGAAAGTTGGAGCAAAGATGGAAATGACCGTTTCAGTAGTTGCTGACCACTCCCATGTCTGTGAAAGTGCAAGGACAACTCCACTGGATCCATAGAATGGACTATAAACGAGTCAGTGAAGGAACAGACAAGGATTAAGGAAGGAAAATGAAGTGGATACTGGTGACTTTGGGTGGTTTCACTTTGAGGGTGGAAGGATTTCAGACCGACAGATTTTTGGTCTGCAATATTGGTCACCATACTTATGGAAGGGTGTTCAGTGAAGGTTTATTAGAGTAATACCTGGAATGAATGGATTGTCTTATGCAGGAAGGTTAAACAGATTAGGAATGAACCCTGTGAAGTTTTTAAGAGCCAGGGATAATTGAATAATTGCAGCACGTAAGATCCTGAGGAGTCTTTACCAGGTGGATTTCGAAAGGATGCTTCCTCTTGTGGGAGAATCTAGAATGAGGGGGTCATAATCTAATAACAAGGTGACGCCCATTTAGGTTAGCACTGTTGCCTCACTGCACCAGGGTCCCAGGTTCAACTCCAGATGAGGAAACATTTTTTCTCTAAGGAATGTGAGCCCTTAGAATTCCCTTCCCCGAAAGGCAGTTGATGTAGAATCTTTAAATATTTTAAGGCAAAGTTAGATATGTTCTTGATTATCAAGGGGATGAAAGATTATTGAGGTCTGCAGGAATGTAGAATTAAGGTTAAAATCAGATCAGATATGATCTTATTGAGTGGTGGAGCAGGTTGAAGGGCCAAGTATTCTACTCTTTTTCCTTATTCGTTTGCTCAGAAAAGAAAATCTTCCATATCTCTCTCTGAAATGGGTGACCCCTTACTTTGAGATTATGCCCTCACAAGGTGAAACATTTCCAAGTTCACCCAATCAAGTCCCCTGAGAATCCTGTGTTTCAATAAGGCCTCCTCTCATTCTTCTAAACTCCAGTCTGTATAAACTGAACTCATTTGACTTATCCTCATAAGAGAATTCCTCCAAACATGGAATCAACCTACTGAACCTTCTCTGGACCGTTTTAGCATATCAACATATCTCTCCTGATGATAAAAAGACCCAAACTATTCATGGTTTTCCATTTGTGGTCCGAATAGTGCCTTCAATAATTTTAGTAAGACCTCCCAATTTTAAAAATCCATTCCCTTTAAAATAAAGTGCAGAACCTCACATTTTCCTTTATTTTATTCATCTGTCAAGTTTACCCGTTCACTTAATTTCTATGTTCACTTGATTTCTCACGTCTATGCAGATTCTTTGTGTCATCCTCACTACTTGTCATCCTTTTTATTTGTCGAGTCTCAAACTTGGCCGTAGTACATCCACCACCGTCATCCAAGTCATTATTATATATTGTAAATAATTGTCCCAGTATTAAATGCTGGGCAGTCCATTAGTTATTGGTTTCTATCCTGAAAATGCCCCTTTATCCCAGTTCTTGGTCTTCTATTAGTTATCCAGTCCTCTCTCCATGCTATTCTTGTTGCACAGTATACAACATAAAATAGCAGTACAGGTTGTTCTGCTGTAACACATGTTTCATTAATGCAAATTTGCTGTAATGCGATTGATGAGTTGGGGACACTGTTTCCAAGGCACAAACTTTTAGAATGTGTGTTGGCTGTAATGCGATTACATTGCCAACAGTTTATGCACTGTTTCTAAAGTGTGATTTTTCTATCGCACAAGGTTGCACAAGAACGCAACCGTCACGTTATAGAAGAACTGCTTGTATGCCTAATTGGTTCCACAATGTACTACTTTAGAAAATTATCACAAAAGCATTTTATAAACACATCCTTCAGATCAACTTTGCCATCTTTATTGATATAGACAATAGAAAGAATTATAGAATGGCAGGAAAGGCTACACGGGATGAATGCCCTATTTATTACTCCTCCAATTTCTTGTCCTTATGTTTTGATTCTTCTTTATCCATCTATCCTACTTGTTCCGACATTTGTTTACCTTCATTACAAGCCACATTTATTTCTTCATAATGTTCTTTCCATCTGAATAACTACTGTAGGATGGTTATAATGACTGCCACCAGCTTTTTCTGATCTTGTTATCTTTAATCTCCATTCTTCTGAACACTTTGTCCTGATCTTATGAGCCAAGGTACTTTCTCAGTACTGGGCTTATGTTGTCGTTTGTTCTCAAGACTTCTCCTTAACCTTTTCCATCCTGTCTGTCTTTTTGAGAGGTTTTCAACCGAGAACCTTTATCTCTCAACCTTGGTCAATGTGTAGTGGTGACTAGATCTAGCCCATTTATTTCTATTTGTGCTAGTTCACCTATTTCATTACATATATTTTGTGCATTTCGGTAAAACGTTCCCTAATTTTATGTTTTGAAAACTCATTAGTGTGAACCTTATTTGCTAATGTAGTTCGGTGGCTCAGTGGTTAGCACTGTTGCCTCACTGCACCAGGGTCCCAGGTTCAACTCCAGCCTTGGGCAACTGTCTGTGTGGAGTTTGCACATTCTCCCCGAGTCTGCGTGGGTTTCCTCCGGATGCTACGGTTTCCTCCCATAGTCCAAAGATGTGCAGGTCAGGTGAATTGGCCATGCTAAATTGCCCGTAGTGTTAGCTGCATTAGCCAGAGGGAAATGGGTCTGGATGGGTTGCTCTTCGAAGGGTCGGTGTGGACTTGTTGGGCCGAAGGACCTGTTTCCACACCGTAGGGAATCTAATCTAATCTAGTTTTACTGTTATACTCTCTGTTCTTTCCTGTACCACACATGCTTGTCTGTACCCAAATAACTGCACTGTTCTGTTATCCAGATTTTCTCTTTTGATTTCTAAACCTTCCTTCAGCTGAATTCTCTGCCATCCTGTTCGTAATCTAAAACCTTATATAGAGTCCGAGCCATGATTCACCAGGATACTGATCCGAATCTGGTTGAAGTGGAAAATATCCAAATAGTAATGCTGTTCCTCAACACTCACCCCCCAAGTACTGTTTTTATGACCTGTGGTTGTTATAAGGTAATTATGTTGTATACTCTTAATTCAAGATATAATTGAATAATTTGGAGTGGCAATGTGACAGTCAAAAAGTATGGTGCTGAAAAGCACAGCCGGTCAGGCAGCATCCAAGGGACAGGAGAGTTGATGTTTCAAGCACAAGCTCTTCATCAGTTGAAGGGCTGATGCTCAAAGCCTCGACACTCCTCCTTGGATGCTGCCTGACTGGCTGTACTTTTCCAACACCACATTTTTTGACTCTGATCTCCAGCATCTGCAGTCCTCACTTTCTCCGACTGACAATGTGACAGCCTGTTAAGTCTGCCTAGAGAAAAGGAGAAAGTGAGGACTGCAGATGCTGGAGATCAGAGCTGAAAAATGTGTTGCTGGAAAAGCTCAGCAGGTCAGGCAGCATCCAAGGAGCAAGAGAATTGATGTTTCGGGCATAAGCCCTTCTTCATTATGCCCGAAACGTTGATTCTCTTGCTCCTCGGATGCTGCCTGACCTGCTGCGCTTTTCCAGCAACACATTTTTCTGCCCAGAGAAAAGTCCATGTAACCTGATTATCATGGGAATATGGGCCCTCAAAGAAACTTACTACAAACTGATTAAGGTGCAAACTTTAACAGCTTGAAACAAAAGAAGAGATTGCAGTTCTTGTTACACAGAGACGCTCAGAGGTCGTCATCAAGAGTGTTTTGTGAGAGAAGACATGTCAAGCAAGAAACATGACTGCGGTCAAGTTAATCACCAAATGGCACACTGTGAATATGGATTCCCTGTTTGAAGAGACCAGTAAAAAGTGAAAGACCAAAAAAATCACTAGAGGAAACTTTACTATTGAAAGTCAATTTGAGCATGATTTGAGAAGACTTTAACCTTTTAAAAGCGTAATGGAAGATATACCCTGATGTGGCAGGGGGAAGACTTTCCAATTAGGTCTGGAGAAGCGTGCAGCTTAAAAAACAAGACTACGGACTAAATCTTAGTAAAGATCAGCTCAATGCTATTTTTGGTGAGTTTCATCTAAGGTTTCTCTCTGTGAGGACATGAGTTTTCTCATACTATCATCCCAAACTTACCTCATTACCTGTGGATTACATTCCTATGGGCTCTATTCGTCCTATTCTTCCACTTGCTATTGACAGATGAACTCACTGATGGGATATAGCGGGACTTCTGGCACTGGAACCATATTTTAAAGGCTGATGAGCACTTAATCAAGTGCTAAGTCCAGAACTACCCTGCACAGTTCATTCATTTGCCTCACACGTAGCAGATAAGAGAAGGTAGCACCCCATTTTGCAGGCAAGGACCTAGAGGTAGTGATGGAGAGGCGCCACTAAAGAAGTGTGTTCTCTTACCCCAGGACTGGTAGAGGAGTTCATGCCAGTAGACATGTCCACCCTGGTCTTAGGTCACCGGCTGTGTCAGTGTGGTCAATGGGTTCCAGAGAAATGCCCAGCAGTGTAGTAAGAAGGTCAATACCTTTCCGCTCTGCAAGGCTGAGTGCCACAAACTTCTCTCTCAGTCCATCTTTACTACTGCACCCATTTTCTGGCAAGGCTGATGGTTTATCACTCTAATTTTGCATGCAGAATCCTTTTTTCTCACCTACACCAATCCACCCCCCACTGCAACTACAGACCCTGCACCACCTACTCTGATCACCTCACCATCTTTTCCCCCAATGCAACAACAGTAACAGTTGTGTCACCCATTTTAAGCTTACTAAATCTCAATCTTTAATAGGACCAAAAGACATAGGAACAGAAGAAGGCCATTCAACCTATTGAGTCTGCTTCGCCACTCAGTGAGATCATGGTTTGATATGCTTCGACTCCACTTTCCTGTATTTTCCTGTTAGTTCTTCATTCTCTTACTGATTAAAAATCTGTCTATCCCAGCCTTGAATGTACTTAACCACACAGCTTCAACAGCCTTCTGCAATAAAGAATTCCATTAAATCACTACTGTCTGAGAGAAGAAATCCCTCTTCATCTCTGTGTTAAATATGCGACTCCTTAATCTGAGGTAATGCCCTCTGGTCCTAGACTCTTCTACAAAAGAAAACCTTAAGACTACCTTTGTTTCATTCCAGGAGAAAACAAGCCAATAACAGGGCAGAGAACGTCGAGACGAGATATTGGGATTCCTGACATTTAGCTCCTTATCACCTATGAAAGGAGGATCCTGGCCCTTACTTTCAAGGACTGAGACTGGTCCTGTGGAGATGCCAAAATACCCATGTTCAGGCAATCAAGTAAGAAGTATTGTATATTGTTGTGCAACTTTTCCACTACTACCACTGTGAATATATTCTTAACATGCCAGAACTATTACCCTTTGTTTATGATGCATTCTCTCTTTTGTCACCTATAGACATGAGTGGCATCAGCATGGTCTTGGTAGTCAAGAGGCTGGAACTACAAAAATCTCTTCCTTTGCCTCTGAGGAAGAAAGCATGTATGCTGCAGGTGATGCACTGGAAAGACCGTCTCCTGCATCCTCTACCAGCTCTGATAATGACACCTTGAGTTTGGCTAGATTAGAGTCAAGAGCCCCATGATAGTGAATATATTGCTGTAACCTCCCTACACCTGGCTGAGGAAGAAATAATCCATGTTGCTAATACTCAGAAGGCAGCTACAGTCCAGGCAATTGCTTAGCTTGGAGTAGGCGAAGTCCTCATAGTGTCGCCAATTAACAATTTCACTAAAAAGTACAAGCAGACAGATGAGCAGTAGGCATGTTTCTGGAAAAACTGAACAATTTGACACAAAGGTTGCAGGACTGCAGCACAGTCTTTAGGACCATATTGGCTTTGGCATCTGAGCATCTGGCTATCTCTGTGGTCAGTTTGGTAGCTGTCATGGAGAGTCATCCAGCACTGAGTCTGCTGGACATACGCACTGCTCCATCACTGTTCATTGGTTCCCTCAGCATCAATAACATGAGTGCATGAGTAAACTTGACCTTCCATACAAGAAGGCTGGGTGATGCTTATCATCACCCAACTGGAGGAGGAATCAAATACAGACTCCTACAAGTCTCGTTTCTGGATGTTCCAGAGGTGACAGGGCCTTCTGCCTCTGCCCTGTCTGCCACGTTCATTGATGTGGGATTTCATGAGGATCCACTTATCTCAGAAGTGGACTCAAAAGCCTTTGGGGACGTGCACCCATAATTCCAAGGCCAATGTGCTTCTCATTAGCGTTGGATTCTTCCATCCTAGCTGTGGACTCTGGCAATGCACCGAGATATAGTGAGATGGAAAGAAAAAAGAAGACCTTTTGAGGCACATGTGTGGCAAAGATGTCTATTTATAATTATCACAATTATTAATATATGTTCAGTTTTATCGTCAGCTGTATGGGTGAATGTCTGTCTAGCTGCAACTACCACATTGAAAGTACAGAGTGTAGTCAGCCTTAGCATTACACAAGGTTTTATGGTCCATGGTGCAAAGTGAGCATTTCCTACATCGAGTGCATTCTATGCAAACTTGGAAGTTACTTCCTTCTTTTGACAACTAGGATGAATCTTTCCAGAACACATTTTATTGCTTGTGTGTCCCAGCCAACACTAGCAAGGATACCTGATGTTTTGATTTGATCAATCGTGCTCAAGGCACACAGTGTACGCCACACAATAGGATATCCCCAGAAAATAGTCCATGGCTCACGGCAAATGCATGTTTCAGTGAGGAAGAAGAATTCTAGGAAGAGGATAAACTATGCAGAAAAAAAAAGCAGAAACTGCTGGAAAAAACTCAGGCTTGTCAACATCTGTGGAAACAAAGTAGAATTAGTATTTTGGGTCCAGTGACTCTTCTTCAGAACTGGACCCGAAACATTAAGTCTGACTTGTCTCCACAAATGCTGCCAGCCGACTGAGTTTTTCAAACAAATTCTGTTTTTGTTTGTGATTTCCAGCATCTGCAGCTCTTTGAGTCATAGAGTCATAGAGATGTACAGCACGGAAACAGAACCTTTGGTCCAACCCGTCCATGCCGACCAGATATCCTAACCCAATTGAGTCCCACCTGTCAGCACCCAGCCCATATCCCTCCAAACCCTTTCTATTCATATACCCATCCAAATGCCTCTTAAATGTTGCAATTGTACCAGCCTCCACCACATCCTCTGGCAGCTCATTCCATGCACGTACCAATCTCTGCGTGAAAAAGTTGCCCCTTAGGTCTCTTTTATATCTTTCCCCTCTCACCCTAAACCTATGCCCTCTAGTTCTGGACTCCTCGACCCCAGGGAAAAGACTTTGTCTATTTATCCTATCCATGCCCCTCATGATTTTGTAAGCCTCTATAAGGTCACCCCTCAGCTTCTAACGCTCCAGGGAAAACAGCCCCAGCCTGTTCAGCCTCTCCCTGTAGCTCAGATCCTCCAACCCTGGCAACATCCTTGTAAGTCTTTTCTGAACCCTTTCAAGTTTCACAACATCTTTCCGATAGGAAGGAGACCAGAATTGCACGCAATATTCCAACAGTGGCCTAACCAATGTCCTGTACAGCCGCAACATGACCTCCCAACTTGTGTACTCAATACTCTGACCAATAAAAGAAAGCATACCAAACGCCGCCTTCACTATCCTAACTACCAGCGACTCCACTTTCAAGGAGCTGTGAACCTGCACTCCAAGGTCTCTTTGTTCAGCAACACTCCCGAGGACCATACCATTAAGTGTATAAGTTCTGCTAAGATTTGCTTTCCCAAAATGCAGCACCTCGCATTTATATGAATTAAACTCCATCTGCCACTTCTCAGCCCATTGGCCCATCTGATCCAGATCCTGTTGTAATCTGAGGTAACCCTCTTCGCTGTCCACTACACCTCTAATTTTGGTGTCATCTGCAAACTTACTAACTGTACCTCTTATGCTCGCATCCAAATCATTTCTGTAAATGACAAAAAGTAGGGGGCCCAGCACCGATCCTTGTGGCATTTCACTGGTCACAGGCCTCCAGTCTGAAAAACAACCCACCACCACCACCCTCTGCCTTCTACCTTTGAGCCAGTTCTGTATCCAAATGGTTAGTTCTCCCTGTATTCCATGAGATCTAACCTTGCTAATCAGTCTCCCATGGGGAACCTTGTCGAACGCCTTACTGAAGTCCATATAGATCACATCTACTCTCTGCCCTCATCAATCTTCTTTGTTACTTCTTCAGAAAACTCAATCAAGTTTGTGAGACATGTTTTCCTACGCACAAAGCCATGTTGGCAATCCTGAATCAGTCCTTGCCTTTCCAAATACGTGTACATCCTGTCCCTCAGGATTCCCTCCAACAACTTGCCCACCACTGAGGTCAGGCTCACCGGTCTATAGTTATTAAGTTAAGGATAGCATCAGACTGAAAGAAAAACCATGCCATGTGGCAAAGATTAGTGGTAAGCCAGAGAATAAGGAAGACTTTAATGTCCAACAAAAGACATCCAAAAAAATAATAGAGGGAGAAAATAAACCTTTAAGGCCTTACTTGCTAGTACTGTCAAGATGGGCAGCGAGAGCTTCTTTAAATATATAAAAATTAAAACAGGAACCAACGGTGCCTTAGAGAAGTGTTGCTAAAACTGTACAAGGCACTAGTTAGGCCACAGCTGAAATACTGTGTGAACAGTTTTGGGCCCCTTATCTAAGGAAAGAATTACTAGCAGTGTGGAGGCAGCCCAGAGAAAGCTCATTGAGTTAAATGTCGGCTTCTTAGGAAATGAGACAGAGGAAATAATAATGTGGAACCAAGAAATGGCAGAGGAGTTGAATAAACATTTTGCATCAGCATCCCAAAACTATTAAATATTCCTGGGACAAAAGGAGGAGAGGAAATTAATACAATAACTACCACGAGAGAAAATGTTTGGGAAAATAATGGGTCATCCTAGAATATTTAAGAAAGTAGCTACAGAGATGATTGGCACTGATATTAATTTTCCAGGAATCCTTAGATTCTAGAACAGTTCCAGATGATTGGAATACTGCAGTGTAATAGCTTTATTTTAAAAGAATGAGGCAAAAACACAAATAACTATTGGCCAAATAGCTTAACATCTGTTATTGGGAAATGTCATTGTCTAAAAGATTTAACAGCAGAACATGTAAATGTGCAAAACTTAATGAAGCAGAGTCAGCATGGCTTCTTGAAGGGGAAATCATGCTGAACAAATTTAGTCGAATTCTTTGAGGAGATAGCAAACAGAATAGATAAAGTGGAAGCAGTGGAGATAATACATTTGGATTTCAGAAGGTGTTTTATAAAGTCCACACATTAGACTACTTAATAAGATTTGAGTCCATGATTTTGGAGGTAGTTTGTTAGCATGAATAGAGATTGGCTTACCAGTAAAAGACGGAGGGTTGGGATAAGGAATGCCTTTTCAGGATGGGAATCTACAACTAATTGTGTGCTGCTGGTTCCACAATTATTTACAATATATATTAATGACTTTGAAGAGGGAAATTAATACACTATAGCCAAGTTTGTGGATTATACAAAAATGGGTGCAAAGGCAATTGGTGTAATAGCTACAACATCAAGGTGATCGAGAGATGTACAGCATGGAAACAGACTCTGCGGTCCAACTCATCCATGCCAATCAGATATCCAAGCCTAATCTAGTATATGTACTAATCCAGCTTCTTAAATTTATCTGCCTTACCCATCATACTCCTAAATACATTTCAGATTGCCATGTTCAGCAATCTCTCCCTGTCTGTTTTCCCCTTTGCCTTCCTGTCCCTAGTATCTAACTCCACTTCGATCATTTTACTTGCTGACATATTGCTCTGGTTTCTACCCCTCCACTATACAAGTTCAAACCCTCTTCGGAGACACTGGCCAATCTACCTGCAATGATATTGGTACCCCTTCAGTTTAGGTGCAATCACCCTCCTTGTACAGGTCCTACCTGCCCTGGAAGGAATTCCAATGGTCCACATATCTGAACCTCTCCTTCCTAAACTAGCTCTTCAGCCACATATTTAACTATTAGCTTCCCATTCCTAACCTCACACATGGCACAGGGAATAATTCTGACATTACAACCCCAGAAGTCCTGCGTTTCAATTTATTACCTAACTTTCTGAACTCACTTTGCAGGACTCATCACTCTTTCTGCCTCTACCATTAGTACCAAAGTTTACAACCACCTTTGGCTGCTTGCCCTCCCTTTCGAGAATGTCCTGTACCCTCTCAGAGACATCCTTAACCCTGGGACTAGGAAGGCAACACAGCATCATGGAGTCTCTTTTGAGGTCAAAGAAAAGTCCGTTTGTGCCCCTGACTATGGAGTTTATTATTACTACTGCTCAACTGCATTTTAACCCTCCCTGCTGTATAAAACTAGGCAGCGCGGTGGCTGAGTGGCTTGCATCGCTGCCTCACAGCACCAGGCACCTGGGTTCAATTCCTGACTCGGACGACCATCTGTGTGCAGTTTGTACATTCTCCCCGTGTCTGTGTGGGTTTCCTCCAGGTGCTCCGGTTTCCTCCCACAATCCAAAAATGTGCAGGTCCGGTGAATTGGCCATGCGAAATTGCCCATAGTGTTAGGTGCCTTAGTCAGGGGTAAGTATAGGGTAGGGGAATGGGTCTGAGTGAGTTACTCTTTGGAGGGTCAGTGTGGACTTGTTAGGCCGAAGGGCCTGTTTCCATACTGTAGGGAATCTAATAAACAGAACCAGTGATGGTGCCACTACTCTGGCTATTGCTGTCACCATCCCATGACAGACAATCCCCCCACTCCCCATTAGTATTAAAAATGTTACACTTGTTAGAGAGGAAGATAGCGTGGAACACCTGCATTGTCTGTCCGTCTTTTCTAGTGGTCACCCCATCTCTATGCCTGAATTTTGGGTGTGACCACATCTCTAAAACACCCATCTGTTACGCTTTCTATCTCCTAACTGTTCCAACTGCCAGACCAACTGATTCATGTCATCTGACAGGAGCTGCAATTGGACACATTTCCTGTAGATGTAGTCCTCAGGAATGTTCGAGCTGTCTCTGATTTCCCACATACTGCAGGAGAAGCATACTACTCTGCTGACTGCCATTTTTATACTCCAGCAACTATTTAATTAAAAATAAATTTCTATTAAATCAATTTATAGCTAACTAAATGGTCTCTAGTGTTACTTTTTACTAAAAGTATAAATATACTATCCTGTAAATAACAGTTTAAGTCATACTCTAAATCCCAGCACCATGCAACTCTACCAGTGCCCTAAATCCACTACTCTAAAACCTTATGAGTTAAAGGAAGTTGAAGGTAATGAAAAGAGAACCACCTGACTACTATTTACCAATTAGGAGCCCTTCTGTCCAAAACATCACTTTCGAACTGTGATATGATAAAGTCCAGCTCCCACAATCCTCCCTGTGTATTATATCAAGGGGCAGCTGTTAATTGAAACTAGCAGTCATGGTGACTGCACTGACATCTCCCAGAGGCATCATGATAAGGTCTCTGCTTTCATTTCCTCATTTCCAAGGGGTGTATAATATTGGATATCTTGCTGATTTAGTCACCTGTCATCAGATGTGGTGGGATCATATCTGAAGTGACCTCTGAAAAATCTCACTCTACTATATCAAAACCAACCATTCACAATGATCATTAGAAATTCATTGAAAGGTTAGAACTTCTCCTGAGAACTAATTCTCAGGAGCCCAAAGATAACCAGTTGCTGCTCTCTGCGCCACTTCAAAAACACCCCAGCCAAGCTAAATTGCCCTCTAGGCTCTTTGTTAATTTTCCCTCAAGCCATCTGTGAATTTACCTTAGCAGTAAAACCCATCTCCTACTACTGAATCTATTCTCACAAAAGTACTGACAATTCAACTTCTTTCCTTAGGAGATCCTTTACATTATCACATAATATGGGGCTATCATTTGATCTTTCTCCCATTCACTTTCAAAGCCATCATTATTATGAAAACAGACTGCTTAGTTATTATCACATTGTTGGTTATTGGATGTTACAATGTACTAATTGCTGTTTTCTTCCCTAAATTATAGCAGCGACCATAACAAAGGATTACCTAGTTGGCTGTTAATGCGTTAGGATGTCAGAGGTTGTGAAAATAGCTATGAATAGAAATCTTCAGTTTCAAGAGGCTAATTATATACTATTCTGGTCAAGGAGTTGTCTGCTACCAGATAGAGTTCCTTGGAAACAGAATTTATTTGCTTAGTCTTGGTCAGTGTCAATTTCATTCCTAACAGAGTACAGATATCAATATTCAAAATCAAACTGCTCAACAAAGCTATGCTGACCTATGTAGTATTTGTGATCTTTACAACAAGTTATTCTGCATATGTCAGCCAGAGTCATGAATAGAGCAGAGGCATCAGATTAATTCTGCATGCCAATGGCACTGCAGTTGGCGTGCCCAATTTATATTGCAGAGGAAGAAAAATGCTATGATGTGTTGCATTATAGTAAGTATCACAATAGATCACATCTTTAACCTTATACCTTTTGAACTTTGTGAAATGATTTATTAGTCTTTTGCAATAATTTATGGATCCTTGGAATGAAAAGTGTTGAAAATTTATAAACAACAAAATTTGACACCTAGTTCCTTTGAAAGATGAAACCACACTGAATTGAAACTGTCAGTATTAAAACTTTGACATACAACAATGCAAAGCCAATATGCAGGGATCTTTACTACCAAAACAGGTAGCTCGAGTCAGGAAGTTCTCTGATTTGGCAGATTCACCTTAGTTTAAAGGCTCATCACACTAGACACTACAGGCAGTTCTTCTATAATGCGACGGTTGCATTCTTGTGCGACATTCGCATTAACGAAATGCACCTTATAGCAGCTACTTTCTCCCCACCCCCACCCTCCTCTAGCTTATCTCTCCACGCTTCAGGCTCACTGCCTTTATTCCTGATGAAGGGCTTTTGCCCGAAACGTCGATTTCGCTGCTCCTTGGATGCTGCCTGAAATGCTGTGCTCTTCCAGCACCACTAATCCAGAATCTGGTTTCCAGCATCTGCAGACATTGTTTTTACCACCCAGAACAACCTGTATGTCTGTATCCACTTTCGGAAGTGATGTGGAGGTGGGGGATAAAGAACTTGTAACAGTCTAATGGAACACACACACACACACACACACACACACACACACACACACACACAATCTCTCTCTCTCTCTTTCTGTGTCTGTCTGTCTGTGTGTGTGTGTGTCTCTCTCTCTCATTCACTTTCTCACTCATTCACTTTCTCTCACACACACAGTCATTCTCTCACTCTCTTTCTCTTGCTCGCTCTCTCCTGGGAAAAAAAGCATATTTATGAACCTCATTCTAAGATTTTAATTCTCCCAACTGTCCAGTCTGTTGTTTAAAAAAAAAGCAAAATTCACTTCAATAATTGAATCAAAGATAGCTAATCCTTTAATAGTCATCTTAAACTGTGAGTCAAAGTATGAACTAATCCCGCTGCTGAGATAATGCTTTTATGGCTTTTGAAGCTTAGATGTGCATTTATAGTGACCACAGCCCTCGGGGGAAATGTCAATAAAGTGCTCTGTTGGAACTGTCCAAAGAGTTGTTCATACTGAATTGAATTTATTGTCATGTTTACCGAGGCACAGTGAAAATCTTTGTCTTGCCAGCAATACAGGCATAGATAAGTAAATAATAAGCAAACAGCGGCAAAAACAAAAACACCGGTATGGGCGAATGTTAAGAGTTTGAGAGTCCATTCAGTATTCTAACAACAGTAGAGTAAAAACTGTTTCGAAGCCGGCTGGTGCGTGTGTTCGGGCTTCTGTACCTTCTCCCCGATGGTAGAGGTTATAGAAAACCAGGGTGGGATGGATTTTTGAGAACACTGGTGGCCTTTCCTTGACGGCAGGCCTGGTAGATGGATTCTATTGATGGGAGGTTAGCCTTTGTGATTGTCCGGCCGAGTTCACCACTCTCTGTAACCATCTCCGATCTTGAATGGTATGGTTGCCATACCAGGGAGTGATACATCCAGACAATGCTCTCGATTTGGCAAGGGTATTCGTCGTCATGCCAAATTTCCTCAGCTGCCTGAGGAAGAAGAGCCATTGTTGGGCCTTTGTAACTTCTTTGCTGTATGCCAGATGGCTTGTGAATCAAAATAGTCCAGCAAAGGGTGTTTGTTTCTAAAACTGACTCTTTTTCCTACTTATGCTTTGGTCTTTTTGAAAAAATGACTTCAGACACTTAAACAGGCGATATATGAGTTTTGTAAACATTATGCTCCATAAATTTATACTGTCCAAAATAGAACTGAGAAATACTTGAAGGGAAAGAACACTAACTGAGTAGTTCCACCGAAGAATCATCAAAGCATAATCAGCTTAATGTCACGCTCCTATAGGTATTGTTCTGAGATTTTATTTATCCAGTCGCCTTTAGAAGGTTCTTGTTAAATCTTCTAGTGCTTTGTGTGAAGATTTATTTCCTTTTAAACTAATGGTACTGCATTCTTTAAATAAGAAGAATATCTTATTCATAGGCATATATTAATCTGGCTTTATGTCAGACTACCTGCATTGCTTTTGTGGAAATGCCGTGCTTTGGAAAAATAGAAAGGCAAAGAATTTGACAAGAGGAACATTGATTCTGACAATAGAATTAGAAATAGATGCTATTTATGCTTGCATGTTGGAACCTTGCACATAATTACAATTAAAATTTAAAGGGGATAGCAGCAGGCATGGAACATACAAGGAGATGGGCACTCATTAGTGTATCCAGCTACCAGGTGACCAATGCAGCAAATGGGGTGGCCTATAAAAGATGCTGATTGACTTACTGCAAAGCTGTATTTCATGGCCAGAAACTTCTGTCCACTTCCAATCTGTCAATACTTTGGTTCAATTTCTTGTTAGCATCCGTCATCACCTCACCATATTCCCCTACTCCTTATTCTTTTATGTCCCGACTGACAGCAAAACCCGGAAATCAGATCCAAGCCCCTTCAACGGCCATCTGCCTGATCCTAGAGGTTAGACACACTGTTTAGCCTTGCTGCAGACTCTCCTCCAAGCTTTCAAGGAAAGCTGGGGGTATTTCTTTTCCCCACAGGTGGTAACAAAAGACCCTGCTGACTGACCAAAGTGGCCAGGACAGAGATCCCAGAGGAGTGGAGCAATGGTGGTGTTCTCCAAAGATTCTGGGTCCAGTGGAGCATAAGGGTCAATGACATGCTGAGATTCTCCTGTAAGGAGCATGGTTGTGTCTTACAAAAGGTCTCTTGTAATGTAATAATATGTCCTTGTAAGTGGGCTGTTAAACTGAATGTGTAATAACCCACAATGCTGTCTGGTAATTCAGCTGAAAGCATGTGAAAGTTTGGATTTTGTGAGTGCTTCAACATGCTTCAAGTACCTGTGACGAATCAATGGATATGATGGAAATGCATGCAGGCAAGGTAGTTTGGTGATACTTGACATATGACATAAGCAGTACATTATCATTCATGAGAAGCAGACTTAAGATGTAAGGGAGAGGTTAATGAGTGGAGGTAGAATGCTTGGCCTGAAGCTATTTGGCTGTGAAGAGGTAGAGGCATTGTAGATTCTCGGAGAGAAGGGGAGACAAGTGATCACAATGGTAAATCTGGAATGGTTAGGCATAAGCGTGACAATGCAACCAATCTGATAGATGGCTTATGGCACACAGACATGTGAAGCAATCATAAACTGTGCTGAAATTTGCTCTTCATAACAGGTCCTCAATACCAAGATCAGGGCACAGGCACAACGGGAACCTGAAGACTTCACCTCTGGGATGTAGGCACCATATCTCAGAGGAAAAACTACTACCTGCCTTTTCTATAATTCCACCATCACAGTTACATACACAGGTGTTGCAGAGCAGATCTAGGCTTTGAGTCTAGAGGACAGTATAGTGAGCAAATGCAGAGTTGTCAGCCAGGAGAGACTATGATAGTTGAGACCCTAATGGTCTGCAGACTTGTGTTCTTTTTTCCTGAGATTCTTACCATTTGATGCAACTGCAACATACAAGCCTCTGTGAACAAGCAAAATTTATTAAGCACAATACAATACAAGCTTTGGACAAACCCTGAACACTCTTTGCCATGCTTGCGAGGTGTGTCCAGGGAAGCTCTCTGAATGAAGGAAACAGTCCTTCCTTTACAAAATCTTTACATCACAGGTCGTCGTGCTCACAAGACAACCCTCAGTCACTCCCTCACAGTCACATGCCACTCAAGATGTAATGTAGTGACCACCTCACCTTCAAAAACAGTGTAATGCAAATCATCCCTTAATGGCTAGATCTGGTGTGAATTGTATTTTTTTAACTACAGGGTTTAGTCAGAATTTCAACTATAATTGATTTTGAATAACATGATGACGATGTAAATCATCTCTGAATGGCAAGGGATGGGAATATAAACTTCCCACGTTCCACTTTAAGATAAAGACATACCACCCTACCCCTGGGGTATAACTTCCTACAGATCAGCAGAGCAAACCAACTGTTCTACATCACTGACTGCTAAGGATTTTGCTGCCATTCACCTGATGATGGGACATGGTCACAAACTGGAAATGCAGCAAAATTCAGGAGAACATATGTTGGAGGTGTCAAAGATAGTGAGCAGCTTTACGTGGATGACTGAAAAGTCAATTCAACCATGATTTCTACCATGTCGCAGAAATGCATGGTTTCCTCCATGGAAAGATTTACAAAACATAGATACGCTCTCCTGCATTTGACTACTCTAGCCATAGATGGCATACAGCAGTGATTTTATTAGAAGGGAGCAAGCACCTGTACTCTAAGTACCCTTTCTCCTTAGGGAGGTGCATTATACACTGATATAGAGAAGGCAGTGTTTGCTGCCCTATTGGCTTTGATTCAGGACACACATAGGGTGAGCAGACTTTTCTAATACTCAACCATTGAACCAATTGCCCCTCCAGTATGTAGGATGGTAGGTCAACATCCAGAAGGCCCCAGACTTCCAAGGATGCAAACTCTCGGGATCAAAAGCAACAGGGCAAGGCACTTACACATTGGGTACTCATGTCAGAGGTGTAGCAAGGCACAGTGCCAGTAAGAGAAAATGTAGAACATTATCAAAGCAAAATGGTTCCATGAGTTTTTTTTAATGTCACATAAGAGCATTACACAAGATATTTTACAATTTATTCCTATATGTGTCACCAACGTTTGTTGAGACTAGTTTAGTTAGAGAACTTCATGTACAGGAACTTCAAAACATTTTGCTAATGCATAGGCATCCTTTTATTGCCATGCAGAAACTGGAACAGATTCTATGCCATTGGTTTCGAGTGACATTAATAGTCAATATTTGTACAATGGATTGAAAAGCCTAGATTAGAGGTATTCAATTGGGTTAATGTGAGATTGCAAAATTCAGATCAGTGCCTATTCTCACAAATCACTTTCTCATGCATGCCAGGTTTTTAAAAAATGATTGTAGTAGTGTTACTTGAAAAGTAAAAATGCAAATGTTTTTGAGAATTTTGTGCCTATATTGCTGCACTGAACCTATGATCCTGGCATTGGCAGAAGGGAGTTTAATGTATTAAATGACATTTTTCCATTCACTATTTTAATCTAAGGTGTTTTTATCTATTTAAATATGTGCAATAAAGTTGTTTTAAACTCTGTACACCTACATTTATTTTCATGCTTGATATGTTCTCCAAGAAGGAATTACTTTGGGCTGAAAAGCAGAATTCAAATCGGGGTATCAAATTATTCATCAAATAAAAGTTTAGATTTTGATCAGCAGAGCATGTTACCTATTTGATGATATCAGCAAAGCAGCCAATTTATTATAAGTGTGAGGTATGGTTCATATTCTGCCTAGTAGACTGCAAATAGAATATAGATACCCTGGGTCCAAGTCTGGTGTGATCTGCAGCATGCAATATTGTTTATTCGCCTTCAAGCAAACCATCAGAAGATATGTCACATACGTGACCATTGCGGCAGTGATGTCTTTACTTAAATCTTTGTAACCCCACAGGAAAGGATGATGTATTACTGATAATCAGACCACGGATCCTGCAGAATGGCTGGCAAAGGGTGGACTGATGGCATCAAACAGTTGAGATGAAGATTAGCCGTGTAGTTTCCTGAGCAAGTTTTGCTAATGTGTAACTTATACTATGCTGTTTTGGTGAAAGAAAATTTCACTTGTAGAGCATAAATACTGGTTTTTGACTGCTTTTTACAAGCTAAAGGTTTTATTCTTTGTACCCTGGAATTAGGGGTAATATTCAGTAAATGTTGTATAGACTGATGCTAACACATAAACTGTCTGCAGTTTCAAAATCCCACATTCAACTTTGGGTTCAGTCCAATGGGGAGTCAGTGACCGAAACCTTTGGAGGTGATGAAGCATTTACCTTGCATTGCAGCTAACCGGTTGTCTTTAGTCCATTCCAAGAGTTAAGTAGACAATTAATATCGTATATTCTACAGTGAGTTTGTGTAAGGGCTTCCAGTCCATTCGGGAAGCTCTAAATATTCCAGGATCAGTATTCTATTAATGTGAATTCATACAAGAAATTCCAGAGGTAGCACCATACATTTTTAAATATTACATGACTGGTTAGACATTGATGACAGGGTAGAGGGGAATGCTGGGTAGATGTTAATAGTTAGAGTGATGGGGTATAGTGGGAGGGTGTATTTGATGATCTCAACATTCTGTTCTGTTTAAGGGTTGTAGTCATAAGGTGGAAACAAAAGCATGACTTGTAACTGGGTGATGTTGGAGGCATCGACACAATTGATTTACAATTATCAGTTTTTAAATTTTCCTTCACTAGCATGGTTGACAATGTTGTATGCTCAGTTTATGCTGCTCCAAAGAGACACTTGGTGGAAAGTACCTGCGACTACATGTAATCTTTTAATCTCAGTATAAAAATACAAGTAATGGTTTTAGCAATTAGAATTCTACTACATTGAAGTACCACAAATTATTTAACAATTAGAATTTAGAATCACAGCATCACTGACAGGAGTCTCTATATTGGAGCTAACTTTGAAGGGAAAAGCTAAAGTAAGCTGTTTCACTTGATTTCAAAATTTAATTTTGGTATTTTTCTTGTACATGAGATGTTTAAATCAAATTGTCCAGTAGCATTTATTTCAGAATATTAAACTGTTCTTCACTTCCTTAGAAACTTAGGGCATAGTTTTCCCTTCCTTGGAGCTGACAAGAGAGCAGGCCAGAAGGGAAATAGTGATGCAAGTTGGCACTGGGGAATACTTCAGCCCTTCTCAACACTTCTGGAATTAGGTGCTGGCGAGAAACTTCCATGGATGACTTTCTTGAACTAGCCACAATTAAGGCCCTTAAATGGTTAATGATGACCATTTAAGGGCCTCAACTCACCACCTCCCCAGCAGGCAGGAAAGGGCTAATAATGAGAAATCATCGTTGCATGTCTGTTGATGCTTCCAAATGTCCCAGTCTGGAAACATATTCTCAATTGTCTGAGAGTTCTTAATTAGCTGATTGGCAGGTGATATGGTGAGTTATCTTGCTGGTAGGGGTGGCATATTAGTCAACACTTCACTCAGCCACTCTACTGCTAGAAAATCTGAGCATTCTACTTCAGAAAAAATGTTCTATTGCGGACAGTAAACAGACTTTTAGTTTTAAAAGCTTATCTTTAGTGACTTATTATTCAAGTAATAAATAAAATGCTGAATAAAAATAAATTTTACCGTGTACCCTAAAAAGAATTACTACTTATTTTGTAGACTTAGCAAATAGTTATCACTGAACCAATATCATTTCAAATGAGACAATCTGCTAATCATTGTTGTCATCTAAAATGATTGAAAAGAATGCCTGAAATCTAATAGAATGATGAACAGGTATTGGATATATTAATTAAGGGTTAATTGGTTGTGAATTGGTTGTATAAATATGGGTAGCTAGTAATCAGTGTTTTGAGTTTTATGGAGTGTAGCTAGCTGAATTAAAGCTCTCACGTGAAAATGTGAACTTGAATACTATTTAAATAAAGTTATCTATTGGAGTATAATCATGGTAAAGAATGGTTGAGTCAAAATATAAGGCTTTGTGGATAACGTTTGTCAAAATGTTTGACTACTTAGCAGGCGTTGTCAAATTTGGACAATATCAGAAAGACCGAGGACTGTATATGGAAGAGTGAATCATGGAATTCAATAGTTTATATGCAAGACTGCAGAAATTACATTTAGAAATTCCCAATCTATGCTGGCATTTAAGTTATTGGACTGTATCCAGTATACATAGAATTCTACTTTTGGTAGATTTGAATTTGTGGATAAACACACACTCCTAGATCAAACAACAGAAAAACTAAAAAAAATTCTTAGAAAGCAGAATTCATAAGCCCTCATTAAAAGCTCACATGCAAGTGAGGATATGTTTCCAGATTGCAAGCATCCCTCCAACTCAGCATTCAAATATGGAAATTGGCAATTCAACAGAAAATGGAGGTCACAACAAATACCACAGATGACAATGTTAATGGAGAGCTGTAACTATTACAGCTAGGTAATTAATGAGAATTTGGGATTTACAATAAGTGAATGATGCAGAAATGTACAGAGTATATAACATCAAAGTTTTAGGTGTAAAAGTACCATTGCACCCTCAACCACCCATTTTGCTATAATCTGAAACTAAATATGAAAAGGATGATTCGGAGGATGAATTTAGAGATACAGATCAAAGAGATTGGCTTGGCCACAAGCAGCACAGTGGTAAATGTGTTGATGGTAGAGTATTTTAATTGTGTAGTATTGGACAGTGGATGCACGTCTACAGCATGTGGAGTAGACAGGCTAAATTGCTGCTTAGACTGAGGAAAAGTATACAGGAAAAATTTAAGGAATTTGAGAGTTTGATGTTTTTCAGATTTGGAGATGATAACCACTCAATTCAAAGACTTTATTATTTCATAAAATAACTGGAATTAATTCATTTTAATGGAACATAATGCTTATTTTCCTCAGTGGAGAGGTTATTGGCATAAGCAAATGGAAATTTAGATACCAAAAGTCAATTATATTAACATTCCAACATTTCATAAGCAATTTGATCATCCATCTTCTAAGAGTTCTAACTTTCAGTGAAGGATAGGGAATAAGGAATGGGAAGTACGATAAACTCAGAAGAAGTAAATAATAGATGTGAGATTTGTAAGAAATATTAAAGGACAACTTCATAGTCTTCAGTAAGTCTGCCCTTAGCAAGAGATTTCAGTAAGGTAGTGGGTATTGATTAAAGGTAGGGGATGAAAAAATGATTGATTTTACACTTTGTAAATTTTACAACCAGATTTTGTCACTCAACGTATAATAAAGACAAGAAAATGACCGTGACCAAGGACTATAGACCGGACTTGAACCACAAGCATAATTTCTCACTGATAATTGGGTGGAATTTGCTAATGTCTAATTTCGAGGTACATGTGTGAATATGAGCATAACAGCTATCAATAAGGTAGCAACAAACCTTTTTAGCAAGGGTGTATGTAAAAGGAACCTTGCAGCAACAGACAAAATGGTACATACAATTTTGGCAGATTAGCCAAACTGCAAATTATCATCTGTACCAACAAATGTTAGAATGGTATAGTCCATACCAGTTGATTTTTGCAGGATTTGTAATGTTCCTTGAGTGTTTAGCCCCCAGCTTGGTACGGGCTATAAGTAGTTTTAGTTTTTTAGAACATATGAATACACTGCATGCAGGCAGAGAAGTTTTCATTAAAATCGAAGTCTCAGAAAATGGCAAACCTTAAGATATAAGGTAAGACCATCAGAAACCAATTTCAATCACTGAGAGATATTTTATTATAAGAGAGAGGGACGTAAAGGATGGAAATGCCGAGGGAAGGTTATTGGTAATGATGTAAAAATTATAATTGTGTAGCTTGGAAATGAAACTGTTTGGGTACACTCATAAAGATGATTTCGCATGGATTATAAATTTACAGATTCTAAAGAAGTTATAGAAAATAGTGAGGGGGCCAGGTACTTCTCATTCACAAACTTTGCACATCAATGAGGATCAAACTGCAACAATTGGCCGTTTGTCTGATGATAAATAAATCAGTTTTGATGTCAACATGAGGCCGTTAATTCTAAAGGATACCTGTCAAGATTGGGTACCAAAGTCAAATATTTACCAGAAGGGGCTAGTCAATGGAGAACTGTGACTATTCTTAGTACAGGAAAGACCACTGGGAAGTATAAAAGCTGGATTAAAGTCGAGCATAAGGAACAGGAGATGGGGCTCATGGTTTGGAAGCATGAAGAACACAGATGGAAAACAAGAAAACACAGTGTAAGCTCAACAGTGGGTCTGGGAGCAGACATGTGCCTAGAAAGACATTGCAATCGTTGAAAGCAATCTTAATAATAGGAAACGATAGTCAAACAGTAGGCAAAATGGAGTGCATAATTTAACAACGAGAACTGCAGTACGATCTTAGTTGGCCAGTGTCTGCTTTACAATGCAGAGTGAAGGTCCATCTACTCAAACTCACCCCTCATCTGATGTTTGGTGACTATCTGTTTAAATTAACCATCAGTTTCTCTATTTAATGAAAAAGCAGCCCTTTTGTCCTCTGGGACTGTGGCAATTTTAATTTTACCTTACTATCCAAGAATATCACTGAGCAAAAGCCCATGTGATCAGGAAGTCTGAATGGCCATGTACAAACTAGAAGACAATGTAATAAAAATGCCACACAATAAGAATTATTAAACAGAGGGCAACTTGGTGTGTACACTGAGATGTCAAAATGTGGGCATCCTGTCCTATCATATATGGTGGGCAAGTTGTTGGAGGAAATCCTGAGGGACAGGATGTACATGTATTTGGAAAGGCAAGGACTGATTAGAGATAGTCAACATGGCTTTTTGCGTGGGAAATCATGCCTCAAAAACTTTGATAGAGTTTTTTGAATAAGTAACAAAGAGGATTGACGAGAGCAGAGTGGTAGATGTGATCTATATGGACTTGAGTAAGGCGTTCGACAAGGTTCTCCATGGGAGACTGGTTAGCAAGATTTATATCTCACGGAATACAGGGAGAACTAGCTATTTGGATACAGAACTGGTTCAAAGTGAAAGACAGAGGGTGGTGGTTGAGGGTTGTTTTTCAGATTGGAGGCCTGTGACCAGTGGAGTGCCACAAGGATTGGTGCTGGGTCCACTAGATTTTGCCATTTACATAAATGATTTAGATGTGAGCATGAGAGGTACAGTTAGTAAGTTTGCAGATGACACCAAAATTGGAGGCGTAGTGGACAGCGAAGATGGTTACCTCAGATTACAACAGGATCTTGATCAGATGGGCCAATGGGCTGAGAAGTGGCAGATGGAGTTTAACTCAGATAAATGCGAGGTGCTGCATTTTGGGAAAGGAAATCTTAGCAGGACTTATATACTTAATGGTAAGGTCCTAGAGAGTGTTGCTGAACAAAGAGACCTTGGAGTGCAGGTTCATAGCTCCTTGAAAGTGGAGTCACAGGTAGATAGGATACTGAAGGCAGCGTTTGGTATGCTTTCGTTTATTGGTCAGAGTATTGATTACAGGAGTTGGGAGGTCATGTTGGCTGTATAGGACTTTGGTTAGACCACTTTTGGAATATTGCATGCAAGCCTGGTCTCCTTCCTATCGGAAAGATGTTGTGAAACTTGAGAGAGTTCAGAAAAGATTTACAAGGATGTTGCCAGGGTTGGAGGATCTGAGCTATAGGGAGAGGCTGAACAGGCTGTGGCTGTTTTCCCTGGAGCGTCGGAGGTTGAGGGGTGACCTTATAGAGGTTTACAAAATCATTAGGGGCATGGATAGGATAAATAGGCAAAGTCTTTTCCTTGGAGTCAGGGAGTCCAGAACGAGAGGGCATTGGTTTAGGGTGAGAGGGGAAAGGTATAAAAGAGACCTAAGGGGCAACTTTTTCACAGAGTGGTACATATGTGGAATGAGCTGCCAGAGGGAGTAGTGGAGGCTGGTACAATTGCAACATTTAAGAGGCATTTGGATGGGTATATGAATAGGAAGGGTTTGGAGGGATATGGGCCGGGTGCTGGCAGTTGGGACAAGATTGAGTTGGGATATCTGGTCGGCATGGACGGGTTGGACCGAAGGGTCTGTTTCCATGCTGTACATCTCTGACTATATGTGGATATGCACCAAAAGGTGTTCCCTGATAGAACTTATAAAGCGTACTGGAGTGAGGTTTTCAAGAAAAAAGATATGGGTAGATTCACCAATGGTAGGAAAAACATTTTTGTGTTATTTTGGCTTTTTCAGATGTAAATGCTTGGTAGTGTAGATCAGTTGATAGACAAGTTGCATTTCCTAGGGAGATTAATTTGAGAGAAGTCTTTCTTCATCCTTCAAAAAAGACACCAATGCCATGAGGGCACTCTGGAAATTAAAATAATAATGGCCTGAATGATGTCTCCAGAATTTGGTACTTCTAAGTAAGGTCGTCTTATTAAAACTGTTGTCTTCAGTTGAAAGCAGACCCTGCCATGTTCAGCTGGTATAAGAGACAGCTTTCAGGTCATGATAGAATACATAGATGAATATTTGTGAAATTGGGATTATTTTCATAAATGTGCTTGAAGCAGTACTCAAAATTTGAAGTCAGGCTTTTGGGGCTTTAAAATACTTTGGATTTGAAATCAGGCGGTATGAATCAAGTGTCAATTTGCATCAGCAATCTTATTTGGAAAATAGCACTATTGCTCGGACTTAAAACAGATACAATGACTTCCAAAAACTGAAATCGAGGAATTGCAAAATCTAATTGGACAATTAAATTGGCTGAGCACTCAAACAAGACCAGTTGCCAGTTTTGAAGTATTAGAACCGAGAACAGTTATGAAGTATTCCAAGGTGAAAAATAGTATTAGAACTGACAAAACATTTAAAAAACTTAAAACGGAAGATCATGGTTTTGAAATTTCCATTATGAAGAGATGCTAGGAACGTGATTTTTTAAAAATTGGTGCTGCTTATGCAAATATGTGTGATTGGTTCTCTAGTGCAGGAGGGTTTATAATTTTTCTATGAGAAAAGGTAATGAATGTTGCCCTTTAGTTTGGGATACTAAAAAGATCTTTAAAAAATACTTACAAAGCGCCTTACTGGCCAAAGCACTCACTGGTGAGTCAGTAGATATGGCATTTTGCTTGTGAAATTTCGGAAGAAATTCTAAAATGGGATTCAGCAGCAATACCGGTTGAACGCTGCAGTAATAATAATGAAATGCATGACTGATAAAAGACTCTGGAGCAACACTACAGTTGTTAAAACAGGTGGTGAAGAATGGAAAGATCTCCAATTTGAAAAGGGTGGATAGCAGCTGTCATAATTGATATGATTTATATCAATCATATATCATTTATATCAATGAAATAATTGTTTAAAAAAGAAAGCACAAAGTACTAAGAAACTATTGGACATGGGGAGAAAAACACTTGAGATTTTATACACCCATATTATCTTTGGACATTCAAATGTTGTTATTTTGCATTTTTTGTTTGCTTTTTATGTAGATCGTTTTTATCAAAAAAGGAAGGGGAATCTGTTATCATCTAATGTAATTTTAAGGAGTTCTTTAGACCTAAAGGAATAAGGGAACTGGGTGGTGGATATATTAATTAAGAGTTAGTTGAGTTTGAGTCAGTTTTATAAATATATAGAGCTAGTAATCAGTGGGATGAGAGTTTTCTGGAGTTTAGCTAACTGAAATGAAGCTGAAATGTGGGCTTGAATTCAACAACATTTTGAACAACAATTTGGTGCATAAGTTAAATTTGTGGAACATTGCTATGCACAAATTGGCTACATTTACAACTGTGGTCACACTTCCAAAAGTGCTTTATATGCTGTAATAATCTTTGGCATATCTTAGTTATGAAAGATGCTGCATAAGTGTATGCCTTTAATAAACTATATTATAATGCACCTCGCTGAAATCTAAATATTCTAAACCTACAATATACCCATTATATTTCATTCAATCTAGACGCTGAGGTACTAAAGAATGTTCATGATAGGCATGAGAAGGCTGTGAGGCCAATTGAACACACTTCACTATTCAAAAGGATGACAACTGATCTTTTATCTCAACTCCACCTTCTTCACTATCTCCAATTTCGTAGATTTTTAGATACTAAGTGAATGAATCTTTGCTTTGAATATTGGTGAATGAACATCCGTAGTCCTTTGAGCTACAGAATTCCAAGGATTCGCAATATTTTAGATGAAGAAATTACTTCAGTCCAAAATGGCCAACCTTTTATTCTGAGATGTAAACTTGTATTGTAGACTTGCTGATCAGAAGAAATGTCTTTCCAACATGTACGTGAATAAGCCCGTGAAGAATTTTATCTGTTTCATGATATTAAATTTTTGTTCTCCTAAACTTCAAAGAACATAGCCCTTTCTCCTCATAAAATAATCCTCTTGTTTCAGAAGTCAGTCCACTTCCTCAAAAGCAAGAATACATTTTTCTTATGTACAGAGATGAGTACTGCATAAAGTATTCTTGGTTAGGTCTCACTAAGATTAGACATAAATATGGTAAAACATCTTTGCTCTAATTCCTTTGTAATAAAGCTTAAAGTAGCATTTGTTTTCTGCTTGCTTATACCTACATGTTAATTTTCTGTGATTTATATAAAATTGCATCCAGTTCCTTCTGAATGCCAACATTTCTATATTTGTCACATGTTTTGTGAATATGTTGCCAAATGATTTTCTACTTTTCCTAATGTTGTGATTAATCTCCTCTACAGATCCTAGGTGGACTCAAGTATGCAAGTTAACTTCATATTTGTTCAAACAATTCAGAGAGAGAGATTCTGACTGGCTGAACAGAATTCTGATTGATGTCTAGTCCAGCTGAGCTCAGTTTTGTCTATTTTGCAGAGTCTCTGTCCAATACGTACAGAAAATGATCAATAATGAAAACCCCACAATTATATATGCGTATGTTGCTTATATTTCATTGTTGTACAATAAAAAGTATTCTGTCCTAAGTCTTTCTCTTACACCCTTCACAGGAAACTATACATATTCTCTAGTCTTCTTCCACAGCTGATACAGGCCTTACAGTGTTCCTCTCCATTCATTTCTGCTGAATCTTGTGGTAATCAAGGTTCATGCCTGCTTAAAATGTATCTTACAGTATTAGGTTGCAAAATGTCATTTTACTTCTGTTTGTAACCTTTTTAATATGAAATGTTACTACACTACCAACATGGATAACTTCATGTTTCTCCAGATTACATTTCATTTGTCACAATATGTCTGTCCTTTTGCAATCTCCTTGGATCCTCCTCACTGTCATCTTTCTGTTGTGTCTCAGCCTGAATAAAATACACTGAGTTGACCAAACTATTGATCTCGATTATAAACAGTTGAAACCCAAACGGTGAATCTTCTGCTACCATACTTGATCTTCCACAGAATTTTAAAACTTATCCAATCCTCCATCTGGCTTCAGTTTTTCAGCAATGTCACAAACCTCTTCCATGATCAATATTGTCCTTAACTTCTCTTGTAAACTATGGTTGTGCTACGTTAGTTTAGGATTCTTATTCTAAGACGATGGATTTGTAGAACTATAGACCAATTAGTTTAACGTGCCTTTGGAAGAATGTTGGAATCTATTATAAAGGAAGTAATAACAAGACATTTAGAATGTCAGAATACAGTCTATCAGAATCAGCATTGTCTTATGAAGGGCTTGACAAATTTGCTAGAGTTCTTTAAAGTTGTAACAAGCAAAGCATGTAATGGGGATCCTGTAAATGTAGTATGTCTGAACTTCAGAAGGCATTTAATGTGGTGCAACCCAAAAGTTTAATATGCAAGATAAAAACATGTGAAATTATGGATAGTTTATTAGCTTGGATAGAGGCTTGGTAAAGCAATAAAAGGCCGAACTTTGGGATAAATGGGTTTTTTTCTGGTGGGTAGCTCATGAGGTTGAATCCTCAGGACCCAACTATTTACAATCCGTGTTAATGACTTGGATGGAGGGATAGAAAGTAGTATAGCCAAATTTACAGTGACACTAATGGAAGTGCTAAAATAAGTTGCATCAAAGAAATAAAAAAATTATAAATGGACATGAATCGGTTTGGCGAATGGGCCAGGATTTGGCAGATGAAGTTTAATGCAGATAAGTGTGAGGTTGTCCATTTTGGTCAGAGGAATAGAAAGACATCTTATTGTCTAAATGAAGAGGAACTTCAGAGACCTTTGGTGGAGATGAATCTGGTGTCCTCATGCATGATTGGCAGAAAACTGCTTTGTACAACAAATATTAAGGAAGGCAAATGAAATTTTAGAATTATATTGCTTAAGGAGTGGTATATAAAGGTAGGTAAATATTGTTTCAACTGTACAAGGGATTAGTGAAACTGCACCTGGAGTATTGCATCCAATTTTGGTACCTTTACTTGAAGAGGGATGAAGTTGCATTAGAAGCGGTTCAGAGGAGATTCACTAAATTGATGCTGGAGATGAGGGGTTTGTTTTATGAAGAGAGATTGGGTAGTTTAGGTTTATACTGTTTGGAATTTAAATGAATAAGAGGAGATGTATTCGAGGTATATAAAATGCTAAAGGAAATTGACGAATTTGATGTAAAAAGGATGTTTCTTCCTGAGTGGCTATTTAGAATCTAGAGCTTGTAGTCTTAAGATAAGGGGTAGCAGATTTAAAACAGATGAGAAATTATTTCTATCGGAGGGTCATGAGTCTGTGGAATTCACTACCCCAGAGTGTAGTAGTTGCTGGGTTATTGATTAAATGTAAAGAGATGATAGGCAAATTTTTAATGAGTAATGGGTTGGGGAGTTATGGAAACTGGGCAGGAGGGTGCCCTTGAGTCTGAAATGAGATCAGTGATGACCATATTAAATGTTGGACCAGCCTTGCTGAATTGCTGACTCCTGCTCCTAATTCTTATTCCTTCAGCCAATATATATTTGTTTGGTATTATGAATTAATTCCTTAAGTGTTCGTCATTCATTCCTTGTCTACCATAACATCTTTGAATCTAGTTTCCAGTCTACCTTAGCTAATCCATCCCTCATAACTAGTGTAGTTTGCTTTGTTCCAATTTAAGAACCTCATTTTTGGACATAACTAAATCACGCTCACAAACACAAGTTAAAATTTTGTTATTTTATGACCACTCTTCCTAAATAATCCTTTATTACAGACAATTAATTAGCTGTTTCATAGTACTGAATTGGAAAGACCCTGATGCCTATTTCATCCCTTGACATGCTGATCTAAAAAAGCCACTTTGCATGCATTCCACGAACTAACCTCCTTGTTATTACTGAAAATCTGGTTTGTCCAGGCAGTATGAGTATTGCAGTCTGCCATGATTACTGTAGTAACCTTGTTAAATGCATCTTTAGTTTCTTGATTTATATTCTGCTGACTCTTCAACTATAGGTAGCGTGCCTATGGAGTATTCCTGTCAAATGTTCTCTGATCCTTGTTGTTTCTTACCTCCACCAGAACTGAATCCGTATCTTGGTTTTCTGTGCTAAGATTGTTTTTTTTTCTACTTCTTTCTTCCCATTCTTTATTCTTAAGGCAATTCCTTTCCCATTTACATTTTGCCTATCTCTTCCAAAAGTTAAGAATCCTGGATTATTAAATTCTTTCCGTAGACCCATGATGAGTAATGTAAACTCGTATTTTGTTCGGAAAGGAGTTCTAGGATTTTGACTGAGTGATAGTGAAGGAATGGCGATGTAGTTCTAAGTCAGAATGACACATGTTGTTTTGCCACAATGTGTTTGCTGACCCTGTCTTTCTTGGAGGTAGAGGTCACATATTTGGAAGCTTAAAGAAACCTTGGGAAGTTGTTGAAGTGCAGTTTGTACATAGTATACACTGCTGCCATACAGAGAGTAAAATTTGAAGGAGGTGGATAGAGTACCAGTTAAGTGAGCTGTTTGTCCTGATTGTGTTGAGCTCCCTTGTGTGTTGTTGGAGTTACTCTCTTCAATAAAATGGAGACTGTCCTTTCATACTCAGGACCTGTGCCTTGCAGATGGTAACCAGGCTTTGGGGAGTTGAGTTACGCCACTGCAGTTTTTTCCAGCCTCTGAATGGATCATGCAGCCATACTTTCGATGGCTAGTCAAGTTCACTTCTCAAAAGTTGTAACCCCTGGATGATAGAGGGCTCATTAAAAACGGTGATGCCATTGAATGTATTGAGTACTGGAATTGGGAGGTTATGTTGCGGCTGTACAGGACAATGGTTAGGCCACTTTTGAAATATTGCATGCAATTCTGGTCTCCTTCATATTGGAAGGATGTTGTGAAACTTGAAAGGGTTCAGCAAAGATTTACAAGAATGTTGCAAGGCTAGGAGCATTTGAGCTATAGGGAGAGGCTGAATAGGCTGGTGTGGTTTTCCCTGCAGTTTTGAAGGCTGAGGGGTGACCTCATAGAGGTTTACAAAATCATGAGGGGCATGGATATGATAAATAGACAAAGTCTTTTCCCTGGGGTGGGGAATCCAGAACTAGAGGGCATAGGTTTAGGGTGAGAGGGGAAAGTCATAAAATGGACCGAAGGGGCAACGTTTTCATACAGAGGGTGGTCCATGTATGGAATGAGCTGCCAGAGGAAGTGGTGGATTGCATTATTTAAAAGGCATCTGGATGGGTCTATGAATAGGAATGGTTTAGAGGGATATGGGCCAAGTGCTGGCAAATTGGACTTAATTAGGTTGGGATATCTGGTTGGCATGGACGAGTTGGACTGAAGGGGTCTGTTTCCATGCTGTACACCTCTGACTCTATGACCTGTGAAACCAATCTGAAGCCCAATTATCCTACACTATCCCATTTTTATCCATATGCCTATCCAATGACCTTTTAAATGTCCTTAAAGTTGGCAAACCTACTACTATTGCAGGCAGTGCGTTTCACCCCTACTACTCTGAGTAAAGAAACTACATCTGAAATCTGTCCTTTATCTATCACCCCTCAATTTAAAGCTATGTACCCTCGTGCTAGCCAACACCATCTGAGGAAAAAGACTCTCACTGTCCACACTGTCCACCACTCTGATTATCTTGTATCTCTCAATTAAGTCACCTCTCAGCCGCCTTCTCTCTCACAAAAACAACCTCAAAACCTTTCCTCATAAGACCTTCCTTCCATACCAGGCAACATCCTAGTAAATCACCTCTGAACCCTTTCCAAAGCTTCCACATCCTTCCTGCAGTGTAGCTACCATAACCGTAAGCAATACTCCAAGGGAGGACGTAACAGTGTATTGTACAGCTGCAGCATGACCTCATGGCTTCGAAACTCGATCCGTCTACCAATAAAAGTTAACACACCGCATGCTTTATTAAAAATCCTATCAATGCGGGTGGCAACTTTCAGAGGTCTATGTATATGGACACTGAGATATCGCTGCTCATTTAACTACCAAGAATCTTACCATTAGCCCAGTACTCTTTATTCCTGTTGCACCTTCCAAAGTGAATCACCTCATACTTTTCCACATTAAACTTAATTTGCCACCTCTCAGCCCAGCTCTGCAGCTTATCTATCCTACAACATCCTTCAGCATTATCCACAACTCTATCAACCTTAGTGTTGTCCACAAATTTACTAACCTACCCTTCTGTGCCCTCATCTAAGTTATTCATAAAAATGACAAACAGCAGTGGTCCCAAAACAGATCCTTGCAGTACACCACTAGTAACTGAACTCCAGGTTGAACATTTCCTGTCAATCACTACCCTTTGTCAACTTGCCAACTTTTGATCCAAACTGCTAATTTATCATTAATCCCAATCCTCAATATTTTGTGCAATAGTGTACCGTGGGGAACCTTATCAAATGCCTTACTGAAATCCATATACAATACATCAACCATTTTATCCTCATCCACCTGTTTCGTCACCTTCTCAAAGAACTAATTAAAGTTTGTGAGGTAAGACCTACCCTTCACAAAATCATGTTGACTATCCCTAATCAACTTATTCCTCTCTAATGATTATAAATTCTATCTCTTATAACCTCTTCCAACACTTTATCCATGACTGAAGGAAGGCTCACTGGTATATAATTACCAGGGTTGTCTTTTCTCTCCTTCTTGAACAAGGGGACGACATTTGCTATCCTCCAGTCTTTTGGCTCAATTCGTGGAGACAATGGCGACATAAAGATCAAAGACAAAGGCTCGGCAAACTTCTCCCTGGCTTCCCAGAGAATCCTAGGATAAATTCCATCTGGCTCAGGGGACTTATCTGTTTCCACGCTTTCAAGAATTGCGAATACCTCGTCCTTGCTAACGTCAATCTTGACTAATCTAGTAGCCTGTATCTCAGTATTCTCCTCAACAACATTGCCTTTTTCCAATGTGAATGCTGATGAAAAATATTCTTTTATCGCTTCCCTTTGGCCACAATAGCTATATCTATCTCTGCCTTGAAGAAACAATGCTGTAGATGCAACCACCTTCTGTGGTAGTGAATTCCAGAGTCACCACTCTGGGCGAATAAATTTCTGCTCATCTCAGTCCTAATAGTTCACTGCTTTTCCTTAAATGATGACCCCTGGTTTGGGAATCCCCCATCATGGGGAACATCTAACCTGTCTAGCCTTGTTTAGAAATTTGTAGGTTTCTATGAGATTCTTCCTCAACCACCACCCCCCAACTTATTCTTTTGAGTGAATACAATCCTAATTAACACAATGTCTCTTGATACTTTGGTCTTCTTTTCCCAGGAATCAGTTTGGTATACCTTCACCTTTGATAACAAAAGTATCCTTCCTCAGATTAGGAGACCAAAACTCCCTCTCATTAAATTCTGTGTTTCTCATCATTTCTGGTGCATTATTTCTGTTCTCCTTTGTGAAGGCAGAAGTGAAATATGAATTCAGTTCATCAGCCATTTTTGTGTTCCCCATTATAACTTCCATTTATCACTGTACGGGAACTACATTCGTTTTCACCAATCTTTTTTTCTTTCTATAGCTGTATAAACTTTTAAAATCAATTCTTAAGTTCCCTGCAAGCTGACTGACCACCTCTACTTTCCCCTTCTTACTCAATCCTTGGGTCCTCTTTTGCTGACTTCTGAACTGTTCTCAGTCCTCAGGTTTATTGTTTTTTTTCTTGCCAACTTTTATGTCTCTTTTTTGCAACTAATACTACCTCTAATTTTCCTCAGGTCATTATTTAGCAACTGTTTTATGTCAAACAGGAATAAACAATTTTTATGGTACACCCATTTGTTATTGGAATGTTTGCCATTGCCTATCCACTGTCATTTGTTTCAGTAACTTCTCCCAATCCATCATAACTATCTTATCACTCATACCATCTTAGTCTCCTTTATTAAGGACCCTAGTTTCAGAATCAACAAGCTCACTCCATCTTGATGAAAAGTTCTATCACATTATGTTCGTTTATCCCTAAGGAGTTTCTCACAATTACATTACCAATTATTTCTTTCTCATTGCATATTACCCAGTTTAAGATCACCTGTTCCCTGGTTGGTTCCTCAGTGTATTTGTCCAGAAAATCGTTCCGTATACACTCTAGCAATTCCTCCTCTCTGCTGTTATGATTAATTTGATTTACCCAATCCATATGCAGAATAAAGTCACCCATAATTACAGATATTCCTTGTCATCATGCAGCTGGTTTCCTGTTTAATGCCATTCCCAACATCACCACTACAGTTTGGTGGTCCATATACTACTCCCACTAATGTTTTTCCCCCTTGATACTTGTCAATTTTACCCACATAGCTTCTGCATTGTGTGATCTAATACCAGTCCTCAGTATTGTATTTATATCACCTTTAACCAGCAACGCATCTCCACCAACTTTTCCATTTTGTCTGTCCTTCCTAGATACTGAATACCTCTGGATGTTCAGTTCCCCTCCCTGGTCACTCCACCGCCATGTCTTTGTAATACCAACTATATCATACCCATTTTTGTGATTAACTCATCCACTTTATTTCAAATGCTCTGTGCAAATCTTTTTAATTTGGCTTGTCTGTTTCCCACTTATTTCCTGTGCCCTTGTTTGATGCTGGCCTTTGATTCCTCTGCCTATGACTTCTGTTATTCTCCTTTCTGTCTTTTTCTCTTGTCCGTGATTCTCCTTCCACTACCTCCTTGCACAGGTTCCCAAGCCCCTGCTTATTAAGTTTAAACTCTCCCCAACCAATCTAAATACACCCCTAGGGCATCAGTCTTGGTCCTGCCCATTGTAACCCATCCAACTTGTACTGCTCCTATCTCCCCCAGAACTAGTCCCACTGCCCCAGGAATCTGAAACCCTCCCTCTCACACCACCCTCCCTCTCACCATCTGTTTAGCCATGTGTTTGCCGGATATATACTGCTATTTCTGATCCAACCAACATATTAGAGACAAAAACAACTGCAAATGCTGGAATCCAAAGTAGACAAGCAGGAGGCTGGAAGAACGCAGCAAGCCAGGCAGCATCAGGTGGAGGAGAAGTCAATATCTCTGGTATAACCCATTTTCAGATTGGAGGTGGAGATGGGGGAAAGGTTGGGGGGGGAGGAACAGTCGGAGTGGTCAGGTAGTGATAGGTGAATACAGGTGGTGGGTATGACTGTAGTTGGTCAATGGGAAGAATGAATCCAGTTGATAGGTGGAAGGAAGGGTGGATCTGAAGAATGGAAGGGACGAGGTGGGGGATGGGTGGTAAGGTTATTTTAAGTTGGAGAACTCGATGTTGAGTTCTCTGGGCTGTAGGTTGCCCAGACAGAAGATAAAAGTGTTGTTCCTCCACTTTGCGGTTTGATTCACTGTGGCAATGGAGGAGGTTGAGGATGGACATGTCAGGGAGGAAGTGGGAGAGAGAATTGAAATGGGTGGTGACCAGGAGGTCAGGCTGGCCAGTTGTCCAATACCATGTCTTACCTCCCTCTTGACCAAGACCCCACCATGGCCCATTAGGCCATTATCAGCCATACTGTTCGTGACCTCATCGCCTCCAGTGATCTCCGCTCCATCGCCTCCAATTTCATAGACCTCAGCTCCACACTGCCCAGTTCTACCTGTTCCCCAAGATCCTCAAGCCCAACTACCCCAGCTGACCCATTTTCTCCGCCTGCTCCTGCCCACTGAACTAATTTCTTCCTACCTCAACTCCATCCTCTCCCCCTTGGTCCAGGCATATCCCACCTACATCCAGTAACCAACCACACCCTTCGCCTCATTGGAACTTCCAGTTCCCTGTGCTTCATCTTCTTCTTCAGTATGGATGTGCAGTCCTTTATACGCATCCATTTTCCACAATGACAGCCTGCAGGCCATTGGTTTCTTTCTCTCCAACAGTCCCCTCCACCAATACCCTCCTTCACCTCACCGAATTAGTCCTCACCCGCAATAACTTTTGCTTAAGCTCTTCCCATTGCCTCCAAATCCAGGGGTGGCCAAGGGCACTCGCATGGCCCCTAATTACGCCGACCTCTTGGCTACGTCGAACAGCACCCACGTAGGTATATTCCTCAACTCTTCCACCCTTACATTGATAACTGCATCAGTGCTGCATCCTGTACCCAGGCTGAACTGGAGCAATTCATCAATAGACCAAGTGAATATGAAGGCAGGATGAAGTTATTGGCAATCTCAGACACCACCTTCACTTTTCTTGACCTTCCATCTCCAGCAACAATTTACAGACTGACATTTACTATAAACCCACAGACTCCCATAACTACCTGCACTACATCGCCTATCCCGTTTTGCCAATTCCTCCATCTCCATCGCATCTGCTCTGACGAGAAGTTTTCACTCCCAAGCATCCCAGAGCCCACCTATTTTAAACAATGTGCTTTTCCCCCATTCGCCATCCAGATATCCCTCCACCAAAACCCCTCCATTCCCTGCTCCAATGCTTTAAACCCCCCCCACCAAACATAATAAAGACAGGGTCTCCCATGTCCTCACTTTCCACCCCACTAGTCTCCTCAAACGTATCATCCTCAAACACTTCTGCCAACTCCAACTGGACCCCACCACCAAGAACATATTCCCCTCCCTACTTCTCGCTGCCTTTCGCAAGGACCATTACCATCGTCCCTCCTTGATTTGTGCCACTCCCTTCAACAATGCCTCAGTAGCTTCTCCTGCAACCATAAAAGTTGCAAAACGTGTCAGCACACCACCTCCGACAGCTCCATTCAGGGCCCCAAACAATCCTTCCAGGTGAAACAGCGGTTCACCTGCCTCACGTCCAACCTAGTTTGCTGCATCTAGTGCTCCCAATGTGGTTTACTATATATCAGTGAGACCAAATATAAACTAAGGGAACATTTTGCCAAGCATCTCAGCCAGGCATGTAAGGTCACCACCCATTTCAAATTCCCCTCCCACTCTCTGTCTGACGTGTCCATCCTCAGCCTCCTCCATTGCCATAATGAGTCAGACCACAAATTAGAGGAACAGCACCTTTTCTTCCGCCTGGGCAGAAGATACAGCCCAGAGGACTCAACATTGAGTTCTCCAATTTCAAATAACTTTCCCACCCATCCCCAACTCCCTCTCCAGCTCCACCTCCTCCCTTTCATTCCTCCTAATGAACTTCCCTTCCACCTGCCAACCAGATTCAGTCCTCCCACCGACCAATCAGGTCACACCCACCACATGTATTCACCTATCAATACCTCACTATTCAGACTCTCTCCCCACCCATAATCATTCCATTCCCCTCCCCCCGCCTTTATCTGCAGGTCCCCCTACCCCCACCTTCATTCCTGAAGAAGGGTTATACCCAAAATGTTGACTTCTCCATCTCCTGATGCTGCCTGGCTTGCTGTGTTCCTCTAGCCTCCTACTTATCTACAAACTAACACATGGCACGAGCAGCAATCTTGTGATTACTACTTTTGAGGTTCTACTTTTCTTCTTAGTCCCTAATTCCCTACATTTTGCTTTTAAAATCTCATCTTTCTTTATATCTAAGTCATTGTTACCAACATGTACCATGACTATGACTGTTCGCTCTCCAACACATGGATGTTCTGTAGCCACTCTGAGATATCTTTGACCCGAGCACTAAGGAGGTAGCATACATGTTGGAGTCTCATTTTGCGGCCATTGGAAAGGCCTATCTCTTCCCCATACAGTTTAATCCTGTATGACTATTGCATTTCCATACTTTTTGCTCCACCCTGTGCAGCAGAACCGACCGTGGTGTCACGAATTTGGCTGTTGCAGTTTTCCCCTGAGAGACTATTCCCTTCACTAGTATTCAAATCGGTGTACAGGTTGTTCTGTTATAATGCGCATTTCGTTAATACGAATTCACAATTACACAATCGATGAACTGGGGACACTGTTTATAAAGTTTTAAATGTGTGTTGGCTGAAACATGATTAGATGGACAGCACTTTAAGCACTGTTTCTAAAGCGCAATTTTTCTATAACAAGAACGCAACCATTGTGTCAGAAGAACTACCTGTATCTGTTTTTTAGGGGAATGACCACATAGGATTCCTGCACTGCACGCTAGTCTTCTTACTCTGTCTGATGGTCACCTAAACCCTTTCTGTCTTTGTGACTACCTGTGTATGCATGCTATCCTTGATTCTTCCAGTTTCACAGATGCTCTTCAGTGTCCCCAGATACCTCTCCAGCTTTGAAACTCAAGTCTTCAAGGAGCTGTAGCTGGAGACACTGGAAATATTCCCAGCTTCCCATATAGAGCAGAAGGAGCACACCACAATTTTGAGTTCTATTACCATGATTTATTCTTTTAATTTAAACCTGGAAAATTATTAATATCAAATAATATCAATTTCTCTCTGGCCCTCTACTGTTCCTCATTACTACCGAATTTCAGCCCTTAGTAACTATAAAAAACAAGATCTTTCAAACTATAAGTGATAACAGTTGTAAATATGGACCTGACTTGACCTACTACTTGCTAATCAGCTTTCTATGACCCTCTATTCCTGCAGTAGGGTAAGACTATTGTGGTTTTCCTGTGATGTAATCTTTGTTTCTTCCAAATAAGCAGGATACCTAATCATAAAGGTTCAAGTCTATGGAACTGCTATAGATTTAGAACAATTTTGGTGGCACAGACTCAACGGGCCAAAGGCATTCTTCAGTACTATATGATTCTATGATTCCATTGCTTTCCAGACCTCTATTAGGCCACATTCCTCAGGATGTATTTTCTAATGGGAAAGAGACTTGCCCTGACAATCCTTTCCTCATATGTCAACGATATACATTTGGTATGGTCCTGCTAACCGTGCAAACTTGATGCTGAAATAGTGAGCATCAAACCCATCCTTGATGTAGAGGTGCCAGTTTTGGTCTGGGGTGGACAAGGTCAGAAGTCAGATGACACCAGATTATAGTCAAACAGGTTTATTTGAAATTGCAAGGTTTCAGAGTGTTGCCCCTTTGTCAGGTAAACCCATCATGTAAGGCATTTGTTACAGCCAGACCTGGGAGACGTTCCCCAGTTTGTTATAGTTCCAGACAGGGTACTTCAAATTGTTAAGTTCCTGGGTGAGGAGGGACTAACTGGCTCCCTGTCTTTACCCACCTATCCTTTCAGTTGGTTGCAACAAGGCTAATTTAAAAACAGATCCCTTTTCTTGTAGATACCTTTTTTCCAGATGCAAATGAACTTATACTTTAGAAGGAATCAATTTAACCAGGCTTTCTTGAATTAACATTGAATGTGTTAATTAATTATCAAACATATAAAGAGTCAATATATATTACAACTGGGAGGTGATGTCAAAAGGATAAAGTTGTAAAAAATTATATCTAGATCAGTTTCTGCATTGTTCATGAAAAGCAGATAGTTGAACTTCACGACCATTGCAGTGGAGATGACCAGCAGTAATGACATTGATAGTTAATAGTCAGTTTCACAATATTTACTTTGCAGCTTGGTTGAGATTCTGTAGTTCTGATTTCTTTCAGCTTTCAGTGTGAGCAAGAATCTTTTGTCCTATTTTCATTTGTCTGACTGGATACAGAATTGGCTGACCGAAAGAAGACAGCGAGTGGTAGTGAATGGAAAGTTTTCCGCCAAGCGGTCAGTGACCAGTGGTGTCAAACAAGGATCTGTTTTAGGCCTCTGCTCTTTGTAGTTTTTATAAATGATTTGAATGAACAAGTGAAAGGATAAGTTAGTAAGGTTGCTGATGACAGAAAGGTTGGTGGTGTTGCAGATAATGTTGAGGGCAGTTGCAGGCTACAACAAGACATTGACAGGATGCAAAGCTGGGCTGAGAAGTGGCATATGGAGTTCAACTTGGATAAGTGTGAAATGATTTATTTTGGAATGTAGAATTTGAATGCTAAATACAGGGTTAAAGACAGGATTCTTGGCAGTGTGGAGGAACAGTGGGAACTTGGGGTCTACATACATAGATCCTTCAAATTTGCCACCCAAGTTGATAGGGTTGTTAAGAAGGTGTGTGGATTTTTGGCTTTCATTAACAGTGAGATGGAGTTTAAGAGCTGCGAGATTTTGCTGCAGCTCTATGAAACTCTGGTGAGACCACACTTAGAATATTATATCCAGTTCTGGTCGCCTCCTTACAGGAAGGATGTAGATGCTTTCTAGAGTGTGCAGAGGAGATTTACCAGGATGCTGCCTGGATTGGAGCGCTTGTCTGATGAAGAGAGGGTGAGGGAGCTAGAGATTTTCACATTGCAGAGAAGGAAGGGAGGTGTCTATCAACAAACGCATTGACTTGGCTCACATTTACCACCCCGTAAGAAAAAGAACAGGAGATGACATCACCATAGGAAATGACGTCACCACAGGAAATGACATCACCAACCCTAGAAAACTCTAGCATATAAATAGAAAGTAGGCTACACCACCAGTGCTTTATTCGGCGGTTCACTGAAGATGTTACCTAGTATGGTGACGAAATGTCTGAACACGAACCTTCCAGCTCAACGAGCAAACCTATATCCGGATTGTGTAAACTCTTGAACAAGCCGAACGCTGCCGCTTTTAGATCTGAAGTGTGCTCAGACTACTTCAGATTATCCTGGAGGGATAAGATAGCTCAAAAATTTGCAGCGGTGCAGCTTGCTGTTTCATGTTGCTAACGTGTAATGGAGGCATGAGTGGTAATTGCCCCTCACAGGATGCTATGTCAAACCAAAAAGACAATGTCTGTCATACAAATGAGTAATGTGATAATTAATGGATATTCAGGATCTGGATGCAGTCTGTTTAGCATTTGTGATGTGTTTGAGGATGATGCTCATTTGATTATGTACTTGCTTATTCATAGGTATAATTGCTGAATCAGATTCTGACATCTGCAACACAGAAACAGCTGGTACAACAACAATTTTTCAATATGAACCACTGTTTAGCTAATGTTTATTAAACAGGAGATGAAAATCAAGATAAATTGAAATTAAAAAGACTGTCCAAGGAATGTACTGTTACCATGGCTGCTTTACAGCCATAGTACAGGAACCTGAGGAGTCAGTATGTTGGGCACCACCTCAAAGTCCCAGATGGCCGCCTCATTCCATGATCGCAACTTCTCTTCCCAGCGGTTGACGCCCTCTAGCGTATCTCCTCCACTTCATGCACCACTGCCCTTGAACCCCATCCCTCCCAACGCAGCAAGGACAGAACCCCCTGGTCCTCACTTTCCATCCCACCAACCTCTGCATATATCGCATCTTTCTCTGCCACTTCTGCCACCTCCAAACAGACCCCACCACTAAAGATATATTTCCCTCCCTACCCATCAGTGTTCTGGAGAGACCATTCCCACCGCGACCTCCTCATCAGGTCCACGCCCCCACCAGCCCACAGCCAACTCATGGCACTTCCCTGACACAGGAGGAAGTGCAAAACCTGTGCCCCCACCACTCCCCTCACCTCCGTCCAAGGTTCCAAGGAATCCTTCCACTTCCGTCAGATATTTACCTGTATCTCTACCAATGTCAACTATTGCATCCAGTGTGATTGGGGAGACAGGCCGCCTTCTTGCGGATTGTTTCAGAGAACATCTCTGGGACACCCACACCCACCAACCCCACCACCCTGTGGCTGAACACTTCAACTCCCCCTCCCACTTTGCCAAGGGCATGCAGGCCCTGGGCCTACTCCACTGCCAAACCGTTACCACCCGATGCCTGGAGGAGGAACGCCTCATATTCCACCTTGGGACCCGACAACCACACGGGAAAAATGCGGATTTCAAAAGCTTCACACACACACATATTATCCCAGTCCCAAGTCTCCAATTCGGCACTGCTCTCCTGACCTGTCCATCACCCCTCCCCACTTCTGACCTATCACCTTCTTCCTCACCTTCATCCACCTATTGCTTTCTCAGCTACCCTGCCCTCCCCCCCGCCTCCCCACCCACCTCCCACTTATCCCTCAGCCCGGTCCACAAGCCTCATTCCTGATGAAGGGCTTATGCCCAAAACGTCGATTGTCCTGCATCTTGGATGCTGCCTGACCTGCTGTGCTTTCCCAGCAGCACACTTTCAACTGTTGGGCAGTGTGGAAATATGCAGCCCACTATATAATTAAAGATTTCCATAGGAGCAGAATTACATCAATTGGCTCACCAAGTTAGCTCCATCATTTGATCATGGCTATGTTTCTCAATCCTATTCTCCTGCATTCTCCCCGTTACCATTGATCCCCTTACTAATAAAGAAAACATCTATCTCTGTTTTAAGTACACTCCATGATTTGTTCTCCACAACCTTCTGCGACAATGAGTTCTACAGATTTACCAACCTCAGGCTGAAGAAATTCCTCCTCATTTCAGTTCTAACGGGTTGTCCCTTTTTTCTGAGGCTGTGACTTTGGGTCGTAGTCTGACCAACTGGTGGAAATGTGTTCATTTGTGATCATTCATTTTCACTTTATCCAGAGCTTTCAATATTCTGTAAGTTTCAATGAGATACTCCCTCAACCTCCTAAACTTCATTGAATACACACCTAGAGTCCTCAACTGCTCCTCATGTGATAAACACTTCATCCCCAGTATTGTTCTTGTAAACCTCCTCTGCACCCCCTCCAACGCCAATATGTCCTTCCTTAGATACGGAGTCCAAACTGCTTGCGATATTCTAAATGCACTCTGACCAGAGGCTTAAACAAACTCAACAGTTCATCTCTGCCTTTGTATTCTAGCTTTCATGAAATCAATATTAGCATTGCATTTGCCTTCCTAAATGCCAACTAAACCGACTTGTTAACCTTAAGCAAATCCTGAACTAAGACTCCTAAGTTGCTTTGTGCTCCCCATTTACAAAATATGGTATGCCTCTATCCTTCCTACGAAAGTGCAAAACCTCACGTTTTCCCACATTGTATTCCATCTGTCATTTCTTTGTCTATTCTCCTAGCTTGTCCAAGTCCTTCTGCAGCTTCCTCAACAGTACCTGTCCCTCCACCAATCATGTGTCATCTGAAACTTTAACAACAATGCCCTCAGTTGCTGAATCCAGATCGATAATGTATCACGTGAATAGTTGTGGTCCTAACACAGATACCTGGGAAACTCCACTAGTCACTGGTTGCTATCATGAAAAAGATCCCTTTGTCCCTCCTCTCTGCCTTCTGGCACTCAGCAAATCTTCTATCCGTGCCAGTACCTTGCCCCTAAAAACAATGGGTGCTAATCTTATTCAGCAGCCTCCTGTGTGGCACTTTGTGAAAGCCCTTTTAGAAATCCAAATGCATCAAGTCCACTGGCTCTGCTTTGTCTAACCTGCTTGATATCTCCTCAGAGAATTCTAACAATTTTTTCAGGCATGACCTCTCTTGATGAAGCCATGCTCACTCAGCCCTATTTTACCATGCACTCCCAAGTACTCTGCAATCTCATCCTTAATAATGGACTGTAAAATCTTATTAAAATCATGTCAAGACAACCAGCCTCTAATATTCTGGTCTCTGCTTCCCTCCCTTCTTAAACAGGGTTTGTAGATTAGCCAATTTGTAATGTTCTGGGACCCTCCCTGACTCCAGTGATTCCTGAAAGATCACCAATGCCACTACAATCTTATCAGCTATCTCCTTCAGAACTCTGGGGCATTGCCCATCTGGACTGGGTGGTTCATCTACCTTCGGACCTTTGTTTTCCCAGCACCTTCTCCTTCATGAGGGCTAGTGTCTTTGCTCCTGACTGTCTTGAAGTTCTGGTGTGCTATTGGTGCTTTCCACCATGAAAGCTGATGCAAAGTACCTATTCAGTTCCACCACTATTTCTTTGTTCCCCATTACTAATAAAGTTGAGATCATAGCCTAAAATATGTGTCAGGCCTATGCATATGCAAATATAGAGACTCTTTTCCTGAAATTAATTGCTCACCGATTACTGCATCTGCAATGTAGTGAGTATTCTCAGTTGTGTGGCAGCAAATCCATTGGCTGTTAATTGGTGGTTCTCAATTGGTGGGTGGCACGGTGGCACAGTGGTTAGCACTGCTGTCTCACAGCGCCAGAGACCCGGATTCAATTCCCGCCTCAGGCGACTGACTGTGTGGAGTTTGCACATTCTCCCCGTGTCTGCGTGGGTTTCCTCCGGGTGCTCCGGTTTCCTCCCACAGTCCAAAAATGTGCAGGTTGGGTGAATTGGGCCATGCTTAATTGCCCATAGTGTTAGGTGCAGGGGAATGGGTCTAGGTGGGTGCGCTTTGGCGGGTCGGTGTGGACTTGTTGGGCCGAAGGGCCTGTTTCCACACTGTAAGTAATCTAATCTAATCTTAAAAAAACACTGAGATTTCCAAAGGAAGTTACTAACCTTTTTTGCTAAACTTATTATGTACTCAAATATCTGAAATAACTGATCTTTTATTTTCCTATGACTAGCAACTGTCGGTGTGGAGTTTGCACATTCTCCCGGTGTCTGTGTGGGTTTCCTCCCATGGTCCAAAAAAATGTGCAGGTTAGGCGAATTGGCCATGCTAAATTGCCCGTAGTGTTAGGTGAAGGGGTAAAAGTAGGGGAATGGGTCTGGGTGGGTTGCTCTTCAGAGGGTTGGTGTGGACTTGTTGGGCCGAAGGGCTTGTTTCCACACTGTAAGTAATCTAATCTAATCTAATCATCCAAAGATGTGCAGGTCAGGTGAATTGGCCATGCTAAATTGACCATACTGTTAGGTTCATTAGTCAGGAGTATGTGTAGGGTAGCGGAATAGGTCTGGGTGGGTTACTCTTCGGAGGGTCGGTGTGGTGTTGTTGGGCCGAAGGGCCTGTTTCCATACTGTAGGTAACCTAATCTAATCAGTCTTCAGCTGGAGCTTTGTCTGGTATCCACAGTATTCCAATAGTAAATGGAAACTGGCATACCAACGTTTGTGTGGTTCTGCACTGGCCAGAATCTTTTTGGTCCTATCAGGTTGGCTGTGAATTCAGATTAGGAAGAATTCCAGAAAAATATTTCTGTCAATAGCCAAATGCTTTCTCACCTCTGAACAGTCTTCCTGGGTGCAGATAGTCAATCTACAGAATTGTGTTCATTTATGGATTGATTTGGAGCTAGTGATGGCATTTTCTTAGCAGCAATTGAACCCTAATTTGAGGACCAAGCCTAGCAGATGCCTGGATGTGATTTGCTAACAGCTGACTTGGATGTCCTTGAGGCCTCCTCTTAATATGCTCCCATTGCCACAGATGTAGCTAAAGTGGACCATAACTGCTGCAACAAGTCATCATTTTGGAGGGGCTCCTCAATAGGGGTAGTGTCATAGCTGTGACCACTATTTCAAACCTCTTCAGAGGGTGCCTAAAGATGGATTTGTCCTCAGGTTCCCTCTTTGTACTGTCTCAGATTTTAAAAATTTGGTCATTTGTGGAATATAGGGCATCACTGGCTAATAAACATTTATTGCCCCTCCCTAGTTGCCCTTGAGAAGGTGGTATTGAGCTGCCTTCTTGAACTACTGCAGTCCACCTGCGATGGGTTGACCATCAAGGCCATTAGGGAGGGAGTTCCAGGATTTTGAACCAGTGACAGTGAAGTAACGATGATATATTTCTTAATCAGGATGGTGAGTGACTTAGAGGGGGACTTGAAGATAGTGATGTTCTTATATATCTGCTGCCCTTGTCCTTCTAGATAGAAATAGTCATGAGTTGGAAGGTGTTCTCTGAGGATCTTTGGTGAATTTCTGCTCCATTTCTGTTCCAGTCTCAAAATTGCTCTCGTCTGCTTACTGTTTACATAATCTGGAAATGCATTAGGGAAAAAAAGTTGAAATTATTTTGCTGTGAAATTTCTTAACTGTTATTAAGTTTATATGTTGTAATTTTGTTATGTAACTATTTTTCGTGAAAACTCTATAATTCCACTCATTAATCACATTCCTTCAGTTAGAATAAATTTTACTCTAATTGCTAAATGAACTTGCAATTTCTGCAACTTCAAAAAAAAGTGCTGCTTTTTATCAATTCTTTTTTTTATTATCCAAGCTAACTGATTAATTAAGGAAATATTGTTAAAGTTGAGGAACAATCAAAGCTACTTTTTCAACACTTTTTTGTCTCTTTTTGCAGTTCACAGTCAAGTATTGCCTACAAGTTCAGAAAGATTGCAGAACTTCTACACATCTCCAGCTTATCTTCCTGTGAACTACAAGCTTTCAAATGTACAGCTAGCCTTTTTCCTGAATAAGGACAAATTAAACACACATTGGAACAGCACCAAGTCACTCCAACGCTTGGAACATTTTGTTGTATTTCAGACGAAAGAACTTCCAGTGGTGAATGCGACTTTAGGACCTTTCTCCATGGATCGCATTCTCCCAAAAGATATACTTCAGCCCACCAGTACATTGGAAGTACTGGACCGATTCACCATGAATTGGAAGGTCAGAGCCTTTATTATCCAACAGCGAGTTCCTTTTAACCAGCCACTTGTTCAAGTACTATTTTACGTGGCAGGTCGAGATTGGGATGATTTTGATGTTGTGGATAAATTACCATGTGCAAGACTTCATGTTTTCCGCGATGTCAGGGATATTGAAAGCTCCTGCAGACTGAGGGGCATTTTAGCCATTTGCCTCGTCCAAATTGAATTGCCCTTTACCTGGTTTAGTTCTGCCACCACAACACTGGGAAGAAAGGAATCCATGGATAATTTGGATACAATCAGTGAAAATCTTCAAATTGAACTCTACTACACCTTGCATCCTCCGGATAGAAATGGGGAATGCAATGCTGGCAGTGATGCATCTTATCGTAAAGGGAAAAACATTAGGCAGGATGGATCTCACCAGCAGCCTCTGCTACGTATAGGGAGCATTAATTTATACCAGCCTCCCCAAGCACAATTAATTCAGGAGCACAGGTTTGATGGAAATATTTTCATTCGTTTGCCAGAAGGACCACTAAAATCTGGGGAAATCCTCAGTATCTCTGTGTTTCTAACACCAAATTCAACAGTGGAGCAATTCACTCTGAGGTACGATAGATTTCATTGTTTTACTTGAAAAGAGAACTAAAAACTTTAGCTTGCAGTATGATTTGGAAAACACTATGTTGTATATAATAATTAAATTTATGAAAATTACTTGATTTATTGGAATTTCTACCTATTATGTCAAAACAAAGGGATTACTTTTGTCTAATGTTCTGCCTGACAACCGTACTTCCATAATTCACTGCCAGATGCTCTTTATAATATAGACCCATATATTTCCCATTTCTGACTGTCTTCTCATGTAGACAATGAACAAAGATGCTGACCATTCTCCAATAATGGAAAAGGAGAAAATAAGGCATTTTCTGATTAATTTTTAAAAATTGTGAGAGTATGCATCAGTTCTTTCAAGGATACAGTAGGTCATACAACTCACATGGACATGGATCTTTGCTGTGTGGATCCCTGTTACTCAGTAGGAGGAGAATGTACTTTGAATTTTCCATGTCATGAAATCTCCAGCAAAAGAAAGTACTTGTAACTATTCCGTCAAGGTACTTCAAGCATCTGTATATAGAAAAATCAGTTAATGGGTGTCAATGGTGGGAGGTCAAAACCCTGTCAGAGTTTCAGTGTTACCATCTGAGTCCCACCAAGCACTTTTTGACTGGTTCAGGAAATGTGGCATATCACAATTTAAAATGCTAGCAGATGGATGGCAGGACTGACTTTTTGTTGCCTTGCTTAATTTTGTACTACCTGGAGTTTTAAATTTTCAGCAAAGCAGTTGGGTTTTTGAAACAAATATTAAGCATGTCAGATCAGAGGGGTCATGAGCTGTACAGTAGCTTGTTTTGTGAATCTTTTGACAATTAGTTTGAAAAGTTTACCCAAATTGCAGATTATAATTTAATGGTGTTTCCGTTATATATTCATGCTGTAAATGATAGGGCTTTGTTCTTTAAAAAAAAAAGACCATTAATTGGATCAGCATTGAGGAAGTGTTAAGATGAATAAAGTGTTATTCATGCAACAGCATTGAGATGTGATTTGTGTTTTAATCTTACATTGCTTCAGAGTTCAGCAATCTCTTCAGCCTTTTGAAACAGTGGAGCAGTTGATATTTGTTTCAGTAGCTCAAAAGGTTTAATGTATTCAGACATGAAGATTTTGTATGTACAGTTGTGCGAAAGAATACCATTATGAATACTTAGCTGAGTTCCAAACCCATTAATGAATTTGGCTTCATTGGAGTTATGGCTTTCAATGGCACTTTGAGCTTCTTTATAATTAAGGGCTCTAAGAGCAGTTAATAGAATGACACCCCTTGACATCAAGGCCGTATTCAACCGAATGTGGCATCAAGGAGCCCTAGTAAAACTGAATTGCTGGGTATCAGGAGGCTGCTTCAAGTCACACCTGCCACATAGGAAGATGGTCGTCATTAGTGGAGGTCAGTCATCAACTGGGGATGTTCGTGATGATTGTAGAATGTTCAGCACCATTCGCAGCTTCTCAGTTATTGAAGCAGTTCATGTTCAAATGCAACAAAATCTGAAGAATATCAGACTTGGGCTGACAAGTGGCAAGTAATATTCATGGTTCAGAAATGCTAGGCTATTTCTGAAACAATCTAATAAGAAACAATCTAATCAACACCCCAAGGCATTCAATAATATTACTACTACTGAATCCCCCACTATCAACATCCTAAGGGTTACCATTGACTAGAAACTCAACTGGACCCACCACATAAATGTAGTGGCTACAAGCGCAACTCAGGGGCCAGGAATACTGTGGTGAGACATTCACATCTTGATTCCCCAAATCCTGGTCACAATCTACAAGGCATAAATCAGGAATATGGCGGAATACTCTCCATTTGCCTGGATGGTTGCAGCTCCAGCAGCACTCAAGAAGCTTGACACCATCCAGCACTTGGTTGGCACCACATCCACAAAGTCCACTCCTTTCACCAGCTATATTCAGTAACAGTAGTGTGTACCAACTGTGCTACAAGATCCTGAGTCAGCACCTTCCAAACTCGTGACCATTTTCATCTAGAAGTACAAGTACAAGCAGATATACATGGTAGCACCACTACCTGCAAGTTTCCCTTTAAAGTTTGTGAAAAGATTTGTAGCTCGGGTGCTCGTTGTTGTGGTTCTGTTCGCCGAGCTGGGAATTTGTGTTGCAGATGTTTCGTCCCCTGTCTAGGTGACACCCTCAGTGCTTGGGAGCCTCTTGTGAAGCGCTTCTGTGATGTTTCCTCAGGCACTTATAGTGGTTTGTCTCTGCCGCTTCTGGTTGTCAGTTCCAGCTGTCCGCTGCAGCGGCCGGTATATTGGGTCCAGGTCGATGTGTTTGTTGATAGAATCTGTGGATGAGTGCCATGCCTCCAGGAATGCCCTGGCTGTTCTCTGCTTGGCTTGTCCGATAGTAGTAGTGTTGTCCCAGTCGAATTCATGTTGCTTGTCATCTGCATGTGTGGCTACTAAAGGTAGCTGGTCGTGTCGTTTCGTGGCTAGTTGGCGTTCATGGATATGGATCGTTAGCTGTCTTCCTGTTTGTCCTATGTAGTGTTTTGTGCAGTCCTTGCATGGGATTTTGTACACTACGTTGGTTTTGTTCATGCTGGGTATCGGGTCCTTTGTCCTGGTGAGTTGTTGTCTGAGAGTGGCTGTTGGTTTGTGTGCTGTTATGAGTCCTAGTGGTCGTAGTAGTCTGGCTGTCAGTTCAGAAATGTTCTTGATGTATGGTAGCGTGGCTAGTCCTTTGGGTTGTGGCATGTCCTCATTCCATTGTCTTCCCCTTAGGCATCTGTTGATGAAATTGCGGGGGTATCTGTTTTTGGCGAATACATTGTAGAAGTGTTCTTCCTCTTTTTGCAGTTCTGGTGTGCTGCAGTGTGTTGTGGCCCTTTTGAACAGTGTCTTGATGCAACTTCTTTTGTGTGTGTTGGGGTGGTTGCTTTCGTAGTTTAGGACTTGGTCTCTGTGTGTGGTTTTCCTGTATACCTTTGTGGTGAATTCTCCGTTCGGTGTTCTCTGTACCATCACGTCTAGGAATGGGAGTTGGTTATCCTTTTCTTCCTCTCTAGTGAATTGGATTCCTGTGAGTGTGGTGTTGATGATCCGGTGTGTGTTTCCTGTTTCTGTGTTTTTAATGATTACAAAGGTGTCATCTACATATCTGACCCAGAGTTTGGGTTGAATTTGCAGTAAGACTGTTTGTTCTAATCTTTGCATTACCGCTTCTGCTATGAGTCCAGAGATGGGTGAGCCCATGGGTGTGCCTTTGATTTGTTCATATATTTGGTTTTTGAATGTGAAGTGTGTTGTGAGGCACAGGTCCAGTAGTTTGAGTATGCAGTCTTTGTTGATAGGTTCCCCATCTTGTTGTCTGTTCTGTATGTCCAGCAGGTTGGCTATTGTTTCTCTGGCTAGGGTTTTGTCGATAGAGGTGAACTGTGCCGTTACATCGAATGAGACCATAGTTTCTTCCTTGTGTATATGCATATTTATGATGATGTCCAAGAATTCCTGTGTTGACTGTATAGAGTGTCTGGATCCGCTGATCAGGTATTTCAGTTTCTGTTGTAGTTTTTTAACCAGTTTGTGTGATGGTGTCCCTGATAGCAATATGATGGGTCTGAGTGGGATGTCTGGTTTGTGCACTTTAGGTACTCCATAGAATCTGGGGGTGGGGTTGCTTTCAGGTTTAATTCTCTGTAGGTCAAACCTGGTTATCTGTCCGTTTCCCTTTCAGCCACTCACCATCCTGACTTGGAAATATATCACTGTTCCTTCAGTGTTGCTAGGAATTTCTTTCCTAAGAGCTTTGCGGGTAAACCTAAAATTGTAAACTGCAGCAGTTCAAGAAGGTAGCTCACGACCATCTTTTCAAGGGCAGCTAGGGATGGACAATAAATGCTGGCCAGCCAGTAACACCCACATCCCATGAATGAATGAAAAAAAGAATTAACATTATTTGCAAAGATTTTTAAATTGCTATTTGCTTATTTTTACGATTATATGAGCATTTCAAAGAGTTAGCATTGCTAGCATAGAGATCATGATTTCTGCCCATAGTGGATACTGGGTAAACTGTGTATGAGGGTATGGAGAAAGCATAGAGGATTTGGGTGAGATTTAAGAATAGGATGCCTAGGACGTACATCGGGAATTGGACTGAATTCCCTGTGAACCGAGAAAGCCCTTCTAACCCAATCAACACTGTCCTCGCCTTGATCTTGCTTTATAAGGTGGAGGTCATGACTCTGACTTGCCCTCTTTTCCATGGCATGAAAATAAGGTGAGTATTTCAGTTGAATTAGGAAGCAGTAACGCAACATTGGGAAATAGTCTGACCTGCCATTCACACCTTGAAGAGCAAAATCTGACCCTTTTCTTTTGTTCTTTTCTCCACCTACTTCCCTTTCACCTACTTAAAACCTATTATATATTTCATTTTTCTAAATTCTGAGGAAAGCCCATTGTCCTGAAACAATAACGTAATCTCTAGCCCTCCCTATCTGCCAAATAGATTATCTCAAACCTGCTATTTCGAGCATTTAATGTTTTTATTTTAATAATAAAGATCCAGCTGTTCAGGTTGAAGGACGTTCAAGGAAATTTTAATTAAGGTGAAGTATGTATGAATGCCATGTTCATAGAGAAAGTGAAACTGTTGTTTGTTCCATACATGATACATTTAATGACTACAGCAGAGAGGCATCCAGTATTGAAGCAGTAGCAAGTGACAGATCTAGTCAGCCCACTTTGATGCCTGGCCATGTATGTTTGGGATATAGGATTATACTGCCTATATATCCATAGAGATAATGCAGTATACAGAGGACTCAGAAGCCAGAGATGGCAACCTACATTTTAAGAGGTCAATGATAGAATACTTAAGCATCACTGGCATCCCTGTGTCTCTGATATCACAGCATGTTATTATGGTAGATTAATGAAAATACAGAGGGGCAACAGGGATATGACATCAGTAATAAATTCTTGATGTAAATAATTCAAAATATAATGAAAATATTTTATGATGTGATCTGATGGAAGTGGAGCAATATTTTATCATGGGATCCCTACAGAGGCTATTTGGCCCATTGAGTCTGCACTGACTATCCAAAGAACATCCCACCCAGAACCAGCACCACCACCCCCCCAACCTTATCATGAAACAACCTGCATATCTTTGGACAGTGGAAGGAAACCAGAACACTCAGCTGAAATCCACACAGACACTGGGAGAATGTACAAATTCCACACAGACTGTCACCCAAAACTGGAATCGAACTTGTGTTCCTGGTGCTGTGGGACAGCAGCGTTAACCACTGAGCCACTGTATTTGAGAAGATGTTGTAAAAACAATTCTTTTAATGCTGTCTGATTGGACATTTGTCTTGTTAAATATACCTCTTCTGGATATCAGTGAAGGGGAGTACCCTGTAGTGGCTCTGGTGAAAGGGTATGCCTCAGCCAGTTATCTCCACTTCTTTGCCCTTATCGTCTATAATTTACACATCAATGATCCTGAATGTCTCCATGATAGGGATGTTAATAAGGATACTCATAGATTCGTAGAAGTCCACAGCACAGAAAACGACTTTTTGGCCCAATAAGTTGGCATTGGTGAAAAACAAGAATCTAACCATGCAGATTCCATTTTCCAATACTTGGCCGATAGCCTGAGTGCCTTGGCATCACAACTGCAAGTACACTAATGAATACTACTTAATTGTTATACGGGTTTCTGTCACTATTACTCTTAGAGGCAGTGAGTTTCAGATTTCCACTATCTTCTCGGTGAAATAATTTTTCCTCACATCTACTCTAAATCTCCTACCCCTTACGTTAAATCTTTGCCCCCTAGTCATTGATCCCACCACAGAGGGAACATCTCGATCATGAACCTCCTCAGTCTGCTCTTTTCCAAAGAAAACAGTCCCTGGTCTATCCAATCTCTCTCTTTATAACTAAAATTCTCCAGCTCAGGCAAAATTCTGTATTTCTCCTCTCCACCTTTTCCATTGTGGTCACATTCCTTCTACTGTATGGATTCCAGGCTTGTAGATAATACTCTAGATGTGGCCTAACCAAGGTTTTACACAATTCCAGCATAACCTCCCTGTTCTTAAACTCTGTGCCTTGCCTATTAAACAAAAATGTAGTCCACATACCTTTTTAACTACTTTATCTACCAGTTCCATTATCTTAAGGGACTGGTATACAATTACATGAAGGTACCTCTTACCCTTGATGGTTCCAAGGGTCCGATCATGCATTATGCTTTCCCTTGCCTTTTTTGTCGTGCTAAAGTGCATAGCCTCACACTTACCCAAATTGAATTCCATTTGTCACCGGTCAGCTCATCTGATAAGCCCATTTTTTTCCTGCAATCTAAGGCTACCCTCCTCACTATTTACCACCCCACCAATTCTTGTGCAAGCGTACTGATCAACTCTCTTTCACTGAAGTCTAAGTCCTTTATATATACTTTCATAGCTAGGAGATGTGACGGCCTTGTGGTATTATCACTGGACTATTAATTCAGAGACCCAAGGAATGTTCTGGAGACTTGGGTTTGAGTTTGCAGATGGTGGAATTGAACCCAATCAAAACCTGGAATTAAGAAACTAATGATGACCATAAAACCATTGTTAGGAAAACCCACCTGGTTCACGAGTGCCCTTTAGAGAAGGAAATCCGCTATCCTTAACTGGTCTGGCCACCACTTGACTCCAGATTCACAGCAATGAGGTTTATTCTTCACTGTTAACAATTAGGAATGGGCAACAAATGCTAGCCTAGACAGTGACACATTATTTTGTGAATGAATAAAAAAACAAACAGTAAGAATTTCAACACTGATCCCTGCAGAACCCCATCTGAACACTGGCTTCCAGTCACCAAACACCCTCGACCATCATCCTGTTCACCCAATTCTGGATCCAATTAGCCAAATTTCTTTGAATCCCATGGGATCTTATCTTTCTATAAGGAACCTTATTAAAAGCTTGTTTAAGTCCAAGTAGACTATGTCAAATGGATTGCCCTCATGCGCATACTTGGTCACCTCTTCAAAAGGCTTAATCAAGTGAGTCCTTTGTGAATAACAGTACCACATTGGCTATCCTCCAGTCCTCTGGCACCTCTCTGGTGGCAAGATAGAAATTTAAAATTAGTGCCAGCACCTCTATTTCCTACTTTTTCTATCCCAGTAGCTTGAGGTACTCCAGTCCTGGAATTTTATCTACTGTTAAACCAGTCAGACTACTCCATCTCCTTTCTGTCCATGCTAACTTCTTTAATTATATCACAGTCCTTCTCCCAGATTTCTGTACCTACATGGTCCTTCTCACTCTTGAGCACTGGCACAAAATAATTTAACACAGTACCTATGTCCTCCAACTCCATGCACAAATTGCTACTGTGGTCCTTAATAGGGCCTACACTTACCCAGTTAACCTTTTACACATGCACTTATAAAACAACTTAGCATATTCCTTTATTTCACTTATCATTATCTTTTTATGCCCCATTATTGCTCTTCTAATTTCCTTTTTAAGCCCCACCTGCATGTTCTGTCCTCCTCTAGGGCTTCTGTTATTTTGAGGCCTCAGTATCTGCCATAGCCTGCCTTTTCCCCTATTATCCAATTCTTTATATTCCTTGATATCCAGGGTTTGCTGGATTTGTTGGTCCCACCTCTTCTTTACTTGAAGATGTTAGCCCTGTATTCTTCCTATTTCTTCCTTGAATGTGCCTCAGTATTTTGATACAGATTGATCGAAACTGGTCAAACTTCATTTATTCTTTTTGAAATTACCCTTCACTCCCAGTATGAAGATGTTTGGTGAATTTCTGCAGTGCATCTTGTAGATAGTATTGCTGATATTGAGTGTCTGTTGTGGAGGAAATGGATGTTTGTGGATGTGGAGCCAATCAAGTGGGCAACTTTATCTTGGATAGTGTCAAGCTTCTGAGTGTTGTTGGAGCTGCACCCATACAGGCAAATGAGGATTATTCCAAGACACTGTTGGCTTGTGCCTTGCAGATGATGGGCAGGGCCTGGGGAGTCAAGAGGTGACTTACTTACTGCTACGTTCCTAGCCGCTGACCTGCTCTTGTAGCCACTGTATTTATGAAGCAGTTCCAGTTGAGTTTCTGGTCAATTATAACCTCAAGAATGTTGATAGTGGGCGATTCAGCCTTGGGAACACCAATTAATTCCTCGGGGCAGTGGTTAGATTGTCTCTTATTGATGATTGGCATTGCTTGGCATTTGTGTGGTTTGAATGTTACTTATCACTTGTCAGCCCAAACCTGGATACTGTTTAGATCTTGTTGCTTTTGAATATGGATTGTTTCAGTTTCTGAAACGTTGTGAATAGTTCTGAACATTGTGCAATCATCAGCGGACATCCCTACATCTGACCTTATGATGGAGGAGAGGTCATTGATGAAGTAGCTGAAGATGATTGGGCCTAGGACATTACCCTGAGAAATTTCTACTGAGATGACATGACTGTCTTCCTTTGTGCCAGATATGACACCATCCAACAGAAAGATTGTCCCATCAGACCTATTGATTCCAGTTTGATGTCTAACTTTGTCAAATATAGATTTGATGTCAAGTGCTGTCAGTCTCTTCTCACCTCTGCAATTCGGCATTTTTGTCCATGTTTGAATGAAGGCTGTAATGAGATCAGGAGCTGAGTGGTTCTGCCAGAACCCAAAACTGAGCATCACTAAGCAGGTCATTGCTGAGCAGGTGTTGCTGTCATCAGTGTTGATGACATTTTCTATTATTACTAATGATCAAGAGTAGACCAATGGGGCTATATTTGGCTGGGTTAGATTTTTCCTGCTTTTTATGTACAGGACATAACTGGATAATTTTCCATATTATTGGGGAGATGGCAGCGTTGTAATTGTACTAGTACAGTTGGCTCGGAGAGTGGCAAGTTCTGGCATAGGTCTTCAATATTATTGTCAGCATGTTATCAGGCTCCATAGACTTTGCAGTATCCAATGTCTGCAGCCATTTGTTGATAATATATGGTGTGAATCGAATTAGCATAAGACTGATAGCTGTCATGCTGGGGACCACTGAAGTAGGCTGCAATGAATCATCCACTCGGCACTTCTGGCTGAAGATTGCCTTATCTTTTGAACTGATATGCTAGGCTTATCCATCATTGGTGATGAGGCTATTTGTGGAGCCTCCTTCTCTAGGGAGTTGTTTAATTGGGCTTGACCATTCACAACCGGATGTGGCAGCTTAGATCTGATCCATTGGTTGTGGATTCCTTAGCTCTGTACATTGTTATAGACCAGACCCCACAATATATTTTAAGAAGGTAGTCTACACCCTAACGTTTTCTTATTTTAAAGGTAGATTTGAAGTGCTGTATTCCAAATGGAATGCAACTGGTCGAACTACTTAATGTTAAGCAAAACGCAATTAAAAAACTATATTTAAAATATATACAAAAGGAAGAGGAATTTCAAATAACTTCACTATTGGAAAACTTATCTGAATAATAGATACAATACCAATTGCTAATTAACTGTTCCTAAGCTATCTGTAACTTTCCAGAATAATTTTGACTTACAATCAGATCAAAGTTCAAATTTCATCTCAGAAAATATCTCGTGAAAAGTTTGAGGAACTCCTCTTTATCCTTTTAGCTGTGATATTGCGTAATGGAATGGCCTCTGGAAATCTAGTGGACACATCCATTATTGTGAATTAGTACTGATTCCCACTTCTTGTTTTAGGTAGGGGTCCTAAGCAATCAATTAAGACCCTTGTAAAAAGTTTCTCAAATGCAGGAATGGGAATTGAAGGTACTGATTTTATCACTGCTTGAGGTTTTCCAATTGCCTGATGAGTATGACATGTCCGGCAAAATTCGACTGCATCTTTGTTTTTGTATTTTGGCTTGAGTTTTCCTCATTCTCAAATGACCTCCTACTGGTAATTCATGCGCTACCCATAACATCATCTTTCTATAACCCACCAGTAATATAACTTGATGAACTTCTGCCCATTTCTCGTCGCTTGAATGTGTGAATGTCTCATTTCATCATCAAGACCTCATTTTTAAGATAGTAACATTCTGGGATACATTCAATTTCTGTGTATGCTTTTTGATACAATTGCTTTGGTTTTTTTATCTTTCTGCTGTAATTCAGTTAATTTCTCTGAGCTAAAAGTATCTACTTTGTCCTCCACCTGTTTTTTTTTCTCTCAACTATTTGATCAAACATGGTCTCTGATAATTATACTACAACTTCTTTGTCTTTTCTCTTTGATTTCTCCTCTTACTTCAACCTGTGGCTTTGTGACCTTATTATCCCAAGATATTTTTCCTGTGATACCTCAGTTGCCTAATTTTCCACTGGCTTTACAATCACAGTAGGCAGAACTCCTACCCGTGATCCAGCTCTATCATTACCAAGGACAAATTGTATTCCATGAGCCGAGAATTCATCCAGGAGTCCTACCACCATTTCTTCACTTTTCACTGGGACACTCCGCAACCTCATTTCACATCATGAAGCACTTCTTGTCTCACCATGAATTCTATTTCTTAGCACTTTTTCTGGCAAGAGTCCTTCTGAATTACATATCTCGTCATCTCTCAACATCAAAGATTGATATGCTCCCGTACCTCTTAAAATTGTAATTTCTTTACCTGCTCCTCCTAGCACATGCTAATAAACCTTACCCTCACAAATAAATGATTTAAGATCTGTCACTTTCTTCTCATCTAACCCCTGATGAGGTTGTATGTTCTGGTGTAGCTTTTTAGCTTTCACTGTGCTTTCCTTTACCATTTCAACAAAGTTCACTGGCTTATCATGTTTTCCCAGTACTTTTTCTAAACCACCAACACTTTGACTTCATGTGGCCTACTTTATTGCAGTGAAAACACGTGAGGTTTTTTTACTTCTCTCTGCTTATTTGTTTCCTGTAGTAAATTATCTTTATTATCTTCACTGAGATCTCCTTTTCCCTTACCACCTGAGGATTTCTTTTTTCCCCAATTTCCATCACTCACAGATTGGAATTGATGTTGGAAGCCAAACTTTGATTTACCATCATTACCATCGGCCATTCCAGCTGCTAATCTTACAGTTTTAACACTGCTCTTTCACGAGTTCTCATTACTTCGGGGAGTGAATTTTTGAACTCCTCCAAAATAATTGTTTTTCTAATGTTTGATCTTTTTTCAGTGCCCTTTTAAATCGATTCTCCTTTCTAGTTGCCAAGTTTGGAAGTTCAAATTCTCTCTTTTTCTTTTTTTCTACTCTATCTCTTCTTCCTCTGCTTTTAATCGTTATTCAGACTGTTTTATTTCCTTTTCATGTTAAAGCTGCTCCACTTGCAATTAAATTTTAGCCATTTCCAAAGATTCTGATGGTATTTCGGGCGATTGTAAATGTCGAGCTATTGCTGCAACTATCTCCCCTTTTCGCACAGATAAAGGCAACCCCAACTCCAGCTGGTTTGCCAATTCCAACAGTTTTGCCTTGCTCACTTTCTATAAAACTTCTGAAGTCACTTCCTCCACCCGCAAAAAATCTGAGTGACTAAAAGAGCCTTTGCAACACAAGGCACATGCTATTTAAACCAAATGAATTCAACACCTGAAACAAATGACGCTTAACAAGTAGCACCTGCTGCCTTTGAATCTAATAGTGATAAACCCAACTTGGAATTATAGATTTTGATCCCAGTAAGAGTTCCCAATTTGTTATGGACCAGACCAGAGCCCCTCAATATATTTCAAGAAGATCACCTAGACCCTAACTTTTTCTTATTTTAAAGGTGGATGTGAAATGCTGTGCTTCAGATACAATGTGACTGGTCAAACTACTTGACATTAAGCAAACCACAATTTACTGAAACACTATAGTTAAAATACAAACAAAAGAAAGAGGAATAATTAACTATTGCAAAACTTACCTGAGAAATAGATACAGCACCTAGTACTAATGAACTGTTCCTATACAGTAACATTGCCGAAACAAACCCCTTGTCAAAAAGGCAAATTCAGACAAGTTCTCGCATACAGTTCTCCAATCCAGGAGGGAAAAATAAATCAAGAGAAAGTAGCAGCTAGTAGGCATTCACTGAAGATTCTAACTCATTTGAGGTCCCAAAGGCTTCTGCTTAAAACTAAACCTAAAAACTACAAAAAACTGGAAAGCTTGCTCTGAGAGAGCTGGGCACACCCGGTCTGCTTCCATTGTTCCAACTTTTAAAAAATATGTCCCAAATCCTCACAAATTGTTTCCTTTCTTAGAGACAGCCTGGCGTCTTTGCCTTGCAACTGTCTTCAAACAAAAGGACAAAATAACCTCTTAAAATGACAGCATTGTCACATTGTCACTTGCTGCTTATGCTGTTAAGCCTGCAAGTAGTTCTGTTTGATAACTTCACCTGGTTGACACTTCATTTTTAGGTATGCCTGGTGCTACTTCTGGCATGCCCTTCTGCACTCTCCAGTGAACAGGGAACCCTTGGCTTTACGCTAATGGTTGAATGGGTTATGCCAGACCATGTGGTTTTAGATTGTGCTGGATTGCAGTTCTGCTGTTGTTGATGACTCATAATGCCTCATGAGTGCCAAGACTTGTGTTGTTCGATCTGTTTGAAGTCTGTCCCATTTAGCACTGTGAGACTCCCACACAACACACTGAAGGTATTCTAACTGTAAAGGTGGGACTTTGTCTCCACAAGGACAGTATGGTAGTCACTCTTACAGATACAGTCATGGACAGATGCATTTGATTCCAGCGGATTGGTAAGGATGAGGTCAAGTTTTTCCCTTCTTGTTTGTTCCCTCACCATCTGCTGCAGATTCAATCCAGACGCTATGTCCTTTAGGACCTGAACTGCTTGATCAGAAGTTTCAAGCTGCTCTTGGCAGGGGACATTGTGATCCCCCACCCAGAGTTTTCCATTGACCTCTTGCTACTGTCAGTGTTGCTCAATATTGAGGAGAACTGATTGATCAGCCAAGGAAGAGTGATACGTGGTTATCAGTTGGAGGTTTCCTTGCCAATGTTTAACCTGAAGCCAAGAGACTTTATGGAGTCCACAATCAGTGTTGAGGACCCAAGGGCAACTCCCTCCCAACTCTATGTCAAACCTCTGCTGTGTCTGTCCTACCAGTGGGGCAGGACATATCCAGAGATGGTGATGATGGTATCTGGCACATTGTCTGTAAGGTATGATTCTGTGAGTATAGCTATGTCAGGCCATTGCTTACCTAGTCTGTGAGACAACTCTGCCAATTTTGGCACTAGGCACTGATTTATTGAAGAGGACTTTGCAGGGTCAACAGGGCTGTTTCTGTCATTGTCTTCTGATGCCAAGTGGTCTGTTAAGTTTTGTTTCTTTGATACTTTGTAGTGATTAGTACAATTGAGTAGCTTGCTAGGCTATTTCAAAGGACAACTAAGAGTGTCATATTGCTGTGGGAGTCATATGTAGGCCAGACCAAGTGAGGATAGCAGATTTGCTTCCCTGAACAACATTACTGAACCATGTATCTTCTGCTTTTCTTCCCATGCATTTGCTGCTTGCCCTTCTCTGTGTTGAAGAGGACAGGTTTGGAAGCTTTTGCCAAATGATACAGTGCATTTTATTGATGGTTCGCCTCTACTACAATTTACCAGTGGTAGAAGGATTGAATGTGTAAAGTGGTGGATAGGATACCAGTCAAGAGGGAAACATTGTCCTGGATGGTATTGAGCTTCTTGAGTGTTGTTGCATCTGCAATCATCCAGGCAAATGGAGAGTTTTAAATTACATTTCTGACTTGTGCCACATAGTTAGTGGGCAGGCCTTAGGGAGAGAGAAGGTGAGTTATTCAACACCGATTTTCTTGCTTCTAACTTACTCATGTATTTACTCAGTTTTTGTATGACTGGTCCACTTAAGTTTCTGATCAGTTGCAACCCCCAAGATCCTAATTACCCTTTATCCTAATTACCTAATTACAAAGCTGGGATGAGATTTATTTGTAGTTGTTTCAACAAACACTAATTCTTTAGACAAGGTTTGTGGATACTGAAAGCCTGTGAACACACCTCTTATTGCAGATTATTTATCCCTCTTTTCTACAGCCACAACATAAGTCAGGTGCAATTCTGATGTAAAGAGTGAATTTCTGTGGCAATACCATTTCTGTGCATAACTGCACCATTTGACACCTGATGCATCTTGTCCATGTATTTTGGAAAGGGTATAAACCTGCTGTATGGTAAATATGATCCAAATTAGTATTCAGAGCTGCATTACGTTTACACCATTCAAAACCAAAGTTTTGGGACCAAAACATTTGCCATTTATATGATCTGCTTATGATTTCTCAGCTTACATCAGACCTTTATGGTTACTTGAAGAAAGTTTTAGCACCAAAACAACCAAGTGGATGCTTGAAAATTTAAAATAAATCAGAAATTGCTGGCAACACAGTTAACGTCCACTTCTCTGTCATTCAATGCAACCTGATCTGCGTATTTCCAGCGCTTTTTTTTGTTTTTATTTTTGTAGATTGTTACTTCTATCTGTGAAGCAAACTTTCAAAATTAAGTTTGAAGTAGTCTTGTATTAGATTTTGAGACATCAACTTAGTCTTGCTAAAACCAGTTATTTACAAGTGGTCTACATCCCTGAAAAGCAAAGAGCTATAGGCTATCTCGATGGTCAACTTAACATACTCTTTTTTTGTAACAACGGCAATGCATTTTGTAACTCATGAAGATGAGGTTATTGTACCAATTAATGAGTTAATGTTGAAGCTGTGTTTAGCCCCAACAAATCTGATGATGTGATAGTCTTTGGGTGGAGAAGAACAGTCTAGCATGAGGTCCGAAGGAAGACACACATGACACTTCTGGTACTCAATAGTCTTGTAATTATATTTAACAGTCAATTATACCAATTATCATACAATAAACTATATCTTGCTGTGCAAGGATAAGTCCCTGTTCTCATTAAGACCTGATAGTGATTTACCCTCTACCACTGCTAATTAGATAAGCCCCATGATAAATTGTGGAAAGGAGGTATAGGTGGCAGCACTCTACCTTGCAAGCCACCAGTGGTTGGTACCCGAAAATACAACAGCTGTGCTCTGAATTCACTATTCACGTGATCTGCTGTTCCATACATTACAGGCAGGATGCTGGAAGAACCTAGCAAGCCAAACAGCATCAGGAGTTGGAGACATTGACATTTCGGGTGTAACCCTTCTTCAGGACAGGTGTTGAGTATAGGGGGAACTACAGATAAAGGGGGTGGTGGGGCAGGGTGGTGAAATGGGGATAGGTGAAGACAGGCAGAGGGAATGACCTGGTTGGTCAATGGGAGGAATAAATCTGGTAGGTGGCTGGAAGGAGTGGAAGGAAGGGAATGGGAGAGGGAGGGGCTGGGGAAGGAGTCAGGGGAAGGGAAGGGAGGTTATTTAAAATTGGAGAAATCAGTGTTGAGTCCTCCAAGCTGTAGGCTGCCCAGGCAGAAGATGAGGTGTTGTTCCTCCAATCTTTTCATTTTGTGGTCAAAGAGCTGGAGGGCTTAGGAGGTCACGGCGTTGTGACAGTGAGAAAGGGACTCAGAGAGCATATGTCTGAGGGAGGCAGAGAACTTCTTCAAAGTGGGTATCCTTTGAAGAGACTTCACAGTGGAATAAACTTGGTTAGAGACAAAAAATGAGTTTCAACTTTGCTCACAAGTTATGCAATATTGTATTGAATTCCACTGATATCATATTAACAGCATTATCCTTGATGTGGAGGTGCTGGTTTTGGACTGCGGTGGACAAGCTCGGAAACCAAACAACACTGGTTTGTAGTCCAATATGTTTATTTGAAATCATAAACTTTCGAAGTTCTGCTCCTTCGTCAAACCTCACTTATTTTAAAAAAAACTCCAAGTTGGTTGAATATAATTTTCTCTTAAGAAATCCGTGCTGCCTCTACTTAGACAATCCACATCTTTTCCTTGTGACGATTAATTCTATACCAGATAATTGCTGCTATACACTGTAATGACTGGTCTATAATTGTTGAGGTTTTTCTTAATTTTTTAAATTTGAAAGAAGATATAATAGTTGCAATTCTTCAGTCCTCAGACACCTCACCTGAGTCTAGGGAGATTGAAAAATTATGGCCAGTACCTCCCAACTTCCATTCTCACTTCCTTTAATTTTTTTTACATTAATCTGTACAAAGATATAACACACTTCTGGATTTCAAGCCTGGGTCTCCTTGCTCAGAGGTAAGGATCTACCAATGCGCCACAAGAGCCCTTCGTACTTTCTTCAATATCCTTGGGTGCACCTCAACAGCCCAGGTGCCTTGTTGTTTACTTTAAATAGTGACAGTCTATCCAATTTTGCCTCATTATCCACTGATCCAGTTCTTCACTCAAACACCAAAACCTGGAGCTGGCACTTCCCACATACGTAATTGTCCAGGATACTACTGTGTACACAATTGCCCACATATTTCAGGGTAATCATTCCACCCAACTGAGCTGTCCTGTCATGTCTTAACTTTACTTCACTTACAGTGACTTTCTTTTTCTTTAGTTATTTGTATTACTTTATTCTATGGCCCTTAATTTAATGTTTTGCCCAATTCCTAGTTTTAACTCCAAGTAATTGCTACTTTAAAAAAATGCTTTTCTCATTTACAACTTTTTAAAGACTTTCTCAATGAGCAGTTTCTTATCAATGAACTTATGATTTTCCTGCAAAGTCATTCTTCAAACTTTCTGTTCAAAATCAGTGTTCTACAGCTTACGTGGAAGCAGCATTCTCCTATACATTCTACAAACAGAATCAATCTCTCGCTTTCTCCTTGGTAAATGTAGATTGCAAGCATCTCTCTTCAGAAATGCTGAGTGTATTTTAAATCTAACAGTCTCTTGTAGTGCAAGATAGTTAGGGAAAGTCAAACCATGCACACTTTTTCACAGCACGTTTTACTGCAAAAATGTATGTTATTCATAAAAAAGGTCTTTATGCACTTAAACAATAATGAAAGCAGTTCTGTAGTGTCTTTGCACATTAAGAACAAACAAACATTAGAATTTTGCATTCCTTACAGTTACAAAAAACCCAAGGCATTTCTTACTTATGCGGGTAATTATTTATAAACATTTGAGACACTGATAACCGCTAAATAAACCTACACCTTCGTCTTTCCACTACAGTGAGAAAATTCCTTGACCCAGTATGATACTCTTAAGTCTGTGTAGAACCAGACAACAATTGGAGTATGGCAAATCTACAATGTAAAATTCTTGATTTACATGAAAATGAAGATGTGTGGGTTTGTAGATTGGCAGATGACACAAAGATCAGTGGAGTTGTGAATAGTGTAGAATGTTGTCAAAAGAGTACTGCAAGATATAGAACAGTTGCAGATATGGATGGAGAAATGGCAGATGGAGTTTAAAGCTTAAAAATGTGTTGCTGGAAAAGCGCAGCAGGTCAGGCAGCATCAAAGGAACAGGAGAATCGACGTTTCGGGCATAAGCCCTTCTTCAGAGCACATTCCTGAAGAAGGGCTTATACCGGGAACGTCGATTCTCCTGTTCCTTTGATGCTGCCTGACCTGCTGCGCTTTTCCAGCAACACATTTTTAAGCTCTGATCTCCAGCATCTACAGTCCTCACTTTCTCCCAGATGGAGCTTAATCCAGGTAAGTGTGAGATGCTGCACTTTGGAAGATCAAATGTTAAAGAAAAGTATACAGTTAATGGCACAATCCAGAACAGCATTGACATAGAGGGATCTTGGAATTCAAGTCCATAGCTCTCCAAATAGATAGGTTGGTAAAGGAGGCATATGGCATGCTTACCTTTATTGGTCAAAGAATTGAGTTACAAGTCAGGATGTCACGTTGCAGCCTCATAAGACAGTTTAGGGCACACTTAGAGTATTATATTCAATTTCGGTCGCCACATTATAAGAAGGATGTGGAAGCTTTGGAGAGGATGCAGAAGAGGTTTGCCAAGATTTTACTTGGATTAGGGGGTATGACCTATAAAGAGGGATTGGGAAAAATAGGGTTGTATGTGCTCTGAAGCAGCAGAGGCTGAGGGGAGGCTTGACTGAAGTCTATAAAATTAGGAAATGCATAGATAGAGTTGGTGGTCAGAATCTTTTTCCTAGAGTTGAAATATTTAATACTAGGGAGCGTGCATTTAAGTTGAAAGGAGGAAAGATCAAAGGTGATGTGAGGGGCAAGTTTTTTATACAGAGAGTGGTAGGAGTCTGAAATGTGCTGGTGGGGGCAGACATGAAAGGATCATTTAAAGGGCGTTTTGAAAAGCACATGAATATGTAAGGCTTAGAAGGATATGGAACAAGGATAGATAGAAGGGATTAGTTTACTTTCACATCGTGTTTGGCCCAACATTGTAGGCCATAGGGACCAACATTGTAGGGTCCTTCGGTCCAACTCGTCCATACCGGTCTGATATCCCAATCCAATCTAGTCCCACCTGCCAGCACCTTGCCGATATCCCTCTAAACCTTTCCTATTCATATACTCATTCAGATGCCTTTTAAATGTTGCAGTTGTACTAGCCTCCATCATTTCCTCTGGCAGCTCATTCCATACATGTACCACCTTCTGAGTGAAAAAGTTGCCCCTTAGGTCTCCTTTATAATCATATGATATATGATTTCAAAAAAAACTAAGTGTTTTCTATGCTGTATGATGATATTTTGGCTTGAGAATGCAGAAGCTATTTAAAAGTATTTTTGACACTTGGAAACATGGAACGGATCTTCAAGAATATAAATATCTCACCAAACTTTACCACTGGTCTAATTTGATTTTGGTTTGCATTGCTGAATATAGATTTATAATGTGTCACATCTCACTTTGAAACTTAATGAAAGGTAACTCTTAATTGGGTTCACTTATTGCAGCATGAACCTTCTAACGTACAGGTTCTGAACATTATCCTGCCTTGATCATGATAATTTGTGGGCATAATGCATTTATAGTACTCTATCTGGTATATCATTTCAGTGAAAATATTGGAATATTTCTGTTCAGATGCTGGGTCAACATATATCAAATGAGGTTTTGATATGATGAACTGGTTGTGGAAGAGATCATTGTTAGGTATTAAACTGCACAATTTAAGGGGCATTACAGCTAATGGGCAAATTCAATAGACTGAAAAATTAAGAATTGGCTCCAGCAAGGACTTGTGAAGGGGGTAAAAGCTTTTGCATACTGATGTTACAATTGGGTGGATGGGGAGAGGAGGTGGTATCCAAGGCGAATTGGAAAGAGAGTGATTAAGAAGTCATTGGCAATTGCTCAAAACCTAAGATCTCTTCTTTCTGTCCAGCAGTCCCACACCTACTTGCCAGCAGGTAGAAGTATTCATTTACATCAACAAGGTCAGAAATGTTGACTAATGGTACCAAGTGAGCTTTCATTTAAATGTTTAACTTTTTTAGTCCAATTAGAAATGTGATAACAATCATAAGGATTATTATCCAGTGAAGGAATACATTCAAATAAATGTTTTGTGCATTCTCTTTCATATTGAGTATTGAAATTATATAATTTGAATATACACATGCCTATAAGAGTTAATTTCTCTATCAGAACTCCATCTCATGACACTGATTTGCTCTGAGACTTGTCAAATAAATAAACATTCACTGTCTAAAAAAACTTGCATTCTTTTCCATTGCAAGGGGAAATCAATACAATTTGCAGATGCAATAAACTATAGGTAGACAAACTGCAGGCATTCATTCATTTATCTTGGATAAAAAGACCATTAAGGTACATCTCAGTTGACTCAGCATAAAAAGGTAATGTGGGTGTCAAAATCTAAACTTGGTTTATGCAGAACAACACTAAAAAAAAAGTTTATTGACAGCCATGCTATGAATCTTTTCTCATTTCCAAACTGAAAAGAAAACACATTTACTGGACACTCAGGAATTGAAAGGGAAACTGGTTTGGGCTTTCTGATTTCATCTTTTGTCAGTACTATGTAACTTGGGTGTGTAGAGACAGTAATTATTGCCAGGATGTGCATGCTGGTTTGTGATTGATGTTGACAGTGACACTGTGTACCTGCCTAATAACCAAGAAATGCATCTAATTTTGTATGTTAGTATGTGACTCTTCTGTCATTCATTATGCAAGTCATGAATGTTGTCAGATTCACACTTATCAAAAGTACTGAACATACTGAATTAATAATATTATAACTAAGAGCACACAGACAGAATTCTTGGCTAATCTGTAAGAGAAATGGCTATTAAGGCAACAGTACTCTGTGATCAGGTAGTAATGAGAATCCTATATAAGGTTTCTGTAAAGTTAAAGTTGCTGATCATTTCATTATGTTATGAAGTTGAAGGCGTGTACTGTACCTTTAAGTGAGAGTGAATGCTGTTCTGCACTGAGAGCTTACAGAGCAGTCTCTGAGTGTACTGGAAAATTGAAAACATTTAACATTTGGCTGTTAAATGGCTACCTGAGTTGGTTGTTGTTTTGACAGTAATTCAAATTTAACCTATCAGTTTATGTTAAGCTCCAGGATGCTAAAAACCCAATCGCGTTTGACGTTATTGGTTTGATGTTGGCAGAACAATGAGACAATCCGATGCTGGGGGTATTAAAAAACAGGCAATTTGAAAGTCAGACAGCGTAACTGCCATTGAGACAAATCCAAGAAATTAGGAACGTTCTCTATCAAAAGTACCTTTTCATATAAAACATCTTCATATCAAAAAGGAAGAAGATGACCCAGGGAGATCTCAGCCGGAAGAAGAAAGACACCAGCGATAACAGCCGTTGCATAATTTTGAAATGAAATTGATGTAATTTTAATTAGTGTTTTATTGGAACAGTATATTGTTATGGAGTCAGAGATATGTAGTAAGCAGTTAAGAGAAAGGGGTCTTAGAATTGTGAATAGTTGTTGTTTAATGTTCACTTTTAGAGTTTAAAAAATTGACATTATTTCCTTTGGATAGTGGAATTTGAGAGTTCTCTGTCACTCATACTTTAACAGATTATGAGGCGAGATTAGCTTTTCTGGGTGTTTGGTTTAATTAACAGAAGGGTTCACTGCTGTGCTGTAACAATTAGCCCATTTAACTTTTGCTGTGCTACATTGCTTTCCTAAGTTTTTCGAAACAATATTAATATTCAATAGTGCCTTCTTGTAGCAGGCTACTTTTATTAATATCAGTGGCTGTTGGATCATCCTCCATTCTTTATGATATCTCTTGATATCTCTAGTTTTTCATGTTAGAGTTAGCAGGTTGCCACTTTCTTCATACCTTTTATGTTACCAAAATTCTTTATACGTCTTTCCTTCTGCAAAATGCAAAACTGCCATATTAAGCAATTGCAAGCCTTGAAATCCTGTAACTGAACAAAGTGTAGTAAGAATGCAACAATAATTTGTATTTCTGAAGCACTTCTAATGTAATGAAACTTTGCTAGGTACTTTAAAGTAGCATTTTAAAACAAAATACCGAGACACATTAGGAGATATTAGATTAGATGACAAAAGGCCAAAGAGGAAGATGAGGTGAGAAGGAGGTTGTTCCAGAGCTTCAGTTTGAAGTAAATCCAGGTGTTACAATGATTAAAATCAGAGATGCTGAAGAGGCAGAATTGGATGAATCCATCTTGGAAGATGGTAATCTGGAATAGACAAGATAGGGAGAGATGTCATGGCGAGATTTTAAACAAAGATAAAATCAAGACATTGCTTCCTTGGGACTAACACAGGTCAGCAAATGGAGCGTGATAGACGAATAAAGTTTGCGTTAAGACATGAAGAGCAGCAACAAACACAGAGAATGTTGGAGCATCTCAGCAGGTCAGCGGCAGTGGAACAAGAAACAGAGTTAACATTTCGAGTCCAGTATGGCTTCTTCATAACTGAAAGATGTGGGGAAATATTTTTTAATACTTTTGACAGAGGTGGGGGCTAAGTGCAAAAAACAAAGGTGTTGTTAATTGTGAAGAAAGCGGGAAAGAAAGAAAGAAAATAGATGGAAATTAACGTGCAAAAGGAAGAGAATGAGTTGTCTCTACTGAGCGCGAACTGAATCAGACATAAACAAGACAAGACAGTGAATTTGCGGGAGGGGTTGATTTTATGCAGGAGATGCGGGAGAAAGAGAATGTAAAAAGGAGGACAGAAATAATGCAGTCATTTTCTGAAGTTATTGAATTTGATTTTGAAAACTTGAGGCTGTAAAGTGCCATTTCTCAAGTTTACATTGTGCTGAGTTGAAAAATTGCAGTAAGTCCAAGACAGAAATATTAACATGAGAGCAAAATGGTTAATTAAAATGACAAGCAGGCTAATTTCTACAGACAAAGCGGAGGTGTTCTGCAAGGCAGTAACCTAGCCTGGATTTGGTCTTGCTAATATAAGGGAGACCACATTGTGAGCAGCAAATGCAGTAGACTAGGTTGAAAGAAGTACAAGGGAAATGTTGCTTTAACTGGAAGGTGTTTAGGGCGTTGGACAGTGAGGAGGGAAAAGGCAAGTGTTAGTCCTTCTGTGATTGCATGCGAGGAGTTTCGGGGTGGGGGTGGGAAGAAGCATTAGCATTGGTGGAGGAGTGCACCAGATATCATGGAGGGATTGTTCCCTGCAGAATGTTGAAGTGGAGGAGAGAGAAAGATATATTGAGGGTGGCATCCAGCAGGAGGTGGCTGAAATGATGTGGATGATCCTTTGACTAGAGGGGTGGAAAGTCAGGTCAAGATGAATCTTACTGTTCTTCTGGGAAGGAGGGAAAGGGATGAGAACAGAAGTGCAAGGAATGGTTGGATATGGCTGATATAACTAGCCTTGCATCCATTGAGGAGAAAGTGAGGTCTGCAGATGCTGGAGATCAGAGCTGGAAATGTGTTGCTGGAAAAGCGCAGCAGGTCAGGCAGCATCCAGGGAACAGGAGAATCGACGTTTCGGGCATAAGCCCTTCTTCAGCCCAGCTTGCATCCATTGACTACATCTATATTTCCCGCTGCCTCAGGAAAGCAATCAACATAACCAAAGACCTCATCCATCTTGATTTTACTCTCTTCCACCCTCTTCCATCAAGCAAAAGAATATAAAAATTTGAAAACATGCACAAACCGATTCAAACACAGCTTCTTCCCCACTGTTATCAGACTTTTGAAAGGACCTCTCAAATATTAATTCTGATGTCTCTCTCTCTGCACCTTTTCTGCAGCTGTAACACTGTATTCTGCATTCTTCTGCTACCTGATGTACTTTGTATGGTAAGATTTGCCTGTAGAACATGCAAAACAACAATTTTCACTGTATCTCGGTATATGGGACAATAATAAATCAATTAAATCATTAATAGAGTCATAGAGATGTACAGCATGGAAACAGACCCTTCAGTCCAACTCGTCTATGCCGACCAGATATCCCAACCCAATGTAGTCCCACCAGCCAGCACCTGGCCCGTATTCCTCCAACCCCTTCCTATTCATATACCCATCCAAATGCCTTTTAAATGTTGCAATTGTACCAGCTTCCACCACTTCCTCTGGCAACTCATTCCATACATGTACCACCCTCTGTGTGAAAACGTTGCCCCTTAGGTCTCTTTTATATCTTTCCCCACTCACCCAAAACCTATGCCCCCTAGTTCTGGACTCCCCGACCCCAGGGAAAAGATTTGGTTTATTTATCCTATCCATGCCCCTCATAATTTTGTAAACCTCTATAAGGTCATCCGTCAGTCTCCAACGTTCCAGAGAAAACAGGCTCAGCCTGTTCAGCCTCTCCCTATAGTTCAAATCCTCCAACCCTGGCAACATCCTTATAAATCTTTTCTGAAACCTTTCAAGTTTCACAATGTCTTTCCAATAGGAAGGAGACCAGAATTGCATGCAATATTCCAACAGTGGCCTAACCAATGTCCAGTACAGCCGGAACATGACCTCCCAACTCCTGTACTCAATACTTTGACCAAGAAAGGAAAGCATACCAAACGCCTTCTTCACTATCCTATCTACCTGCGATTCCACTTTCAAGGAGCTATGAACCTGCACTCCAAGGTCTCTTTGTTCAGCAACACTCCCTAGGACCTTACCATTAAGTGTATAAGTCCTGCTAAGATTTGCTTTCCCAAAATGCAGGACCTCACATTTATCTGAATTAAACTCCATCTGCCACTCCTCAGCCCATTGGCCCATCTGGTCAAGATCCTGTTGTAATCTGAGGTGTCACATTCTACTTCCTACATTCTACATTCTACATTCAATCAATTACTCAACCAAAATGGGTGAATCCTGGGTTGAGGAAAAAGGACATCATGTCAGAGGAGCCTGATGTAAAGTGGCAGTATCAGAACAGATGCAACAGAAATGGGCATGGAAGGGTATGGAGGGCAGAGTTTTGGGGTGGGTTCAAGTGTAGAGATAGAAGCATAAACTTGTGCAGCACAGAAACAGAACCTTTCGTACAACTTATCAACACTGACAATACATCCTTGTTTAATCCAGTCCCCTTTGCCAGCATTTGGCCCATATCCCCCTAAACCCTTCCTATTCAATTCTCCATCCAGACGCCTTTTGAATGTTGTACCTTCCTCCACCACTTACTCTGGCACCTTGTTCCATACACGTACCACCGTCTGTGTGAAAAAGTTGCCCCTTATGTCCCTTTTAAATCTTTTTCCTCTCACATTAAACTCCTGTATGCCCTATAGTTTTAGATTCCCCGACCCCAGGAAAACGCCTTGGCTATACACCCTATCCATGCCCCTCATAATTTTGTAAACCTCTATAAGGTCACCCCTTAGCCTCCAACGTTCTAGGGAAAATAGCCCCAGCCTATTCAGTCTCTCATAGAGTCATAGAGATGTTCAGCATGGAAACAGACCCTTCGGTCATGCCGACCAGATATCCCAACCCAATCTAGTCCCACCTGCCAGCACCCGACCCATATCCCTCCAAACCCTTCCTATTCATATACCCATCCAAATGCCTCTTAAATGCTGCAATTGTACCAACCTCCACCACTTCCTCTGGCAGCTCATTCCATACAAGTACCACCCTTTGAGTGAAAAAGTTGCCCCGTAGGTCTCTCTTATATCTTTCCCCTCTCACCCAAAACCTATGCCCTCTATTTCTGGACTCCCCGACCCCAGGGAAAAGACTTTGTCTATTTACCCTATCCATGCCCCTCATAATTTTGTAAACCTCTATAAGGTCACCTCTCAGCCTCCGACACTCCACGGAAAACAGCCCCAGCCTGATCAGCCTCTCCCTACAGCTCAAGTACTCCAACACTGGTAATACCGTTGTGAATCTTTTCTGAAATAATGAGTAGAATTTTCTGGGTCTGATGAAGTGAGAGGACCTTTGAAATTGGGATGGGTTGTCATTGAGACCAATACTTGATGCCATCCTATCTCTGTAAACGTAAGTTCCAGCTGGGAAGGCCTGTGGGTGACTTCCTGTTTTGCTTCCACTTGCAATCCTTAAGTGATAAATTTAAAAATCTCTTAATTCCCTAATCAATTAATGACCATTTAAAGGCCTGTTTCTTCCTGGACTGTGATCTTTGCTGTTTCAGGTGGGAAAATTCTAACTTCATCTTTAATTTACGCAGTTGCATGTATCAATTTGGGGCGAGCAATAAACAAAGAAATAACAAATGCCTGTAAAAATGGTATGGCCATTATCATGGGGGGATTTTAATCTCCATGTTGTTTGGTTGAACCAGGTCGGTCAGGGTAGCCTTGAGGAGGAGTTCATTGAATGTATCTGCGATATTTTTCTTGAACAGTATGTATTGGAACCGAAGAGGGAGCAAGCTTTCCTAGATCTGGTCCCTGTGTAATAAGACAAGAATAATTAATGATGTCATAGTTAGCAATCCTCTTGGAAGAAGCGATCACAATATGGTTGAATTTAGAATACAGGTGGAAAATGCAAAGATAAAAATCAAATACCAAGGTCCTGTGCATAATCAAAGGAGACTACAATAGAGTGAGGGAGGAGCTGCTAAAGCAGACTGGAAACAAAAACTTTATAGTAGGACAGTTAATAAACAAGTTTCAAAGTGCTCCCCAAAAGTATATGCCAGTCAAAAGGAAGGACTGTTGGAAAAGGTGTAATCCACCATGTGTGTCTAAGGAAATAAGGGATGCTATCAAATTGAAAGAGGAGGCATACAAAGTGGCCAAGATCACCAGGAAACTAGAAGATTGGCAAAGGTTTAAAGGTCAACAGAAAGCCACAAAAATAGGTATAAATAAAAGTAAGATAGATTATGAGAATAAACTACCTCAAAATATAAAGATAGATAGGAAAGGTTTCTATAAATATGTAAAATGAAAAAGAGTGGCTAAAGTAAACATTGGATCCTTTAGAGGATAAGAAGGGGAATTTTTCACAGTGGAAGACATGAATAACATGCAAGTAATTGACAAAGAGACAAAGGTAGGTGAGAACGTGGAAATAATCATTATCACAAAAGAGGTAGTATTGGGCGAGCTAATGGAGCTAAGTGTAGACAGGTCTCCTGGTCCTGATGGAATGCATTCCAAGGTACTAACAGTGACTGCAGGAGAAAACGCAAATGCACTTGTAACTTTCTAAAATTCACTGGACTCTGGTGCAGTTTCAGCAGATTGAGAAACAGCAAGTGTGATGCCACTGTTTAAAAAAGTAGGTAGACAAAAGATGGGCAATTATAGATGGTTAGCTCAACTTCTGTAGTCTTTAGTCTATTATCAAGGAAGAAATAGCAAGGCATCTAGTTAGAAATTGTCCTTTTGGACAAATACAGCATGGGTTCATGAAGAGCAGGTCATGCTTAACTAATTGACTGCAATTCTATGAAGACACTACAAGCACCTTGGACAATGGGGACCCAGTAGATGTGGTGGGTCTAGATTTCCAAAAGGCGTTCAACAAGATGCCACACAAAAAGGCTCCTATATAAGATAAAGATGTGAAGCATTATGGGCAATGTATTAGCATGGATAGAGGATTGGTTAACTAACAGGAAGAAAAGAGTGGGGATAAATGAGTGCTTTTCTGGTTAGCAATCAGTGACTAATGATATGCTTCAGGGATCAGTGGTGGGACTGCAATTACTCACAATTTACAGAGACAGTTTGGAGTTGGGAACCACATGTTGTGTGTCAAAGTTTGTGGGCGGCATGGTGGCACAGTGGTTAGCACTGCTGCCTCACGGTGCCAGAGACCTGCGTTCAATTCCCACCTCAGGCGACTCTCTATGTGTAGTTTGCACATTTTCCCCATGTCTTTATGGGTTTCCTCCGGGTGCTCCAGTTTCCTCCCACAATCCAAAAATGTGCAGGTTAGGTGAATTGGCCATGCTAAATTGCCCGTAGTGTTAGGTGAAGGGGTAAATGCAGGGGAATGGGTCTGGGTGGGTTGCGCTTCGGCGGGTCGGTGTGGACTTGTTGGGCCGAAGGGCTTGTTTCCACACTGTAAGTAATCTAATCTGATGACACTAAGAGCAAACTGTGCAGAGGACTGTGAAACTTTGCAAAGGGACATAGTTGAAGTGAGTGGGCAAAAATCTGGCAGGTGGAGTACAATGTTAATAAATGTGAAGTCATCCATTTTGATAGGAATAACAGTAAAAAGGACTATTACTTGAACGGTTAAACAAAAAATTGCAGCATGCTGCTGTGCAGACGGACATGGGATGTCCTTATGCATCAATCACAGAGGTTGGTCTGCAGGTGCAACAGGTAAATAAGAAGGCAAATGGAATTTTGTCCTTCATTACTAAAGGGATTTAGTTTAAAAGCAAGGAGGTAATTTTGCAGCTGTATAGATTGCTGGTGAGGCCAGGTCTGGAGTACTGCGTGCAGGTTTGGTCTCCTTACTTGAGAGGGGTTGCAGAAGATGTTCACTAGGTTGATTCCAGAGTTGAGGGGGTTGGCTTATGAGGAGGGACTGAGTAGACTGAGATTATATTCATTGGAATTTAGAAGGATGAAGGGGGATCTTTTTGAAACATATAAAGTTAGGGAAGGAATAGACAAGGTAGAAGTAGAGGGAGTGTTTCCACTGGTAAGTGAAACTAATTCAAGAGGGCATAGCCGCAAAATTAGGGGGAGCAGATTTGGGATTGAATTGAGAAGGAACTTCTTCACCCAGAGAGTTGTAAATCTATTGGAATTCCCTGCCCAGTGAAGCAGTTGAGGCTTCCTCAGTAAATGTTTTTAAAGCTAAGGTAATTTGTTTGAGCAGCAAAGTAATTAAGGGTTACAGTGAGAGCGCAGGTAAGTGGAGCTGAGGCCACAAGAAGCCATGACCTTATTGAATGGCAGAACAAGCTCGAAAGGCCAGATGGCCTACACCTGCTCCTTTTTTCTTATATCTTATGTGAGTTGGAGGAGGGGTCTTCGACCTACAACAATTTCTGCTTAACTGAGAACATTGTCATTGTACAGGAGAGTGGATGCTGACAGGCAAACCCCTTTCTCTACTTCTGACCATCATGGTTGACCCCAACCTTGCTGCGACTCCATCTCATGAAACATTCTTCCCTCAACCCTCCAAACCTTTCCGTGGGTTGCTCCTTGATACTTGGTCTCCATGGATGCTGAACCCACAGCAGCCATAGCTTGCTCTCTGTCATTGTTGTGTGCTCGAGCTACCAACCTTTCTGTTTAGACAGCTTGAAGTGAGCAGACATGATATCCTGGAGTCCCTAGTTTGGAAAAAGACTTTCCACTGTACACGTGCCTGATAGGCAAGAAAGCCATCGTCTTTACTTATTAGAGTGATTGCAGGTATCTTGTGATTTTTTTTCAGACAGTGCATTCTGAAGATTCCATCCAATGAGTATTCATTGTATGAAAATGTGTTACACGTTGTCATAGGACATTATAGGAGGCTTGTTCCATTACAGACATGCAGCTGAGTTGATTTCTAATTATGATCTATGATCAAGGTAGCAAAAATTTCAGCTCCTATCTAATTAGTTCACCTGGCATGCCAATTTTCCTGCTTTTGTAGTTCCCCAAAAAATCCCCCTACCTATATTTCCTTGGGTGAGGGATGGAGGTGTTAGTAATAAAACATTGTAGCATTCAGAAGAAAATATTGCCTAATGCAGTGATGATGATAATTTTCAATGAGCATTATATACAAATTTATGGATGACTAGTACTTACAGTTCATCACTTGACTTGATGCAGTTCACTAAAGCCTCAATGATTTATGTTACTCGTGGTGTTAGAAGACATTTTCAAAATTAATTATTGGGATATATTGTGTTATATGAAAGGAGCTTATTCTAATGTTTTGCTAACAGAGCAGTCACTGTTCTTATCAGGAACAATAGAATATCTGTAATGTTCATAATATTTGTAACTCCTCTGGAACTGGATCCTCAACTTCCTCACCCACAGACCGTAATCAGTAAGAATTGGCGATAACACCACCTCCTCGATAGTCCTCAACACCGATACTCCGCAAAGCTGCATACTCAGCCTTTATTATATTCCTTATATACGCAGGATTATGTGGCCAAATTCTACTGTAACTTCATTTAAAGGTTTGTTGATGACACCATTGTGGTGGGTCAGATCTTAAACAATGGCAAGACAGAATACAGGAAAGATATAGAGAGCTTAGTGGCATGATGTAAAGACAACAATGGCTTCCTCAATGTCAGCAAAAGGAAGGAGCTGGTCATTAACTTTGGGAAGAGGAGTGGAGGTCATGCCCCTGTATCAATGGTGCTGAGGTAGAGATGGTCGAGAGTTTCAAGTTCCTAAGAGTGATGATCACCAATAACCTATCCTTGTCGACACTACAGTCAAGAAAGCACAACAACACCTCTACTTCTTAAGGAGGACAAGAAAAATAGGAATGCCCGTAAAGACACTTACCAATTTTTATTGATGCACCATAAAAAGCACTCTATCTGCATGCATCATTGTTTGGTATGACAATTGCTCTGCATAGGACTGTAAGAAGTTACAGAGGATTGTGAACACAGCCCAGTCCATCACGCAAACCACCCTTCCATCCATTGAATCCATCTACATTCCTGCTGCCTCAGGAAAGCAGCCAACATCATCGAAGAGCCCCCACCCCAGCCCAGTTATAATCTCTTCTAACCTCTTCTGTCGGGCAGAAGATACAGAAGTTTAAATACACGTCCCAATTGACTCAACAGCTTCTTCCCCACTGTTAACAGACTGCTAAATAGACCTCTCAAATTTTAAATTTAAATGTTGATCTCACTCTTTGTGCACCTTCTCTGCAGCCATAACAGTATATCTTCATTCTATTCCCTTAATGCACTTTGTGTGGTATGGTCTGCTTGTACTGCATGCAGAAAAAAACTTTTCTCTGTACCTAGGTACATGTAACAATAATAAATCAAACCAAAAGGCTAAGTAAATTTGGCATGTCCACAATGACTCTTACCAATTTTTATAAATGTGCCACAGAAAGCATCCTATGTGGATGCATCGCAGTTTGATGTGGCAATTGTTTTGCGTAAGACTGTAAATAATTACAGAAAATTGTCAATGCAGCTCAGTTCATCAGCCTTCCACCTGTTGAATCCATCGATACGTCCTGCTCCTTCTGGAAAGCAGCCAACATAATCAAAGTTCTCTCTCACCCCAGTTCTACTCTCTTCCACTCTCTTCCATTGGGCAGAAGACATAAAAGTTTGAAAACGTGTGCCAAAAGATTTAAGAATAACTTCTTCCCTGTTGTTATCAGACTTTTGAATGAACCTCTCATCTCTTAAAGGTATTCTTTCTCTGCACATTCTCTGTAGCTGCAACACTGTATTCTGCATTCTGTTCTTTTATCCTGATGTACGTATGTATGCTGTGATTTGCCTGGATAATACACAAAGCAATACTTTTCTTTGTATCTCAGCGCATATGATAATAATAAAATCATATCAAAACAAATCCAATACTTATGCTTAGTAGTCAAAGTTAACCAATACATCAAATTGAATTCACTGTTACATTTCTGATCTGATAGAGAGTCATAGAGACATAGAGATGTACAGTATGGAAACAGACCCTTCAGTCCAACCTGTCCACGCCGACCAGATATCCCAACCCAATCTAGTCCCACCTACCAGCACCCGGCCCATCTCCCTCCAAACCCTTCCTATTCATATACCCATCCAAATGCCTTTTAAATGTTGCAATTGTACCAACCTCCACCACTTTCTCTGGCAACTCATTCCATACATGTACCACCCTCTATGTGAAAAGGTTGTCCTTAGGTCTCTTATATATCTTTCCCCTCTCACCCTAAACTATGCCCTCTAGTTCTGGACTCCCTCACCCCAGGGAAAAGTCTTTGTCTACTTATCCTATCCATGCTCCTCATAATTTTGTAAACCTCTATAAGGTCATCCCTCAGCCTCCAATGCTCCAGGGAAAACAGCCTCAACCTGTTCAGCCTCTCCCTATAGCTCAAACCCTCAACCCTTGTAAATCTTATCTGAACCCTTTCAATTTTCACAACATCTTTCCGATAGGAAGGAGACCAGAATTGCATGCAATATTCCAACAGTGGTCTAACCAATGTCCAGTACAGCTGCAACATGACCTCCCAACTCCTGAAATCTAAGTTTCAACATGAAAATAGATTTGAAGATAGTATTAATAGAAGAGAATCATAGACTACAGAACGGCCCACTGAATCGAGTTTTTTGATGTTTGGTGACAGTTCCTCGAATGGGCAAAATTCCTCAGTTCACTAATTTGAAAGTTTATTTTTGAAAATTTGGTGTTCTGTTCTTATTAAAATTCATGCAATAGAGTACAGGAACATCAGCATAACAACTAGAAGCATGAATAGAACATTCAGCTCCTCAAACCTACTCCACCATTAAATAGGATGAAGGCTGATCTCATATCTACTTTCCTGCCTGCCTTCCCAAACCCTTGATTACTTTACTGAGCTCAGGCTTGAATTTATTCACTAACTCAGTCATTGCTGTACTTTGGGGAAATAAATTTCACATATTAACAACATTGACAGAAAAAAATCCTATCATAATGGTTAATAATTTTTAATATTGCCCTCTGATTTTAGATATCCCCACTGAAAGAAGCTAGCTGTCAGCATCCACCTTATCAGCTCCCCTCAGTAAGATCATTTTTCAACCTTATCGATTTCAATAGATGAAGGGCCAATTTACTCAACATTTTGCACAAGATGTTACCCTCATTCCAAACTCAATGTAACATCTCCAAGTTTGCAGATGACACAAAGCTAGGTGGGGGGAGAACTATGAGGCAGATGTGGAGATGCGTCAGTATGACCCATTTGTCACAGGACCCAAAATGTTGACTCTGGTAACAGAGGTGCAAATCATGTGGGCTACTTTGTGCTGGATGTTACCAGAACTCCTGAGTTTGTCCAGCAATTTGTTTTTGTTGCAAGGCCATGAAGAAGGCAAATGCTATGTTAGACCTCCTATCAAGAGGATTTGAATACAAGGGCAGGAATGCGTTGCTGCATCTATACAGGGCCTTGGTGAGATCACATCTGGAATATTTTTTGCAGTTGTAGTCTCCTTATTTGAGGAATGGTGTTTTGGGCTATGGAGGAATTAAAACAAAGGTTCACCAGACTGAATCCTGACATGGCAGTGCAAGAGAGAATGGACCAGTTTGTTCTACATTCACTAGAGTTTAGAAGAATGAGGGGGATCTCATAGAAAACTATCTACTAACAGAACTAGGCACAGCAAACATAGGTAAGATGTTCCCAATGACTGGGGAGTCTAGAACCAAGGGTCACGGTTTAAAGACACAGCATAGGCCATTTAGGACTGAGATGAGAATTTTTTCACCCAGACAGTGGTGACCCTGTAGATATATTGCCACAGAAAATAGTTCAGGACAAAACATTGAAGGTTTTCAACAAGGTGTTAGGTATAGTTCTTAGGATGAAAAGTATCAAAGGGTACAGGAGAAGTTGGAAATGGGGTACTGAGTTGGATGTTCAGCCTTGATCAACTTGAATAGCAGAGAAGTGCCAAATTGCCTACTCCTGCTCTTATTTTCTATGTTGCTAAATAGTTCCAAGACAGAATAACATGTAGTTTAGAGGACTTGCAGATTGCAAAATTTGTATTTATCTATAATTATTGTCCTTCTGAATAGATAGCTAGATAGAGGTCCCAGGTTTAGAATGTGCTTTCAAAGGTACCTTGGCGAGTTACTGTGGTGCCCCTTGTGTATGATACATTCTGAATGGGATAAAATGTTGAAGATGGTCAAAGAGGTGCAAATCATGTGGGCTACTTTGTGCTGGATGTTTTAAGCTTCTTTAGTGCTGCAGGAGCGCATTCATTCAGGCAAGTGGAAAGTATTTCATCACACTCCTGATTTGTACTTTGTAGATCGTGGTCAGGCTATGAGAAATCAGAGAGTGAATTTCCAGTCTCTGATCTGTTCTTGTAGCCAGTTATTTTGTGGTCGTCCATTTCAACTTAACATCAGTGATAGTTCTCAGGGCATTGATCGTAGGCTTTTGGGAATGGTAATGAAAGTCAAAGGGAGATATTTGGACTCTTATTGGAGATGATCAATGCCAGGTACATATGTGGCATGAATGTAATTTGCCAATTATTAGCTTAAGCCTGAACATTGTCAAAATCTTGCTCAACATGGAGGTGGACTACAACCACATGCACAGTGTTTGAACAGATGTATGTAAAGGTACGCATATTGTGGCTTAATTATGAACAATAAAAGCAGTTGACAAACTGACATTAGTAAATTCTTTGAGGACAAAAGTTAATGGAAATGACACTTGATTTCTCTTTGAAAAAATAAAACTATACATTTTACTGTATCGGATGATCATTGAAGGGCTAGATTTTAAGTGCCACCGTGTGCCAGCAGATTACAGGACGGTTAAGCTATGTTCAGAATGCATTTCCATGATTTAACATTTTTGCATACCAGATTCAGTTACAAGCAGGTTGCATGTTCCAGAGCAGTATAGTTTTAATTTAATTAGTACTAAATATTAAAACTGACTACAAAATCATGGTAATGAGGATCCCGATATTTTACAGGTTTCTATTGGCTGGAAGGAACTGGAACATTAAACTGGAACTGCAAAGTTCTCCCAACACTGAACATCAGACTTTCAATCACGTTGCAATTTGACTGATCCATTCCCTCACCCACCCAATCCTATGCATGCTCAGCTCACCAGAGACCATTTAAGCAAGTCACTGGCGGAAGCCTAACCTTGTACTACTTTTGATTCTCACCAAGTAAAAATTATAAACTTTAGAGGCTAGAGACAGAACAATGAGTCCAGGTATCTTTCATGATTCCTTTATTTCAACTGCCATATTAAAATAGTGGAATACTTGCAGTTAATTATCTGTCAGTAGACAGCTGTCACTGACTTAAAATACAAGGGCAGCACATATCAAATATTTCGATCGTAACATCTTTTGCATCAAATGCCCACACTGAGGTACATTAGAAACCTGAAGAAATCTAGGCCTTTCATTATTTTATCCTCATATAACAAGTTCTTATCTCTGGAATCATTCTTGTAAACTTCCTCTGGACCCCATCTGATGCCAACATATTCTTCCTTTGATACGGGGGCCAAAACCACTCTCAATATTCCAAATGAGGTCTGACCACAGCACTATACAGCCTTAGCAGTACATTTCTGCCTTGTATTCTAGCCTTATTGAAATGAATGCTAACATTGTATTTGTCTTTCAAACTGCCAACTGAACCTGCATGTTAGCCTCTATTCTTCCTATCAAAGTGCATAACCTCATAATTCACCATATTGTATTCCATCTCTCACTTCTTTGCCCACTCTTCAGCCTGTCCTAGTCCTTTTGCAGCCTCCTTGCTTCCTCAAAACTACCTGTCCCTCAACCAAGTTTTGTATCATCTGCAAACTTAGCAGCAATGACCCTCAGTTCCTTTGTCCGGATTGTTAACGTATAATGTGAATAATTGTGGAATTCCACTAGTCACCAGTTGCCTTCTGCCAGTCAGCCATTCCTCTATCCATGCCACTACATTGCCCCTAATGCTATAGGCTCTTAACTTATTTATCAGTCTCATATGTGGCAATGTGTCAAAGGCCTTCTGGAAATCAAAATAGATTATGTCTACTGGCTCTCCTTTGTCTAACTTGCTTTATTACCGGTTTGATCTCCAGCCTTAGTTATTTTCAGTTCAGATTCCAGCATCTGCAATAAATTGCCTGTTCCCTAATGGGCTCTACCACAAACTGCTCCAAAAAAATCATCTTGTAGATCTTCCGTGAATTCCCTTTCTGAAGATTTGCTATCAACTGGACTTTCCCAGTCAACCTGCATATTGAGGTTCCCCATGATTATTGTAATAGTGCCTTTCTCCTGATGTATTTTCTTTTCCACCTCCTGACTACTGCTAGGAGACCTGTACATACCTCAAATCAGGATCTTTTTTGCCTTTGTGGTTCCTTAACTCTATCCACAAGATTCAACGCCATCCAACTCAGCACCATTTCTTGTTATCAATTTAAGTTCATTTCTTCTTAAGAAGACCTCTGCCCGTCTTCCAGTCCTCTCACGAGGACATTTATCCTTGATTATTTAGTTCCCAGTCCTGATTCCCTTACAGTGATGCATCAATGATACCCACAACATTGTACCTGTTATTTTCAATCTGCGCTACAAGCTCATTTAACTTATTTTGTATACTGCATGCATTTAAGTGCAACACCTTCAGAGCTAAGTTTATGCCTCCCTTCTCAGCGTTGTCCCTTATCTGCTGTGCAGATTCTTGATCCTTTCAATACTCTCTGTCCAAGGAAGTTTAGAATGTATTTGAGGCTTTTTTTCATCAAGAGGATTCAATTATCTAGAACTCACTGCAGGAAGTGTGGTAGAAGCAGTAAGCCTCATAACATTTAAGAAGTAAAGACTGTATCTTTTAGTTTTTCATCATTTTTAGTTATGGTCTAAAATGATAAAAGAATGGTTTTAAAAGCAAGGTTTGCTGGAGAATTGTTGCATGTTTTGAAAGCAAGAAACCAGACATTCATTGTATACACAGTTGCTGGTTACAATTGTTGTTGAAGTGAAGTTTGCAAACAAGCTGGAGTCAAGTGATACATCAAAACAGAGCTTCAATTGACAACAAGTAGCTGATTGTGGACTAGCAATCAGTTATCAATTTACAAAGGCTTTTTGCCTGCTAACAACTTTATGATTGGTTCTCGGGTAGCTGAACAACTTGTATCTGTGAACAAGATACAGGAAAACCCTCTTACCCAATTCGAGAGATCTCTCTGTTCCCCACAGTAAAAGCTCCTTTAAGCCTGAAGAAAACCAATTTATTTTTCTTCCAGCAGTCACTGTAAACCATGACTTCTAACTGATAAGTCAGAGACATGTTATAAGTGCAGACCAGTCTCCATTACCTTTAGCAAACACGTGAAAACATCTGGAGAAGGAAGACAGAGAAGTAGCATCTTGACCAGCACAATTATCACAGCAATCCTGTGAACAGAAATAACTGAATTGCCTTCCCAGCCCCTCCCTACACCCATGACAGTGCTTTTTCCTGTCTGTGCGTGTGTGTAATGAGTTTATAATGGAATTACTGTTTTACCTGGCAGCATTAGAATGCTTATGGTTCATAATTATTTATTTGTAGCTAGAGACTGTTTACTAATAATAAATAGTAATTCTTGTTAAGTACATGAAACCACGTCTGTCAACTGGGGTCTAAAGGAGATCTTAATTGGTAAATTCTGTGTAGTTTTAAAAATCTTGAACTTGCGTGAAATCTCCAGAAATAGTGGAGATTGATTTCCAGGATGCTTTTCTGGTCATGTATAACAAAGTATTTAGATGAACAATTGAAATGCCACAGTTTACAAAGTTTTAGACCAATTATTAGAAAATAGGATTAGATCAGATAGGTGTTTGATGACCATCATGAATTTGCGTATCCAAAGGGCCTCTTCTTGTATTGTAAAATTCTGACATTAAGGCCTACAGTAGCAGGATGCAGCCACGTGGGGCATTTTGCACCAAACTATGATTGATGACATTAAACAGCATTGGTGCCAATTTGAAAGAAACAAAATGAACGAACCATTTGATCAGTAGGCAAGCTTCTCTAGTTTATAAAATCACTTTTTAGTACTTAAAGCAGCATTTTGTTTTGAACAGGTTGGCTATGTTGTTTAACTAACAGAATCCTTAGATTGTCAATGTTATGTGTAAGCCTGTCAGAATTTTTTTAGCTGCAGATTTTGTTTCTTAATCTAATAGAAGTCTTTTAACTGCAGTACATTAGCATTTATGTTGGGAAACACGCTGAAACTTGTTTTATTTTGTAAATGTGATAGAGGGCTTCCAGCTTGTGAACTTTCAACTTTAATTAGAAAAGAAGTGAATCCATTTTCTGGCTAGATAATTTGGATTTCTGTACTTCTATAATCTCTTTGGTCATCCTAATGTTTTACACTCTAGGTCTGTTTCATCATTGAAATTTTTTTAGGAAGTATTTATTTGTGCTTTCTATTAGGGTGCCCCGTTGGTGTGATAGTATTGTATGATAGCTGATAATCTTCAATTATTACGCTGTGATATTGATGTCAGCTTCCTAAATATAGGACTGAAAAATTCAATAAATCTTTATTACAGCTCTTGCTTTTTATTTAAATGTGTACATTGCAATCACAACATTTCCAAATCTGGTTTCAAGATAAGCATACTTCCTTTGTCATGCTGCAAGAGGACAGAGTGCAGTAAGATGAAGACTGAGAGCTTTATCCTTCAGTGTCACATACTCTGATATGATGGTGACATCATGAGCATGTCTCTTAAAGGTACGTAATTGCCACTGTGATTATTTTTCATGATAGTATCCGAAATATTACAACACAAAGTTATATGTACTTGAGCAACACTTGCATAAATTTTGTAATATCTTTCCCCCATAATGCCTTAGTCTGAGATCTTCTAATCGTCTAATAGTTAGAAACCTGATGTAAGCTGACAGATGCATGCTTGAATTCTTCTGAAGTCTCAATACATTGACTATGTGGGATCGCTTGGGAAGTTAAAATTTAGCTTACACTTAGACTTCAGAGAATTCCAGTTTACTTATTTGGATTGTTATGGCAAAAATTGAAGGATTATAACCTAGTTTAACTTCTGGGTAACAATACTACTGATCCTCAATCACTAACATTGACCCTATGACTGCACCTTGACACACATCTAACCAGAAACACTCCAGTACACGATACTTGTTTGACCTCACCACCAACATGCCAATCCCCAACATCCACACCCTGACACACTAAATTCACACGCAGCCACTTGCTATCCTAGTCCCTCAACACCCAATTGCCATCACGCTCAGTTGATACCTAAACCCCTTAACTGTCACTCTGCCTTCGAAGCTTGCCAGCTCACCACATTGCTCACTTGCACACTTGCCTTCTCTCTGTAACTTCTGTAAGCATCTCTGAGACTCTTAAATTGCGTTTACTTAGTGACAGCTAGTTTCATACAGGATGTTACGTTTTTTTCATTCATGGGATGAGGGTGTTTCTGGACAGACCAACACTTATTGCCATGGAGAGAGTGATAATGTGCTCTGTTCTTAAATCACTTCTAGGATTTTAACCCAGCCACAGGGTGTGGTACCAACTTAAGATAGGATGCTTCTTACAGGGAAAGTTACCGTGATGTTGTTACCATGCATTTGCAGCCATTGTTCTTCTTGTGGTAGAGGTCTTGGATTTAGACTACTACCATTGCAGCTTGTGTGCTAATTAAGTGGGATGGTTGACCTGGATGTCATCAAATTTAATGAGTGTTGTTGGATCCACCCAGGAAAATTAAGAGTATTTCACCACACTACTAATTTGTACCTTGCAGATGGTGACAGGAATTTTGGAGGCAGGATTGAGGCATTTTTGTTTGAATTTCTGGCCACTATATAGATAGTTAGTCCAGTTCATGTTCTCATCCATGATAACCCTTAGGAATTTTGACACTGGCGACTTCAGCAATAGTAGTGACATTGATTGACAAGGGAAATGGTAAGGTTCTGTTTTGGTGGTGATGGTCTTCACCTCGTTCTTCTATTAGCATAAATGTTATTTGCTTCTTTTCATCCCAAGGCTGTAGGTTGACTGGGTCTTGCTGCATTTGGATACAGATTGCTTCAAGATATCAGCAGTCAAAAATATTGCTGAACAATGTGCAACCATCAAAAGCGACCCATGTCTCACCTCGTTTTGGAAGGATAGTCCATTCTGATGCTCCTTGCATCTTTTGCTGCACTGTGTCCATTGGAATTGATCCTGTACCGGAAAATGTGCTTAAAAATGTTAGGTAGTTAAGTAAGTAACCATTGGTGTGAGCTGGTCCGAAATAGAGATTCAGGAGTTTTGATGAGGGCAGAGCAGTGATCTATATGGACTTCAGTAAGGCGTTTGGCAAGGTTCCCCATGGGAGACTGATTAGGAAGGTTAGATACCATGGAATACAGGGAGAACTAGCCATTTGGATACAGAACTGGCTCAAAGGTAGAAGACAGAGGGTAGTGGAGGGTTGTTTTTCAGACTGGAGGCCTGTGACCAGTGGAGTGCCATAAGGAATCGGTGCTGGGTCCTCTACTTTTTGTCATTTACAGAAATGATTTGGATGCGAGCATAAGAGATATAGTTAGTAAGTTTGCAGATGACACCAAAATTGGAGGTGTAGTGGACAGTGAAGAGGGTTACCTCAGATTACAACAGGATCTTGACCAGATGGGCCAGTGGTCTGAGAAGTGGCAGATGGGAGTTTAATTCAGATAAATGTGAGGTGCTGCATTTTGGGAAAGCAAATCTTAGCAGGACTTATACACTTAATGGTAAGGTCCAAGGGAGTGTTGCTGAACAAAGAGACCTTGGAGTGCAGGTTCATAGCTCCTTGAAAGTGGAGTCGCAGGTAGATAGGATAGTGAAGAAGGCATTTGGTATGCTTTCTTTTATTGATCAAAGTATTGAGTACAGGAGTTGGGAGGTCATGTTGCTGCTGTACAGGACATTGGTTAGGCCACTGTTGGAATATTGCGTGCAATTCTGGTTTCCTTCCTATTGGAAAGATGTTGTGAAACTTGAAAGGGTTCAGAAAAGATTTCCAAGGATGTTGCCAGGGTTGGAGGGTTTGAGCTATGGGGAGAGGCTGAACAGGCTGTGGCTGTTTTCGTTGGAGCGTCGGAGGCTGAGGGGTGACCTTATAGAGGTTTACAAAATTATGAGAGCATGGATAGGGTAAATAGGCAAGGGGTGAGGGAGTCCAGAACTAGAGGGCATAGGTTTAGGGTGAGAGGGGAAAGATATAAAAGAGACCTAAGGGGCAACCTTTTCACGCAGAGGGGAGTGGTGGAGGCTGGACAATTGCAACATTTAAGAGGCATTTGGATGGGTATATGAATAGGAAGGATTTGGAGGGATATGGGCTGGGTGCTGGCAGGTGGGACTAGATTGGGTTGGGATATCTGGTCAGCATGGATGGTTTGGACCAAAGGGTCTGTTTCCATGCTGTACATCTCTATGACTCTATAACCTGAATCAGAAGACTTGGACCTTGTTTTCCATTAAACTGCATAACCACGTTTAACTTGTATCAAACATGTAATAGTTCCACTTTTTGTATATGTTTAAAGTCCTTTCTGTCAAATAGGTGAAATTTGTTTCACTGCTGGTAGATTCACCTTCCATCTCCTGTTATAGTAAATTACTTTTCTCCTGTCGAGCAAATTCAAAAGCATTTCCATTGCCTCAATTAGACAATTGATTTTTTGCTGTAGTTTGGTTAACCCTATCAAGAACACCATTGTTGACTTTCAACATCTTTCTAGCTGTTGAATACCATCAGGTATAAATTGTAGACCAACAATAAGTTCTCTTGTCTCTGCTCAAGGGCATAATGGGTTTATACTGAGGCTGTAGTATGGAGGTTGGCTGCGCAGAAACTCTGTCCTGGACCTATTTAGCAAGGACTACTCTTGCTATGATAGTTCAAAGCTTGCCATTTGGAAATTGTCACAAGCAACTTATTCATGACTTCCCATGTTTCTCTTTCCTTAATCCAAAGGATGTTTGCGAGTAGATCTTGTTCAGGAAGGTTGCTCTTGAGAGGATGCAAAGATGGAAGGCAAGCAAAAGGTGGATCGACAAGGTAATCGTGGAGTGGTAGGTGAGGTGCAGAATAGATCATTGTAACCAGCCTGTGGATTTTCATCAATCTGTGGATATATTGGGAGTGATATTTGGAGGACAGGATGACATTTGAGCTTTATTACACAGAGGGTACCAATTATGATCACAATTATGGTGTGATAATTATGAATAAGAGATATTGTTAGAAATAAATTTAATAAAACTTAGACGAGACCACCAAAACAACTCCCTCATTTCTTTTATTTTACCATTTGTTGTTTTTGCAATTTTTATTTTCTGCCCTCTTTTCACCCTAAGGTGTAGAGGTTCACAATTTTGCCGTTTCCTAAGTCTGTTTTTTTTTCAAACTCTAGGAGTAATCTATCACTCTCTCTTTCATGTGCGCTTACTTTTGTCATGCCCATCATTGATTGTTGTCCTCCTAAGGACTTTATCAACTTACTCATTATCCACTTTAACAGTTAAATCCTATCATTAGACCTACTATTATCAGTAATACATAAATGCCTAAATTAACTAGCCATTTTCCCCAACCAGTCAATCCCCAGTTGCCCCATCCTCATGCTTCATCTTTTCGGAGTTCATCCCCAATTTCTCTTATATTGCTTATCTTTTTCTTTACTATTTCTGCCTTATCTTCCACTATGGAAGAGGTGTCTGGGATGAAGGTGCAACATTCTTTACCAATCAGAGCACAGGTTCCCCCTTTTTCGGCCAAAAGATAGTCTAAAGCCATTCGATTCTGTAAAGCTGTCAGTCTTGTGGCAATCACTTCGGTGGTTATGGCCGATATTTGGGATTGAGTTTCTCCCATCGCGCCGGTGGTATCATTAATTAAATTTTCAAGGGCAGCTGCCAGTTTCTGTATTTCCACCCCTGCCCTTGTAGTGCCGTAGTTTGAGAATAGTGTCCACAGCAGACGGTCTTCTTCAGAGACTTCTCGGGCCTTGCGTCTTATTCCCCTCTTCTTTTCTAATCGGAAATGTGGAACTCTATAAGCGAGGTAACAGCAGCCACTCCAGCCTTTCAACATCATAATATGCATGCATTCCTATACATTCGGTCACGCGAATGTATTTTTCCCCGGAACAAATGGATAGGCCTTCAGGCCGCATACCCAATATGTTCTGTTTAATATTCGGGGAATGGTCGTGGCAGTGGCTTGGCTGGTGTAGACACAAGATGATTTTCCTAATTGGAAGGGTGCGGCGTCATTCTGATTACAGAAACAGGTGGTATTTACTGCTCCTTTCGGTGGGGAAAACCTAAGGCCATCGATAGCATCCTGGGTTTTCGGGGCTGATCTAGGAAACCATCCCGCAAAGTTATATCCCCACTTTGTAGCGGTATTACCGAGGTGGGGATCCTAGATTTGCCATGGTGTGGGGCCTCTGCACAGACCCAACAGTCGGCAAGTCCCTTTTGTTCAGCATAATTTTGGCATAGTAAGTAAAGTAATTTTTCCCGTCTCCTTGATTAGTTAGTACTACTAACGTTACAATACTATACTAGTACCCGCCCATGTCTAACCCCTGTCTACCGTCCTGCCTATCTGTCTTAATCTTTTAGGCGCCAGGGAGAGCTGAGTCCACACAGCCCTTACAATCAATAACAATATATATATCAGCAAACGTTAAAAGAGTCTTTTGTCTCAGTTCATTCTTTCTTTCTCAGCTTAACTTTCAGAGGGTTGTCTGTAGGATGAGCGTGCCACTCCAACTTTGCGGCGTTCACAGGACCTTTAACGCGAGTGTAATGACTCCACCCTTAGCAGTCCGAATAGCTGTTTCAGTAGTCAGGAGGGTTAGGAATGTTCCCTCCCAGCTTGGGCAGAGTTTGGTATCTTTCCAGGTCTTGATCAGGACCCAATCACCCGGCTGTATATGGTGTGCTGCAAATTCGAGTGGTGGTGTCTGTACCAACAGGCCTTTATTCCTAAGAATAGACAAAGAAGAGCTGCGCGCCACAATATAGTTCTTTAAAAACTTATCATTGAACTCTGACCAGCCGTTAGGCAGTCTTTCAGCCTCGATAATGCTTCCCTCTATCCCGTCTACTACAGTATATTCATTGTGCTTTTTACCCTCAATCATCCGGGAGGACCCGTCGATAAACAACTGAGCTCTCACATGCAACGGTACGTCTCTTAAGTTCATTCACACTTTAGTCTGATATTCAGTAATATCAAGGCAGTCATGTTCTGGATTGCCAGGGACCACCCCCCCTCTCTCCACCACAGAAATGCAGCTGGATTCAAGCAATTGTCTGTGACTAACACAAGGTCATCCTGTTCTATTAAGATTGTCTCATATTTCAAGATCCTAGAGTCTGTGAGCCATTGTCCTGCATTCTGATTTAAGAATTTTTTGCCTTTTACTCCAGAAACCTTGAGACCTTTGTTAGTTAATTTAACACCGCTAGGTCTAAAGCTTAGGGATGATCGTGCTGCTCCCGTATCCTCTAAAAACACTGTTTCCTCTCCTTCAGGTCTCATCTTTAAGTTTATCAAGGGTTCCCGGTGGGTCTCAGGAGGAGGGAACCCCTGACTCCCCTAATCTTCATCAAAAATCATCAGTGATACCGCTTCTCTTTGTCGTCCTAACCTTGGATATTGTCTTTTAAAATGTCCTGTTTTTCCGCAGTAATAACATCCTGCCAGTTGCTTCCTTCCCCTACCATCTGCTCTCTGTCTCTCTTGTCCTCCTCTGTTCTCTGATTCTCCTTTTCCTGTCTTACTTCAAAGGCTTTTAAAATATTCTAAGATTTAGGTGCTGCTTCTTTAATACCCAAAATGACCATTTCTCGAAAGTCCCTCATTTTTCCTCTATCGTGTTTATCCATACCCTTCCAACATGGGTCCACATTGGGGAATTTATTTTTGGCTAGTATCACTCCCTCACCCACCGGATGTCTTTTTTTTTCCATTCCCTCAGAGCAGCTCTTCTAATCATGCCCCTTTCTTCTCCTGACCGTACCTGATGTAGGGTGCTGACTACTAAGGCTCCTCTAAAAGTAAGTTTCCGACTCTCCTCTACCAGTAAGGCTATTGCTACCACTGCCTGCACACACTCTGGCCAATAATGTAGCTTTCCATTCTTTAATGAACAATGAATTAATGCAGTCATGTTTCAAATTAACCATGAATCAATATGACAGGTCACTGAGAATGTATGAAGGAATTCTGCCAATTAATATTGATTCAGGGTAACACAATTGAATTATTATAAATGTTAATTATATATATTATATAATTCAGGATGGAAACACAACAAGTGATTAAAACATTTTAAAAACTGTAATCGCGCAGTTCTGTTTGTTTACCAGTCACTTGTGACTTCTCATTCTGTTTCTGTAATTGTTTTGCTTGAGCACATTCATTTTTAAGAACCTCAACAGATTCCATAGCACCTTTTGCAGTTAATTCAATCCCCAATTTGGTGGCAATATCTCGTCATGAACGCAAAACTGATTCTTCGTGCCTCTCATCACAAAACTGTTGCCATAATCCAATTAACTTTTTTTTTTCATTCCCACTCCCTTGGGCTTAAAATTTAAGGATGACCTTGCTGCCCCCGTATCGACTAGGAAAACTACGTCCTCTTTGTAAGGTCCCACCTTTAAATTTATCAAGGGTTCCTGGTGGGTCCCCGGGGGCAGGAACTCCTGACACCCCTATTTTTCATCAAGGTTCATAAACGGCACTGCCTTTACTTCCTTTTTCGGATCTGGACACTCTCTCTTAAAGTGACCTGTCTTTCCACAGTAATAACATCCCGTCTGTGGGGATTTCCACTTTGATCCTTGTTCCTGTCTACCAGACCCCTTAACATTTTATCATTTGTTTTTTATCCTTGCCTCGTGTCCAAGGATTGTACTTCCAATCTCTTAACATTTTTCTAAAGGACTGTCCGTTGGGATATGGTCCTCGGATGTCCCTCTCATGTCTCCTTCGACACTTGAACAACTATTCTTATTTCTCATTTTAATACTCGGCTGTTTCTTTATGTAATTTAGTTAACCTTACTGAGGTCCGGTGTCACCTTCTTCCACACCCACTTCAGGGTCCTGAGCTTCACGTGGCGGATTTCGCCTCTTAACAACCAGTCTAAGGCTGGGTGATCGAATCAGGTAGACATCTTACTCATCAGATTAATCTAGCCAATTAAACACTTTATTTTAAAAGTTGCCAATTTCCCGTACTTCTCGTACGTCCCGTACTTCTCGTACGTCCCCGACCACTAAGGCAATACTTAAAGTCCCTTTTCTTACCTTGGTCTGTGCACAAGAGTTACCTGGTCGAATCTGCATGCCCTTATCCCGCAGCAATACCTGGCAACCACTACCGTTGCCTATCCCGGTCGCTTACCCGACTGAACTTCCCGTCGCGTGTTTGTGCGCCCTGTCCTGCAGCAATTCCCCGGATATATCCACCTGGCAACAGTGACAACTGCTACCTACCCTGGTTGTTCGGGTTCGCCTAACCCAGTCGCCCAGAACCCCGGATACCCGGATATATCCAACTGGCAGCAATTACCGCTGCCAGCCACCCGGATATATCCACCTGGCAATGGTAACAACCACTACTTACCCTGGTTGATCGGGTTTGCCTAACCCAGTCGCCCAGAACCCCGGTTCCCTGGATACCCGGATATATCTGACTGGCAGCAACTGCTGCTGCCAACCACCCGGATATATCTACCTGGCAACAGTATCAACTGCTACCCAGCCTGGCTGACCGGATACGCCTATTCCAGTCACCAGCACCCCAGTTCCCCGGATCCCCGAATATATCAGACTGGCAGCAACTACCGCTGCCTACCCCGGTCGCCCGGATAAATCTTTTAAGACCTTCCTTACCTGGGTCTTGTGCACACAAGAGTCACCCGACCGAACCTGCCGTGTCTGTCCATCTTGTTTCCAGGGTCTCTCAGTCCGGATCACGTTCGTCCAAAGCCGCCGCGGCAACAAGGGGAAACTAGAGATCGCCAAAATCAGCGAGGTGCACCTGGCCCTATTTTATTATTGTCATAACACCATGGCAAGTTTACACTATAAAATGTAAAAGTTTACAATGAAAATATTAAAATGGATTAACAAAAATATGGACAGAATGTATCACATTAAATTAGATGTTGAATTATATACTTATGTTTCAATAATGTCCTTCAAAAATTGCATTGTAGTTGGGTAGCAACATTGTGGTTTTACACAAAGGAAATTGTGACTTAAAGTTCTCCCTCTCTCACCTTTTATTGTTTCTCCTCTCCATAATGCTTTATTTTTATTTGCTTTTTGCTGTGTTCACTGGTTGATCGGGTTTGATCGTGTTCACTGTTGCCTCTGATTTCCTTCATTCTTTCTAGCGGGAGATTGTAGCTGGTGGGGCATTGATTTAATGGGAGATGGATCCCCAAATGACTGCACTTTTGATGCACTGTTTGAAGTTTGTGAAGCCTTTTCCATTACATTTCCCAGCCACTTGCGTTTTCACCTCAGCTTTTTTTCTCACAGTGTACTTCATTCTTTCTCTTTCCAATTCCCATCATCATTCCTATTAAGTATTCATTCCTGTCCTTCTTACATTTTGAACTATCAACCAGAGTATGTTTCCCAAGAATGCCGAGCGACCAGAGCTTGGGATCCCGGAACGAGCCCCCAAATCTGTTAGAGATAAATTTAATAAAATTTAGACTAGACCACCAAAACTGGAAACAAGACAATTTATTCTACGATCTTGCAAGAAAGGGCATCAAATGCAGAAGCAAATGAGCAAATTAGAACTCAGGTTAGTGTACAGTTATACCCTTTGAGCTGAGTGAGGTCATCTCTCCAGACTCCTAATTACCCAATCTCTCTTGCTGTGCCATACCACTGCTCAGCTGTGCTCCACCCTTATTACTTTCCCCTTTCCCAGGTTGGCAACCTTCCTCTCTGTAAGTGCTGACACACACATTATTTTGTCGACAGTACATCAAGATCTGGTTTAACATTTTGTATCAATTCTGCTGGTACATTCCATCCTCAGACATTTCATTAACTTGTATCATTTTGTATAGCCCAAGCATTTCGGTTATCTCAGCTTATTGCTGAAAACATCATTTTTAAAAATAACTTATTTGCTATAATAATTACACACCAAAGTTAGTATTTAATTAACCACAATTTATACACTGAAAAGTAGAGATACTCTTCCCTAAATACCTGCAGAGTTAATAGTTCTCTTGCTGTACCCCTTTTCTGTATGCTTTTTCTATATCTGCAAAAACAACACTTTTCCCCATTTCTAACAGATATCATCATAATTTCCATTAATTACTTGTTTTAATAAGCTTTTACGTAACAAATATTCTGGAGGGAAATTCATATCTTTCACTAACATCAAGTTTTGAGCCAACAGCATTTTTGTGATATCGCTTCAGAAACAAGCTAAACTATGTGTAAAGGATTTGAATTTTGAATGGATAAATGTCAATTGGAAATAAAAATTAGAAAAACATCAGTTTCATTTGTGGCTTGTTGTGACTAATAATTAGTAAAATGGAAATAGCTGAGGAGGTGCAGGATATTTTGTAGAAGTAGTATAGATATACATTTGAGTGCAAAAGCTTATAATGATTTTTTCGATCAGTCTGCTTATTGTTGACTAAGGTATTATGTAACATCAAGAATGGAGTGACATCACAAACACCCCCAATGTGGAACTTTAGGTAAACTAATGAAATGTTGACTTGAACCTCGGGGATGGATGTTCAGTTACCATATTTATGTATGAATGTGCAAATGTTGATATACTTCTGAAGGGAGGGTGGAAGGTCTGTATGACCTACAATGCATGCAGATCATGACGACAATTGAACTGCATGTGTATAATCCTGGCTACATTGGTATCTCAAAGTCAGAAATTGTTTTCAGAAAAAAACTCACTTTAATTTAACGAGCATTTTTATAATTTTTTAAAAATTCAGTATGAGCTTTCAGTTCACAAAAACAAAGTCTGGTTAATTGATTGCTTTGTGACAAGGCAAGCACTGAGTATTGAACTGTACCAGTTCTAATGAAGTGTGCACACTTCTGCATTTGGTCCATTAGCACATAATGTTCAGGCAACAAGTGATGCCAGTATCTTGATTTGACCAAAATATAAACAACCATAACCATTAACTTTGAAGTTTGCAACTGCAATTTATGTAACACAATGGCGTTTACTAGCACTAACCTCTGGAGACTGTGGAGGCAAGAAGCATGTTTCTACTGATGGGTGAGTCCAGAACTGGAGGACACAGTTTAAAAATAAAGGTTAGGCCATTTAGAACAGAGTTGAGGAGAAACTTCTTTATCCAGAGAGAGGTGGATATATGGAATGCTCTTCCCCAGAAGGCAGTGGAAGCTTCCCCAGAAGGCAGTGGAGGCTTTCCCAGAAGGCAGTGGAGGCCAAATCTCTGGATACTTTTAAGAAAGAGATGGATAGAACTCTTAATCTTAAAGAATCAAGGGTTATGGGGATAAGGCAGGAACAGGATACTGATTGTGGATGATCAGCCATGATTATAATGAGTGGTGGTGCTGGCTCAAAGAGCCGAATGGCCTACTCCTGCACATATTGTCTATTGTTACTAAGAATTGTTACAATGTGAAAAATGTTGAAATTGGAACAAAGCTTTAAGTACTGTACGAAAACTGAATTGATGCAATTATTGGAATAAAAATGACACCTGCTTTATATTGAAGATCAGTTGAGAGACTGATCGTGCTGAGACTAGTTTAGCTCAAGTCCACTGAAGAATTTGGGTATACAAATATCCTTTGTTCAAAATGGTTTTGGAGCATCTTGAGCAATTTAACTTCCAACTTTTAAAACTTTACAATTAATTCAGGAATATAAATTACCATTGAAACTCATCAATACTCAATTAACTCGTAATTACTTCATTCAAATAAAAGGAAAATCAGAAACTTCTAATGCTTCTAATGGATATACTGGAAAAATGTAGTTTGCTTTCACTACGCTTCTTGAAGACCCTATTCTCAAACCATCTCTGGCAATATGTTGGTCAGTTACCATGAGAGGATTTTTTCAGCCATACTTCTAGGCCAAGGGCCTTCCTAAGCAAAGCAGCACAGTTCAGTGCTGCAATCCATACATGCAGTAGTGGAGTGGATGAGCACCAAAATCCCCTTTTTGCAGCAGTAACTGGCATATTCCAAAAGCCACTATAACTGCTGCCTAGAGAAAGTAAGTATATGAGGTATGTGAGCATGTAGGGTGGTGGTTGGGTTAAGGGTATAGGTGACAGCTGAATAGCTAGAATGCTAGATAAGTGGGTGAGAGTTTATGGCCAGTTGTTGGGGGTTAAGTAGAGGTTGGGAACTGACAAGGTTGTGGGGATATTGAGGGTTTGGGTCATTTCTGTTCATGTAGGAGTCAGGTAGGGTGAGTGGAAATTGTGGTATAGTCAAAGAGGAGTTGGGATGCTTTGGGTTTTGATTGGGGTGAGTGTGGATGATCTTGCTTAGAAGGAGGTTAAGATCTTTGGAGAATGAGAACAGACTTAGACTAGGGAGAATTGTTGGGTTGTGACATTGGGAAAGGAGAGTTCATGGGGGTAGGATGTAATAAATCGGGGGGATTAAGGTTATCTTGGGGTCAGGTTAAGGGAGGTTTTTGGGTGTCCATGGGATGATTGGATTTAAGTCTGGAGGGAGTGGTTCTGATATGTGTTTGGGCCCAGGGAGGAAGGTGATGGATCTGGCAGGAATGGAATCAATGGCTGGGTTGTGGGCATTTTCGTCAGGGTGAGGAGCTCAATAATAAGTCAGGTTAATGGGTCTCTTAGTTTTATAGTCAGCTAGGAGCTAGAGCATTTTTAATTCCTCAACTCCTTAACTAAATTTAAGTTATAATCCTCCAAATTCTCCAACTCAGATTTGAGCACATCTTTGGAGGGTTCCAGATGCTAGGTAATTACATATGGGAGGTTTCAACTTCCCAGACAACTCCTATGGAGTCAGTTGCATCCGGATCTCCATGTGTTCCTCTAGATGTAGTCTGTACTTAAGCAATGACAATGCAGAGCGGTTATACAAAGTGCAATATGGCTACCATGTATGTGCAGATGTGGCCAGTGGCATCACATGGTCTCAACAACAGGGGACAAGAAGTGTCTGTGTATGTACAGATGACTACCTGGCATTCTGTGCACAGTGATGTCATTATCAGGGCATCCACTGGCAAGGTGAGGAGGATGCTAGGCCCTGGTTGTAGCAGGAAAAAGGCCACATGGGGGGACAGTAGGTGAAATTTGTGGTGAGTTGAAACTTTATTGCTGGAACAGCACAGCAGGTCAGGCAGCATCCAGGGAACAGGAGATTCGACGTTTCGGGCACAGGCCCTTCTTCAGGAATGAGCAGAGAGTGTTCAGCAGGAGAAGATAAAAGGTAGGGAGGAGGGACTTGGAGGAGGGGAGTTGGAAATGTGATAGGTGGAAAGAGGTCAAGGTGAAGGTGATAGGTCGGAGTAGGGTGGAGGCGGAGAGGTCAAGAAGAAGACTGCAGGTCAGGAAGGCGGTGCCGGGCTGGAAGGATCCGGCTGAGACAAGGTGGGGGGAGGGGGGATGAAGAAACTGGTGAAGTCCAAGTTCATCCCCTGCGGTTGGAGGGTTCCCAGTCGGATAAATGCTGCCCCTGACTGTTTTCCTATTGAAAGATCTGGCTTATAGTGTCTTATACTATGCTTCCGACTGGGAACCCTCCAACCGCAGGGGATGAACTTGGACTTCACCAGTTTCTTCATCCCCCCTCCCCCCACCTTGTCTCAGCCGGATCCTTCCAGCCCGGCACCGCCTTCCTGACCTGCAGTCTTCTTCTTGACCTCTCCGCCTCCACCCTACTCCGACCTATCACCTTCACCTTGACCTCTTTCCACCTATCACATTTCCAACTCCCCTCCTCCAAGTCCCTCCTCCCTACCTTTTATCTTCTCCTGCTGAACACTCTCTGCTCATTCCTGAAGAAGGGCCTGTGCCCGAAACGTCGAATCTCCTGTTCCCTGGATGCTGCCTGACCTGCTGTGCTGTTCCAGCAATAAAGTTTCAACTTTGATCTCCAGCATCTGCAGACCTCACTTTCTCCTCGAAATTTGTGGTGAGGCTGGGAGTGAGAATAGCAGTTGTGGAGTGGTGAGGAGACTGGAAGTCGAACTAGTGGGATTATGGGGAGGCTAGGAATGAGAGAAGGCTGGGGGGGGTGGTGTGGTATCGTGAGGCTGGGAGCAGAGGGAGCAGGAAGCCAGAAGTAGGGGTTTGCAGCCTCCGAGGCCAACATTGTTCACCTTACAATTGGGCCCTACTTGGAGCCGAGTGGAGGTTCACACTTTCATTATTTCCATGATATCAGATCATTCCATACTTATGTGCCACCTTATGATGACATTCACAATAAATGCTGCCCCTGACTGTTTTCCTATTGAAAGATCTGGCTTATAGTGTCTTATACTATGCTTCATTTCTGTTCTTAGAATAAAGGTGTAATTACTGCAAAGATGACCACTTTTGTTTTGAGAATGCTATGAGAAGTGAGACTCGTTGTTTCTCCTTTCAGAGAACTGACCAAGCACAACTGGCCTTTTCCTACGGTTATAACCCTCTACTAACCTCATCCCAGTTTACTTACAAATGCAGTGCAGCAGATATGGCAGTAAACCAACCATCTGTAGTGTCAAGATATTTATTTCACCTTCCTGTGTGGAATGATACGCTAGCATAGAAATGTAAAAAGCTAGAGATGAAAATGTGATGTTGGGCCAGAACAGTTTTGAACATTCTCCATAGCAGTTGATTTTTCTGCTAGTTGTATGAAAATGAAAAGGTTTCATCCACTAAAATTAGCATACTAATTTGTTCACATGTTACAGACATTAATTCTTCTAAATTGATGCATTTCTAATTAGAATTTAATTACACATCTTTTTCATACGTAATTGTAGTTTACAAACTGGAACAAGGTTGACTTAGTTGTATGTATAGTATTATTTGCATTGTTTAACATTACTGTAGCTTTACAAAAAGCAATTTCTATTTTGGATTACTTTAAAACACATTTGAATTCTCTGGCAAAGTTCATGATTGTGAATTTGATTCACATCTAGGTCTAGATTCTATTTGTGGTCAAAGGTGAATTTAAATATATGAAAATGTTATTTATTTCTATGCTCTGAGATATAAACAAGTCACAAAACCAACCCTGACTTACTGAGTAGTAATTGTTTATTGATCTATGTGGCTTTCCAGAAACCTCAAAGAATATTGGTAGTCATGATGAGGACAGAGTGGTGGATGTGATCTGTATGGACTTAGGTAGGGCACTCTCTCGTCAGAGGCACAGGCAGACATTTCTGCTGCCAGCAGTGAAACATCGGAATGGTGTATTGCCTCCCTGGTGAGAAATAGTGAGAAAAAGAGATCAAACTGGGACCGGCACAGTTGAGAAAAAGAGCCAATCAAACAATCAGGGCAGACAGGAACAAGGCAGAGAACGAGGTCGGACTGATAAATTAGACCACTTATTTCAATGCAAGAGGCCTAACAAGGAAAGCAGATGAATTTAGGGCATGGTTAGGAACATGGGACTTGGATATCATAGCAATTACAGAGTCATGGCTTAGCAATAGACAGGACTGGCAGCTTAGTGTTCCAGGATACAAATGGGTTAGGAAGGATAGAAAGGAGGGGGTGGCAGTGCACGAGAGGAGGGCAGTGGCAATTTTGATAAAGGATAGCATTACTGCTCTACTTAGGGAGGGTATTCCTGGGAATATATCCAGGGAAGCTATTTGGTGGAACTGAGAAGTAAGAAAGTAATGATCACCTTATTGGGATTGTATTATAGACAGTCAGCGGGAAATTGAAAAACAAATTTCTAAGGAGATTTCAGTTAACTGTAAGAACAATAGGGTGGTTATGGTAAAGGATGTTAACTTTCCAAACAGAGACTGGGACTGCCATAGTTTTAAGGGTTTAGATGGAGAGGAATGTGTTAAGTGTGTACAAGAAACTTTTCTGATTCAGTATGTGGATGTACCTACTGGATAAGGTACAAAACTTGATCTACTTGGAGGAAGGCCAATTTTGATGGTATTAGGCAAGAACTTTCAAAAGCTGATTGGGGACAGATGTTCACAGGTAAAGGGACGGCTGGAAAATGGGAAGCATTCAAAACTAAGATAACGTGAGTCCAGAGACAATATATTCCTATTAGGGTGAAAGCAAAGGCTGGTAGGTGTCGGAAATGCTAGATGACTAGAGCAATTGAGTTTTTGATTAAGAAAAAGAAGGAAGCATATGTCAGGTATAGACAGCAGAGATTGAGTGAATCCTTAGAAGAGTATAAAGGCTGTAGAAGTATAGTTAAGAGGGAAATCAGGAGGGCAAAAAGGGGACATGAGATGGTTTTGGGAAAAAGGGGTAAAGAGAATCCAAAGGGATTTTCTAAATACATTAAGGACAAAAGGGTAGCTATGGATAGGATAGGCCCCCTCAAAGATCAACAAGGCAGCCTGTGTGTGGAACAGCAGGAGATGCGGGAGATACAAAACACGTATTTTGCATCAGTGTTTGCTGTGGAAGATACAGAATGTTGGAAAATGCATGGTGACATCTCGAAAAATGTCCATATTAAACAGGAGGAAGTGCTGAATGTCTTGAAATACATGTAAGTGGATAAATCCCCAGAAGCTGATCAGGTGGAAACTCTGTGGAAAGCTAGGAAAGTGAGTGCTGGGCTAGTTGCTGAGGTAGCTGAAAATGTGTTGCTGGAACAGTGCAGCAGGTCAGGCAGCATCCAGGGAACAGGGGAATCGACATTTCGGGCATAAGCCTTTCCTGAAGAAGGGCTTATGCCCGAAACGTCGATTCCCCTGTTCCCTGGATGCTGCCTGACCTGCTGCGCTGTTCCAGCAACACATTTTCAGCTCTGATCTCCAGCATCTGCAGACCTCACTTTCTCCTCAGTTGCTGAGGTATTTGAATCATTGATAGCCACGGGTGAGGTGTCGGAAGACTGGAGGTTGGCTAATGTGGTGCCACTATTTAAGAATTGTGATAAAGAAAAGCCATGGAACTGTAGACCAGTGAGCCTGACAACAGTGGTGGGAAAGACTTCTGAGGGACAGGGTTTACATGTATTAGGAAAAGCAAGCACTGATTAGGGATAGTCAACATGGCTTTATGTGTGGGAATCATGTCTCATGAACTTGATTAGGTTTTTTGAAGAAGTAACGAAGAGGATCGATGAGAGCAGAGCGATGGATGTGATCTATTTGGACATCAAGAAGGCGTTTGACAAGGTTCCTCATGGAAAACTGGTTAGCAAGATTAGATCTCATGGAATACAGGGCGAACTAGCCATTTGGATACAGAACTGGCTTGAAGATAGAAGACAGAGAGTGGTAGTGGAGGGTTGCTTTTCAGACTAGAGGCCTGTGACCAGTGGTGTGCCACAAAGATCGGTGCTGGGTCTACTGCTTTTTGTCACTTACATAAATGAATTGGATGAACATAGGAGGTATAGTTAGCAAGTTTGCAGATGACACCAAAATTGGAGGTGTAGTGGATAGTGAAGAAGGGTACCTCGGAGTGCAACGGGAGCTTGATCAAGGGCCAATGGGTGAGGAGTGGCAGATGGAGTTTAGTATAGATAAATGTGATGTGCTACATTTTGGAAAAGCAAATCAGAGCACTTTTCGGGAAGGTCCTGGAGAGTGCTGCTGAACAAAGCGACCTTGGATTGCAGGTTTGTAGTTCCTTGAAAGTGGAGTCACAGGTAGGTAGGATAGTGAAGAAGGCATTTGATATGCTTTCCTTTATTGGTCAGAGCATTGAATATAGGAGTTGGGAGGTCATGTGGCTGTACAGGATGTTAGTTAGGCCATTTTTGTAATATTGCATACAATTTTGGCTGCCTTCCTATCGGAAAGATGTTGTGAAATTTGAAAGGGTTCAGAAAAGATTTACAAGGATGTTGCCAGGGCTGGAGGATTTGAGCTATAGGGAGGGGCTGGGGCTGTGTTCCCTGAAGCATCAGTCACCACCTTTTGGAGGTCTATGAAATCATGAGGGGCATGGAAAGGATAAACATACAAGGTATTTTCCCTGGGCTGGGTGAGTCGTGAAATAGAGGGCATAGGTTTAGAGTGAGAGGTGACAAATTTAAAAGAGGCCTGAGGGGCAACATTTTCACACACAAGGTGATGTGTGTATGGAATGAGCTGTCAGAGGAAGTGGTGGAGGCTGGTACAATTTCAATATTTAAAAGGCTTCTGGATGGGTATATGAATAAGAAGGGTTCAGAGAGATATGGGCCAAGTGTTGGCAAATGATACTAGATTAGGTTAGGATATCTGGTTGGTATGGACAAGTTGGACTGAAGGGTCTGTTTCTATGCTGTACATCTCTATGACCATGACGCTATAACTACCCATTTGGATACAGAAATATCTGGAAGATTGAAGTCAGAGGGTGAGGTGGGAGGATTGCTTTGCAGACTGGAAGCCAGTGACCAGCTGTGTGCTATATGGATCAGTGCTGGGTCACTGCTTTTCATCATTTATATAAATTATTTTGATGTAAACATAGGCAGTATAGTCAGTAGGTTTGCAGATGACACCAAAATTGGGGGTGTAGTTAACAGTAGAAGAAGGCTAACTCTGAGTAGGAAATGTGTTGCTGGAAAAGCGCAGCAGGTCAGGCAGCATCCAGGGAACAGAGAATCGATGTTTCGGGCATAAGCCCTTCTTCAGGAATGGGGAAAGTTTGTCCAGCAGGCTAAGATAAAAGGTAGGGAGGAGGGACTTGGGAGAGGGGCGTCGGAAATGTGATAGGTGGAAAGAGGTCAAGGTGAGGGTGATAGGTCAGACTGGGGTGGGGGCGGAGAGGTCGGGAAGAAGATCTCAGGTTAGGAAGGCGGTGCTGAATTTGATGGATTTGACTGAGACGGTGGGGGGAGGGGAAATGAGGAAACTGGTGAAATCCGAGTTCATCCCTTGTGGTTGGAGGGTTCCTAGCCGGAAGATGAGGCGTTCTTCCTCCAACCGTCGTTTTGTTGTGGTCTGACGATGGAGGAGTCCAAAGACCTGCATATCCTTGGTGGAGTGGGAGGGGGAATTGAAATGTTGAGCTACAGGGTGGTTGGGTTGGTTGGTCCGGGTGTCCCAGAGGTGTTCTCTGAAACGCTCCGCAAGTAGCCGGCCTGTCTCCCCAATATAGAGGAGGCCACATCGGGTGCAGAGGATGCAATAGATGATATGTGTGGAGGTGCAGGTGAATCTGTGGCGGATATGGAAGTTTCGTTTGGGGCCTTGGAGGGAGGTGAGGGGGGAGGTGTGGGCGCAAGTCTTGCACCTCCTGTGGTTGCAGGGGAAGGTGCCGGGAGTGGAGGTTGGGTTGGTGGGGGGTGTGGATCTGACGAGGGAGTCACGGAGGGAGTGGTCTTTACGGAATGCTGATAGGGGAGGGGAGGGAAATGGACGGCACGGTGGCACAGTGGTTAGCACTGCTGCCTCGCAGCGCCAGAGACCCGGGTTCAATTCCCGACTCAGGCGACTGACTGTGTGGAGTTTGCACGTTCTCCCCGTGTCTGCGTGGGTTTCCTCCGGGTGCTCCGGTTTCCTCCCACAGTCCAAAGATGTGCAGGTTAGGTGAATTGGCCATACTAAATTGCCCGTAGTGTTAGGCAAGGGGTAAATGTAGGGGTATGGGTGGGTTTCGCTTCGGCGGGTCGGTGTGGACTTGTTGGACCGAAGGGCCTGTTTCCACACTGTAATCTAATCTAATCTAATCTAATCTAATCTAATATCCTTGGTGGTGGGGTCCGTTTGGAGGTAGCGGAAATGACGGCGGATGATGCGCTGTACATGGAGATTGGTGGGGTGGTAGGTGAGGACCAGTGGGGTTCTGTCCTGGTGGCGGTTGGAGGGGCGGGGTTCAAGGGCGGAGGAGCGGGAAGTGGAAGAGATGCGTTGGAGGGCATCGTCGACTACGTCGGGGGGGGAAATTGCGGTCCTTGAAGAAGGAGGCCATCTGGGTTGTGCGTTTTTGGAACTGGTCCTCCTGGGAGCAGATGCGGCGGAGTCGAAGGAATTGGGAGAATGGGATGGCGTTTTTACAGGGGGCAGGATGGGAGGAGGTGTAGTCCAGGTAGCTGTGGGAGTCGGTCGGTTTGTAGTAGATGTCCGTGTTGATTCGGTCGCCTGAGATGGAAATAGAAAGGTCGAGGAAGGGGAGGGAGGAATCTGAGACTGTCCAGGTGAATTTGAGGTTGGGGTGGAAGTTGTTGGTGAAGTGGATGAACTGTTCAACTTCCTCGAGGGAGCACGAGGCGGCGCCGATACAGTCATCGATGTAGCGGAGGAAAAGGTGGGGGGTGGGGCCAGTGTAGTTGCGGAAGATGGATTGTTCCACATATCCTACGAAGAGGCAGGCATAGCTGGGGCCCATGCGGGTGCCCATGGCTACTCCTTTCGTTTGGAGGAAGTGGGAGGATTGGAAGGAGAAGTTGTTCAGGGTGAGGACCAGTTCAGTCAGTCGAAGGAGGGTGTCAGTGGAAGGGTACTGGTCGGTACGGCGGGAAAGAAAGAAGCGGAGGGCTTTGAGTCCTTCGTGATGGGGGATGGAGGTGTACAGGGACTGGATGTCCATGGTGAAAATAAGGCGTTGGGGACCGGGGAAGCGAAAATCATGGAGCAGGTGGAGGGCATGGGTGGTGTCCCGAACGTAAGTGGGGAGTTCTTGGACGGTGTCAAGGTATGCAGAGATGAGTTCGGTGGGGCAGGAGCAGGCGGAGACAATGGGTCGGCCGGGGCAGTCAGGTTTGTGGATTTTGGGCAGGAGGTAGAAGCGGGAGGTGCGGGGTTGTGGGACTATGAGGTTGGAGGCGGTGGATGGGAGATCACCCGAGGTGATGAGGTTATGGACGGTCTGGGAGATGATGGTTTGGTGGTGGGGGGTGGGGTCCTGGTCAAGGGGGCAGTAGGAGGAGGTATCTGCGAGCTGGCGTTTGACCTCAGCGGTGTAGAGGTCGGTGCGCCAAACTACTACCGCGCCTCCCTTGTCTGCTGGTTTGATAGTGAGGTTGGGGTTGCAACGGAGTGAGTGGAGGGCTGCGTGTTCCGAGGGTGAGAGGTTGGAGTGGGTGAGTGGGGTGGGGGAGTTCAGGTGGCGGTTAATATCGCAGCGGCAGTTGGCTATGAAGAGGTCGAGGGCAGGTACGAGGCCAGCACGGGGTGTCCAGGTGGATGGGGTGTGTTGGAGGCGGGAGAAGGGGTCGTCAGAGGGTGGGCGGGAGTCTTAGTTAAAGAAGTAGGCACGGAGGCGAAGGCGGCGGAAGAATTGTTCGATGTCACGCCGCGTGTTGAATTCATTAATCCGGGAGCGTAGGGGAATGAAGGTGAGGCCCCTGCTGAGGACTGATCTTTCATCCTCAGAGAGGGGTAGGTCTGGAGGGATAGTGAAAACACAGCAGAGCTGGGAGCTAGGACCTGGTGTGGGGCTGGAGGTGGGTGTGGGGGCGGGGTTAGGTCTGGGGGCGGGGACGGGGATCGGCGTGAGGATATAACTCTGAGTACAATGGGATCTTGATCAAGTGGGCCGAACAGCCAAGGAATGGCAGATGGAGTTTAATAAATGTAAAATGTAAAGTGCTGTATTTTGGAAAGGCAACTCAGAGTAGGACTTGTAAACTTAACGGTAATGGGGATTGTTGATGAACAAAGAGACCTTGGAGTGCAGGTTCATAGTTCCTTGAAAGTGGAGTTGCAGTAGATAGGATAGTGAATAAGGCGTTTGATATGTTTTCCTTTGTTGGTTGGTGCATTGGCCATGTTGCAGCTGTACAAGGCATTGTTAAGGCACTTTTGGAATACTTTGTACAATTTTGGTCTCCCTGCTGTAAACAGGCATGATGTTGTGAACCTTGAGAGTGTTCAGAAAAGATTTACAAGGATGTTGCCAGGGTTGGAGAGTTTGAGCTATAGGGAGAGGCTGAATATGTTGGGGTATTTCCCTAGAGTGTTGGAGGTTGAGGGGATGACTTTATTGAGGTTTAGAAAATCACGAGGGGCAGGAATAGAATAAATAGCCAAGGTCGTTTTCCCAGGATAGGGGAGTCCAAAACTAGAGGATATAAGTTTAAGATAAAAGGGGAAAGATTTAAAAGGGACTGAAGGGGCAAGTTTTTTCGCTCAGAAGATGATGTGTGTATGGAATGAGCTGACACACAAAGTGGCAAGGTTTGCTACAATTACAACGTTTAAAAGGCATCTGGATAGATATTTGAATAGGAAGGGTTTAGAGGGTATGGGCCAAATGCTGGCAAATGCGACTTGATTAATTGAGGATATCTGGTCTGCATGGACGAGTTGGATGGAAGGATTTGTTTCCATGCTGTACAGCTATATGACTCTATAACTCTATGACTGTATCTGGTGTTGAACGTATGAGTAACAGGTTTACTTCATGAATGGATGTTTATGAATGGTTTTCATGGTAATTTTTACAGTTGCAAGTCCACAATTATCAAATTTATTGTATTCACTTTCATAATTTGCCACCCTGGATTTTGCCAGATGCTAGTTCAGTTATAACCATTACGCTATCCGACTTGAAACCATTTGCTGATTAACCCCTTGATAGGAACATTGAAGCTGCTTCCACAACTATTAGTACTTCAAAAGTAATGTGAGATTAGTGTATCAGTAAACTAAGGGTTTTTAGGTAGTAACCACAAATGCTACTTAAGTACAGAATTAAAATGCATAATATTGTGTGCTAAAATCAGTGATCAACTATACTTGTAATCATTGTGCAACATTTGTTTTTATTTATCTGATACAATTATGTAGTCTTCTATTAATTCAGCATTTGCGATGCAAACAAATTGTGCAGTAAAACAAATAAATTCCTAGTTCTGTAACATTTGCCATGCTTTTCTTTCACCATCTGGCCAGAAACAAAAATAGCGTCAGTTGATTTAGTGTTGAACTCAGGTTGTGAGCAAGCCATTCTATTTTGAGCAGATGAACTCGTCAGGATAGACTTCAAAATTCAATTCTGATCCCCAGGGAAGCCATTCCATAATTTTATACTGTCCTTGACAATAAAATAAATTGTTTCCTACAATAACCACACTGCCCTTCTCTTTTGAATTTCTGACTGGCAGTTTATTTTAACTGGGATTGGGAATCGGGCAAATGTGGTGGTGTTTTCCCAGATGAGCACTGTTGGCACCTTGTGTTATTTGACATCTACAGGAATATGATACCAGGTATGGGTTGTTTTAGATAGTTCATTTCAACCAATTCTCCTTTGTCTTTGCTTGTTCTGAATTTATTTAGTAATAGATAGTAGTGAGACACATCTGTAGAGTATCTATAGTAGTGGCACTACTCTTGGATATACAAAAAGCTCATTGCATGTGAGCAATAAGTACAATTACATTTGGTCAGGCTTAGTTATTACATTCACAATTAATACACACTGGCACAGATACATTTGCTCCCTGCAATGGTTAAAGTAGAATACCGGAAGTTGGCTAATATGGTGCCATTATTAAAGAAAGACTGTGAGGATAAGCCAGGGAACTTACATCACTGAGTCTTACGACAGCGGTGAGCAAATTGTTAGAGGGGTTCTGAGGGACAGGATTTATATGCATTTAGAAAGGCAACGACTGATTAGGGTTAATATGGAGGTGTCAGTGTTGGGCTGGGGTGGAAAAAGTTAAAAATCACACTAACCACGTTATGGTCCAACAGGTTTATTTGGAAGTACAAGCTTTTGGAGTGCCGCTCCTTCATCAGGTAGCTAGTCACCTGACTATCTGAGAAAGGAGCAGTGCTCCAAAAGCTTGTACTTTCAAATAAACCTGTTGGATTATAAACTGGTGTTGTGTAATTTTTAGCTTTAATTAGGGATAGTCAACATGGCTTTGTGCATAGGGAAATCGTCTCGCTGACTTGAGCTTTTTGAAGAGTGATAGAGAAGATTGATGAAGGCAGAGCGGGAGACATTGTCTATATGGACTTCAGAAAAAATATTCAACTAGGTTCTGCATGGTAGGCTGGTTGGTGAGGTTAGATCACATGGGATCCAGGGGGCACGAGCCAATTGGTTATAAAATTGGCTTAAAGTTCAGAGATGGATAGTGGTGATGGGGTGGTGGTGTAGCTTTTCAGACTGGACATCTGTGACCAGCAATGTGCCACAAGGATTGGTGCTAGGTCCACTGTTTTTTTTAGCATTTATATAAATGATTTGAATGTGAATATAAGCGGCATAGTTAGTAAATTTGCAGATGACACCGAAATAGGTGGTGTAGTGGGAAGTGAAGAAGAAGATTATCTCAGAGGGAGAGGGGTGGGGCTAGGGGAAAGACAGGTGGGACGGTGATACGTGAATGCAGACAGTGGGGAGCAACACCTTATGTTCCACCTTGGGAGCTCACAGATAAATAGCCTCAACATAGAGTTCACTGGTTTTAAAATCTCCCCAACCCCAAACTTACCCCATGTTTAGTACTCCCTCCCCTGCCCACCTCCATGATGTGTCCTAACCTGTCAATGTTCCTTCTCACCGATCTGTTCCACCCTTTCCACTGACCAATCAGAATCACCTCTTACCTGCATCCACCTATCATCATCTCACCTACCTTTCCCCCAGCCCCATCCCCCTCCCTCTATTTATTTCTGAGCTCCCTTCCCCCTCACCAGTCCTAAAGAAGGGTGCTGTCCTGAAACATCAACTTTCTTGCTCCTCTGATGTTGTCTGACCTGCTGTGTATTTCCATCTCCACATTTTATCAACTCTGACTTCCAGCATCTGTGGTCTTTACTACATCAGAATATTGCCTGGTTTTTGACGGTTTTAGCTAAGGAGAAAATGAGAATGTGTATAGGGTATGAGCAGGTAGGGAAAGAGTTAAGTTTTGAGTTTTGTGAAACAGCAGGTTCAGCTGACCATGATTCAGATCAAAGTTTGTGAGAAGATTTGTAGCTCGGGTGCTCGTTGCTGTGGTTCTGTTCGCCGAGCTGGAAGTTTTTGTTGCAAACGTTTCGGCCCCTGTCTAGGTGACATCCTCAGTGCTTGGGAGCCTCCTGTGAAGCGCTTCTGTGGTGTTTCCTTCGGCATTTATAGTGGCCTGTCCCTGCCGCTTCCGGTTGTCAGTTTCAGCTGTCCGCTGTGGTGGCCGGTATATTGGGTCCAGGTCTATGTGTTTGTTGATGGAGTTTGTGGATGAGTGCCATGCTTCTAGGAATTCCCTGGCTGTTCTTTGTTTCGCTTGCCCTATAATGGTAGTGTTGTCCCAGTCAAATTCATGTTGCTTGTCGTCTGCGTGTGTGGCTACTAGGGATAGCTGGTCGTGTCGTTTCGTGGCTAGTTGATGTTCATGGATGGGGATCGTTAGCTGTCTTCCTGTTTGTCCTATATGTTTTGTGCAGTCCTTGCATGGGATTTAGTACACTACATTAGTTTTGCTCATGCTGGGTATCGGGTCCTTCTTTGTGGTGAGTTGTTGTCTGAGAGTGGCTGTTCCACCCTTTCCACTGACAGGGGACGAAACGTTTGGAACAAAAACTTCCAGCTCGGCGAACAGAACCACAGCAACGAGCACCCGAGCTACAAATCTTCTCAAAAACTTTGAACAACTACGGGCGAGAGACGCTACGACAAGCCAGGAAATGGGAATCCTGCGCTAACTGCCTAAGCGCCACATACGAACAACTCCGGTTCCTGCATGAATGCCGAAAGAATCGAATCCTTCCACCAAGTGTCAGATACAGGCCACCAGTCAACAATCCACAAGCCAGAGACACAGCCAGACAGAACGGACTCAGGATGATCCAGGTAATGATTACAGACGCTCACAACCGACTTCACAGATACAGACAAGAAATTGCGCGCCAAAAGTCGTTAATTTCAAAAACCACAAATCAGGAATGGACCCGGACCATAGAACAGGCTGTCACCATAGGACAGAACAGGACTACACACCACAAAAAAACGGCACTAAAAGAAAAAATTGCCAAACTAACACACAACAAAGAGGACACCACAACACACACCTGGGTTAAAACCTCTCCCACAGACAGCTCACAGACACGGAAAGAACAGTACTGGCCAAGGGACTCAACTACAACCACAGGGACGCCAAGACAGCAGACTTCCTAGCAGCACTAGAATGCACACTCAGGAACAATGGACTGACAGAAGAGACACAACAAACAGTGAGACATAGTATCGTACCCCTGGTAACAAGGAAAAGACAAACACATAACCTCAACACCAAGGAGAGGGAAGCACTAAAATCACTAAGAAACGATAAGAACATAATCATACTGCCAGCAGACAAAGGCAGAATGACGGTCATCCTGGACAAAGCAGAGGACATCCAAAAAGCACAACTACTTGCAGATACCAACACCTACCAAAAGAGGGAGTTTGACCCCACCCCACAGCTCACCAATAGGATAAACAACACACTGAGGAACCTACAAAAAAATGGACAGATAACCAGGTCGGACCTACAAAGAATGAAACCTGAAAGCAACAACACCCCCAGATTCTATGGACTACCTAAAGTGCACAAACCAGACATTCCACTCAGGCCCATAGTATCACTACCAGGGACACCATCACACAAACTGGCGAAAGAACTACAGCAGTAACTGAAACACTTGATCAGCGGATCCAGACACTCTATACAATCAACACAGGAATTCTTGGATATCATCAGAAGTATACACATAGACAAGGAAGAAACCATGGTCTCATTCGACGTAACGGCACTGTTCACGTCTATTGACAAAGCCCTAGCCAGAGAAACAATAGCCAACCTGCTGAACAGACATAACAGACAACAGGACGTTGAACCCATCAACAAAGACGGCATACTTAAACTACTGGACTTGTGCTCACAACACACTTCACATTCAACAACCAGATATACGAACAAATCAACGGAACACCCATGGGCTCACCGATCTCGGGACTCATAGCAGAAGCAGTAATGCAAAGGTTAGAACAAACAGTCTTACCACAAATTCAACCCAAACTCTGGGTCAGATACGTTGATGACACCTTTATAATCATTAAAAACACGGAAATAGAGAATACACACCAGATCATCTACTCCACACTCACAGGAATCCGATTCACGAGAGAGGAAGAAAAGGACAACCAACTCCCATTCCTAGACGTGAGGGTACAGACAACACCAAACGGAGAATTCACCACTAAGGTACACAGGAAAGCCACACACACAGACCAAGTCCTGAACTATGAAAGCAACCACCCCAATACACACAAACGAAGTTGCATCAAGACACTATTCAAAAGGGCCACAACACACTGCAGCACACCAGAACTGCAAAAAGAGGAAGAGGAACACCTATACAAGGTATTCGCAAAAAACGGATATCCTCGCAATTTCATCAACAGATGACTAAGGGAAAGACAACAGAACGAGAACATGCCGCAACCCAAAGGACTAGCCACACTACCACACATCAAGAACATATCTGAAATGACAGCCAGACTACTGCGACCACTAGGACTTATAACAGCACACAAACCAACAGCCACTCTCAGACAACAACTCACCAAAACGAAGGACCCAATACCCAGCATGAGCAAAACTAATGTAGTGTACAAAGTCCCACGCAAAGACTGCACAAAACACTATATAGGACAAACAGGAAGACAGCTAACGATCCGCAGCCACGAAACGACACGACCAGCTATCCCTAGTAGCCACACACGCAGATGACAAGCAACATGAATTTGACTGGGACAACACTACCATTATAGGGCAAGCCAAACAAAGAACAGCCAGGGAATTCCTAGAAGCATGGCACTCATCCACAAACTCCATCAATAAACACATAGACCTGGACCCAATATACCGGCCACTATAGCGGACAGCTGAAACTGACAACCGGAAGCGGCAGGGACAGGCCACTATAAATGCCGGAGGAAACACCACAGAAGCGCTTCACAGGAGGCTCCCAAACACTGAGGATGTCACCTAGACAGGGTACGAAACGTTTGCAACAAAAACTTCCAGCTCGGCAAACAGAACCACAGCACTGATTCAGATCAGATAAGAACTTGCAGTTAACAATGTTGTGCTGGAGGCAAGGATAATGGGTTAACCAACATGAAAAGCATTCATTATGTTGAGCCATTTAACAATATTGGAAGCATTCAGTATGTAAGGTCAGTTTAACAAGGTGAAAATATTCATTTTGTGAAGCCAGTTAAGGTTAAGAACATTCATTATGTAACAGCAGATTGTTTAATCTTTAGTATTGACACTCGCTGATTGTAACGGTCACCCGATCAATATGTATGTTGTCTTATGTGGATGCTCCTTCCTGTAAAATGACTATATAATTCGTTAAGAAACTCCTGTTTCAGAGAAGACTGAGAACTCGTGTCTCTGTGCACATGGACAATCGTTCTCTCTCCCTCCAGGGCCCAGAATAAAGATGAAGGAGGTAAAGCCATACTGCGTCTCAGAGGGTTTTGCTTCGACTTAGGCAGGAATGGGGGGATGACAGAGAGATTGAAAAATCTTGGTTTGCTTTCACTTGACCGTCGAAAGATGAAGGGGGACCTGATAGTAGTTTACAAAATTATGAGAGGCATGGTTAGTCGGAATCTTTCTCCCAGTATAGAAATGTCAATTACTAGGGAACAAAGTTCAAGGTGAAAGGGGATAAGTTTAAAGGAGTTGTGAGAGACAAGTTTTTTTATACAGAGAGTGGTAAGTGCTTAGAACATGCTGCTAGAGTAGATGGAGGCAAATGCAGTAACAACATTTGAAAGACATCTAGACAGATATAGTAATAGACAGAAAATAGGGGGAATAAGGACTGTGTAGAGGAAAACATTTTTGGTTTAGAAAGGCATTGAGTCAGCCTAGTCTTGGTGTGCCAAAGGGCCTGTTCCTGTGCTGTACTGTTCTTTGTTCAATATCTCTTGTCTCTTAACTCCTTTCTGAAATGGCCTAACAAGCTACTGGTTGCATCAAAAGTGAGAAAGTCTCAAAAGAGGAATGAAATTTGACTGACCAGTTGGCAACAACTAAGGTACCAGAAAGAATAACGACAAACTGACCTGTGTCAACCCAGCAAATTCTTGTTTGTTTACTTTTGGTGGCTAATCAATTTACAGTCTGACAGAGTCATATTCTCAGAACCCTACTGAACACAATATTCCAGACGATGCCATCATCAACCCTAGTTTGTATTCTGTTCTGCTGGTGACAGAAACTGCAATATATTTCCATGTCAGGATAGTGAGTAGCTTGGAGGGGAACTTTTAGGTGATGGCATTTACATGGATTTGCTACCCTTGTCCTTCTGGATGATACTGGTTGTGGGTTTGTAAACTGTTGTCCAAGGAGCCTTGGTGAACTTCTGCAGGGCATCGTATAGATGGTACATTCTTCTGAGCATCGTTGTTTGAGGATGTGGTGCCAATTAAGTGAGTTGCTTTGTCCTGGATAATGTGAAGCTTGTTGAATGGTGTTAGAGCTACACTCATCCAGGTAAGTGAGGAGTATTTCACCATACTCCTGGCTTCTGTTGTATACATGATGGACAGGCATCTAGAAGGGCAAGGGGAGTAAATACATGGGAACATCATGAACTGCACTTTCCCCAGAAAATCACTTTAACATCCTGACTTGGAAATCTATCACCGTCCCATAAGTATCACTAGGTCAAAATACTGGAATTCCCTTCATAACAACATTGTGGGTCTACCTAAATCAAATTGACTGCAAGGCAGCTTAGCTGACCACCATGTTCTCAGACAGAACCAGAGATGGGAAATAAATGCTAGGCCAACTAGCAATATCAATTTCCCCTGAGTCAATAAAAAAGAATTAGCTCAGGTATTGATCATTCTTGTTCTCAGTATTTTTTCCTTGTGGTACACTTTGCACACAAGTGACTAAGCCCTGACTGTGCATCTGCAAATATCTAAGTGTCCTTGATTCGTCCTTTCCAATGTATCATCCCAAAGGAGAAAGTGAGGACTGCAGATGCTGGAGATCAGAGCTGAAAATGTGTTGCTGGAAAAGCGCAGCAGGTCAGGCAGCATCCAAGGAGCAGGAAAATCAACGTTTCGGGCATGAGCCCTTCTTCAGGAATGAGGAAAGTGTGCGAAGCAGGCTAAGATAAAAGGTAGGGAGGAGGGACTTGGGGGAGAGGCGTTGGAAATGCCATAGGTAGAAGGAGGTTAAGGTGAGGGTGATAAGGTGAGGGTGATAGGCCGGAGTGGGGGTGGGGGCGGGGGCGGAGAGGTCAGGAAGAAGATTGCAGGTTAGGAAGGTGGTGTTGAGTTCGAGGGATTTGACTGAGATAAGGTGGGGGGAGGGGAAATGAGGAAATTGGAGAATCTGAGTTCATCCCTTGTGGTTGGAGGGTTCCTAGGTGGAAGATGAGGAGCTCTTCCTCCAGCTGTCGTGTTGCTATGGTCTGGCGATGGAAGAGTGCCTCATCTTCCGCCTAGGAATTCTCCAACCACAAGGAATGAACTCAGATTTCTCCAGTTTCCTCATTTCCCCTCCCCCAACCTTGTCTCAGTCCCAACCCTCGAACTCAGCACCACTTTCCTAACCTGCAATCTTCTTCCTGACCTCTCCACCCCCACCCCCACTCCGGCCTATCACCCTCACCTTAACCTCCTTCCACCTATCGTATTTCCAACGCCCCTCCCCCAATCCCTCCTCCCTACCTTTTATCTTAGCCTGCTTGGCACACTTTCCTCATTCCTGAAGAAGGGTTCATGCCCGAAATGTCGATTCTCCTGCTCCTTGGATGCTGCCTGACCTGCTGTGCTTTTCCAGCAACACATTTTCAGCTATCATCCCAAAGAAATAGCTAGTCTTCTGTTATATGCTAGCAAATTGTCCATGATTGTAAAATGCTATTGGTGCACAAAAAGTGTGTTATAGGCCAACTTGGTGGATTTTTGACCTGTTCATCCTACAGTGCAGGATTGGTCATTAGTACTAGGGCGTTGGTCAATCTTTTGTTCTTCTTAAATTTAATTGACCCTCTCTTGGCTTTCTACACACCACTTTTTCTCAGTCCTTTAAAACATTCTTTATTTTCCTTTTTTTAAACTTTTTTTTCCTTTGTCTTTCTTTCTTTCTTTCTTTCTTTCTTTCTTTCTTTCTTTCTTTCTTTCTTTCTTTCTTTCTTTCTTTCTTTCTTTCTTTCTTTCTTTCTTTCTTTCTTTCTCTCTCTCTCTTTCTTTCTTTCTCTCTCTCTTTCTTTCTTTCTCTCTCTCTTTCTTTCTCTCTCTCTCTTTCTTTCTTTCTTTCTCTCTCTCTCTTTCTTTCTTTCTCTCTCTCTCTTTCTTTCTTTCTCTCTCTCTCTTTCTTTCTTTCTCTCTCTCTCTTTCTTTCTCTCTCTCTCTCTCTTTCTTTCTCTCTCTCTCTTTCTTTCTCTCTCTCTCTCCCTCTCCCTCTATCTCTCTGTCTCTATATTTATGTTTTTATTTATTTTATACATTTTACAGAATGTGACTGTTGCTGGCTAGTATAGGATTTATTGACCCTCCCTAATTATCATTGAGAAAATGGTAGTTAACTGATTCTTGAACTCCTGCAATCCATGTGGTTTATGTACATATACGGTGATTTTGGAAGGAATATTAATACAGTTCCAGGATGGGATGGTCTGTGACTGGGAGGGAAACTTGTAGATAGTGGTATTCCCATTATCTGCTGCAATTGTACTTTTAAAGGTTAAGGATTGTGGGTTTGGAGGGTGATGTTTAAGGAGCTTTGGGGAATTCTTGCTATGGATCTTGAATATGGTACGCATTGCTGTCACAGTGCATCAGTATTGGAAAGTCTGAAATTAAAAATGCTCGATGAAGTGCTCATCAGGCTGCCTTAAACAGATTGATGTTGAGCTTCTTAACTGGTTGATCAGTAACAGTTTGTTTCTGAATCTGAATATGGACATATTTTGCTTCTGGATCAGTTTTTCTCTGGGCAATTGTTAATCTCTTCCAACAATCTGAAGTAGAGATTGAGACTGCTCTCCAAGATCAAAAGTGAAATTGTTTGACTGCGAACAACATGCACATTTTCAACTGCCTTATGCTCTTTATGTTGCATTGTAATTTGTAGGACTCTATGACAATGACAGTTATTCCACCCATGCCATACAATCTGCTTCTGCTTCAACCATGATAACTAGTCCAGTAGAACACTGGCCTTGGCATTGATATATTAAACTAATATTCATTGAGGATGTTCATTGACATAAACAAGGTTTGTGAATCCTGGATTGTTGGGATTACCCATTTCCTGTGTAAATGCCTCTGTTGTCTTTTCGAACGTTAATTGCTATATTAAGGTCCTTACACGTGTAACTTCATTTTCTCCAGCCGTGTAACTTTGTGCAACATCTGCGATTTGCATTGACATTGAGGCAATGCTGCCCATTAAGAAATGTTGCCTGTATGAAATACAGTCTTGAGTTTTTTGTGCTCTACCTCTGACTTTGAATCTTTTCAATGTGCTCATTATGCTTATAATTGGAATACATTATGTGCCTCAGTTTTCAATGAGGAGAGGCTGTTGTACAAGACATGTTCTGGATTAATGGCACTGGAAGAGCACAGCAGTTCAGGCAGCATCCAAGGAGCTTTGAAATTGACGTTTCGGGCAAGAGCCCTTCATCAGGAATAAAGACAGTGAGCCTGGAGCGTGGAGAGATAAGCTGGTGGGGGGGGGGGGTGGGGAGAAAGTAGCATAGGGTACAATGGGTGAGTGGGGGAGGGGATGAAGATGATAGGTCAGGGAGGAGAGGGTGGAGTGGATAGGTGGAAAACGAGATAGGCAGGTAGGACAAGTCCGGACAAGTCATGGGGACAGTGCTGAGCTGCAAGTTTAGAACTAGGGTGAGGTGGGGGAAGCGGAAATGAGGAAACTGTTGAAGTCCACATTGATGCCCTGGGGTTGAAGTGTTCCGAGGCGGAAGATGAGGCGTTCTTCCTCCAGGCGTCTGGTGGTCAGGGAGCGGCGGTGAAGGAGGCCCAGGACCTGCATGTCCACAGCAGAGTGGGAGGGGGAGTTGAAATGTTGGGCCACGGGGCGGTTTGGTTTATTGGTGCAGGTGTCTTGGAGATGTTCCCTAAAGCGCCTTGCTAGGAGGCGCCCAGTCTCCCCGATGTAGTGGAGACTGCATCGGGAGCAACGGATACAATAAATGATATTAGTGGATGTGCAAGTAAAACTTTGATGGATGTGGAAGGCTCCTTTAGGGCCTTGGATAGAGGTGAGGAAGGAGGTGTGGGCGCAGGTTTTACAGTTCCTGCGGTGGCAGGGGAAAGTGCCAGGATGTGAGGGTAGGTTGTAGGGGGGCGTGGACCTGACCAGGTAGTGGCAGTTTGTCCTTGAAAAAGTTCACCGACATCACAAGATAAATTCTGCCCATCAGTCTATAAAGAACTTTCTCCAGTGTGCTTCAGTGAATGTTCTTTGTGTAAACAACATACAGTCAAAGTTGCAATGTGCACTTAGTCGTAAGTTGAGTGATAACTTGAGACAATTTTGAATCTTACAATAATGTAACAAGCTACTAAGTGATACATAATAAAAAAAATACAGTTTAATCAAGACTACTTCTGCTGAATGCATCATTTGAGCATCCTTTCTCACTTGGTACCAGATGCAGACAGACTTGAGTATTCTAGTGTACGGTTCACAGAAGGTTAATGTGGATGTATAACACATAATCAAGAGACCTTTTGAGATGTTTTGAGTGCAAAAGGATGTTTCTCCTTGTGGGAAGTCCAGAATTAGGGGTCAGCCTTTTAGGACAGTGATGAGGAGATTTTCTTTTCTGAGATTAGTGCCATTGTGAAACTCTTGATCTCAGAAGACAGTGGAGACAGGGCAATTGAATATTTTTAATATATAGACACATATCATATCCAAGATCTTTCCAAAAATATCAGTGTACATATCATATCACCTTCAAAGTCAATATCAAAGATCTTGCCAGGAACCCACAGAAGAAATTGATCCTGCTTTACAAGTGAACAATGTATACATTTGCATACACTTTGACGCCATCAAAAGACGGAAATAAGTTTTTTTTCACTATTAGGATTTTCTTAAGTCTTACAAGGTTTGTCAGGCATTATTTAATATCCTCGCAGGGAGGGTTTTACTCAATAAACTTGGTAATTATACATGACCACCTGCCTAAATGTTTGCCAAATAAATGCATGTTTTGCTGGGTAGAATTTACAACTCCACTCTGAATTATTTATAATATACTGTAACTCAGTACTTCAGAGGAGGAGATGTAAGTTGATTTTGGAATATCTTGTTAATGAACCACAACAAAGTCTCATAACAGTATACTGCACCACTCCGAACCTGAATAAAACAGCTGCAATATATTCAACATTATTTCAAAAATTTGAACCATTCCAAATAGACTTCATAATTTGATTAGAAAAGACTTGGTCAAGTTCCCACAATTTCAGGAACATAAAAGAGGAGACATTGTGTTAGAATAGATTTGAGCAGTTTTTGTCATCATCGTTCACACATAACTGATTTACAGCAAAATACAAGTAGGCACAAATTGCCTTGATCTTTTGTAGTGCTCTCAAGTTATATAAAATTAGAAAATGCCTGAAATGCTCAGCAGGTCCATTAACACCTGTCAAGAAAGAGAACGCAAGAATGCTTTTGCAGACAAACCTTTTGTCAGAAAAGAAAATATTATCCTGTCTTTTCTATTTACGGATTCTGACAGAATTGCCATGTGTTTCCAACACGGAACCTTTTTAGAGGGCTGATTTAAGAAACACCCATATGATTAAGGTAACCCAGGTCAAATGCAAGCATGTAGCAAAGTTCGTGTAATAAGCACATGAATTGCTATTACTATTGTTTATTTTGGCTTACAGCTGAATAATAACAGAAATTCTCAACAATAGCTACTTCACTTACAATATTTACACAAGATTGAATGATCACATCTCATAGAAACATAAAATAAAGGAGTGAGAGTAGGCTATTCATCCCTTCGAGCTTGCTTCACCATTCAATATGATCATGCACGATCATCCAATTCAGTATCCTGCTCTTGTTTTCTCCTCATACCTTTTGATGGCTTTAGCCCAAAGAACTGTATCTAATAATTTCTTGAAAACCTTCATTGTTTTGGTATCAAACACTTTCTGTGACAGAGAATTCCATAGGCTCACCACTGTGAAGAAATCTCTCCTTACCTCACTCCTGCTGGTCAGTCCTCAGTCTAATGGTTTACCTTAAATCCTCTAAACTGTGACCCCTCCTTCTGGACTCCAGTCATCAGGAAAATCTCTTTTTCCTTTACCCTATCTAGTCCTATTAGACTTTTACAGGATTCCATGTGATCCTCCTTCATTTTTCTAAAGTCAAGTGTAAAATCCTAAATGATTTAGGCTTTCTTCATAAGTCAGTCCTAACATAACAAGAATCAATTAGAGTTTGACCCTGTTTCTCTCTCTCCACAGAAGTTGCCAGACCTGCTGAGTTTTTATAGCAATTTCTGTTTTGTTGCAGATTTACAGCACATGTACTTCTTTGTTTAATCCCAGGAATCAGTCTGGTAAATGTTTGTTGCACTACCTGCACAAATAGAACACACTTCCTCCAATAAGGAGATCAGAACTGAACACAATACTCCAAGTGTGGTCTCACCTAGGTCCTGCACAATTGCAGAAAGACATCCCTGCTCTAGTACTTGAATTGTCTTGCTTTGTAGGCCAACATACCATTTGCTGCCTTCACTGCTTGTTAGACCTGCATGCTTACGTTCAGACTAATGTACAAGGACGCTCAGGTCTCGTTGCACCTTTCCCTTTCACAATCTACCACTATTTTAAAAAAATACTTCCTGGTTTTGCTGCCAAAGTAAATAAGCTCACATTTCCTCACATTATACTTCATCTGCTATGTATTTGCCCACTGTTATCCAAATCACACTGAAACATTTCTTCATCTGCCTCCCAGTTCACACTCCTACCCAGCCTTATGTTGTCTGCAAACTTGGACCTTTTATGTTTAGTTTCCACATGTAATCATTAATATATGTATTGTGAATAGCTGACATCCAAGCATTGATCCCTGCAGCACCCTACTAGTCACTGCCTGTTACTTGGAAAAAGACCTACTTAGTCTTAAAACCAAAAGAACTGCAGATGCTGTAGATCAGAAATGAAAACAAAAGTTTCTGGAAGATCTCAGCAGGTCTGGCAGCATCTGTGGAGAGAAATCAAAGTTAATGTTTCAGGTCTGGTGACTATTCCTCAGAACATTTATTCTTACTCTTTGTTTTCTATCTACCACCCAGTTCTCTATCCATGTCAGTACATTACCCCATGCACTTTATTTTTACAAGCTCATCTCTAATGTGGGATCTTATTGAAAGCCTTCTGAAAATCCAAGTAAACCACATGCACTGGCTCCCTCTTATCAACTCTACTAGTTATATCTTCAAAAACTTCCAGTAGATCTCTCAACCATGAGATTCCTTTCATAAATCCATTCTGATTCAAACCAAAACTGTCATTGTTTTCCGAGTGCTCTGTTATTAAATCTTTTATCATGAACTCCTGCATTTTCCCCACTATCAATCTCAGGCCAACTGGCCTATTATTCTATTTTTCCTCTAAGTCCTATTTTTTAAACAGCAAGTTTAAATTAGCTACCCTCCAAGCATACGAAGTGTTCCAGAGTCTGTGACATCCTGAAAGAAGACCAGCAATGTACCCACTATTTCTAGGGCTACTTCCTTAAATACTGTGGGAGGTAGAGTTTTGGTCTCTGGGGATTTATTGGCCTTTAATCCCATCAATTTTCCCAATGTCATTTCCCTACTAATACTAATTTCCACAGTTCTTTCCTCTCATTAAACCCTGTGTTCCCCAACATTTTTGGAATGCTATTTGAGTCCTCTTTTGTGAAGACAGAACCAAAATGTGTGATTAATTCATCCACTATCTGTTTGAATCTCATTTTAAATTATCTGCTGATTGTCATAATAGTCATTAGAGTATCGAAGGAGACCATCCTGCTCATCTAGTCTGTGTCAGCTCTGATGGGTATTCCAGTCTGTCCCATTTTGCTATTATATCCCAAAGTCTCACAAGTTTATTTCCCTCAGTGGCCCATCCAATTTCTTTTTTTGAAATCTTCCATTGCCGTCTCTGCCATCATCTTCAGAAGTAGTTAGTTCCAGGTTATACCACTTACTGTGTCAAATAATGGCTTAAATCTTCGAGTCAATGTCATAAGTCTTCTTTCTATACAGACCGGACAAAAATAAGCACGTTATATGATGGTTGCAAACCTAAGAAAGGTTTATGCTCCATCAGTTGTGATTCTGCTATTGGAAATTACTTATTCAACAATCCAGACTGTGCTAAAAGTTGCACCGGAGACATATAAGACCATTAGCCAGGTTTGCAGTCTGATATATTTGTGTATACTAGATACTGCATAAATAATACTCAGGACCCTATTTAATATAGGCAAAAGGAACATATATTGTGCCCTTTTCTCAAAAAACGAGTCATGAAGATAGCCAAGATTTGCTGTATCCCCTGGCAACGCCCTGATCAAATAGAATCTATCTACTTGAAAATTAAGAATGACAGTTAACTGTTCTTGCTATATGTCCACCCGGTTATGGCCAAACCAATTAGAGGTGGCACCAATGCAGTCATCAATGTAGCGGAGGAAGAGGTGGGGAGTGGTGCCGGTGTAATTACGGAAGATCAACTGTTCTACGTAGCCAACAAAGAGACAGGCATAGCTGGGGCCCATACGTATGCCCATGGCTACCCCTTTGGTCTGGAGGAAGTGGGAGGATTCAAAGGAGAAATTGTTAAGGGTGAGGACCAGTTCGGCCAAATGAATGAGAGTGTCGGTGGAAGGGTACTGTTGGGGACATCTGGAGAGGAAAAAAGCGGAGGGCTTGGAGGCCCTGGTCATGGCGGATGGAGGTGTAGAGGGATTGGATATCCATGGTGAAGATGAGGCGTTGGGGGCCGGGGAAACGGAAGTCGTGGAGGAGGTGGAGGGCGTGGGTGGTGTCACGAACGTATGTGGGGAGTTCCTGGACTAGGGGGGATAGGACAGTGTTGAGGTAGGTAGAGATGAGTTCAGTGGGGCAGGAGCATGCTGAGACAATGGGTCGGCCAGGGTGGTCAGGCTTGTGGATCTTGGGAAGGAGGTAGAACCGGGCAGTGCGGGGTTCCCGGACTATGAGGTTGGAAGCTATGGGTGGGAGATCTCCTGAGGTGATGAGGTTCTGTATGGTCTGGGAGATGATGGTTTGGTGATGGGGGGTGGGGTCATGGTCGAGTGGGCAGTAGGAAGAGGTGTCCTCGAGTCGGCGTTTGGCTTCAGCGGTGTAGAGGTCAGTGCGCCAGACTACCACTGTGCCCCCTTTATCCGCTGGTTTGATGGTGAGGTTGGGATTAGAGCAGAGGGATTGGAGGGCTGCGCGTTGTGAAGGTGAGAGGTTGGAGTGGGGGAGGGGGGTAGACAGGTTGAGGCGCTTAATGTCCCAGCAGCAGTTGGAAATGAAGAGGTCGAGGGCAGGTAATAGGCCAGCGCGGGGTGTCCAGGTGGATGCAGTGTGTTGGAGGTGGGCGAATGGGGTCCTCGGAAGGTGGGCGGGGGTCCTGATTGTGAAAGTAAGCTCGGAGGCGGAGGCGACGGAAGAAGTTTTCGATGTCACGGCGTGTATTAAATTCATTGATGCGTGGACGGAGGGGGATGAATATGAGTCCTTTGCTGAGGACTGATCGTTCGTCCTCAGTGAGTGGGAGGTCCGGGGGGATGGTGAAAACTCGGCAGGGCTGGGAGCTGAGATCTGGTGTGGGTCTGGAGCTGGGAGTGGGGTCGGAGCCAGTACCTGGAGTGAGTGTGATGGTGGGGGGAATGGGGGTGGAGGCATGAGCAGGGGTAGTGCTCCCCTCGGGGTCATTGATGCGTGGACGGAGGGGGATGAATGTGAGTCCTTTACTGAGGACTGATCGTTCGTCCTCTTCAGGTCCTCTGCCTTTCCCACCCCTCTTCAAAAAAAAATCAAGGACAAATCAGGGCAGAACTTATACACTTAATAGTAAGGTCCTGGGGAGAATTGCTGAACAAAGAGATCTTAGAGTGCAGATTCATAGTTCCTTGAAAGTGGAGTCACAGGTAGATAGGATAGTGAAGAAGGCGTTTGGTATGCTTTCCTTTATTGGTCAGAATATTGAGTATAGGAGTAGGGAGGTCATGTTGTGGCTGTACAGGACATTGGTTAGACCACATTTCGAATATTGTGTACAATTCTGGTTTCCCTTCTACCGGAAAGATGTCATGAAACTTGAAAGGGTTCAGAAAAGATTCAGAAGGGTGTTGCCAACATTGGAGGGCTTGAACTATAGTGAGGGGCTGACTAGGCTGGGGCTGGTTTTCCTGGACTGTCAGAGGCTAAGGGGTGACCTTATGGAGTTTTATAAAATTATGAGGCGCATGGATAGGATAAATAGACAAGATCTTTTCACTGGGGTGGGTGAGTCCAGAACTAGAGGGCATAGGTTTAGGGTGAGAGGGAAAAGATATAAAAAAAAGATATACCCGAAGATAATAGTTTTGTTTGACTCATTGATGTAAAACATGATTTTGTGAATATGACTGTTCCAAACTTTGCTTGACTAGTCTGTAAGATTGCTCTCTCAATTTCGACACTAACCCCAAGATGTTATTAAAAGAGGACTTTGGAATGGTAACAGTGCTGAGTTTGTGATCTTTCTCTGTTGCTTAGGTCATTGCTCGCTGATCTGTATGTCTGGTTTCATTTTTGCATGTTGTTGGAGCTGCAGGGAAATGAAGAATATTCCTTTACACTCCTGACTTATGCCATGAAGACGATGGAAAGGCTTTGGATAACCAGAAAGTGAGTTCCGACTATAGAATTCCCAGTCTCCAACCTGTTTTTGTAGCCACATTATTTATATGGCTTTTTCATTTCAGTTTCTGATCAATGGTAACCCTCCAAGATTTTGATATTGGAGGATTCATTGAGGTAAATGCGTTGAATCGATAATGTGCTGCTGGAAAAGCACAGCCGGTCTGGCAGCATCCGAGGAGCAAGAGAATCAACGTTTCGATTCCTGATGAAGGGCTTATGACTAAAACGTCGATTTTCCTGCTTCTTGGATGCTGCCTGACCGGTTGTGTTTTTCCGGCAACACACTCTCGACTCTGATCTTCAGGATCTACAGTCCTCACTTTCTCCTCCTAAATCCATTGAATGCCAAGGGAATGGATCTATGTATTCTCTTTTGTTGGAAATGGTCATTGCCTGTTATTTGTATAGCAAACATTGCCACAAATTCTGTTGCAGTCAGGCACTATTTAAAATAACCTTCAGCTACAAAATTACCAACGACCCTGTAAGCTTAGCGAGTTGTGAAAAGATTTGTAGCTCAGGTTGAAGTTCTGGATGAAACTTTGCTTGCTGAGCTGGAAGGTTCGGTTTCAGACGTTTTGCCACCATACTAGGTAACATCATCAGTGAGCCTCCAGATGAAGCGCTGGTGGTGACATTGTTTGGTCACATTATTAAATGTTTGTAGTGTCTATAAAGTCTTGAATCTTAACACTCATTAAAAGGCCCTTCAAACTGAAGTGACTCAGCTGCAAATTGCATAGTACAAGCCATAAACCTTTCAGTGGCCAGTGTCCAAGTTACAATTCCAAGTTCGGGTCAGTGTCAAGTAGAAGATTTTTCTGAAGGTATGATAATGTTGGCCCAACCCAACAAATTCAGATATTTAGATGTCTTAACAGGTGTGACAAATTTAATGGTCATACAGAAAAATCAACCCACTGTTTAGAATTACATTTCACTATATTACAGTTAAAATTGTGTATTGTGATGTATCCATCATCTCAGTGATGTTTGAGAGACATTTGCATGCTGATTAGCTGTTTGTTTTAGTGTTGTTTTATCTATACAATGCCAAAATTAATCATAAAGCACATTGGGAGATCTTAAGACTGAAAGAGATCATTTTGACTTGAAGTCTTGTTACCAATTGGATATTTATCCATCTCTTATAAAGAATGTTAATACAGATGAGCATGACAGCAGGGAGTTTATTTCCCTAAAGTCACATTTGGGGTGAATAGAAATTATCTCAAGCTCAAAATTTTCTTGATATGTGTTCCTTTGCCATTATGTCCATTTTCAATTGAGAGTAGCAAAAGTTCATTGATTTAATTCAATTGATTTGGAAAAGCTTTAGGAAAAACAATGTTTGCAATATCTACACAAACAACATTAAATAGTGTATCATCATCACGCAACAGAAATAAAGAAAATAGGAGCAAGAGTAGGCCTGTTGGCCCTTCGAAATGCCTCCACCATTCAAACTGACCATGGTTGATCATTAAACTCCATACCCTGAGCCCTCTTTCTCCCCATACTTTTTGATCCTTGTTGCCTTAAGAACTATACTTTTTTGAAAATATTCAATATTTCAGCCTCAAATGCTTCCTGTGGTAGAGAATCCCACTGGCTCAACACTGCATAAAGAAATTTCTTATCTCAGTCTTAAATGACCTACCTGTATCCTTCAACTGTGATCTCCGGTTCTGGAATCCCTGGTCATTGGGAACATCCTTCTTATGAGATTCACCCTCATTCTTCTAATCTCCAGTATATATAGTCCTAACTGATCCAGTCTCTCTCCATATGTCAGTCTGTCAGCCCAGAATCATTCTGGAAAACCTTTGTTGCATTTTCTCCATAGTGAGAACATTCTTTCTTAGATTAGGAAACCAAACCCCTATACCCCAGACATATTGTCACTGAGGCCCTATACAATTGCAGCAAGACATCCATGCTCCTGGACTTGAGTGCTTTTGCTATAAAGACCAGCCAACCATTTGTCCTCTTCATCACCAGCTGGACCTGCGTGCTTACTTTCAGCGACTGGTGTACGAGGACACCCAGGAGCTGCTTCACACCCCATTTCCAATCTATCGCCATTCAGATATTCATGTTATGCTCCCAAAGTCAATAATCTTACAATTGTCCACATTACACTTCATCAGTCATGCATTTGCCCACTTACTGAACTTGTCCAAATCACACTGAAGTATCTCTGCTGCCTCCTAACAGCTCAACCTCTCATACAACTTTGGATCGTCTACAGATATTATGGAAATATTACATTTAGTTCCCTCATCTATATCATTAATATAGATTGTGGATATCTGAGATCCAAGCACTGATCCCTGCAGTACCCCATTCACTGTCTACTGGGAATCTGCCAAATCGGTTGTCTTATCAATACTCCCTGTACACCTCCATCCCCCATCACGAAGGACTCAAAGCCCTCCGCTTCTTTCTTTCCCGCCGTACCGACCAGTACCCTTCCACAGACACCTCCTTCGACTGACTGAACTGGTCCTCACCCTGAACAACTTCTCTTTCCAATCCTCCCACTTCCTCCAAACGAAAGGAGTAGCCATGGGCACCCGCATGGGCCCCCAGCTATGCCTGCCTCTTCGTAGGATATGTGGAACAATCCATCTTCCGCAACTACACTGGCCCCACCCCCCACCTTTTCCTCCGCTACATCGATGACTGTATCGGCGCCGCCTCGTGCTCCCACGAGGAGGTTGAACAGTTCATCCACTTCACCAACACCTTCCACCCCGACCTCAAATTCACCTGGACAGTCTCAGATTCCTCCCTCCCCTTCCTCGACCTTTCTATTTCTATCTCAGACGACCGAATCAACACGGACATCTACTACAAACCAACCGACTCCCACAGCTACCTGGACTACACCTCCTCCCATCCTGCCCCCTGTAAAAACGCCATCCCATTCTCCCAATTCCTTCCACTCCGCCGCATCTGCTCCCAGGAGGACCAGTTCCAAAAACGCACAACCCAGATGGCCTCCTTCTTCAAGGACCGCAATTTCCCCCCCGACGTTGTCGACGATGCCCTCCACCGCATCTCTTCCACTTCCCGATCCTCCGCCCTTGAACCCCGCCCCTCCAACCGCCACCAGGACAGAACCCCACTGGTCCTCACCTACCACCCCACTAACCTCCATGTACAGCGCATCATCCGCCGCCATTTCCGCCACCTCCAAACGGACCCCACCACCAAGGATATATTTCCCTCCCCTCCCCTATCAGCATTCCGTAAAGACCACTCCCTCCGTGACTCCCTCGTCAGATCCACACCCCCCACAAACCCAACCTCCACTCCCGGCACCTTCCCCTGCAACCGCAGGAGGTGCAAGACTTGCGCCCACACCTCCCCCCTCACCTCCCTCCAAGGCCCCAAAGAAAACTTCCATATCCGCCACAGATTCACCTGTACCTCCACACATATCATCTATTGCATCCTTTGCACCCGATGTGGCCTCCTCTATATTGGGGAGACGGGCCGCCTACTTGCGGAGCGTTTCAGGGAACACCTCTGGGACACCCGGACCAACCAACCCAACCACCCTGTAGCTCAACATTTCAATTCCCCCTCCCACTCCACCAAGGATATGCAGGTCTTTGGACTCCTCCATCGTCAGACTACAGCGAAACGACGGTTGGAGGAAGAACGCCTCATCTTCCGGCTAGGAACCCTCCAACCACAAGGGATGAACTCGGATTTCACCAGTTTCCTCATTTCCCCTCCCCCCAGCCTGTCTCAGTCAAATCCATCAAATTCAGCACCGCCTTCCTAACCTGCAATCTTCTTCCCGACCTCTCCCCCCCCCACCCCAGTCTGACCTATCACCCTCACCTTGACCTCTTTCCACCTATCACATTTCTGACGCCCCTCCCCCAAGTCCCTCCTCCCTATCTTTTATCTTAGCCTGCTGGACCAACTTTCCTCATTCCTGAAGAAGGGCTGATGCCCGAAACGTCGATTCTCCTGTTCCCTAGATGCTGCCTGACCTGCTGCGCTTTTCCAGCAACACATTTCCATCTCATTATCAATACACTACCCAATCCCATGTGTTTTAATTTTACATGCTAATCTCTTTCGTGGGACTTTATTCAAAGCTTTCTAAAGGTCCAAGCAAACCAGATCTATTGACACCACCGTTAATCAATGCTACTTGTTACTTCCTGGAAAAATTTCAGGAGATTGATCAAGCATGATTTCTCTTTCTGAGATTTGTGCTGACTTGGTCCTATCCTGTCACTGTTTTCCAAGGGCTTTGCTATTCAATCCTCTATATAGGACTCTAACATTATTCCCATTACTGATCTCAGGCTAGTGGATCTATAGAGTCACAGAGTCAATTCCCTGTTTTTCCTTTTCCTTCATTTTTAAATAGTGGGGTTTTGTTAATCACACTCCAATCCATAGGAACTCTTCCAAAGTCAATAGAATCTTTAAAGATGACCACCAGTGCATCCACTATTCCTCAAGGATTCTGGGATATGTATTAGTATGCCCCAGGGATTTGTCGGCCTTTAATCGTAATATAACTTTCATGTTTCTGATTGATTGTAAGGGACCTATATTTATCTTCATTAATCTTTTTCTCTTCACGTACTTGTGTATACTTGAATTAGTTTTGCTCTAAGAAATGAGATACTGTTTATTTTTGTTCATTTACTGCCTGGACATTAAGCATTGCATGGAAAGAGCATATAGAGGAATGTTATGCAAGAAGAGTCACATCACTTTCGTTCATCTGAATTTCCACTTATTTATATCAACAAAAAAAATTCAGACAGCCTTTCTTAAGGTTTTTAGTACATGTATTCATGCCACTAAGATTTAATGGCCTTAAAGAGAAAAGTTGGTTTCATATCAGCTTCGTCGTATCAGCAGAATGAATCATTTGGGGTAGATTTGCATCTGGAGTGTGTGGCCATGAATTATCACCTGCACAGTAAACAGCAAAGAAAATCAGACGGGGATGACTTATTAGACAGGAACAGATGTATCAGATTTTCCAGATAATGCTTTAGGTACAACTACTGAAACCAAAAGTGACTCCATTGCATAATACATTGTAAATAATCCTAATAATGAAATAATATATCTTCCAATGTAAAAGTTGCCATATCCGTACCAGACCACAGTGCTGCTCTATCATTATAGAGAAATAACTGATGGTGGTTTAACCTGAGGGTCACCACACCTCAAGCGAGGGAAGAGATTGAGGAGAGTTCTCAGGTTAACCTCACCTGGTACAGAAATTATATCCGTGCTATTAACATCATTCTGCATCGCAAAGCAGCCTCCCCATGTTATGTGTAACACCATGAGAAATATTCAATATATTTCAAGATAGGTCACCCTGATGCCATAGAATCATACATCATAGAAACAGGTCCTTTGGCCACCATGCCTATGCTGATCAACAGACACCAAACTACATTAATCCCATTTGCCTGCATTGGTCCATAGTCTATTATGTCTTTACATTTTAAGTGCTCATCTAGATTCTTCTTAAATGTTGTGAGAATACCTGCCTCCGGTGTGTAAAGGAGCCAGGGGACAACAATTTCTGCAAAAGTATGGATATTGTGGAAATAGCTGCATCATAGCTTTCATTTCAGTATAACTCCTGGACTTAATCATTAAGTTAGACTCTCCAGTGTAATTTGTACACGATTTGGATGGGTATTTTAATTCAGGTCATTCTTATGACTAACCCTTTTGTAAAATGCCTTGTCAAACACCTTCAGGATGTCTAAATACAACATATTTACTGATTCTCCTTTATCCACCTTGGTTGAGACTTCCTCAAAAAGAAACTCTGAAGAAATTAATATGGTAGCAGCTGGTACAAATCCATCAGAAATAAATAATGGGTATCCAAAGCTATAGTACTTTGGATGATTAAGGATATTGATGCTAAAGTTGTGAAGAAAAAGGAGGCATGTGATCCACACTGGAATAATAATAGCAATAGAAATCAGGGAGAGTATCCCAAATGCTATGGCAGAAGTAAAGAAGGCTAAGAGGGAGCATGAGGAAAGGGTTGCAGACTGCACTAAAACAAATCGTAAAACCTTCTTCAAACATACTATTAGTAAAAAAAAATTAATGAAGGATAGAGTGGGGCCCATAAGGAACAAGCAAGAGGTACAAAATGAGTTCTTTGCCTCTGTCTTCACCAAATTAAAAAATGGTGACAATGGCTCAGTTGAAAATGTGAATATTGAGCACCTGAACAGTATGGTGATGGATTTAAAAAAAAGAGATACTAAAAAGAGAGACAGCAGTCCAAGTAGAGAAGTTCCCAAGCCCGGATGCAATGCATCCTAAGTTGATGAGAGAAATAAGGGAGCAAATTGCAGAGTCATTGACAGAAGTTTTCCAGGCCTCTCTAAATATAGGATTAGTCCCGGGGACCGAAGGATTGCAAATGTGCCACTGTTGTTTCAGAAAGGGATAAAGGATAGCCCATGAAACTATAGCTCTGTCAGCTTGACATCAATAGTGGGAAAACTGATAGAGGCCATAACATGGGATAAGATAAAAGTTAATACCAGATAGTCAACATGGCTTTGTCAAGGCAGGTCATGTCTCACAAATTTAATTGAGTTCTTTGACAAGGGTGACTCAGGCAGTAGATGAGTGCAGTGCTGTGGATGTTGTATATTTGGAATTGTTGTATATTTCAGAAAATGTTTGATGTGGCAGGTTGGCAGGACAAGGTCAAAAATCACACAACACACCAGGTTATAGTCCAATGGGTTTATTTGAAAACGTTAGCTTTCGGAGTGCTGCTCCTTCATTAGATGCTAGTAATGTTTGAAAGTTTTGTATTTAGAGAATTATGGAGGTCGGGACATTAAATGTCTTCAAGGCAGAGATTGATAAGTTGTTAATCTCGCAAGGAATTAAGGGATATGGGTAGAATGTGGGTATGTGGCAGTGAAATGGCCATCAGCCATGATTGAATGGCAGAGTGGACTCAATGGGCCGAATGGCCTTACTTCCACTCCTATGTCTTATTGTCTTACAGGACTGAAGAATGGGACTAGCTAGGTTGTTCTTTCAGGAGCTGGTGGAGACATGATGGATTGAATGCCTTCTGTATTGCAAATTCTATGATTCTTTGAATCCCTACAATATGGAAGCAGGCCATTTGGCCCATCAAGTACGCACTGACCCTGTGAAGAACATCCTACCCAGACCTACCTGCATATCCTTTCCCTGTAACCCTGCATTTCCCATAGTTAATTCATCTAGCCTTCACAACCCGGACACTATGCGGAATTTAGTATGACCAATCCACCCAACCTGCCCATCCTTGGACTGTGCAAGGAAACGGGAACACCCGGAGGAAACCCACGCAGAGATAAGAAGAATGTCTGTGTAGAGTTTGCACAGTTGCCTGAAATTGAACCCAGGTGCTTGGCACTGTGAGGCAGCAATGCTAGCCACTGAGCTGAGCAGAGGTTTGGGATAAAGTAAAGTTGGCAAAGTTTGTTAATTTTACAGAGGGGAGAAAATGGGAGAGAGCATTGAAATTGTTGGGTCTAGACAATGAACAAAAGCATAAGTAAGTATTCAGTAGCAGATGGCTGAGGCAAGGATACAATTTGGTATAGTAGCAAATACATAGTCCTTTTGATTTACAATGACTAGTGCCATTAGCTCAGCTCAAGGTTCAAAATTTGAACTCATTTAACCTGGGATAATGGCCAAGGAGGCAGATGCTGAAAATGTGTTGCTGGAAAAGCGCAGCAGGTCAGGCAGCATCCAGGGAACAGGAGAATCGACGTTTCGGGCATAAGCCCTTCTTCAGGAATGAGGAAAGTGTGTCCTGCAGGCTAAGATAAAAGGTAGGGAGGAGGGACTTGGGGGAGGGACGTTGGAAATGCGATAGGTGGAAGGAGGTCAAGGTGAGGGTGATAGGCCGGAGTGGGGTGGGGGCGGAGAGGTCAGAAAGAAGATTGCAGGTTAGGAAGGCGGTGCTGAGTTCGATGGATTTGACTGAGACAAGGTGGGGGGAGGGGAAATGAGGAAACTGGAGAAATCTGAGTTCATCCCTACTGATTGGAGGGTTCCTTCCCCTCCCACTCCACCAAGGAAATGCAGGTCCTTGGACTCCTCCATCGCCAGACCATAGCAACACGACGGTTGGAGGAAGAGCGCCTCATCTTCCGCCTGGGAACCCTCCAACCACAAGGGATGAACTCAGATTTCTCCAGTTTCCTCATTTCCCCTCCCCCCACCTTGTCTCAGTCAAATCCCTCGAACTCAGCACCGCCTTCCTAACCTGCAATCTTCTTTCTGACCTCTCCGCCCCCACCCCACTCCAGGGTCTATCACCCTCACCTTGACCTCCTTCCACCTATCGCATTTCCAACGCCCCTCCCCGAATTCCCTCCTCCCTACCTTTTATCTTAGCCTGCTGGACACACTTTCCTCATTCCTGAAGAAGGGCTTATGCCCGAAATGTTGATTCTCCTGTTCCTTGGATGCTGCCTGACCTGCTGCGCTTTTCCAGCAACACATTTTCAGCTCTGATCTCCAGCATCTGCAGTTCTCACTTTCTCCTCAAGGAGGCAGATGAAATTGTTGATAAAGATAAAGGTCTGAATTTTCCCATTTTGAGTTTAAACATTTTGTTGAGTGAGATTCATGACCATAGTCTACCATAGCTCAGAGCTCTCATCCAATCTTCCACTCTTCACCCCATTAGTCATGCGTCCAGACTGTAGAATACCTTTCTCATGCAATCACCTGGCAGTACATACAGGAGACGGTGCTTGTCACTGCTGGTACCTTGTGAGATTAACATTATAAAGGCCAAAAGATGGCTAAGCAGAAAGTGAGTGTTAAGACCATAAGATGAGCAGAAAACTAACTTAACTGAATATGTAAATGCAAATGTAAGTACAAGAGCAAGTGAGAGGCTCAAATTCCTGTAGTGAGAAAATCATTTCCTGACTCCCCAAGCCTGACCACCATCTACGAGGCACATGTTATCAGTGTGATGAAATCCTTACATGCCAGGATGAGTGCAACTCCAACAACAGTAAAGAAGCTAGACATCATCCAGGAAAAAACAGCCTGCTTGATTAGCATCACATTCATATACATTCACTCCCCATGATACAGATGTACAGGAGCATTACAGAAATTTCAGGCAACCCTTTTGACCTCATGACCTCTGCCATCTGGAAGGACAAGAACAGCAGATATTTTGAAAAACTACCACCTTCAAGATCTCCTCCCCGCCACATGCTAGCCTGATTTAGAAATGTATCACAATTTTTTCAGTGTTGCTGGGTCAAAGTCCAGGAACTTCCTCCTAAATAGCATTGTGGCTGTACCTACACCAAATGGACTGCAATGATTCGAGAAGTCAGCTCACCACTTATTAAAGGCACTAGGATATTGAATTTTGGCCCAGTTAACAAAGCCCACGTTGCATGAATAAATTTTAAAAATGCATCCTCTGTAGGTGCATAAGATGTGCATGTTATTTTATTCATTCATGGGATGAGGACGTCCCTCGCTAGGCCATCCCTAATTGCCCAGAGCCCAGTTAAGAGTCGACCACATTGCTGTGGGTCTGGAGTCGCATAGAGGCGATACTAGGTAAGGATGGCAGTTTTCTTCCCTAAAGGACAATAGTGAATAAAATGGTTCTTTCAACAATCGACAATGGATTTGTGGTCATCATTAGATTCTTAATTCCAGATTTTTATTCAATTCAAATTCCACGATCTGCTATGGCAGGATTTAAATCAATGTCCTCAGAACATTACCTGGGTCGATGGATTAACATTTCAGCCAGAATACCACCAGACCATCCCCTCTCTTTGTGTGTGTGTCACATGCACAAAGCCATCTAACAGGAATATGCTAGTTGAAGGAGTCCCTGATCTCCAAAGTGAAGACATAAATAACTTAAGTGTTCTGAGAGTTAGACCGAGAGCAGGCATGGTGTGGTGAAGTTGGTGGTTTGCTGATGCTGACTCACCTGTACAAAATGTGAAGAAGAATGGTGTCTGTGCAGCATGCTGCAGATGCAACATTTTGCTGAAGACAAAATGGAATGGTGGTTGTCACAAGCAATCTGTGTGCTGCAACTGCCAGGTATTCACTCTCTCTTTCATGTTGGGAATTTTAATCATCTATTTGCTTGGGGAAGAAGAGTAAAATTAAGTGTGGCAAAGAAATGCTGAGAGTTGGGATAATAATGAGAAGCAATTGCATAGAAATAAGGTAGTCATCTGTCAGTAGCAAGTTTCTAAAATTGCTGTTTGAAGATTAAGGGGAAAATTGAAAAAAAAAATTAACATTGAGATTCCAATATTTTTATTCCTACCCTATTTTCTTGATTTTTCACCATTGCCCAGACTGCTGCAGGGACAGGAGAATTCTTACCTTGGAGATTATGGCAGACAATGGCTTTGGTCTTTCTGTTTGTCTGGTGTCAGGATGTTGTAATTAGATATCATTTTCAGGAGCACAAGGAATCTGTAATTCTCAGCATCAATTGATGCAAAGATTTTTGCTCTGATTTAGAAGTGTGACGTTAGACTCATTCTGGCCATCTTAATGTACCCAACATTGTGAGCTAAGTCTGATTTTTATCAGAGAAATACTTCCATTTGTTTCTTCTGTTTTGAATGAATCAAGCAAATGGTACTGTTGATATAAATAGTCAGTTAGAGTGCTAACCACTGTGGCATTGTGCTGCCCTATTACACTGAGGCTCCAGAACATTTGTTTAATTGAGAAAGGAAATGACAGTCTGAATTCTAAATGTAATTCCTAAAGTGCAGCTCGAATTCATGTTTTATTTCAGAAGTGAGTGCTTCACTTTGTTATGCCATGGAGGAAACAGTCGAACAAAATCAACCTTTTTCCCTTTATAATCGCAACTCAGTAAAATTAAACTGTCAAAGATCCTCAATAGTTACTCCAGTAGTTCCTAGGCAGACTTTTCAATAATCAGTTCCAGACTTTGCAAATATTTAATTCCAGACACAGGTTTTGTATCTTAACCAGAAGACTTAACAACTTATTAAATACACAATAACTTCAGCAGAAAGAAAATATTAAACAAGGTAATCAATGTTTATGCTTTAAACCTGAAACATTTGTTTTCAGCCACCATTCACACACAAGACAGTTAAGGGATAAATGAAAGAAAATTGAAAAGTTTGCCAGATTACTTAAGTTGTTTTCAGAACAAGTAACTTTACAAGCGTAGATGTGAACTCCCTTGTTGCTTTTCTGTGAAGGTCACCGTTTCAGTGTATTGAGTACAGGAGTTGGGAGGTCATGTTGCGGCTGTACAGGGCATTGGTTAAACCACTGTTGGAATATTATGTGCAATTCCGGTCTCCTTCCTATTGGAAAGATGTTGTGAAACTTGAAAGGGTTCAGAAAAGATTTACAAGGAATTTGCCAGGGTTGGAGGATTTGAGCTATAGGCAGAGGTTGAATAGGCTAGGGCTGTTTTCACTGGAGCATTGAAGCCTGAGGGGTGACCTTATAGGGATTTATAAAATCATGAGGATAATGGATAGGATAAATAGACTAAGTCTTTTCCCTGGTGTTGGGGGAGTCCTGAACTAGAGGGCATAAGTTTAGGGTGAGAGGGGAAAGATATAAAAGAGATCTAAGGGGCAACCTTTTCACGCAGACAGTTGTACATGTATGGAATGAGCTGCCAGAGGAAGTGGTGGAGGCTAGTGCAATTGCAACATTTAAAAGGTCTCTGGATGGGCATATGAATAGGAAGGGTTTGGAGCGATATGGGCCAGGTGCTGGCAGGTGGGACTAGATTGGATTGGGATATCTGGTCGGCATGGACGGGTTGGCCCGGAGTGTCTGTTTCCGTGCTATTCATCTCTATGACTCGATGATTCTATTTGATATGTAGGAAATTTTTCAAAGTCTTTATCTTCTACTCACAAAACATTAATATGCCTAGATAGATATTATATCAATTTTATTTGTGTTATAATAGAATAACATATCTTAGTGTAATTTTAATGATTAATGAAAAAAACAACTAAATCATTAAGAAATAATCAGGAATTTGGAAGACCATAGCAGAAATCCATTCTTCAAGTGCAAGGGAAGTTAATATTGTGGGCTTTGAATTAATAGAATGTAATAAGAAATGAATGGCAATAAGTAATTAATCACAGTTCATAAGAGAAAAGAGGTACCTCTGGGTGTTAGAAAGACAAATGGTTATCTAGCTGATGAGCATCAACTCACATCAAGCATAAATCAAGGCAAGGCTGAAATCCAGCTTGTACAGATACTCCAAATGTCTGTAGGCCCATAGTTAAAGTTGAAGTGTAGTGCCTTGTATTTGTAAGCAAATAATTATGCATTCAGGATGCATATCAAAAGCTGATCGTTACTTTCCCTTAAAACTGTCTATGCTTCAATGAACGGCTATGTATAGTATATTGTTATGACACAAAAGTAGACCACCAAACCAAATCAACCTTTCTACGTCTGTATTCGCAACAGTAAAATAAACTGAAGACCTCCAAGTAGTCACTTTAGTGGTTCCGAACCAGACTTTTGAATAACTAATCCCAGACTCAGAATAATTCATTTCCACACAGCAGTTTTACATCTCAGACAAAAGATTTAACGATTTATTAAATATACATTAGCAGAGAGAAAATTGAACAGCACTTTAAGATGATTAATATCTGTGTTTTAAACCTGATTCATTTATTTTCAGCCCCTGAGACCTGTTGTCTCGGCATGCTCCTGCCCCATTGCCCACGACCCCACCGCGACCCATCAGACCCAAATCCAAGACACTGTCAGTGCCCTCATTGCTTCTGGTGATCTCCCCACCACTGCGTCCAAGCTCATAGACCCTCAGTCCCGTACTGCCCGTTCTACCTGCTCCCCAAGATCCACAAGCCCAACTTGCCCTGGTCAACCTATTGTCTCTGCACCACTGAACTCATCTCGTCCTACCTTGACTCCATCCTCTCTCCCTTAGTTCAGGCACTTCCCACCTACATCTGCGACACCAACCATGCCCTCCATATCTTCAGTAACTTCCAGTTCCTCAGCCCACAACGCTTTCTCTTCACTATGGGCGTGCAGTCCTTATACACGTCTATACACCACCAGTACGGCCTCCAGGCCCTCCGCTTCTTCCTTTCCAATAGACCCATCCACATCGCCGAACTGGTCCTCATCCTCAATAACTTTTCCTTTAACTTCTCCCATTTCCTCCAAATCGAGGGAGTGGCCATGGGTACCCAGATGGGCCCCAGCTGTGCCTGCCTCTTTTTTGGCTATATCGAACAGCCCATCTTCAGTACCTACACAGGCACTGTACCCCAATTGTTCCACCGTTACATCGATGACTGCATTGGTGCAGCGTCCTGCACCCAGGCTGAACTGGAGCAGTTCGTTGACTTTGCCCACAACTTCCACCCTGCTCTCAAATTCATTTGGTCCATTTCGGATACCTTTCTCTCCTTTCTTGACCTCACCATTTCCATCTCCGGCAACAGTCTCCAGATAGATGTCTACTACAAACTTTGGAGAGGGTGCAGAGAAGGTTTATGAGGATGTTGCCTGGTATGGAAGGTGCTCGCTATGAAGAGAGGTTGAGTAGGTTAGGTTTGTTTTCATTAAGAAAAAGGAGATTGAGGGAGGACCTGATTGAAATTTACAAAATCATGAAGGGTATAGACAGGGTCGATACAGATAAGCTTTTTCCCAGGTTGGGACTGAGAAAAGGTGGGGGGAGGGGAAATGAGGAAGCTGGAGAAATCTGCATTCATCCCTTGTGGTTGGAGGGTTCCTAGGTGTAAGATGAGTCGCTCTTCCTCCAGGCATCGTGTTGCCATGTTCTGGCGATGGAGGAGGTTTTAGAGATCGAGGGCGGGTAAGAGGCCAGCACGGGGTGTCCAGCCAACCAACCCAACCGCCCCATGACTGAACACTTTAACTCCCCCTCCCACTCCGCCAAGGACATGCAGGTCCTTGGCCTCCTCCATCGCCAGACCATGGCAACACGACGCCTGGAGGAAGAGCGACTCATCTTTCACCTAGGAACCCTCCAACCACAAGGGATGAATGCAGATTTCTCCAGCTTCCTCATTTTCCCTCACCCCACCTTTTCTCAGTCCCAACCCTCAGACTCAGCACCGCCTTCTTGACCTGCAATCTTCTTCCCGACCTCTCCGCCCCCACCCCCTCTCCGGCCTATCACCCTCACCTTAACCTCCTTCCACCTATCGCATTCCCAACGCCCCTCCCCCCAGTCCCTCCTCCCTACCTTTTATCTTAGCCTGCTTGGCACACCCTCCTCATTCCTGAAGAAGGGCTTATGCCCGAAACGTCGATTCTCTTGTTCCTTGGATGCTGCCTGACCTGCTGCGCTTTTCCAGCAACACATTTTTAAGCCCTCCGCCACACCACCTCCATTCCCCATTACACTACTATAAAACCCCCACGCAATAAAGACAGAGTCCCCCTTGTCCTCACCTACCACCCCACCAGCCTCCGCATCCAACGCATCATCCTCAAAGACTTCCGCCAACTCCAAATAGATCACACCACCAAGAAAATCTTCCCCTCCCCACCCCGTCTGCCTTCCGCAAGGGCCGTTCCTTCCAATAGTCCTTGGTTCATGCCACCCACCACCACACCCCCAGGTACCTTCCCCTGCAACCAGAAAAGATGCAAAACCTGCTGGTACACCACCCTCCTCGCCTCTATCAGGGTCAACTTAGGTCACTCAAGCAAAGGCCGCAATACTTCTAACTCAGTTTTCCTTTCTTTGGGCTTCCAGAAACTGGTGTATCAGATTAGGCAAGAGCTTTCACATCTTCGTGCTGTCTCTCCAGAACAATCTCTCAGAAAACAGTTCCAAAAAAAACTTTAATTCTGGTTCCACCAGATGCACTTTCCTGGGGTCTCATTTAACAATGGCCAGCTGCTTGAACATAAGGTATTCTTCAGACTTACTAAATCAAGCTCCCAGACACTGACCTCGTTAATAGCCAACTTCTACTATCTATTTAAACACGATGCCCTTCTCATGATGGCTGTGTGTGTTAGAACCTTTAAACCAAAAATATCAGTGTACAATTAACCGTTAGGTCTGGCCTAATCCTGTTGCAAACAAAGCTTTTTTGTTCTGTTCTTTTCCTTTTGTCACAAGCTGTCCCAAAGTCCACAAGTTGTTTTCAGTTTACATTCCCAGGAACATGTTCCCAAACAATCTATGATAACTTTCAACACCTATTTTCTTGCAATAGTGGAATCCACCACCACATCTTGATTACCAAGTTTCTCTTCGAAGCTCCAAGCCAGTTTGGTTTTAGCCTTATATGTTCCCATTAGGGAGCACTTTTTCTATGCATATCCATCTGTATGATGAGGCTGGTTGTCCCCGTTCTGGTATGTCAATGTACACTTTCCAGCTCTCTCTGCCAGTTAGAATTAGATTTTATTTTCAAGTGTACTCAAGTACAGAGTGCACGAGTATAGTGAAAAGTGTACAATGTCGCCATTCCCGGCACTATCTTAAATGCAGAAAAACAAAGAAACAAAGTTAAACATTACAGCTTTCATAGCATAAAGTAGAATTTTTTTTTTAAAGTTAAACATCCTTTATCAATATCTGATTTGATTTTAGCCACTTAAACTTCTTTATCACAAGAACTTGTCCTTTTCCTGGTATTCATAACCAGTTCAAGAGGGCAAAATCTTTTAAGAGTTTGAGTGACATTAGCTCTGGTGAGATTTGTGTAAAAATCAGATGACAAGTGCAGTGAGGCCCATCTCAACATCAGGAGCATCTCACTCCAGTAGTATTTCAAAAAAAGCTTTTTTATATATTTGTTGATGTTGGCATTGTAGTCCAGGTTAACATTTATTGCCCAAGACACAACCATATTGCAAGTGTGGATACATGTGGGCCAGAACACACAAGAATGGCAAATTTACTTCCCTGAAGGGTATTAGTAAACCACGTGGGTTTTTATGATAACAAACAGTGGTTACGTGGTCACTTATAGATGCCCTCTTTAATCTCAGATTATTTTCGTTGAATCTAAATTTCATCGTCTACCAGAGTAGGATTTGGACCAGTGTCACCAGAGGATTAGACTAGTCCTTTGGATTATTAGCCCAGTGACAACGCCACTAGGCCACCAGCTTTTCATTGCATGGCATTGCATTAAACATCAGTGAGCTACCAATTAAGGAAAACTATTATTTGTTAAATGCCTTGTTGATGACCAAACTCATCTACTTAATATTCAAATTTCTATCTTACCAAACAGCCTGGACACCAAGGAAACTCAACATGAAAACTAGAGCAGGTATCTGGTGAGCTCAGCTTTCCTCATACTCCAAAAGACTGTGTTGAACACCAGGCACTAACATGTCATGGCACACTCTATGAGCACTGGCAACATTCACCCATGTTCAGGGTTATTGCCAGAAGCATATGTATACTCTTGACACCTCTCATGGCACATCTCCAATCCATTTACAAGATGCTGCTGTACCTCATTGCACAACGCCAACTATAATTGTAATGCTGCAGCATTGATACTGTGCTCTCAGAGACATGGACCCAACCTATGTACTGAACCAGGCTGTATTTGCTGTTGGTTTACTCGCTATCATAGCACACAATTAATCCAAAACCTGCCTGAATGTCAGAGCATCCGTGCTTTACATAACATTGCCTTGCCTTTCTGTCAGAGATCGTCACCTCATATTACTTGTATCTCGCATTGACATTTAGGGTTAATACGAAAGGAAGGAAGCTTGTCATGCTCATCAGAAGGCCTCAGTCAAGTCAAAAGGAATAGCTTTTGCTCAGGGGTTGCGGTATAGTAAGTTAATACCAGCCTCTGATACCAGTGATCGCTCATTGAACTAGTCAATCAGCCACTTGGGCAGTCAAAGTGGCTGATTGACTTAAAGATAAAGAGCCAAATGTTGAGCAACTCGCCACTTGTCTGGAATCTTTCGGTTTATTGGCTTTATTCTCCTCCCAGAATCAGGGTAGGTATTAAGGGAGATAAAAGTGGGTGACAAGGCTGATACATTCCATGCAGATGGGGAGGTGCTCTGAGCAAGTGATTAGGTGACGCTAAGTGCTTGCAGAATTGTTATCAGGGGTTGGGGGGGTGGATGATACTGAGTGAGGGAAGCTGTTGCAGGTGTCAGTGAGTGTGGTGAACCACAGGCCTTGGCAGGGGTTGGGATCAGTAGCAGAGAGAGAATAAGTGTAATATATCAGACTAACAGAATATGGTACAGCTCCTATGCTGACGGAGTGTAGAAGATCATTGGCCTTCTTCCTACAGTGTAATGTGTTCCTCCAGAATGTCTGAGGCGACACTGGCCCAGGTGTCAAATCTATGGCCAGGCTAATGTAGTGTTGTGCCTTCCAAAAAATACAACTTGGACTTAGCCAGAATAATATAAGATTTAGTCCAACTTCGAACTCTACTCACCATCCTATCTCATTTTGGACTATTCCTACCAGTGCGCTGTCTCCTAAAATCAGAATTCCATTCATGGTTTCAGTCTTTTCCTGGGACCATGTATATTTCCATCTCCTCTGTCACCACTTATACTGTGTTTTCTGATCCTTCACATCTTTACCTCATTTTGCCATGAGCAGAATATCAGGGCAGAAATGTGTAGTGGTAACAAGGGTCTTGACTACAGTCTAGAGCCCCCAGTAAGACAACAATGTCAACTCTTTTTCCAAAAGACCTACCACATCTTGTATTAATCAGGCATTTGACAATGGAAGTCCAGTCATTGAGAGTCATAGCGTTTAGGGTGTTTGGCAACAAAGGTAGGTGGCTCTTAATGGGCTCTAACATTTAATTTTCTTCCTGACTGTGGACCTATGAGGACTGCGCATGGCTGTGATTCTGGAACGAGAAGTCAATGCCATGATCAGGTGCTGACGCTGATCCTCTTGCATGGAATTTGGAGAGATCACGTAATTTAGAGGGAATGTTGGTAGGATCCCACTCTTTGTGAATTTCCTCAGTCAGGCACTGGTGTCTTTGAGACCCCATCCCAGGAACCCAGAATTAAACACACCAGATTATGCTTCTCATGTTCCCTGAATGATGAACCTCCACCCACTGCTAGTTTAATTTAGATGCATTATTTGGGCAATAATGGCATTCCTAAGGGTCTTAATTAGTGCCAGGGTGAGTGGATCAACAATGCTTCCCTACCATGCTTAATTAGGATATATGTAGGTAGGTGGCAGGGTTTCTATGTTTTCCACTCCCATCTGCCATTCCTTCCATTAAACATGCCATGGAGGAGGAAAACTTATTCTGGCTGAAACTCAGCTACAAAGATTTATGGATCGTCTCTCCCACATTAGTAACTTGTTCTTCCTTACTAATATGTGCTTCAAGAAAATGGTGATTAAGAGACAGGGTGCCAGGTCTTTCCCTTCATCACTGTACACTTTGCTAGAAGTGGTAAGTAGATTATTTTTACCCTGTTTTCATGGTGACACCCAAGCTGTCTCTTGATGCAAGCGCACATTGGGAAAGCATTGACTACCTTTTTCTGACTCATGAAAAGTGCATGACTCTGAAAAGGGGATCAAAGATTATTGGAGATAGCAACAATGTGAAGTTGAGGCCACAATCAGATCAGCCATCACCTTATTGTATGGTGGAGTAGGCTCATGTAGTTGGTTAGATGTCATGTTCCCAAGCAATGCCTGGATCCAGATCAAATTTAGATGGAATATTTGGTCAGAAAATGGCAAATTAAAGAAAATGTGGCATTTGGAACCCACAGTGAAACAAACAATCACCACCTGTTTATCTATCTATTGACTTTTCTGTAATTATATTTGCAATACAAACCACACAATGTCAAGAAATCACTGGGTTTTGTAACAGCTATGGGTCCTGACAATATTCCAGCAATACTGCTAAAGACTTGTGGTACAGAATTAGCTGCACCTTAAGTGGTTCCAGCTAAGCAACAACAGATATCTACCCTACAATGTGGAGAATTGCCCAGGTACTTCCTATACGCAAAACGCAGACTTGAGAATGTGGTGCTGGAAAGATACAGCAAGGAGCAGGAGAATCAATGTTTCGGGCAGAAGGAGACTGATAGCAAAGGTAAGAGTGCATGGGATCCAAGGAAAATTGATACATTGGATCCAGAATTGGCTGAATGGTAGGAAGCAGATGCTGATAGTTGAGGGATGTTTTTGTGACTGTAAGCCTGTGTTCAAAATGGCCTCGCAAGAATCACTTGGGGCCCTTGCTGTTTGTGGTAACGCTTGTTTATTAAAATTGATTTGTCTGTAACGCGATTTGTGAATGGCTGACCTTTTTTAAACAAAGCAAACTCGTGTTCGCTGTTACGTGATTCTCATTCCCAGTACTAGTTGTCGCTGTGCGCAGAGGACTGGACTCTGTTTCGGCATCATGTGATCAGTCGGCTCGTGCGCTTTCTCATCAAGAGCTTTATGAAATATTAATACTAGTGGACTTGGAAAAGCATTGTAAAAATGTCTACAGTCTGAGGACAAGAAGCTGGGAATAATCTGTTAATTTAAAAACTTAGAGTTGAGATAAAAGTGAAATTTCACTAGAATCGACTAACTGTAAAAGACAGTGTTGAAGAGCATTTTGAAACTTGGCTTTATTGCTAAGTGAGAACATGTGAGAGGGTCACCAAAAGTAATAAATCAGGGTTTGGCAAAATAAGGTGATAAAAGTATCCATGATGTGAAACCCTTTGAAAAACTTGACAAAACTGACACTTAGCGAAAGAAATTAAGATTCAGCCCTTGATCTATCAAGGCAGGTTTCATTCTGAGATCTGACTTGTGCAGTGTTACCATTGTATGGGATCAGAAGAGTGGCCAGAATGTAGTGCAACCAGCAGGTTTAGATACCAATTGAGAGTAATTTAAAGATTCTGATGAATTGCATTATAGAGTACCAAGCAACAGATCAGTTACAATAGGTCAAAATTTACTTAGACTGAGATATCTACAGGTAGACGATCCTTTTTCCGAAATCGTCGGGACCAGCTGTTTTTCGAAATTCAGAATTTTTCGAATTTCAGAATAAGTGACAGTTTGATGGTGAAATTTTTTAAAACCTTACCGGAGGGGCAGACTTACTAAATAAAGCAGGCCTTGAGAGAGAATCCAGGCCTGCCGGTGCTGGGCCATGCCCCTCCCAATGTTGCATCTGAGTGACCTACATCGAGTGTGTGTCGACTTGGGTTAACTGTTTGCATGCAAACAACCTTGTTAATGAGAAAGAAACTTCACAAAAAAACCTTTGGATTTTGGAGCTTTCCAGATTTTGCAATTTTGGATAAAGGATCATCTACCTGTACTATTTTTGCTTCAATTTTTACTAATATGTTTGGTGATTCGCCTCAATCCTGTTTTTCCCATAGGGCCCATTATTTCTATAGCATGATTTTCTATAACATGGCGTCGCATAGGCAGCGCAACTATGGCGTTTTGGGGAACTACCTGTATATGTAAATGATTTAGAATTGAATGTAGGAGCGTTGATCAATATGTTCGCAGGTGATATAATTGATGGGATGGTAAATAGTGACGAGGATAACTTTAGATTACAGGGTGATATAAACGTGCTGGTCAGATGAGCTGAACAGCAGCAAATTAGTTCAATCCAGATATGTGTGAGGTGATTCACTTGGGCAGGAGAATTAAGGCAGTAGGAATGCATGATGAACAGTAGGATCCTGGGAACCGATGGATCTTGGTGTGAATGCCCACCAGTCTTAGAAGATAACTGGACAGGTAGATAAAATCCTTAAGAAGGAATATGGGATAGTTGCCTTTATTAGCCAAGTCAAAGAGTTTAAGAGCAGGGAAGTTATGCTGGAACTTTATAAAATGCTGATTAGGCCACAGCTAAAATGTTGCATGCAGTTCAGGAATCCATATAATAGGAGGGGTGTGATTGCACTGGATGCAGAAGGGCTGTTGTCTGGGCTGGATAATTTTTAAGAGAGATTGAATAGAATGTAATTGTTTTCCTTGAAGCAGGCTACATAACTGAGCCATATAAAGTTTTGAGGTTTATTAAATCAGATAGATAGGATGAGATCTTATTCCATTGAGGAAGAATCAATGACCGGGGGCATGGATATAGTAATCGTAGGAAGTTTAGAGGGGATGCGAGGAAAATTCTTTTCACAGAGAAGGTGGTGGGAATCTGGAACTTCTTGCCTGTAAAGATGGTAGAAGGAGAATCCCTCATAACTTTTAAGAAGTATTTATGTTTGTTCTCATGATGCTAAGTCATACAAAGCTATGTGCCAAGTGCTGGAAAGTGGGATTAGAATAGTTGGCTGGTTGTTTTGACTAGCACAAACTTGATAGGACCTTTTTCTGTTCTGTAGAAATCTATCACTCTATGACTATAATGTTATGGCTTTAATCCAACTCACATAATTAAATCTCCATCAGTCCACTTTTGATCATCGATAAAGTTATGGAAAGAGTCATCAAACTTGCTTCAATCAGCACTTGCTTAGAAATAACTCAGTTCACTAATGCTTAATTTGAGTTCTGCCATGACTACTCAGCTGCTGACATCATTACAGCTTTGATTAAACATGGATAACAGAGCAGAACCCCAAAGGTGTGGTGAGGGTGACTGCCCTTAACATTGAGATCCACTTATAATGGAGGTGGCAACAATGAATGGAAATTGTAACAGGGAGGTTTCTGTTTGGAGTCATACTTAGCACAAAGGAAGATAGCTGTTTGTTGGAGGTCAGTCAACTCCACTCCAGGAAACTTATGCAGCTCTTCACAGTAATATCTGAGCCCACCTATCTTCAGCTGCTTTATCACTAATGTTTCATTCATCATACAGTCAAATTTTTGCTGATAATTGCACAATATTCAGTATCAATTGTGACTCCTCAGATGCTGAAGCCATCTATCTCCACATGAAGCAAGATTTGGATGCTATTCAGGTTTGAGCTGCCAAATGGCAAGCAACATTTGCATCAAGAAGTGGCAGGCAGTGACCAACTCAAGCAAAAAGATAATCTACTCATCACCCATTGAGATTCTTGGCATAACCATCACTGAATCAACATCCTGGAGTTACTATTCACCAGAAAGTGATCTTCAGGAGCTGAATAAATACTGTGGCTATAAGGGTAGGTCAGAGCTTGGAATCTTGCAGCAAATAACCTACCTCCTGACTCTCCAAGACTCACAAGTGTGATGGAATATCCTCCACTTCCTGAATGTGTGTAATCTCAAACACACTCAAGAAGCTTGACACCATCCAGGACAAATCATCCCCCTTGATTGACACCAGATCCACAAATGTTCACTACCATCACCAATAAAGTTATGGAAAGGGTCATCAAAGTTGCTTCAATAAGCACTTGCTTAGAAATGACTTAATTCACTGATGTTCAGTTTGAGATCTGCCATGACTACAATGCTGCTGACATCATTATACCTTTGATTAAACATTGATAACAGAGCAGAACCCCAAAGGTGCGGTGAGGGTGACTGCCCTTAACATTGAGATCCACTTATAAAGGAGTTTGGCAACAATGAATTGAAATTGCAGCAGGGAGGTTTCTGTTTGGAGTCATACTTAGCAAAAATGAAGATAGCTGTTTGTTGGATGTCGGTCAACTCCGCTCACTAACAGCAATGTACAAGATACACTGCAGAAATTCACCAAGGCTCTTAAGAGAGCACCTTCCAAACCCACCATCTAATGGAACTATGGGAACACCACCACCTTCAAGGCACTCACAATCCAGACTTAGAAATATATGACTATTTTTCAGTGTAACTCTGACAAATCTCTCCCTATTAGCACTGTATGTGTACATACACTAAATCAACTGCAGCAATTCATGAAGGCAGCTATGTGCTCAATGGCAGCTAGAGATCGGCAATAGATGGAGGCCCAGCCAACAAGCTCATGTTCTTTGAATGGATAAAATATATCATAGTTGACTAGTCTGGTTTGAATTTAATCAGTTAACTAAGACAGTTAACAGTTTCTCTTGCATCTCCATGCCAGTCAGTTCAAACGATTAGCAACCTGTTCTCATGCTCATTGGGGCAGCATGGTAGCTCAATGATTAGCACTGCTGCCTCACAGCACCAGGAACCTGAGTTCAATTCCCACCTCAGGTGACAGTTTATGTAGAGTTTATACATTCTCCCTGTGTCTGCGTGTGTTTCCTCCCACAATCCACAAAGATATGCAGGTCAGGTGAATTGGCCATGCTAAATTACCTGTAGTGTTAGATGCGTTCGTCAGGGATAAATATAGGGTCGGGGTGGGTTACTCTTTGGAGGGTTGGTGTGGACTTGTTGGGCCGAAGGGCCTGCTTCCGTACTATAGGGAATCTCAACTTCTCTGCTGTATACATTGTATTTCACTTTCAAAAATTTATTTTCTTGTGTACATGATTAAAAAGCTTCAATTTCATGTCTGCATTCTATATTACCAAGCAATTATTAGGTTTTACTGTACCAGTGTTATATAATGTTGCAGTGTACGTAAATAGCTAGGCATTGAGTAGATGGGTATCTGTTGTTACGTGTAACTGTTCTGTGGCCACATTGATGGCTGCACTGAAAAATCAAATGGGTTGTAACAGGACAAAGCTTTAATCAGTCGCCTTACTAGGCAATATGACAAGCTGTGTTACACATAGAGAACTCTAATATTTCCAAATCTGAAATTTGACTATTTCTAGCACATTTAAACATATAGCCAGGAATGAGAATGTGAGTTAAGTTTATTTTTACTCACTGTAACTTATCAGATTATTCAATACTATGTCAGTGCCATGGTTAGATATAATGTAAGCTGATGATGGTGAAGTGTACTACCAGAGGAACATCTATTTTTTGACAACCTTTGACACCATTAACTGATTTCCCGCCTGCAAAATGGATGAGATAGAATCTCTACAGTGTGGAAACAGGCCCTTCGGCCCAACAAGTCCACACCAACCCTCCGAAGAGTATCCCACTCAAACCCATTCCTCTACATTTACCCTGATTAATGCACCTAATCTACATATCCCCGAACACTATGATTAATTTAACATGGCCAATTCACCTAACCTGCATATCTTTGGATTGTGGGTGGAAACCGAAGCACCCGGAGGAAACAGAGCAGACACAGAGAGAATATGCAAACTCCACACAGACAGTCGCCCGAGGTTGGGATCAAATCCAGGTCCCTGGCATTGTGAGGTAGTAGTGCTAACTACTGAGCCACTGTGCTGCCTGCATAACTGTAATTAGTCAGAAGAAATATATAGTTTATGCATATAAAAGAGGGAAAAATAGAAACATTGTGGTAAGGGAAAAATAATATGGTTTAAATAAACCATTGAAGTGTTTTTATTCTGTAAATTCTATGAGCCTTAATTGAATATGAAAGCATTTTATTTTCCTTAGATATGGATGGGAATTGCACCTTCACAATTAATAGTGCATTCTCTCATCCTGCCTCCAATTTGTTTACTGCGCAGGTTCATCTAGTTCTCTGAATATTTGTTCTTGCACAGATTGAATTAAATTGGCAACAGTATACAGCTTTGTCTTACTCTTGTCTTTACTTGATATACATTTCAATGACTCTTTTTGAGATTGATGCTTGCTATTTAGCCAGCCTAATCTGGTGAATCTCATATCTTTATACTACCAATGCCACATATCAGCAACACTTGTCGCTGATGAACATTAAGCAAATGCGAATATTTTTTATTTGTAGGTACTTATCAAATGGATGAGTTGTTAGGTTAAAGATTCCCCCTCTTGTTCTTACTCCAAACTTAAATGCAGACTTTTGAGTTTCAGCAATCTGTGCTTCAAATGTATTACTATTTCTCTCTCTTTACATTATAATTTACATTATAATTTTAATGAGATGACAGCTTTTTATCTGTCAATGAAATTGTTTATATTTTCACATTGTTTCTGCATGAGATAGGAAATTGCACAAGCAAAGATTTACCTTCACAAACTGTCTTTTCGTAAATTACTTTTAAATGTATTGAATATTGAAATTGAAAATGTAATGTAATTTTGATCTTAATCTGAAGGAGATTTGAATTCAAAAATGAAGAAGCTTCAGTTGTAATAAATCTTGGTCATATCTAACCTAGAATGCTGCCATTTGACCACCAAATCTAAGGATTTCTAGTACTAACCTTCGAGAGGTACAACACAAATCCACCTGCAATTACTAGGGCTTGAAGGGTTAGCTTAGGAGGATGGGCTGCATAAACCTGCGTGTAAGCTCTTCACCTTAGAAGGTTGAGTGCTTACATAATTCATTGACTTAAATTCGTCATGGGGTTTGATATGGCAGATAGAAGCTGTTTCCTCTGTGCAAGAGCAAGAGGCTACAATTTTTAAAATAAAATTTAACTCGGAAATTTGGAAATTAGATTGATATTTGACTTTTCGTTAGGTATGGGGATTAGAGGAAATTGATCAAATATCGATAAATTAAGATGTGGTATGGATCAGCCATGATCTGCTTGTATTTTTGAGTTTAATGGCTTATTCATGATTCCAAAGTTTCAATGAAAAGTTGTAGGGGTAGCCCATTCAGCCACTCATGCCTGACCTGCCATTCAGTAAGATCATGGCTAATCTGATTGTAATGTCAAATCTATATTCCCACTGTCAACTACCAGCTTAACAATAATCTATCCTCCTGTTTCTTGAAAGTATTCAAAGACTCAACACCACCAACTTTTCAGTAATATTTTCCAAGATTCATGACTCTCGCAGAGAAAAAATGTTCACTTCATCTCTGTATTAAATGGACAATCCCTGATTTTGAATTAGTGACTGCTTGTTCTTGATTTTCCTCCAAGAGGAATATTCTCTCCACATCTATGAAGATGCTTCAGGATCTTATATGTTTAAATCATGTCTTCTCAACTGTAGCAGATACAAGAGTAGCTTGTCCAACCTTTCTTCATAAGACAACCTACTCATTGCAGGTGTTAGTTTGGTAAGCATTCTCTGAATCTGTAATGCTTCCAATGCATTTGCATCCTTCCTTAAATAAGTTGACCAGTACTGTGCGCAAGAGTCCACATATGGTCTCATAAGTGCTCTGTGTAACAGAAGCATGCTATCCTTACTTTTGTCTTCAATTCCCCTCATGATAAATTACAGCATTCTATTAGCTTTCCTAATTATTTCCTGCAGCTGAATACTGGAAATTTAAAACTGATTGCATCAACTATCTCATACAATAATACAGAATGGAAACAGATCCTTCGGTTCAACCAGTCCATGCGACCATAATCCCAAACAAAACTACACCCAACTGCCTGCACTTGACCCAAATCTCTCCAAATAGTTCTAATCCATGTACTTATTCAAATATATTTTAAATGTTGTAACTGTACCTGCATCCAGCACTTCCTCTGGAAGTTCATTCCACACATGAACCACTCCATGTGTTAAAATGTTGTTCCTCATGTCTTTAATCTTTCTCCTCTCACCTTAAAAATATGTGTCCTAGTCTTGAAACCCTCATCCTTGGGAAAAGATGCATGCCATTCACCTTATTCAAATCCCTCATGATTTTATAAACCTTTATAAAGTCACCCTCCACTCCAGTCAAAAAAGCTTCAGGCTGTGCAGCCTCTCTCTATAACTCAAACACTCCATTCCCAGCAATATCCTGGTAAATCTTTTTTTGAACTCTCTCCACTTTAATAACATCCTTCTTATAACAGGGCGACCGAACTAGACACAACTCCAGAAGAGACCTCACTAATGTCTTGTATAAACACAACATGACATCCCAACTCCTATAATGAAGGCAAGTATGTTAAATGCCACCTTAACTGTCTTATCTACATGTGATGCAAACTTCAAAGAATTATGTACCAGAACCCCTAGGTCTCTTTGTTCTACAAAACTGCCCAAGGCCCTACTTTTAACTGTATAGGTCCTGTCCTTGTATTGTATTTTGGTAAAACAAACTTCACATTTGTCCAAATTAAACTCCATCTGCCACTCCTCAGCCCATTGACCCAAGTGATCAAGATCTCTTTGTCATCATAGATAACGTTTTTTGTTCATTAGCTATTTCTTCTAAGAACTGAGGATGAAATCCATCAGGACCTGAGCTCTTTCCAATCCACAGTTCCAATAATTTTCTCACTATCACTTAAGCAATGATTGTAATTTTTTAGAGTTTCTCCCTACCTTCCATTTCCTGATTTCTCACTTCTTCAGGGATGTTAATGTATTCTTTATGCCATCTCCCTATTTACCATTAGTAATGCACCATATCCACTTTCTATAGGAACAATATTCAGTTAACTAACTCTTTTCTTCTTTAAATATCTCCAGAAACATTTACTATTTTCATATTTCTGGCTAGCATTCTCTTGTACTCTAAATTTTCCTCAATTTTTTTACGGTCAGTCTTGGTTTTTTCCCTCATATTTTCTCCAACCTTCTGACCTGTCTCCTGTATTTGTATAATTATTTGCATTTTCTTTAAGTCTGACACTATATTTAGAAATTTTCTTATTCTTTGGAATGTATCTATTTTGTGTATTCTATTTCCCCTTATATGTGTTCAAATGCATCTAAATTGATCTATATTTTGAAGCAATTTTCCATTTCACTTTAGTCAGTTTTGTTTTCATGTCCTCATAATCATCCATAGAGTCATAGTCATAGAGATGTACAGCACAGAAACAGACCCCCCCCGGTCCAACCCGTCCATGCCGACGAGATATCCCAACCCAATCTAGTCCCACCTGCCAGCACCTGGCCCATATCCCTCCAAACCTTTCCTATTCATATATCCATCCAAATGCTTCTTAAATGTTGCAATTGTACCAGCCTCCACCACATCCTCTGGTAGCTCATTCCATATACATACTACCCTCTGCATGAGAAAGTTGCCCCTTAGGTGTCTTTTATATCTTTCCCCTCTCACCTTAAACCTATGCCCTCTAGTTCTGGGCTCCCCAACCCCAGGGAAAAGACTTTGCCTATTTATCCTATCCATGCCATTCATAATTTTGTAAACCTCTATAAGGTCACCCCTCAGCCTCCGACGCTCCAGGGAATACAGCCCCAGCCTGTTCAGCCTCTCCCTGTAGCTCAAATCCTCCAACCCTGGCAACATCCTTGTAAATCTTTCTGAACCCTTTCAAGTTTCACAACATCTTTCCGATAGGAAGGAGACCAGAATTGCACGCAATATTCCAGATGTGGCCTAACCAATGTCCTGTACTGCTGCAACATGACCTCCCAACTCCTGTACTCAATACTCTCACCAATAAAGGAAAGCATACCAAATGCCTTCTTCACTATCCTATCTACCTGCAACTCCACTTTCAAGGAGCTATGAACCTGCACTCCAAGGTCTCTTTGTTCAGCAACACTCCCTATGACCTTACCATTAAGTGTATAAGTCCTGCAAAGATTTGCTTTCCCAAAATGCAACACCTCGCATTTATCTGAATTAAACTCCATCCGCCACTTCTCAGCCCATTGGCCCATCTGGTCCAGATCCTGTTGTAATCCTGTTGTCCACTACACCTCCAATTTTGGTATCATCTGCAAACTTACTAACTGTACCTCTTATGCTCACATCCAAATCATTTATGTAAGTGACAAAAAGTAGAGGGCCCATCACCGATCCTTGTGGCACTCCACTGATCACAGGCCTCCAGTCTGAAAAACAACCCTCCACCACCACCCTCTGTCTTCTACCTTTGAGCCAGTTCTGTCTCCAAATGGCGAGTTATCTCTGTATTCCATGAGATCTAACCTTGCTAATCAGTCTCCCATGGGGAACCTTGTCGAATGCCTTACTGAAGTCCATATAGATCACATCTACTGCTCTGCCCTAATCAATCTTCTTTGTTACTTCATCAAAAAACTCAGTCAAGTTTGTGAGACATGATTTCCCACGCACAAAGCCATGTTGACTATCCCGAATCAGTCCTTGCCTTTCCAAATACATGTGCATCCTGTCCCTCAGGATTCCCTCCAACAACTTGCCCACCACCGAGGTCAGGCTCACTGGTCTATAGTTCCCTGGCTTGTCCTTAACACCCTTCTTAAACAGTGGCAACACGTTTGCCAACCTCCAGTCTTCTGGCACCTCACCTGTGACTATCGATGATACAAATATCTCAGCAAAAGACCCAGCAATCACTTATCTCGCTTCCCACAGAGTTCTCGGGTACACCTGATCAGGTCCTGGGGATTTATCCACCTTTAACCGTTTCAAGACATCCAGCTCTTCCTCCTCTGTAATCTGGACATTTTGCAAGATGTCACCATCTATTTCCCTACAATCTATATCTTCCATATCCTTTTCCACAGTAAATACTGATGCAAAATATTCATTTAGTATCTCCCCCATTTTCTGTGGCTCCATCCATATTTAACCATCCATATTTAAGATTAAACAATAGTCTTAGACCTCCTTCTCAAACTGCATGTCAAATTCAGTCATATTATGGCAATTCAGTAGAGGTGCATTGGCTATGAGATCATTAATTATTCCTATCTTGTGACTGCAACACAAGGTCTAGTATAACCTGCTCTTTGGGTGGCTCCAGAATATGCTGATATATGAAACTATCCCAAAAACATTCTATGAACTCCCCATCTAGACTACCTTTGCCTATCCGACTTTTCCAGTCTACATGTAGATTAAAATTTCCCATGATTATTCCTGCACCTTTCTGACAAGCCACCATTATAATTTCTTCACGCTTCATCTTATTGTGTGGTAACTGTTAAGGAGCAAGTTAATTCTTACCTTTATTATTTATTATCTCTAACCAAATTGTTCGCACATCCTACTTTCTTGAATTTTGGTTATTCCTCTGTCTTGTATGAACGCTATCATGAACTAACAGAACCACCACTTTAGATTTTACCAACTTCCGGTCTTTACTAGCTTTCTGTTCTGTACCCCTCATGATTCAGGTTCCAATCCATGTCATGTAGCATCCTTGTCTTTGTAGTAGCTATCAGGTCGTTCTACTTTGTTCCTTTTTGCAATCTCAGTTCATTTGTTTAGGTTAATTATTTCATGCCTTCAAATACAAAGCCTTGAACTTCATCTTTTTATTCTTTTTTGCAAATTCTCGTCCTTCTGTTGATTTATTCTTAGATTTGTGCTTTCTATCTTTTTCTGCCATGGTCTGTACATCCTGTATTAATAGCTTTGTCTCTGCCATACCTTGCCAAATTTAATCCCTTGCCCCTTTCTATTTGGTTTATAAACCTCTCATGTCCGTGGTTATGCATTTGGTAAGAACATCATCTCCAGCATAAGTCAAAGAGAGACATATCTATTAGTACAAGTACCACTTTTCTCAATTCCTATGAATCAGAATCCATTTCACCCATTGTCAATCTTTGAACACACGCTAAGCTCTCTGATCTGATTTTTCCTGTGCCAATTTGCGCATGACTCAGGTCATTTTCATTTTCATAAGATTCATAAGATAGAAGCAGAAGTAGACCATTCGATCATGACTGATATGCTTGTCACCCCCATTTTCCTGCCTTCTCCCTCTAACTCTTCAACCTATTACTGATTATAAATGTGTCCAACTTCTCCTTAAATTTACTTACTGTTCCAGCATCCCCCACACTTGGGGTAGCAAATTCTACAGATTCACAGTCCTGTGGGAGAAATACTCTGTTTTAAATTTTCTACCCATTATCCTAAGATTATGACCTCTTGTTCTAGAATGCCCACAAGAGGAAGCATTCATTCCATATCTATTTTATCCATACCTTTCATCATCTTGATTACCTGAATTTGATCTCCTCTCATTTTTCTAGATTCCAGAGAGTATAGGCCTTAACTGTTCAATCTCACTTCATACGACAAATGTGTCATCTCTGGGATCAATCTAGTGACTGTCCTCTGAACTGCTTCCAATGCCACTACATTCTTTCCTCAAATAAGGGCACCAAAACCTTGCACAATACTCCATGTGTGGTCTCACCAGTGCCTCATATAGCTGCAACAATACAACCTTACCTTTACATTCTATTTCTTTAGCTATAAAAGCCAACATTCCATTCCTATTCTTTATTATTTGCTGTACCTGCATGCTAGTTTTCTCCGACTTATGAACGAGGACACCTGTATTCCTCTGTACTGTAGCACCCAAAGTCTCTCCCCATTTAAATAGTATGTTGCCGTCCCACCTTTTCGACCAAAGTGTGTGACGTAACACTTGTCAACATTTAAACTACATCTGCCACATTTTGGCACACTCTAACCTATCTATATTCATTTGTAGGGTTCTTAATTTCCTCATTGTAAGTTATTGCCTCGCCTATTTTTGTGTCATCTGCAAATCTGGCTGCAGACCCTTCTATCCCTGTATCCAAATCCTTAATAGAGTCATAGAGATGTACAGAATGGAAACAGACCCTTCAGTCCATCTCATCCATGCTGATCAGATATCTGAAACTTATCTAGTTCCATTTGCCAGCAATCATCAGTGAACATTCCCATTTCCATTCTCAGGATGGAGGGAAGGTCAGTGATGAAGGAGCTGAAGATGCTTGGGACTGAGACACTACCCTGAAGAACTCTTTCAGTGTTATTCTGGGGCATAGATGATTAACTTCCAACATCTACAGCTAGCTTCTTTTTTGCTGATAACACTGTCACTAAATCTGAGTTTTACATTGATTTCCACTAATTCTAGGATTTCTAGGATTACGTGTCATAGAGTCATAGAGATGTACAGCATGGAAACAGACCCTTCAGTCCAACTCATCCATGCCGACCTGATATCCCAACCCCATGTAGTCCATATCCCTCTAAACACTTCCTACTTATGTCCCCATCCAGATGCCTTTTAAATGTTGTAGTTGTACCAGCCTCCACCACTTCCTCTGGCAGCTCATTCCATACACACATCACCCTCTGCATGAAAATGTTGTCCTTTAGGTCCCTTTTAAATTTTTCCCCTAAACCTATGTCTTCTAGTTCTGAACTCTCCAAATTCGGGGACAGACCTTGTCTATTTACCACATCTATGACCTTCATTATTTTGGAAACCTCTATAAGATCACTCCTCAGTCTCTGATGCTCCAGAGAAAACAGCTAGCTGGAGCCCAAGGACTGAACTTTTGTGGCACCCCACTGGCTACGTCTCACATCCAGTGAAAAAAACATTTATCCTAACTCTCTGTCTTCTGTCCATCAGCCAGTCACCTATCCAAACTAATAAATTATCCCTAGTTCCATTTGAGCTAACTTTGTGAATTAACCTTTTTTTTGTGGCACTTCATCAAATGCTTTCTGGAAGTCCAGATACTTTACGCCTACAGGATCCACATTATCCACTTTGCTTGTTACATCTTTGAAGAACTCTAGCAAATCAGTCAAACGTGATTTGCCATTCATAAAATCAAGCTGACTCTGATGGGTAGCGTTTTGACTTTTCAAATGGCCTGATATTGCTTCCTTGATAATTGATTCTAACACTTTCCCGACAACAGATGTTAAACTAATTGCTCTGTAATTTCCCACATATTGCCTTCCTCCCTTTTTGAATAAGGGCATCATATTAGCATTTTTCCAATCCACTGTAACTTTTCCCATGTCTGGGAAATTTTGGAATATTGTAACCGATGAATCCATTATCTCCACTGCTGCTACTTTTAATACTGTATGATATAAGCCATCAGGCCAGGGGGATTTGTTTGCCCTCAATCCCAATTGTTTGCTGAGTACCTTTTCCCTATCAATATTGATTATTCTCCGTCTTACTAATAGTCAAATTGTTCCAACAGATCAAATGAAGCCATACAATCCGAAGAGGTTTAATTCCTCCTAGCATGACCAACCCATGTAACCCTCCCCCTCTCTAATGTAATATCTGTAGTTCAACCTCTAGCTCATAAGCTCAGAGCTGAAGCCACTGGAACTTCAGATGTGTTTGTTCTAGACCAAATTGACATCCAGGAACACCCAAATGAGGTAAATACGATACATCCTAAATATCCTGCTATCCTAAATATGTTTTAATTAACTAATTTATTATTTTATTGAATTATATATTTACTTATATTTTATGTATTTTAGGAATATATTTCAATTGTTATACTGTGTTGAACTATAGGAATAGAATAAACCGTATTCACCACATAAGTAGTTTTCTGCTGTAGCCTAGTAAGAATCAATCCTGAAAAGTTCAGTGAAAGAAAAAGGAATGAAGCACATTTTTCTCTTCCTCTCCCACTCCCCTTACCCACCTAACTCTGGCACACTGTTAAAAGATGCACTAAGTTGGCTAGTTTTATATGCTTCTAACACAAAGCACCTACCTAATCCATTTGCTTAGAAACTGACTTGAACTGCTTCCTTAGTTCAGCCCAATGGCTGACTGTCTTTTAAAAAGCCTTGCTGAAGGTGAGGAACTAAAAAATTTAAGCTATAGATTTCAGTTCAATGACAGTACAAACCATAGCTTAAAATTGAGGGGTGATAGATATAGGTCCGAGGTTGTTTCTTTACTCAGAGAGTAGTAAGGGCGGGGAATGCCCTGCCTACAACAGTAGTAAACTCACCAACTTTAAGGGCATTTAAATAGTCATTGGATAAACATATGGATGAAAATGGAATAGTGTAGGTTAGATGGGCTTCAGATTGGTTCTACAGGTCGGCGCAATATCAAGGGCCAAAGAGCCTGTTCTATGTTCTATGTACGGACAAAAAACGTGCCCAAGCAATCAATCCTAATGCTGATGAAAATTTACTAGCTTTAGAATGCTTTTCTCTTTTAAAGACCAAAATGTCAATTTCTGAAATTTGTAAATATTGTGAAGGTTCATGATGTTATAATGCCACAATCTCTTGTGCAGCTCTGCATACTTCCATGTATGAAGAGTAAAAGATTTATAGCAGACATACATATAATTGCATGTGTATCACAGCAATAGGTTTTTTTTTTGTCCCACAGTCCTTATTAGCATTTACCCTTCAGCAGACAAAGAATTATAACTATATCAATTCTCCCTGTTGCCTTATATCATAAATATCTTTTCCATCAACCACCTACCCAAACTAATCTTAAATGTTTAATCATTTCTGTCTCCAACACTAATCCTGGAAGTGAATTCCATGCTCTTTTAACCGTCCGTAGAGAGAATTTGTCTTACCCTCTACTCTAGATTCCTACTATTTAACCTTTTATCTGTTGCCACTCATTCTTGACCTTTCAAATACTGGTATTGATCTGCTCCATCTGTCATGTCCTATCCTTTCATGATTTTGTCATTTACACAATATTACAAAGATTCAAGGGGAGAGCTGGTAAAAATTAATTGGACAAATAGATTTAAAATATGGTGGTTAATCAACTATTGGAATCAATTTAAGATATAATTTAAAATGTTCAACAAAAATGCATCTCATTTCAAAGAAAAGCAAGAAAAATTAATCTCTGACTTACCAGGGTAATACATAGTATTAGTATATTAAAGGAAGAAATGTATAATGTCGCAGAGAATAGTAATAAACGCTAGTTTTGGAAGTATTTAGCTGTAAGAATAGAAAAAGTAGACTTTTTTTGAACTGTGTGTAACTTGTAAGTATTGATTTTAAAAGGAACCTCCACAATGAGCACACAAAGCTACCATACAACAGCAAACAATTAAGAAGACAAATGTCATGCTGTAATTTGTTGCAAGAGAATTGGAGAGCAAGAATAAGAAGTATTTCTATAATTGTCTCGGTGGTGAGGCTACATCTGGAATATTGTGAGCATGTTTTGGTCTTCAAATCTAAGGAAAAAGAAATTTGGATTGCAGATGCTACAGTGAATTCTCACCAACCTATGAACATTGGAAAGTACAAATTAGAAACAAGACTGGTCCATATTGCCCTTCTCGTCTGCTCCATCATTCAGTGGATCATTGCTGACCTGATTGTGGCTATGACTTCACATTCAGGCCTACCTCCAATAAAATGCAATGCCCATTTTGATTGCTAACCATATACAAAACAGTTTAAAAATGTTCAGGAATTGAATTCCTATGTAACACATGACTGGTTGGTTCTTGGGATCAGAGGGTCGTCAAATGATGAGAGGCTATGTACATTGGGTCTAGAGTGTGGAGTTTAAAAGAATAAAACTATTCATTAAAGATTCATGATTCTGAATGATCTTGGTAGAGTAGACACTAACGATGCATCATCTCGCGATGAAAGCTGATGATTTAGGACGAAGATGAGGAGGAATTTCTTCACTCAGTATGAATTTTTAAATTTTTACAGCAATAAATTTTGATCGCCTCATTGTTGAATACACCTGAGGCTCAGATAGGTGGATTTTTGATCTTTCAGGCAGCGTTCCCTCCAACTTCTTTCTGTCCTGCATAGCAGTGACTTTCAGAACCAGAATGTTAGAGTTCAGGTTAGAGGGAATGTTGTTCTCAGGAGCTTAAGGTGTATGTGGCATGGAAAGTAGGAAGTAGATGTATGAGTAGGCCATTCAGCCCCTAAAGCCTGCCTCACCAGTCTACAAGATCGTAGCTGATCTGCCCCGGGTCTCAACACCTCATTCGTGCTAGCTCTTAATCGCCCTCAACTTGCTGATATTTCAAAAATCTCCTCTTTAAATATTTTCAGTGATCTAGTTTCCACATCTCTCCAGGGCAGAGTTTTTCAAATGTTCATTACCCTCTGGGAGAAGAAATTCCTTCATATTTGTTTTAAATGAGTGTTCCCTTATTCTGTAAGTATGTCTCCTAGTTTGAGATTCCCCCATTCTCCCCATCTTCTCAACATTTAACCTTTTAATCTCCCTAAGAATCCTGTATATTTCAATAAAATCACCTCTCATTCTTCTATGCTCTAATGAATAAAAATCTAATATATTTAACCATTCTCGATATGACAATCAATTCATCCTAGGGTTGGAGTTGAAGTTGGAGATGAACCATGATAGTACTGACTGGTGACACAGGTATTATAAGCAAAATGGCCTACACCTGTCCTAATTAACTGCTATTGACTGCATTCTTTTAGCAATAAACTTTTATTTTTTAGCCTGTCTTTGTATTTACATTTCCTCATACCAGGCTTTATGCTGATGAATCAGGGAGTAAAGAAGTATATTAAGACTTTAGAAAGGCTATAGTGTGGTGCAGTGTCCTCCCCAAGTATTAAGACATACATATGCCTCTTTCCATTCTAATTTTAAGTCAAAGTGAGGACTGCAGATGCTGGAGATCAGAGCTGAAAATGTGTTGCTGGAAAAGCGCAGCAGGTCAGGCAGCATCCAAGGAACAGGACAATCGACATTTTGGGCATAAGCCCTTCTTCAACGTCGATTCTCCTGTTCCTTGGATGCTGCCTGACCTGCTGCGCTTTTCCAGCAACACATTTTCAGCATATTTAAGATGGTGCCTGGATTGGAGAATTTCAGTTACAAACAGGAGTTGGACAGGTTAATGTTATTTTCCTTAGAGCAAACAAAATTGAGAAGGGACATGATTGAGACCTATAAAATTATGAGGGGCATAGATAGGATAGACAGGAAAAACTTCTCCCTTTGATGGAGGGATTGATAACTGTGGACATAGATTTAAGGTGAGGGCAGGAGCTTTAGAGGAGATGTGAGGAAAATCTTTTTCATTCAGAGGGTGGTGAGAATCTGAACTGGCTGCCTGAAGGGTAGTAGTATTTAAGAAGTGTTCAGACATGCACTTGCAATGCCAAGGCATACAAAGCTAAGGGTCAAATGCTGGAAAATGGGATTAGATTAGTTAGCTGGTTGTTTTTGACTGGCATGGATGCTATGGGCCAAAGGGCCTTTTTCTGTGCTGTAGACCTTCATGACTGTATGTCCACCAAGTAGCAGGTGACCTATGGCTTTATTGCATTCCTGCCGCCGTTGTGCTATGGTGGCCATTGACTCCCCAGCCCCCACAAATTGCCTGCTGCTCTGATGTCTGCTTATTTGTATGAAGTCATGAATGGCCAGCACCATGTGGTGCTCTCTGCATGGGGCTAATCAGATACTTGGTGTCCTCCAAGTGCTAGTTACTGGGCTGTTTATTCATTGACCGACTGCAGAGATGTGACAGTGAAATGCTTACCGGCAGCTGCTCCTGACTGTCATGTCATTAAAATATCCACTGAGTTGTCATTGTCTGAGGTGGAGGAAGGAAGGAGGGTGGTGCAGGAAGCAGCCTTGCCAATACAGGTTCTGAGGGATCTATGACATTTTCCTCAGATGTGCTGGAGGAGATGTGTAGCACAGACAACCTCTTACATACGAAGACCAAAGATATGCCACTGATACTTGCAAGATATAAAAGTGAGAGCAGTGATGACCAAAGTTGTGGCAAGTGAAAACTACACTGACAGTGGGGTTTATTTCATAATTGGATTGCAAGGAACATGGCTCCTTGGAGAACATGGATGTTTCAGAATCTTCACCAGAACAGTTCTGATCCTGCTAGGCCAATGCCAGGATGCTCTCCTCAGTGATGAGAAGACCGATCTCAGGCACCCTACTCCTCGTCTTGGCTGTTTCAGCTCCACTATGGCAAAATTGTTCCTAGAATAAGAGAAAAAGAGGACAGCAAGATGAAAATGTCTGGAATATCATAGTCCTGGTATAAATTGGAAGAGGGGTTTGCAAACGAAGTGGTGAGGTGACTGACGAAAGTGAGTAGGCAATGTAAAGGTAATGTAGTGTTAACAGCATGAGGTCCTGGCGTGGGTGAGAGCAAGTGAGGAAAGATGTTGCATCCAAAAATTAGGGTGTGTAGCATAAAGCCTTGGAGCAAAGTGGGTGTAATAGCAGAGATAGAGTGAGTGTGAGGTAACAGTGTGAAGAATGTGGCACTTATCCTGGTAGAATGGAAAACGTCATTGACTTTCTTCCTGTGTTGTGAGCTGTACTGCCGGAAGGTGAGACCACATTGACTCAGATAGTGATCTCAGCGCAGGTTGCATGGTCTGATCTCATAGCCTCCTCCGGCAGTTATGGGTGAAGGAACTGGTCCTCCTCTACACCAGCCTGTCCACCAGAATGTCCATGTTCCTGTCATGGCTCCAATTTCTCCTTATCTACCATACCCCCAGGATTTTTGTGATGCCATACAAGGCAGCTTTGGAATGCCAGCACTTATGTGGATGAACAATGGAGCTTTGAGGAAGGTGCTGACATCAATGATGCTGATCTTTTATGGGATATCTGGCCAATAGTGAGTTGTTGCAACTGCAGTGAGTGAGAGGATTGTGCTAGCATTGGACCTGAAGGGTTTCATAGGTGTGGGGTAGGTACTTTGTGAGGTGAATGAGCATGACAAAATCTGCTTGGTCTCACTGCGAGTAACCCTTCATGACACTGGACAAAATCAACAGCCAAGAAACATAAGATTGAAACTAAAAGAGAAAATGCTGGAAAATCTCAGCAGGTCTGGCAGCATCTGTAAGGAGAGAAAAGAGCTGATGTTTTGAGTCTAACTGACCCTTTGTCAAAGCTTGAGATTGCCAGGACAATTCCCTGCCCTCAGGGGTGTCCAATTAGAGGTGAAATGTTGAAGCGATGTGAAAGGATCTGTGGAGCGGGGGGGGGAGGGAGGACTCTTGCCCAAAGAAGTGAGTGTGAACGCGACGGAAGAAAAGCTCAGCATCATGTCGAGCCCGGAATTCATTGAGGTGGGGACGTAAGGGTACAAAGCTGGGTCCTTTGCTGAGAACAGCACGCTCAGCCTAAGAGAGGGAAAGGTCAGAGGGTATGGTGAACACATGGCAAGGGCTGGGGCTGGAAGAGATGGGGTTCGAGGGATTGAGACTGTTGGAAGGTGGAGGGTGGGGCAGGGGTGTGGATGAGAAGTTGAAGTTTGCGTTCCTTAACATCTGCAACAAAGGGTCATTTTTGCAGCAACATGTATACAAAAGAATAGAAGTAGTGTTAAATTTATACAAGATCTAGTGATGCTGCAGTTATAGAATCAACTTATTCACTTGTGGGACATGGACATCACTGACTGACCAGCATTAAGTGTAAATAAGCATCCTTTATAGCAAGGTTATAAAAGCAGTGTTGCAGCATAAATCCACTGGAATGTTACTTTGGATGAAGAGTAACAGTTATGAAGAAACTGGAGATATTAGACCTTCAGCAGGTCTGAAAAAAGTTGAGGATGAGTATAATAAAGATCTTATAGATTCTGGTTCTGAAGAGGTAATATTGCTCAGACTTTTTCCATTTGTCAACAAGATGATAATAGAGGATATACATTTAAGTTGATTTCACAGAGAAAATAAAACAGCTTAGAAAAAAATTGCACAAAGTATGTTGGGAACATGGAATAACAAAAAGTGTCACTGGAGCAGATTTCATAATTAATTATTGAATGAAAGGAATCGTACAGATTAATCATACCCCTACATTATTTGGTTTCTGTAGGAATTAACATGAAAATGAGGGTTTGTGCTCAGCTCAAACCTTCCACTTTGTCCACTCCCTGTGCTCACCCACATAATACTGTAAGTGGACCGGAGGTTAGGGTGTGCGGGGAATAATGGTGAAATTGACACATTAAAAATGAAGGTCTTTGGATTAGAAGGTGAGGACAATGTGGTTTTTTTACAACGCTAGAATGGTAATTCTAGGATAATAGTTTGAAGTCTAGGAGCAAAGAATTGGGTTATTTCCCAGCTGTGCAAACCAAAACCATGAAAAAGGGATCAAAATGTTGGATGTTATTCTCAGATAGAGGGGTTTCCTTAGAATTTGCCTTGGAGATCTCAGAACAAGAGCAAAATCACTGAGTTGGCAAGTGATCTGCTTTATTGAAAATGGCACTGTGAGGAAGCTTCTTTTGAATATAATTAATAGAACAAACAGCCTTCCATCCCTCACCCCTCACTTCCCACACATATCCCATGTCCCAATCATGATAATATATGCCACCTTATATCCCTCATTCACTCCTACAACTCCTTATGCCCTCCATGTGCACTTGTATCCCTCTGCCCAAATGCTATGGTTTGCTCATGCTAAATACACTACCCTGTGGCTCTTTCCATACCCCTCATACAAGCAATTCATCTTGTTTTCCATGGCCCCATGACAACTAAATGCCCACAAATACCCATTCATGCCAATTCACCTAGCATTCACAATGGGCAGACCTCAAGAGCAGTACTAACGTAAAATAAAATGATATATCTAATGATGATATCATAATTTAAAAATAATTTAAAGAAAATGTATTGAAATTCCTTCAAGTAATCTCCTATGAAAGTGTTCATTTTATTTATAACTTAATCTTTTATAAATAAAAGCTCAAAAATAGCTCATAACAGGCATTTCTATGATGTAACAACTTGGAGCTGTCAGTCAAATTAACTGAACAATCATGGAGTACTGATAATGTTAGGTTGTACAATCAGTTTTTTAATGGATATCTGCAGGCTTAATGAAATATAATTCACTGATTATATTAAACTCCACAAATTTTCTGTAAATTTAATAGTGAACCAGAGCTAAAATCCTTGAGAACATGGTTATTTTCAATGAGTTGTGATGTTCCTTGACTGCTTTGACTGTTCTTTGTCTATATTGACAGTACTTTGACATCTTGTCATTCTTTTACAGCTATCTTTGACAAGTTTCATAGTTTCAAATAGTTTATATACTTTCCATACACACTTGTCTCTGTTTTTAACAATCCCAAAGGGACATTTTACCTCTTCCAAAAAATGCATTACTTCTCCGATGGGACAACTGACTTTTCCCAATCATGTCAGGTGCATATCCAAAGGAACCCTGATTGTCCGTATGGTTAAATATGCTCCCAATTTGCAGTTCAGGTTTCAGACACCTACCTAGGGGCACTCTTATGGTGCAGTGATAGTGTCTCAACTCCTGGACTGAAAGACCTGGGTTCAAGACACAGAGACACACAGACACACACACACACAGACACATACACACCTCCCCATGTCCCTGCTGTGGCAGACGTTTCATACCGAACCTTTAATCTGCATGACAGTTTAGGCTTTCATTAATTTTGTTTGAGACTCTGCGTAAGGCACTAAAGGATTTCTCTCTTATCACTTGGTTAAAAGTCACACAACACCAGGTTATAGTCCAACAGGTTTATTTGGAAGCACTAGCTTTTGGAGTGCTGCTCTTTCATCAGGTGGTTGTGGAGGTTTATCACATGAACCTTTTGTTACCACTTTAGGCAATGTGACATTGAATAAATTGACAGAATTGCTGTTACATTGCCATTGTTTTCCACTGAATTTAATGTATGCATAAGCATTCTGATTCTTTAAAGTTTGCTTTTACATTTACTGAATAGTGTTCTTCTTTGAACCAAAGAATTAGAGCATCCGACAAAACGTCTTTCCAGAAGCAAAATTATTCTGGAGAAAATCCTTGTTCCAATTAAGGAACAGTTTAATTGTTTTGACCATTGTGGTGATTCTCCTCCACATGCACCTTCGAGAAAAGCAACAATGTTGCTTGATATTGAAGCAGAATCAGGCAAGTGCCAAGTTGCAGATAAGAATCCATGGTGCAGTTGACATGGAGGGGGAAGGATAGGGCAATTAAGAATCAGAGCTGTGACGAGATAAATAGACTCTCGTATCATATATAACTATTCAAAAGAAAGTAATTTAACGTATGAATTATACTTTCTGAATTCCAATGACATATTTCATTTGCTGTGCTGAAGTTATGTTTATTTTTATGCCTATTATTAAGTGTAAAAATGTTTCTGAACTAAACCTCTGATGTGCTCCCTATGTTCAGCTGATACTGATTAATAGACCCGTTGGCCCTGTAGTAGCTGCTAGTATTTTCTCTCCTGCTGTGAGAAAATATTTTATTGATTTTACAAACTGCTTTTACATTCACATTCTACAAATGTATGCAGCTGCCTTCTATTAAACTGTCATAGAACAAAGTTTACATTGTCAGTATCTTCAACTCATGCAGAAAAAAACTGAACGAACTGCCATTTGCCTGTCAGTTTAATGGAACCAATTATGACTTCCTAATCTTCAATACTTGACTCCAAATTATTCTCTGATAATCACATGCAGCAAGCTAATTTGAGTTTTGATGTTGTCATGGTTTATTTAACTATACTCTTTTAATGCTCATTGAAATTCATATTGCCTCATCTTGTAAAATAAGTAGAATTGAAGAAATAATTAATCTAACAGGTTTCGGCATTGTTTACTGATTTCTTCTTTGTTTTCCATCTAACATACACAACCAACTTTAGGTATTCTAAGTGTACTATTCTCCATCATCTTTCAAGCAAAATTTTATTTTATACTACTTATTCATGTGGATTAGAGCCTGGTCATTGAAGACGATTCAAATAATTCAAATAATTGACTATTAAATTCAAAAATGATTTATATTTATTCATTCTTGGGATGTGAACATTGCTGGAAAGATTGGTATTTAAAACCCAGCTTTTGAGAAAGTGGTAGCAACCTGCTTTCTTGAGACACTGATCTCTATCTAGAGTGGATGTACATACAATGCTGTTACAGAAATAATTCAGAATTTTGATTGTGTGGTCAAAGGATGGTGATACAGCTCAAAATTAGGATAATTTGTGGCTTGGAAAAGGACTTGCAAGTAATGGTGTTACTGTATGTGTGCTATCCTTGTTTTTCTAGATAGAGAACTTGTGGCTTGAAAGAGCCTTCGTGAATTGTAATAATACATTGTTGTTCACTTCTGTTACTATGCGTTGACGGTGGAGGGAGTGAATGGCTAAGGTAGTGGGTGCCAATCAAGTCGGTTGTTTTGATTTGTACTATATTAAGCATTGTAAATTAAGCATTATTGGAACTTTAGTCGAACAGGCAAGTTGAACATATTTTATCCTAACTCTGTCTCGTTTATTGTGGATATCGTTTGAGGAATCAGGATGTGTATTTCTTACTGCAGAATATACATTCCTTGATCTGCACTTGTAGTCACAGTATTTGTATAGCTGGTACACTGATCAGTCTTTTTCCATGGGTTGCCACCTCACTGCAGTGGAAAGGCTTGAGTGTTCCGTTGATCCCTGGAGTGATGGCAAGGCCACCCGTGATGCCAGAGGGCAGGAACCTGGGACTGAGATGTTTGGCCTCCACCAGTCAGCCATTTCTTGTGAGGAGCAGTTTTCTTTAACAAAATCTGTGATGTCTTCACGTTTCACATCTTAACTGGCAAATGCATTACTGAACATATTGAACTTATCCCTTAATGGTGCCAAAAACTACAAACATAAGTGTTCCAATTCATTGACAACACCTTCAACTATTATTCAAAACAATTAATCTAAAACACATCCTCATTGATGATTCGGGCAAAAATATTAATGTGATATCAATGGTTGTGATAACGGACGAAGGCTGCAGTAGTAGGGAGATCACCAGTCGTTGACATTTTTTGCCACTGGAACTGGATCTATCTTCTGTCAATGAATGTGTGTCTGATGATTTGCATCCCTGTTAAAAAGGTGTCTTGCACAAGGGGTCTTCCGAAAGGAATTCACTGATAAATGCTGATGTCAATGGAAGGGGTTTCTGCAATAGTAATGTTGAACGCCAGATGTGATGGTTAGATCCTCGTTGTTGGAGATGCTTATTGTTTAATGTTTGTATGGTGTACATGTTATTATCCACTTATCAGCCCTGCCCTGCAAATTGTCCAAATTTTGTTGTATGCAAATACAACTGTTTCAGTATTTGATGAGTTATAAATGGTACTTAAAAGTGCAATAATCTGAGAACATGCTTATTTTAGACCTTAATTTGGAGGGGAGGTCATTGAAGAAGCAGCTGAAGATGATTGGGTGTAGAACACTGACCTGAGGAACTTTCAGAGGCCCAAATTCAGGTCCCACCTGCTCCCCAGGGTGTGTTAAAACATCTTTGAATGGGTTGATTAGAAAATTACGCTTAATAAGGAAAAAAAATAACCTGAGGAACTTCTGCAGTGATATCCTGAGATTGAACTGTTTGGCCTCCATCAGTCAGCCATCTCTTGTAAGGAATTGTTTATTTTTATATATCTAAGTTTTATATCTTAACCACCAAATACATTACTGAACAGTATTAACCTGTCTCTTAATAAGCCAAAAACTACAAACATGTGTGCTCCAATTCAGTGATATCATCTTCAACCACTATTCATTGTTTTATTGTGAACAAAACTGAAAGCTTCAATATTGTACAGTTTGACATTCCATATTGCAAATACCACATCTGGAAAAACAGATTGTAACAAACATGCAATTTCTGGAAAGATTACTTCTTCAAGCCTTAACACAAAAAAAATCAGGCAGATGGTGAAATACTTATAATATTTATGTCACTGAATTAGCTTTTCAGAGACGCAGGGGATATTGGTGTAAATCTCACCGTGGCAGCAGGTGGAATTTAAATTAATTCATAATATCTGTATTCCAAAAGTTAACCTCAGTAATGATGGCTTTGAAACAGTATTGTTATTTAAAAAAGTCATCTGGTTCACCAATGTCTTCTAGGGAAGGAAATCTGCCATCCTTACACTGTCATGTGACTCCAGATCCATAATAAAATAGCTGACTCTTAATTGTCCTGTTGTAATATATGTGTTATGTGAAACATGTAGACAGGTTAAAGGTTGGTTGCATGGTGTACGTGAGCCAAAATGCCATCCTTTCACCCCATCAAAACTAGAGGATGAGGAGAGTGTGGGGATATGGCATTGAGATAAATGGGTCAGCCACAATCATGTTGAAAAGTCCAAGTGAGCTCAATGTTTTCTACATTTATGTTTACTACATTTTCAGTTAGACAATAGCTGCTATTTTCCATTTTTTTAAAATGCCAAACCTACATAGGGTCTTGTACAAAAAGTGGTTAGAGACATTGAGAATGGAATTTAATAACATCTATAAGTGCTGGAATTGAGGTGTGGAACTTAATTAGCCAGAAGCTGAAACCTTGTTTTCCTGAAGTTGACTTAAATTTGGGAGATAAAGTGGGTGGCATGTCAGCAACGGAGTAGCCAATATGCTGCCAGACAGGATCATGTTTACTAGTCACTTGCATACTGTGAATGTTCCTTATTTGAAAAGCAAACAAAATTAAGTCAGACATTCAAGATTGAGCCAATTCTGCATGGAACATTAGTACTTTTTGATTCTCAATAGCTTATCAATGGCATGTGTCAGTGAGATTGTTCAATCTTTGTATCTGAGGTAAGCTTTAATTTTGTATAACAATGTCACGGGAGCCAGGACTGGGGAAGTTGAATGGTCTAATAATGGAAAGGGGTGGTGTTGGATAGTGTAAAGCATGAGGCTTCAATTATGACAATGGTTGGGCTCGCAAAAGGGTGGAGTGAATGCTCACGTTCTCAAGTTTCAGCACAACAGGATACTGGCACATTTGCAGGAAGGAGAAAGGTTGTGTCTGGAAGAACCAAGACTCGGACTACGTTTTCCAGGGTCAACCTGTATCCTACTGCTGACCTGCAGTCAGCCAGTACACCTCTCTGCCTTCCGAAAGGACTGTTCCCTTCGACAGTCCTTGATTTGCACCAATCTCCCCACCAACACCCCTGAAACCACAGCTACACTATCCTGCATCTGGAAAATGTGCAAAACTTGCCGACACACCACCCCCCCTCAGCTCCATCCAGGCCCCCCAAAAGTCCTTCCAGGTGAGACGGAGGTTCACCTGTCTCTCTTCCAACGTGCTTTACTGTGTCAGGTGCTCCCGATGTGATCTTCTCCACACCAGGGAGATCAAGCGTCAACTTAGGGAATGGTTCACCTGTATTGTGATCTTCCTGTATTGCTCACAAGGCAAAGCTTTTTACTGTGCCTCGGTATATGTAACAATAAATTCAATTCAGTTCAATTCGCCAAGCATTGCAGCCGGATTCGCATGTGCCGATGGACCTCCCAGTCACCTCCCATTCCAATTCCCCTTCCAACTCCCTTTCTGACATGACCACCCTTGGCCTCCTCCCTCCTCACCCATCCACCCCCACAATGCACCCTACCCCTCCAACTCTCCCTCACCCTCAACAACTTTTCCTTTAACTCATCCCATTTCCTCCAAGTCAAGGGATTGACCATGGGCACCTGGATGGTCCCTAGCTATGCCTGCCTCTTTGTTGGCTATATCAAACAGTCCATCCTCAGCACCTACATAGTCACTGTGCCCCAACTCTTTTGCCCATACCTCGATAACTATATTGGTGTAGTGTCCTGCATTAAGGCTGAACTGGAGCAGTTCATCAACCACAAATTCCACTCTGCCCTCAAATTCACTAGATCCATCTTGGACACTTTCCTCCCCTTTCTTGACCTCACCATTTTCATCTCCAGTGACAGTCTCCAGATAGACGTTTACAACAAACCCACAGACTCACATAACTACCTGGACTACAACTCCTCCCACTCAGTTCCTACAAGAACTCCATCCATTCTCCGAATTCCTCCGCCTTCACCACATCTACTCAGACGAGGAGACATTCCACTCGTGAGCATCCCACATGCCCAGCATGCTTTTCATCCCTCTGTCATCCAGCCAGCTCTCCATGCACCACCTCCATTCCCCACTCCACTGCTTGAAACCACCCCTTTCCAACGCAATAAAGACAGAGTCCCCCTCGTCCTCACCTACCACCCCACCAGTCTCCATATCCAATGCATCGTCCTTAAACTTCTGCCAACTCCAACTAGACTCCACCACCAAGAACATCTTCTCCTTCCCACCTCTCTGCCTTCCGAAAGGACTGTTCCCTTCGACAGTCCTTGATTTGCACCAATCTCCCCACCAACACCCCTGAAACCACAGCTACACTATCCTGCATCTGGAAAATGTGCAAAACTTGCCGACACACCACCCCCCCTCAGCTCCATCCAGGCCCCCCAAAAGTCCTTCCAGGTGAGACGGAGGTTCACCTGTCTCTCTTCCAACGTGCTTTACTGTGTCAGGTGCTCCCGATGTGATCTTCTCCACACCAGGGAGATCAAGCGTCAACTTAGGGAATGGTTCACCTGTATTGTGATCTTCCTGTATTGCTCACAAGGCAAAGCTTTTTACTGTGCCTCGGTATATGTAACAATAAATTCAATTCAGTTCAATTCGCCAAGCATTGCAGCCGGATTCGCATGTGCCGATGGACCTCCCAGTCACCTCCCATTCCAATTCCCCTTCCAACTCCCTTTCTGACATGACCACCCTTGGCCTCCTCCTATTGATCAACCAGATCGAACCTTCTACCTGTTTTCACCTATCCCCACATCACTACCCTGCCCCCACCACACCCTGTATCTCCTCCTACACCCATCCCCAGTCTTTAACCAGGGATAGAGGAATGAGCAAGGAAATGTTAGGAGGGAAGAGAGATGGAAGACGTCAAAAGTTAATGGAGAGAGGGTGGAAATGGAAGACCTTCAGCCTCAGGGTCACAATATGTATGTTTAGATTAGATTAGATTAGATTACTTTACAGTGTGGAAACAGGCCCTTCGGCCCAACAAGTCCACACCGACCCGCCGAAGCGTAACACACCCAGACCCATTCCCCTACATTTACCCCTGCACCTAACACTACGGGCAATTTAGCATGGCCAATTCACCTGACCTGCACATTTTTGGATTGTGGGAGGAAACCGGAGCACCCGGAGGAAACCCACGCAGACACGGGGAGAATGTGCAAACTCCAGACAGTCGGTCGCCTGAGGCGGGAATGGAACCCGGGTCTCTGGCGCTGTGAGGCAGCAGTGCTAACCACTGTGCTGCCCACGACTATTGACATGTCGGCTAAGAACTTACTGGAGATCACGTGCTGCTAGGAAACTTCTATCTTGCCAGGGATCAAGTTGTGTTTGAGGAGGCCACTTTGAAGTACAGATTCTGGGTGTAGCTCATATGAGGGACATGCATTTCCATTAGCAAAATACGCTGCTCTCTGAATGAAAGCCATGTCAACACAATTGTTCATTTCCCCTCCCCCCTTGTCTCAGTCCCAACCCTCGAACTCAGCACCACCTTCCTAACCTGCAATCTTCTTCATGACCTCTCCGCCCCCACCCCCACTCCGGCCTATCACCCTCACCTTAACCTCCTTCCACCTATTGCGTTTCCAATGCCCCTCCCCCAAGTCCCTCCTCCCTACCTTTTATTTTAGCCTGCTGGGCACACTTTCCTCATTCCTGAAGAAGGGCTCATGCCCGAAACGTCGATTCTCCTGCTCCTTGGATGCTGCCTGACCAGCTGCGCTTTTCCAGCAACACGTTTTCAGCTAAGGCCCTAAAGGAGCCTTCCATATCCATCAAAGTTTTACCTGCACATCCACCAATATCATTTATTGTATCCGTTGCGCCCGATGCAGTCTCCTCTACATTGGGGAGACTGGACGCCTCCTAGCAAAGCGCTTTAGGGAACATCTGCGGGACACCCGCACCAATAAACCACACCGCCCTGTGGCCCAACATTTCAACTCCCCCTCCCACTCAGCCGATGACATGGAGGTCCTGGGCCTCCTTCACCGCCGCTCCCTCACCACCAGACGCCTGGAGGAAGAACGCCTCATCTTCCGCCTCAGAACACTTCAACCCCAGGGCATCAATGTGGACTTCAACAGTTTCCTCATTTCCCCTTCCCCCACCTCACCCCAGTTCCAAACTTCCAACTCAGCACTGTCCCCTTGATTTGTCCTACCTGCCTATCTTCTTTTCCACCTATCCACTCCACCCTCCCCCCCCCCCCCCAGCCTATCACCTTCATCCCCTCCCCCACTCACCTATTGTACTCTATGCTACTTTCTCCCCACCCCCACCCTCCTCTAACTTATCTCTCCACCCTTCAGGCTCTCTGCCTGTATTCCTGATGAAGGGCTTTTGCCCGAAACGTCGATTTTACTGCTCCTTGGATGCTGCCTGAACTGCTGTGCTCTTCCAGCACACTAATCCAAAGACCATAGAGAGATGTACCAGGCCTGTACATCTAGGGAGAACTCATTGGCAATCATTTTGACAATGCATTATGCACCTTTTTAACTGTCATTTTCCTACCTGCAAACCTTTGGCTTGCCTAATTGTGAGTCCTCTGCCAATTTCCATCGGGAACTACCTCACTCTTCATCCCCTTTGTTCCCTAGAACTGAACTGTTCCCATGTGAAATAAAATGACATGACTTCCCTCGGGACACTGGATTTTCGCTAGCACTGATGTCAAACAAACTATCTCTTGTTCATTACCCATATAAAGACTAGGGTTGTGCAAGTAGCACATCATGCCTAATAATCATCAGTGGCCTTGGCCAATCTCTTTTTGCATTTTATTTATAAGGAGGTGATCAGATGATGCATTTTTGATTGTAAGAATATAAATCACACCACACGTACAGTACCATCCTCCATAGAAAGATCTCAAATAAAATATCACATTGGTGCCTACATAATTGAGATCATCCTCAGATATCTACATTCAGGAACAACTACAAAAGATGAAGCATGATATTGTAATATATTCTCAAAAGAAGGACACCTCTACAAGCGCACAATGTATGCACAATGGTCATTGGGTTATAGAGTTTGCAGCATGGAAGCAGATTCTTCGATACAACTCATATGTGCCAACCAGATATCCTAAAATGATCTAGTTACATTTGCCAGCTTTTGGCCCATATCCCTCTAAACCCTTCCTATTCACATACCTATCTGGATGCCTTTCAAATGTTGCAATTGTACCCACTTCAACCACCTCTTCTAGCAGCTCATTCCATACATGCATAATCTCTGAATGAAAAAGTTACCCCTCAGGTATCTTTTAAATCTCACCGCTGTCACCTTAAACCTATGCTGTTTAGTTTTGGACTCCTGTACTCTGGGAAAAAGACCTTAGCTATTCACCCTGTCCATGTCCCTCATAATTATATAAACCTTTATTAGGTTGCAAATAAAATATGTGTGATATCTATGTCCCTATTTCATTAAGTTAGTCCTTAAGTGTATAACCGTGCCACCTTTATGCCTTCAGTGCCACTCAAGTTTTATTTTGCAAACGGTACAACTAGTTGCAACCTTCATAGCAGCAGCAGCAGGAGGCATGCAGCTGAGAGCAATCCCCCACTACACGATTGCAGGTTCAACACTTCAAATTTACATTATAATTATCTGTGTGGTCTCTCCCAGTGGAAGAGGTGCTCACTTCCTATCCTGATATCAGGAACTGCATTTTTCTTAGTCAATTCTGCCCCTACTGGCTCGTGATAGGGTAACCTCAGGGGCTACATACATGTAGTATTTCACTCTGAATATAACAATTCTCAGTACAGATTACTCTGGTTACAGAGAGTTCCTTGTTTCAACTGACATCAGGAATATAAACATGGTAGCATAGAATAAATGGCCCGGACTCTCAGCCACACTGCATGCTGCCCTCGAAGTGGCTGAGGGGGGGATGAGACTGTCACACACCTCCTTATGGAATGTGCCTACACAGAAGAAGTCTGGAGAGGAATGCAGTGGTGTTTGTCGAGGTTCGTCCCGGGAAGCGCTGTGACGGGGGACTCCGTGGTCTACGGTCTGTTTCCTGGGATTCACACCGAGGTAAACGTCAACTGTGCCTAGAGGATCATCAACTCGGTGAAGGATGCTCTCTGGGTGGTCTGAAACCTGTTGATCTTCCAGCTGAAGGAGTTGACCCCGACTGAGTGTTGCAGACTGGCACATTCCAAGGTCCAGCACTACGTGTTGAGGGAGGCGCTGAAGCTTGGGGCAGCTGCTGCCAAGGCGTGATGGGGTAAGAACACCGTGTAACATCTGTCTGCCTTAGAAGAACAGGGGGCCCACGCAGTCATTTGGGCTCTGCTGATGCCTCAGCTAAATATATGGACATATGATTGATAAACGTACAGACCTGTGTATACGAATGATAAATTCTGATCACTGTATGTAAATGTTTACGTATGAATGGCATGACTAACTGTACAGACCACCAAATTATTTTTTGAATAAAGTATATTTTTTAAAATAAAATAAATGTCCAAGGTGCAATGGGGAAAGATCACTATCTAAGGTCTTTTTGCCAAAGTAAAACGGGAGTCTGTTCAGTTGTAGGTTCCTCAAATGTATGAAATATCCTGTATAAGCAAGAAATTCCTTGGGGTTTGTTTGCTTCACTTGCAAAGATTGAACAGGAATGCTTCACTAACTGTGCATTTATATAAAGATCCATCCTTATGTAAATATTGTCCTGTATAAGTAAGAAATGCCTCCGCTTTCTTTTACAACTGTAGCGAATGCCAAATTTCCAATGTTTGTTTGCTTCACCTCCAAAGGCTAAACAGGAATGGTCCAGTAATGGTGTATGTGCATAAAGATATTTTAGGAATAAAGTAAATTTTTGCAAAAAATAATTGTGTAAGGGGAAATGGACAGAAATAAAATCAAAAAAGAAATAGCCATTCTCATGACCGTTATGGCGTTGCGTTCAAATAACGACCGGAATCAGTGAGTGGCGAAAATAACCTCTTTTATTCAGTAGCACAGCACAAGTTTGAAATGGCGATAGAATCCTGAAATGCAGTTCTTACGATTATACACAGTTCTTACGTGCATTAAAATTCCTTTACTATGGTGTTATATTATCTTATCTATAGTATGCAAAGGTTTGAAGGACTTCTGTCCTGGGAGACAGGAGGTGGATTAAAATGTGCTAAATGCTGACTGCTACTTCTGGTGGGATTAAGAATATCTGATCTGCTTGCATATTCAAGAGGTGTTAGTCCTTTTGTCTTTTAAATTAATAAATGTTAGTAAACATACGAGGCCTATATGCTTTAAGTAAGTTAAAAATTGTACCGTACTTAATAAAAAAGATATTAAACTGATTACTGCAGCTGGGTTGTGATGTTACTTTATTATTTATTCATGCAGTTTCATGGAAGCTGTTTTGTCAGTTAATTTCTTAAAGGGATAATGACCCAGTTAAAAGATATTTAACAGGAACTTACTAATTGTGGAATCAATTCAGGTCCAAGAGATAGTTGGTAAAGGCCGATTGATAGTATAATGTTTCATGGAGATATGATGGCAGGGAGGGTTTTGTTCTTAATGGTACACTTTTTCAGACGTAAACACTGCTTGTAGCAAGGACTGATAGGTGAAAATGCAGTAATGGGTTTGAAAGGGTTGGTTGAAATTTAAATTATACTACAGAACCGTGGTTTTATGAATGAATTAAACCGTGTTTTTGTAAACAATGGGTTCGTAAAGGGTGATGAATGAATGAACAGGAACCCGGTATTAATAAATATAATGAGCTGGTGAGTGAGTTAACAAAGATAACTAGAACACAATATCTTACACCATTTTAGAAAATGGCGTAAATCAAGTGTAAATTAGAAACAAAAGCTGAAATTGATTAAGAAATTCAGCAGATCTGGCAGCATTTGTAGAGACAAAGGAGAAAGTGAGGACTGCAGATCCTGGAGATCAGAGCTGAAAATGTGTTGCTGGAAAAGGGCAGCAGGAATCCTGAAGAAGGGCTTATGCCCGAAATGTCGATTCTCCTGTTCCTTGGATGCTGTCTGACCTGCTGCGCTTTTCCAGCAACACATTTTCAGCTTTGTAGAGACAAAGCAGAGTTAACATTTTGAGTCTAGTGACCCTTATTCAAAATTGAACTAGACCCAAAGTGTCAACTCTGCTTTCTCCCCACAGATGCACCAAACCTGCTGAGTTTCTCCAGCAATTTCTGTTTTTGTTTGCATTTCCAGTATCCGCAGTTCTTTGGCTATTTTGTCATGTATGCAAGATGTGTCAGAGTGTGGACATAGATACCACTATTACGTGTGGAAACACCTCCCACCATGTACGTGGCAGGTACTCATGCGACTCAGCCAACGTTGTCAATCTCAAACGCTGCAGGCAAGGATGCCCTGAGGCATGGTACATTGGTGAAACCGAGCAGAGGCTACGGCAATGGATGAATGGGCACCGTACAACAATCAACAGAGTGTTCCCTCCCAGTTGGAGAACACTTCAGCGGTCCAGGATATTCGACCTCGGACTTTCGGGTGACCCTCCTCCAAGGCGGACTTCGGGACAGGCAGCAGCGAAAAGTGACCGAGCAGAGGCTGATAGCTAAGTTCCGTACACATAGGGAGGGCCTCAACCGGGACCTTGGGTTCATGTCACATTACAGGTGACCACCATTGTACTGTACGTACACAGACACTCCTATGCGCACACACACATACACAGATATGCGCACAGACACTCTCACACCCTCTTAAGACACACACACTCCCACAATCTCACATGCATTCTTTCACAGACTTAGACTCCTTTACACTCAGACACACACATATACTCTCTCTTACAGACACTCACAACCCTCCCACCCCAGACACACACACATATACACTCTCTCTTACAGACACTCACAACCCCCCCACCCCAGACACACACACATGCACACAAAAACCCACATGAACACATACACATATACGTTTGTGGGGTGAATTTGTACTTGCAGAGTTACATTGTACTTTGCTCAAAAACTGCATGAATCCATGTAAGACTCTGTTAACTCATTTTTTAGATTAAAATCAGTCTAAACATTATGGCACAGACAACAGAACACAGGGGGCTAACACCAATTGTTACAGTTAACCTGAGAATGTAACTTTTAAAAAATGTTTTGTGATTTACATGTGAAAGAAGTGAAACTATCATGCTCATTCTAACAGATGAGAGACTTAACAAACAATCAAGGTATTTTTCAATGTGTAATTTTAGTTACATCACACTGTAAACTTTTGCTATAAATTCTGTGCTTTACACTTGTGTACTCCACAACCACCTGATGAAGGAGCAGCGCTCCGAAAGCTAGTGGTTCCAATTAAACCTGTTGGACTATAACCTGGTGTTGTGTGATTTTTAACTTTGTCAAGTATAAGTTGTCAAGTTTTGATAACACTCTAATATTTTCATAGTCTAGCCCACAGGACTAATGAAAGAATGAAGTGGATACATGGAGATGAGTTACATCCTCAAAAAAGAGGAAACAACACATTATGGCAGAGGCATTATTAGATGTTGCACAGGCCTTTAAGGGAGCTTGTCTTAAATTACTCAACAATTTCATACCTTGACAAAATGTAATATATTAGCACCATAATTTCTAGGCAGTCTGTAAGCATCGGGGTTGTGATCAGAAGTACTTTATTTAGCTTTCTAATAAGTTGATCTTTATATAGTTTCATCTACAAATAAAGAACCCATGTTAACCTTTTACCAATTCTTGTGACTAATTGGTCTGTTTAAATTGAACAGAAGAATGTAATACTAAATTAAATTCAGTAAAAATCAGCACTTTTTTTTCTTTATTCGTGGAATGTGGTGTTCACTGACTGCACCTGTATTTATTGCCCAATCCTAATTGACCTTGAGAAGGTTATGGTGAGCTGCTAGTACAGGTACACAATTATTTATCTGAAATCCTTTGGGCCAGTTATTTTTTGATTATTGGGGTGGAATTGGTTGAGAAAGATTCATCTTGATTGGCTCATCATTTTTTGATTAGAAAATGGCTGGCTGGGTAAAGTCCTAATTAAATACCCCAGAAGTTTTCAGGAAGGGCTAGGGACTATCAAAGTGGCCAAGATTACTTTACATGTTGACCGCGATTTTTCAAGGCTCGCCCAGTGTTATTTGCGCTATGGGCACAAGTAGAGCTGGATATTAGGAGGCTGGAAAGTGAAGGACTCATCAAACTATTGCAGTTTGTGGGGATTTTAAACACACGTTGAACCACTTCTCACAGCTAGATAAATACCCAGTTCCTCACATACAGGACTTGAACGTAAACTGGCAGGGGTATTATGCCTACCTGCAATTGCGACTAGATCAGAGAACCAAGAAGCACACCACAATTAGTACAGCCCTTTGGGGTACCATGTGCCCTTTTCTAGTGAACAATGGAGAGCATGTTACAAGGGATACCCCAGGTTGCCATTTATCTGGATAATGTGCTAATAACCAGGAATACCAATAAAGAGCACTTGGTGAACTTGGACATTGTGCTTAAACATTTCTCCTTAGAAGGAAAAGTGTGTACTCCAGGTGCCCCAAGTGACCAACTTGGGCTACATAGTCAATGAAGATAAAGTGAGGGTGATCAAAAGTGCCCCCAGATCCAACATCTGTACCAGAGCTTAGTTCACTCCTCGAGTTAGCAAATTTATTACGGGAACTTCACCTGTTACCTGGCCTCCACCTTGGCATCCTTACACCTGCTATTGAAAAAGCGTCAGCCTTGGAAATGCTTGTGTAACCAAGAAGTAGCCTTTATGGAAGTGAAAAAGCAGCTATTGTCATCTAAAATGTTGGCCCACTACAATCCCAAATGAAAGGTGAGGCTAACATGCGATGCCTCCCTGTACAGTATAATTGCAGCATTTAAAAGGCATCTGATGGGTATATGAATAGGAAGGGCTTAGGGGGATATGGTCCATGTGCTGGCAAATGAGACTAGATTAAGTTAGGTGATCTGGTCAGCATGTGTATACAGTTTAGAGACCAAAAGGGCAAAGAAACTGGAAGTTGCATATGTTGAAGCCAGAGGAAGAAATTAGCATGGACAAGTTGGACTGAAGGTTCTGTTTCCTTGCTGTACGTCTCTATGATTCTATGAAGTTGTTGGCAAGAAGTTATGCCTGCTGGCCAGGGGTGAATGCTGACATAGCTGCATTCCGAAATCCGAAAAGCTCCAAAATATTTTTCGTGAAGTTTTTTTCTGTATAAACATAGTTGTTTGGCATGCAAACAGGTGACCCAACTCCACGCGCACTGACCCATGTCACTCAGATTGACATGGCGCGTGGCCCAGCACTGATAGGCGACAATTTTGTCTCCGCGCTCGTACGTAGATCTGCTGTTCGGTAAATTCTTTTTATTTCAAGTGTGAAAATGTCACTTATTCTGAAATCAAAAAATTGCAATAATCTTGGGCCCAAGCCTCGAATTGCAATCAGTGGGAACTGCACTAACTGCTTCTCATAGGAGGTTGGAACCAAAGTTGTACACTTATCAATAAAGATTCCCCAGTGTAAGTTCTCAACCTGGCTGATCTCGCGCAAATGTAAGATTTGATTTGGACTCCAACCCTTGTTAATGACTACTTCTGCAACCACTGATACAGCTGTACTGGTATTGATCTCCATGAGAACTGGGTGATCAGTTAACTAGACATTTATTTCAGTTGGTTCTGATTTGGATATTGCTAATCAATGTAGCCGTTCCAACCCGCATGTAGGTTGACTTTCCAAGGTGTGCACTCTCTAATGAGTTCTCTTACTCAAGTCAGGCCTCAAAGGACTCCTTTAAAGACAAAAGAAATTGCAGAGGCTGGAACACAGCAAGTCAGGCAGCATTAGGACGTGGAGAAGTCAACATCCTGAGTATAACCCTTCTTCAGGACTAGATGTGGAGGTAGGGAAAATTACAGACAAAGAGAGAGAGAGGGCAGTGGCCTGGGAAGAGTAGCAGAATTGTGATGTGGTGAGAGGTGATCACAGGTAGTGGGTACGACCTGGTAGCTTGAAGGAATGGTCAGTAGTTGGAATGGAAGAGAGGAGGCAGGGCTGGAAAGGCAGCCTGGGGAAGGGAGGTTATTTGAAATTCGAGAACTCAGTGTTAAGCGCTCCAGGCTATAGACTGCCTAGGTGGAAGATGAGGTGTTGTCCCTCCAATTTACTGTCTGATTTAATGTGGCAATGGAGGAGACCAAGGATGGACATGTTGGAGGGGGAATTGAAATGAGCTGTGACTGGGAGGTCAGGCTGGCTGTTTTGGGCCTGGCGAAGTGGCTCAGTGAAACAGATACCTAGTCTACATTGGGTCTCACTGAGCATCTTTGTCGACATCGGAAGCATCAGATGCAGTAGACTAGGTTGGAGTAAACCCCTCCCCTTGAAAATAAGAAAGATAAGGTCTCCCTTGTCCTCATTTCCCACCCCACCATCCTCCGCATCCAACGCATCATCCTCAACCACTTTCGCTAACTCTAATTAGACCCCACCAACCAGAATATTGTCCCTTACCTTTTGCAAGGACCAGTCCCTTCACCACTCCCTGGATTACACCATGCTCCCCACTAATCCTTCGGCTCCCAGTACCTTCTCCTATAAGCGAGAAAGATGCAACGCCTACCCATACACCATGTCCCTCATCCCCATCCAGGGCCCAAACAGTTCTTCCAGGTGAGAGAGAGGTTCACCTGCATCTCCTCCAACCTAGTCTACTGCTTCCAGTACTCCCGATATGGTCTTCTCTACATCGGTGAGACCGAAACGGCCAACCTGACCTCTCAGTCACTTGCCTTTTCAATTCCCCCTCCCACTTCCTCTGTCTCCTCCATTGCCGCATGAATCAGACCACAAATTGGACAAAGAACACCTCATGTTCCGTCTGGGCAGCATACAGTCTGGAGGACTCATTGAGTTCTTGAAATTCAAATAACCTTCCTACCCATCCCCTGGCTCCCTTTCCAGCCCACTTCCTCTCTTCCATTCCCAGATCAGCTACCCACCAGATTCATCTCTCCCAACGATCAGCCAGGTCATACCCACTACCTGTGTTCACCTATCAGTACCTCACCATTCTGCTACTGTCCACACCACTCCACCTCACCTTTACCTGTAGCTCCCTCGACCCGCACACTTTTCCTGAAGATGGGTTATACCCAGAACATTGACATTTCCACCTCCTGATGCTACCTGCCTTGTTGTGTTCTTCCAGCCTCTTGTTTCTCACAGGACACCTTTGCTGCCTTGAGTTTGCATACCAGCAACAACTATAATTGCTTGCCAGCCAGATCATAAAGAACTTTTTAACCATTTGGCCGAGACCTGACTTTGTAGTCAGGTTTTGCTATGGGCTGACTAGGGTTACTCTGTTCAGAATATGCCCTGTGTTAGGCCCTGTGATTGCTTACACTCAAGTGGTGTTCCCAAGCTCAGTTGGACAGTGAGGGTATCCATTTCCATTGAGAATCCCTGTAGCTCCCATGCTCCAGTTGCCATATTTTCTAATGACAAAGCCAGTTGTACCTTGATGTCCAGTTGAAATTCACTAGTAGGCACTTTTGCATGGTTATGTCATTAATCCCATAAAGTAAACAGTCTCTCAGTATCTTATTCAGGGTTAAGTCAAAGTCATATGCCTCTACCAGTCATCTTAACCTCCTCAAAAATTCCAATACGGATTCCCTTGGCATTCAAACAACTAAATAAAACCTACAATACCTCAGAATTAAAGGAGGTTATGGGGTCATAATATTCCTTAACTGAATCCATCAACTCTTGAAAGGTTTTAATATCTGTTACGTGAGGGAAAGTTAGGCTGCTAATAACTGAAAATGTTGTGGGTCTGCAAGCAGTCAGAAGAACTGCTCATTGCTTTTCATCTGCCCCAATGTCATTTGGCCAGGAAAAAAGGTTGTATTCTTTCCAAATACTGGGCTCAATCTTTTACAGCAGGATCAAACTAATCTAGTTTCTCAAATAAAGGTATGATGCCAGAATGCTTACCCCAACTCAAAGACAACTGTTGCAAACAAATTTTCTTTTTCAAGCACATTCAATTTTCTCTCATCACCCCTGAAATAACTGAAAAGAGGTCAGTATCCAAATAACCCTTTATTTACATATGCATAGTTCAGTGTACATGGGCTCTGACCAGCCGGCTCAAAACCAGTCCCTAGACTGTGGAGATTGTCTGAATCTTCTGTGTATATATATATATATTTTAAATAAACCCCCACACTACCGCCAAACAACCTTCTGTTTATTTATGTTTTTCTCTCCCCCTCATTAGTGCTTATTTTACCCCTGCACCCATGTCATGTGCAAGTGTAGGGCACAGTGAAGAACAACAAGTGCATAATTCTTTATTTGTATTCCACCACTAGGAAGAAAGGAAACACCAGACTGGCCAGTGACAAGCAGTGCCCTTCTCAACAAAGGGCAATATTTCGTGATCAATAAAAGTGAAGGGGAGGGCGGGGATTAAATCAAAATAGAGTTGGAGGGGAATCTTCTGTTTTTGTTTTGAAGAGATTCTAATCTCATGGGTTTTTTTGTACTGAGGAGATTCTGATCTATCTCATGATTTCTTTTTAATATTTTCCCCCTCCCCCGACACTTCTGCCTAACAGCAGTAGTGCTTATTTTTTCCCCAGCACTGTGTGCAGGTATAGGACACAGTGAAGAACAACAAGCTTGTAAATCTTTATTTATATTCCACCACCTGGAAGAAAGGAAACACCAGAGTTGCCAGTGACAAGCAATGCTGTGTGATCAAAACAAAGTGAAGGGGAGAGCAGGGATTAAATCAAAATAGAGTTGGAGGGGAAATCTTTTTTTTTACTGATCCAGCTCCCTCAGAGCCAGCTCTCAGAGTGAGCCAAATCTCTGACCCTCCTGTTTACTTTTTTTCCTTTTTTTTGAGTGAACAGGATGGTGATACTCCTGTTTTTTTTTTAAATTTTCCCCCACACTACTGCCTAACAGCAGTAGTGGTTATTTTTCCCCAGCACTGATGTCATGTGTGTGCAGGTGTAAGACACAGTGAAGAACAACAAGTGTGTAAATATTTCTTTATATTCCACTACCCAGAAAAAAGGAAACACCAGACTGGCCAGTGACAAGCAATGCACTTCTCATCGAGGGCAATGCTGCATAATCAATTATTCTATATTCTGTCCCGCCATCTATATCCTCCTAACTATTTACTATCCCGCAAAATTTTGTACCATCTGCAAACTTACTGGTCAACCCTCCCTACATTCAAGTCTGAATCATGCATACAACCCATAAACAGCAAGGAGCCCAAACACTGACTTCTTTGGGATACCACTAGACATAGATTCTCAGTTGGAAAAATAGCCTCAACCATCACCCTCTGTTCTGTGCCACTCAGCCAAATGTGGATCCAATTTGCCAAAATTTCCTTGGATCCCTTGGGCTCTTATCTTTGCTATCAGTCTTCTGTGCAAGACCTTATCAAAAGTTTTGCTGAAGTCCAGGTAGACAAATCATTGCCCTCATCTATACCCCGGTCGCTTCGAAAATTTCAATTAATTTAGTCAAACATGACCTACCCTTAAGAAACTCATAGTGACTGTTTTCGATTAATACCTGCCTCTGTAAATGGAGATTAATTCCATCCCTCAGAATTGTTTCCAATAGTTTTCCCACTATCAAGGTTAGACAGACTGGCTAATAGTTTCCTGATTTATCACTTATTCCCTTTTTAAATAATAGTAACACATCGACTGTCCTCCAGTGCTTCAGCATCTCTCCAATGGCCTGCGGAATTGAAAGGTTTTGCAGTTGTCCCTGCTATTTTCTCTCGTGCCTCAATCAATAATCTGGGATGCATTTATCTACTTTTAAGCATGCCAGTCCAGTCAGAATTTCCTGCCTATGGTAATTTCTTTCTCTGATTTCTATAACCATATTGTCCCACACATTAGTGAGCACCAACTCAAAAGTATTCATTTCGAACGCTGTCCACACCCTAATTATTACTGTGGTCCTTAATGGGGCTATTGTTTCCCTTGTTATCCTTTTATTCTTAATGTACCTATGAATCAATTTAGGATTTTCCTTTATTTTACCTGCCAGTATCCTTTCATATTCCCTTTTAGCTGTCTTAATCTGCCTTTAAGTTCCCTGTTGCACATTTTACACTCCTCTAGGTCTTCTGTTGTTTTGAGAGCTCGGTATCTTCCATAAACCTCTCTTTTCCTCTTAATCCAATGCTGAATATCCAGACTTCACATGATTTGACAGTCCCACTCTATTTCTTTATTAATCATGTTGGTCCTGTACTCTCCGTATTCCCTTCTAGAATGCATCTCACTCTTCTGCTCCCACTTCACATCGGCCGAATCATATTTATCTTATTAAAATTAGCCTTCCCCCAGTTGAGAACTTTGATTTCATGTTATTCTTTGTCCTTTTCCACAACAATCTTGAATCTAACCTCCTACAAAATCCTGGAATTTACTAGATCAGGTCCTGGAGATTTATCCACCTTTATATTTTCTATGACTCTAGCACTTCCTCTTCTGTAATGTAAACTATTTTCAAAGCATCAATATTTATTTTCATGAATATTCTAGCCTCCATTTCTTTTTCCACAGTAAAAATTGATACGAAATATTCATTTAATATCTTTCCCATCTCCTGAGGTTCAACACAAAGATGACCTCTTTGAATTTTAAGGGGCCCTACTCTCTCAAGTTGTTCTTTTGCTGTAAATATACTTGTAAATTCTCAATGGATTATCCTTAGACTTACTGGCAAAGTCTATCTCATATCCTCTCTTTACCTTCCTGATCTCCCTCTTAAGAATGCCCCATACTCTTTATACTGTTCAAGAGATTCATTTAACACAATTGGTTTTGTCTAATATATGATTCCTTTTTATTCTTGACTAGAATCTTAATATTTTTATTTATCCATTGTTCTCTAACCCTATCAGCCTTATCTTTTACTCTAACAGGAACATAACTCTGAAATTTCACTATTCTACTTTTGAAAGTCTCCCACTTATCAGGCGACCCTTTATTTGCAAACAATCTACTCTAATCAATTTTTGAAAGTTCTTGTCTCGTACCATTAAAATTTGCCTTACTCCAGTTAAAAAATGTTATCTTTATGGAAAACTCATCCTTTTCCATTATTATTGTAAAATGTATAGAGTTATAATTATTAGACCCAAAATGTTTCCCTCCCATCACTTCAGTCATTTACCATCTCTTATTATCCGAGAGAAGGCAGGTTTTTCTCCTTCTCTAGTAGGAACATTTGTATATTGATAAAGAATATTTTCTTGAATATATTTAGCATATTCTTTACCATCCAAACCTTTAACACTATGGTAGTCCCAGTCAATGTTTGAAAAATTAAAATCACCTTGCTATTTTTTACATATAATATATATATATATTAAAAACCTTGTTATTCAGAATTATATTCTCTAGTTACAGCAGTAATGCTTTCCTTAATCAAAAACGCTATTGCCCCTCTTTCTGTCCTTCCTATAGCATCTGAAGACCCGCATGTGGAGCTGCCAGTCCTACCCATCCCTTAGCTAAGTTTCTGTAATAGCTACGACATCCCAATCCTATGTTCCCAAATATGCCCCAAGTTCATCAGCCTTACCTATAAGAGATCTGATCGCTTCTCTCTGTATCTTGTTTCAAACCCCAAGTCATTTAGTTACCTGAAAAACAATCATATGATTGTTGGCAGGCAAAAGCCTTTGTCATTGATAATTGCTCACTTGTCCATAGACCAATGAACTTAACGTTGCCAACCAAGTCTACATCTATACACCAACCCCTCAACCTCAGTTCATCCCAAACCTAGGTTTTAGTTACTGTTCGTTGAAGCAGTTATTGAAATAATGTTTGCTATGCTTTTTTTTAGATTAGATTAGATTACAGTGTGGAAACAGGCCCTTTGGCCCAACAAGTCCACACCGACCTGCCGAAGCGCAACCCACCCATACCCCTACATTTACCCCTTACCTAACACTACGGGCAATTTAGCATGGCCAATTCACCTGACCTGTACATCTTTGGACTGTGGGAGGAAACCGGAGGACCCGGAGGAAACCCACGCAGACACGGGGAGAACGTGCAAACTCCACACAGTCAGTCGCCTGAGTCGGGAATTGAACCCAGGTCTCTGGCGCTGTGAGGCAGCAGTGCTAACCACTGTGCCACCGTGCCGCCCACGGTGTGCTTGTGAGGGAATCCTGAGGGACAGGATTTACATATATTTGGAAAGGCAAGGACTGGTTAGGGATAGTCACCATGCTTTCTGCATGGGAAATCATGTCTCACCAACTTGATTGAGGCTTTTGAAGATGTAACAAAGAGGATTGATGAGGGTGGAGCAGTGGATGTAATCTATCTAGACTTCAGTAAGGCATTCAACAAGGTTCCTCATGGTCGACTGGTTAGGAAGGTTACATCACATGGAATACAGGGAGAACTAACCACTTGGATACAGAACTGGCTCGATGGTAGAAGACAGAGAGTGGCTGTGGAGGGTTGTTTTTCAGATTGGAGGCTTGTGCCGATGGTATGCCACAAGAATTGATGCGGGGTCCACTGCATTTTGTAATTTATATAAATGATTTGGATATGAACATAGGAGGTATAGTTAGTAAGTTTCCAGATGGCACTAAAATTGGATGTTTAGTTGACAGTGAAGATTACCTCAGTACAATGGGATCTTAATGAGATGGGCCCAGGAGTGGCAGATGGAGTTTAATTTAGATAAATGTGAGGTGCTGCATTTTTGGAAAGGCAAGTCAGGGCAGGAATTGTACACTTGATGGTAAGGTCCTGGGGAGTGTTGCTGGAGTGCAGGTTCATAGTTCCTTGTAAGTAGAATCTCAGGTGATATGATAGTGAAGAAGGTGTTTGGTATGATTTCCTCGATTGATTTAGGAGTTGGGTGGTCATATTGCGGTTATACAGGACATTGGTTTGGCCACTTTTGGAATATTGTGCGCAATTCTGGTCTCCCTTCTAACAGAAGGATGCTGTGAAATTTGAAAGGGTTTTGAAAAGATTTACAAGAATATTTACAGGGTTGGAGGGTTAGAGCTATCGGGAGAGGCTGAATAGACTGATTCCTGAAAGCTGAGCACCTTCACCGATGTGTATTTCGAGAGTTTGATGGAATATCCTCTATTTGCCTAGATGAGTACAGCTATAACCAAACTCGGGCCCACTTGGTTAGCATCCCATAATTTTCTTCAACACTCACTCCCTCTACCTCCAATGCCCATTGGCGGTATTGTGTACCATCTCCAAGATGTAATTGAAAGACTTATCACATTTCCTTCATCAGTAATGTAGGAGATCATGACATATGCACCTCAAATGACAATTCCTGTAGATATTTAGTTTCCCTCCACACATTGTCCTGACTTAGAACTATATCACTGTTCATTCAGTATCACTGTGTAATAACCTGGAACTCCTGTCCTAACAGCACTTTGGTTTTACTTACACCATATGAACTGCAGCAGCTCAAGAAGTCAGCTCACCACAACTTTCTCAAGTGCAGTATTGCCAGGGATTGGCAATAATTGCTGGCCTAGCCAGTGATGCCTAAATCCCACAATTGTGTAGAGGAAAAAAGAATGTGCAACAAAACAGTGTGATGTAGGACTAGAGAGCGATGCCTTCATTATTGTGACGTTTTGATGATTGTCAATTAATTTGAAAATAAATTAATAAGAGAAGCAAACTAAAACTAACTAAGGCAAAAGGAATGTTAGTTGCGTGGGGATGAAATGCAACTGGGCAGTAAAAATGTTAAACTGGTCTCTTGCAAAGCATAGAACATAGAACATTACAGCGCAGTACAGGCCCTTCGGCCCTCAATGTTGCGCCGCCCTGTCATACTAATCTGAAGCCCATCCCACCTACACTATTCCATGTACTTCCATATGCCTGTCCAATGACGACTGAAATGCACTTGAACTGGCGAATCTACTACCGTTGCAGACAAAGCATTCCATACCCTTACTACTCTCTGAGTAAAGAAACTACCTCTGACATCTGTCTTATACCTATCTCCCCTCACTTTAAAGTTGTGTCCCCTCGTGTTTGCCAACCCCATACTTAGAAAAAGGCTCTCCCTGTCCACCCCATCCAACCCTCTGATTATCTTGTATGTCTCTATTAAGTCACCTCTCAACCTTCTTCTCTCTAACGAGAATAGCCTCAAGGCCCTCAGCCTTTCCTCGTAAGACATTCCTTCCATACCAGGCAACATACTAATAAATCTCCTCTGCACCCTTTCCAAAGCTTTCACATCCGCTTTATAATGCGGTGACCAGAACTGTACACAATACTCCAAGTGTGGCCGTACCAGAGCTTTGTACAGCTGCAGCATAACCTCCTGGTTCCGGAACTCAATCCCTCTATTAATAAAGGCCCAAACACTGTATGCCTTCTTAACAATCCTGTCAATCTGGGTGGCAACTTTCAGGGATCTGTGCATATGGACACCGAGATCTCTCTGCTCCTCTGCACTCCCAAGAATCTTACCATTAGCCCAGTACTTTGCATTCCAATTACTCCGTCCAAAGTGTATCACCTCACATTAAACTCCATTTGCCACTCTCAGCCCAGCTCTGCACCCTATCTATGTCTCTCTGCAACCTACTACATCCTTCGTCACTATCCACAACTCCACCGACCTTAGTCTCGTCCACAAATGGACTAACCCACCCTTCTAAGCCCTCATCCAGGTCATTTATAAAAATGGCGAACAGCAGTGGACCCAACACTGACCCTTGCGGAACACCGCTAGTAACTGGACATCAAGATGAACATGTTCCATCAACTACAACCCTCTGTTTTCTTTCAGCAAGCCAATTACTGATCCAAACTGCTATGTCCCCCCACAATCCCATTCCTCCGCATAATAGCCTACTGTGGGGAACCTTATCAAACCTTATCTTGCTGAAAGCAGATCGAAAGCTTATCGAAAGCAGATAAAATAATCCTGAAAGTTCTTTTAGCTGTTTTGGCAAACATATGCTTTAGAGTGCAGATCAATTGACATAATTGTCCATGATAACTTTCAGAGAGAAATGTTTCTGAAACCACCTAAAGATAAGCAATCCACAAGGGAAGATATGGAAAATAATTAAATGTGGCCGGAGTAATGCTTCGTATTGTGTTTTTTTTCAGGGGTATCTATTAAGAAAGTAGGCTGTGTTGAAATAGAACCATGTCTAGCCTTGTGTTATTTGTTTCATGACGATAACGTCCAACTACTTCATGATGCACAATGACAATTTCATATGGCGTGGTACTGTGCAATTTGAGAAATGCATTATTACGAGGGGTAAAGAGTATTTTAAGATTGGCAGTCAAGATTCTTTGACTTTTAAAATATTGGTTTAGAAATTAAATGAGGAATAACTTTAAATATGCAATCTTACTTAGTGTTATTTCCATTCTTCACTCGGCCTCCATAGAAAGTTTACGATACATCTGAAGAAGGGCAAGCAGTAGCAGGGGTTGATTTATCAGTTAAATTCATTCTGCATTCAGGAAAATCTGGTGTTCGTTTTGGTGTGTTGGTGTGTTGGAATTGAGTATAATGATGAAAGACATCAAAATTGGTACTGTTTTAAGGGAAAATAAAATATTCTAAAAATAAAATATGGAGAATTTGATAGAATTTTCATTAAACCATTATAGAATTTATTTTTCATAGAATCCCTACAGTGTGGAAACAGACCCTTCGGCTCAACATCCACACTGATATTCTGAAGAATAACGTACCCAGACCATTCCCCTACCCTGTATTTACCTCTGACCAGTGCACCTAACCTATACATCCCTGAACATTATGGGCACCTAACCTGCACATTTTTGGATTGTGGGAGGAAACCAGAGCACCCAGAGGAAACCCATGCAGACATGGGGAGAATACGCAAACTCCACACACAGTTGCCCAAGGCTGGAATCAAATCCAAGTCCTTGATGCTGTGAGGCAACAGTGCTAACCACTAAGCCACCATGCCACCCTCTTAGGGGACACAAACAACATGAAATTCAGCAATTCTTCAATGCTAATCAGCCTGTTGGTTACTCAAGTGCAGCTAGTTTCATGCTATTTTTGGTGGGTGAAAATATAAAGTCTTTTTTAGTCTAGGAAGTTAGAAAAATTAAATATAGTGTTGTTCAAAGTACTTTAGCTGTAGAGCATTGACTCCAGTGGGAACAGGTAGAAATGTGACTCAATTTGTCAAGAATTTTGGCGAAAGGTGTATATAGAGGGAGTACTGACAATAGTATGGCCCATTGAACGAATGTTCTTCATGGGAAAATCAGCAGATTCAAAAAAATTGTAACAAATTCTGGAGAGAAATGAAATCTTCAAGATCAAATGTGTTAATGCAGGCTGTTAAATTATCTGACTTGAGAATAAAAATTAAATATGGAGAATTGGATAGAATTTTCATTAAACCATTATAGAATTGAACAAAAAAAATGAGGTGCAATATCAGAAGGTTTTTTTTTAATTCACTCATGGCATGTGTGGACATCGCTGGCTGGTCAGCATTTTGTTGCCCATTATTAGCTGCCCTTCAAAAAGTAGTGGTGAGGTGCTTGTTGAACCACTGCACTCCACATGCTATAGGTTAACCCACAATGCCCTTAGGAAGAGAATTCCAGAATTTTGTCTCAGCAACAGTGAAGGAACGGTGAAACATTGCTAAGTCAGGATGGCGAGTGGCTTGGAGGGGAACATGCGATGCTGGTGTTTCCATGTATCTGCTGCTCTTGTCCTTCTAAATGGAAGTGGCTGTGGATTTGAAGGTGCTGTTTAAGAATATTTGGTGAATTTCTGCAGTGCATTTGAGAGATATTACACTTTGCTGCTACTGAATGTTGGTAGTGGAGGGAGTGAATGCTTGTGGATATAGTGCCAATCAAGTGGGCCGCTTTGTCCTCGATAGTGTCAATCTTTTTGATATTATTGGAGCTGCATCCATTCAGGCAAGTGTGTATTATTCCATCACACTCCTGGCGTATCTTGTCGATGGTGGGTAGGCTTTGGGGAGTCACCATATGAGTTATTTGCTGCAGTATTCCTAGTTTCTGACTTGCTCTTATTGTTACTGTGGTTATGTGGTGAGTCCAGTTGCATTTATGATCAATGATAACCCCCAGGATGTTGATTGTTGGGGATTTAGTCATGATAACACTTTTGAATGTCAAACCATGATAATTAGATTGTGTCTCTTATTGGAGGTGGTTGATGCCTGTCATTTTTGTGGCACAAATGTTACTTGCTACTTGTCAACCCAAGCCTGAGTATTGTGCAGGTCTTGATGCATTTGAACATGGACTGTTTCAGTATTGGAGAAGTCCCAAATGGTGCTGAACATTGTGCAATCAATGGCGAACATCCTCACTTTTGCTATTATGATGGAGAGAAAGTCATTGATGAAGCAGTTGAAGATGGTTGGGCTTAGGACGCTACCCTGACGAGCTCTTGCAGAAATATCTTGGAATTGAGCTGACTGACTTCCAACTACCACAATTAGCTTCCTATGTGCCAGGTGTGACTCCAACCATTGGAGAGTTTGCCCCCGATACCTATTGATTCCAGTTTGTTAGGGCACCTTGATGCCACACTCAACTGAATGCAGCAAAGACGGTCAGACACCTCACTGCTGGAATTTAGATCTTTTGTCCATGTTTGAATTAAGACTTTAATGAGGTAAGGAGCTGAGTGCCCTGGTGGAGCCCTAACTGGGTGTCTATGAACAGGTTATTGCTGGGCAGATGTTGCTTAACAACACTATTGATGACTCCTTCCATCACTTTATTGATGACCAAGAGTAGACTGATGGGGCAGTGGTTGGCTGGTTTGGATTTGTTCTGCTTTTTGTGTACAGGACATGCCTGGGCAAATTCCCACAATGTTGGGTAGATGCCAGTGTTGTAACTGTACTGGAAGAGCCTGGCTAGGGGAATGGCAAGTTCTGGAACATAATTTCTATTGCTGAAATGGTTTCAGGGCCCATAGCCTTTTCAGTATTCAGTGCTTCCGACCATTCCTTGATATCATGTGGAATGAATTAATTGACCCAAAACTGATATTTAAGATGCTGGGAACCAATGAAAGAGTCCAAGACTGACTCTTGGCACTTGGCACTTGACTCATCCACTTGGCACATCTGGCTGAAGGTTGCTGAGAATGCTTTAGCTTAATGTTTTGATTGACATATTGGGCTCTTCTATCACAAGGGATGGGAATACTTATGGAGCCGTAGCCTCTGGTATGTTGTTTAATTGCCCATCACCATTCAAACTGGATGAGGCATACAGAACCTAGGTCTGATCCATTGGTTGTGAGGTTGGTTAGCTTTGTCGATCACTTGCTGCATATGCTCTTTGACATGCAAATACTTCTTTTGGTAGCTTCACCTGGTTGACACTTCATTTTGAGGTATGCCTGGTGCCCTCTTGCTGTCTCCATTGAGCTATGATTGATCCCCTAGCTTAATGCCAATGGTTGAGTGAGGAATTTGCCAGGCCATGATTTTGCAAATTGCACTGGAGTACAATTTTGCTGCTATTGATAGCCTGCAGCACTTCATGTTTAAAGTCTGTCCCAATTGGCACGATGATTGTGCCACACAATACGAAGGAGAGTATTCTCAATGTAAAGGGAGGACTTTGTCTCCATAAGGACTGTATGGTGGTCAGTCTTACAGATTCAATCATGGCCAGATGCATCTGCATCCAGCAGATTGTATGTTTTTTCCTCTGGTTCGTTCCCTTAACATCTGCCTCAGATGCAATTGAGCAATATGTCCTTTATGGCCTGACCAGCACAATAATTAGTGTTGCTAAAGAGCTACTCTTGGTCATGGATGTTAAAATCCCTCATCCAGAGTACATTTTTCACCTTTGTCACCTTCAGTGTTTTTTCCAAATGTTTTTCAACATAGAGGAATGCTAGTTTATTAGCTGAGGGAGGATGGTGTGTGGTAATCAGTAGGAGGTTTCTTTGCCCATGTTTAACCTGAAGCCATGAGGTCTTATGGGGTACAAAATCAGGATTGAGCACTCTGAATGCAGTTCCCTCCTGAATGTATACCATTGTGCTACCACCTTTACTGGGCATCTGCTGCCAGTGAGACATGACATATCGAGTGATGGTGATGGTGGTGTCTGGGATATAATTTGTCCAGCTGGTGCTTGACTATTCAGTGGGACAGCTCTCCCAGTTTTGGCATTAGCCCCCTGATGTTAGCAAGGTCAACTTTGCAGACTCGGCAGAGCTGATTCTGCTGTTGTCTATTCCAATACCTAGGTCAATGGTAGGTGATCAGTCTGGTTTAATTTCTTTTGTGAGACTGCAGCAATTGGCACAATTGAGTGGCTTGCGAGACCATTTCTGAGGGCAGTTGAAAGTCAACCACATTGCTGTCGGTCTGGAGTCACACATAGGGCTGACCCTGAAGGACATTAGTGGGCCAGTAGGTGTCTCATAATGGGTGGCTTTGCACAGAATTTGGAAAAACAATTTTTTTTCTCTTTGATTTGGCTTGAATTAATTTTTGTTTGTAATAATGATTCAGTTTTACTGAAAGAGAAAGAAGGGAATCTGTTACTTTAATCAGTTGAATTTAGGTACAAACAGTTGAATGGCAATAAATGGACAGCTATTTGAGCATGTACTGTGGTGATGGTGCATTAAAGCATATGTGCTTTCTAAGCAGTTGACCCTGTTATTTGATTCAATTTGATTTCTGGCTGTAACAGTTTTGTGGATTCTTCTGACATGATGGTAGTGTCCCTAACCCCAGACCAGAAGGTCCATATTAAAGTCCCATCTGCTATAGAGATGTTTCCTAACATGTTTGAACAGGTCAATTAAAACAGAAGAGAGACACTTAGATAACCAAACAATGAAGTGCTAAGATATATGAATGAAATATTTGACTTATGAAACCCTGGCGCTGATTTCTTTCTTTACCAACTGACTATTTTGTGAATAACATACAGTGTCATATGGGCCTTCCATCGAAAGGTTCAACAATTGAATTACGAGCTATAGCTAAACCTTTTCAAGATGGAAGCACTGGCACAGCAGTTAGTGTTCAGGCTCCTCAACCCCTACACTTTAGATCAGCAGCGTATTTTTCTCTCTCTCCTTTTTGTCTTTTTGCTTTTTCTTTTCTTTCTTCATCTTCAAGGCTGGAGAGGTGTCAGCTGGGTGGTGGTTGAAGCATTGGCCGTGTGGGTCGGGACTCTTGGCGACAGTAGGCCTGGAAACCTGGACTCTTGATGATGGTAGTATCTGAAGTAGGCACTCCTGACTATGGTAGGCCTAGAGCCTGGACTCTTGGCAGTCGCAGTTCCCAGAGCAGGAACTCTTGGCTGTGGTAGGCACGGAGACGGGACACTTGGCAGTGGCGGCGAGGCATCAGCTGCAGTGGTTCCCATGCCTGGAGTGGGGAATCCTGGCTGTGATGCTACTTGGAGCAGGGACTCTTGGTAGTGTCAGCGGTGGCAGCGGAACAGAGCTTCCTGGGCCATCAGCTTTGTTGTACTCGGAGTGGGGATTCCTTGAGGCCTGGAGCACCTCACAGAAACTTTGCAGAATCCCTGGAACCGTGTTTGAGACCCCAATTTGAACAGAAGGTGAACTCCATTTAAGTAATTTCTCTTTTTTTTTGTAATGTGAAATGTTACCAGATTGTGGTGACGAAACATTTTTCACAGTAACTTCCTATATGTGACAATAAAATCGCTCATTTGTTCATTCAACTTGGTTGGATTACTGTCACCCTGCAATTATTAAATGTTAGCTCCACTTGACAGAATGACATTGTAACATTGGCATACGCATGCAGCATAGTGGCTCTGACTTTATGCAGTGAAAACTGGTGTCACCTTACCTGCTTCACTTTGAATGTTAAGATTATAATTGAACTAGCAGCTCTTACTTTCTTTCCAAGTTTAAACGCCTCATCCATATTATTGTTTTATGCATGTTTGCATAGCATGCATTTACATTAATATCCTATTCTATTCTTTTGTCAACATTTGATTAGGTTTGAATCAGAAGGCTGTTCAGAGAAATCCATTGTTTATATTCTACATTGTCTAAAATTATAATGTGACATATGAATCATATTGATATATGTTACCAAGCTTTTGAATCAGCTATCTTTTTAAGATCTTAAGATTTCAAGATTCCATTGTTGGCTGAATGTGTGATGTGATTAATTATCTGTATTTTCCTTCTTGCATACAGTTTATTGTCTACAGTAGAAAATTCTTGTCTTAACGGCTACAGTTGATAATAAAGTTCAATTCAATTAAAGCTGCATGACATTTATCCTATCTCTTACGAAGTGTTTCTCGTCTGTTATTTATTTTCTTCAGTGACATAGACAGACTCCTAATCCCTCATAACCAATACCTTCCATGCAATCTTATAACCTTGTACCCTTATCCATGTTTCCTCATGCCCTCCATACTGAACCAACCAGCACTCAAACTTTCGCAATTCCTTAAAGAGGAAGATGAAGAACTGAAATACTCTTTGTCCATTTGTGACACTCACTAATGCAAAAATAAATTTGGTAAATGAAAGGAAGGATGAAGAGTGAGGGAATGAGGGCTTCCTTACTATTACAGGAATATCAATTTCTTTGTCAGTTATACACTTGCTACAGCTTGGAGCTGTTCCTCTGAACACGAAATATTTCCATAAAATTATCAGAATATAGATATGTATTATCACCAAAAGGGAAATGGATATCTGGAACAATATAGGAAGTACCTGCATAGCATTGTGGTCTCTAGGCTGCATGGAAAATTGCACAGTAGCAGGGTATGCAAAATACTTACTTCTTTACCTTAATCAAAGTGAAAGGTTGTCTAACTAGTATAATTTAGAGACTTGGCATTAAAGAGGCATTTTCAGGCTGGAGACCTGTACCTGGTTGTGTGCTGCAGGTATTAGTGCTGGAGCCACAGTTATTCAAAATATGTATTAATGACTTGGATGAGTAAAGTGAATGTGCTATAACCAAGCTGCCAGATGATTTACAAAACAGTTGAAAGGCAAGTGGTGAGGATGACACAAAGAGGCAGGTTAAATGAGTGGGCAAAACACTTGGCAGATGGAATATAATGTGAGGTTATACATTTTGGCAGGAAAAACATAGAGGAGCTAAATATTATTTGATTGGAGATAGACAGCAATGAGCTAGAGAACAGATGGAATTGGGAATTCTTGTCCATGAATGGCAAAATGCTAGCATCCAGATTCAGCAGGTAACAGGGAAGGCAAGTAGAAATTTGGCTTTATTTCAAAGGCAGTGAAAGATGTCCTGGCAGTGGAGGCAGTCCAAGGAAGGTTCCTTCATACTCTCAGTTTTCTTTCCATTAATCAATCCTCAATCCATGCCAGTGTATCACTCACACTTCAATGTGTTTCAATATTGTTTACTAAACTTCCTGTGTAAAGACGTTCTGAAAGTCCAAATACACCATGTCTAGTGGTTCCTCCTTATCTAATCTGCTAATAGCATCCTGAAAATCTAACCTATTTGTTAAATATGATTTTTGATTGTTCTCATTAAGATAATTATTTTCTAGACATTTAGCTGTTAAATAATTCATAATATATTATAGTTTTTTCCTTATTACTGATATTAGTTTAATAGATTTGTATTCCATATTCTCCTCCTTCCTCCTTTCTTTAATAGTGATGTTACATTTGCAGACTTAGAATCTGCAGACTCCATTCCAGAATGCCGTAAATTGACCACCAATGCTTCAACTATGTCCACCTCTACGATATAAATCATCAGGTCAGATAGATTTGTTAACTCTCCATCCCTTTAATTTCTCAAGTACCACCACCTTACTCATACTAGTTGGACAGAATATAAAAAACACAATAAAGAAATTGTAGTGATTGTAATGAGGTCAGCCAGGTGGACCTAACCGAATATGAGTTCCCTGATTGGGGCTATTAATCTAGTCCAACCAGAGTGCCCTGGCTGACAGGAAAGAACAGGAGTGTCAGACATCCTGTTCACTCGAGAGCTGGCTTTGAGGAAACTGATCGGTATCAAGGACTCTCTATGTGTAATTAAAGCCTGGCCGAGTGACGGGATATCAGCTTATGTGGTATCAGCTTATGTGGAGCTATTTTAGTCATCAGCGAAAAGGTACACTGCCGAAGAAACACAGTAGCAACAATTGTTTTGAGTTGAGGTAAGCATTTCTAACCTCATGCTATTATTTGGGAAGATTGGCACAATTGAACCTGCCATTGAAGATGGGCACAGTATGTGGAAAGAATGTGTTACCTTTTCTGGTCAAATGACATTGGGGCAGATGAAGAATAAAAGGGAAATTCTCCTGACGGCTTGTGGATTGCAGCTTTTTCAGTTATTAGGAGCCTAACGTTCCCTGAGGCACCAGATACTAGAACCTTCAAGAGTTGATGGATTTAGTTCATGACTATTATGACCCAAAGCCCCCTCTGTTTATGAGATGCTATTGGTTTTACTCGGCAATTCAAGAACCAGCGGAATCCGTATCGAGATTTTTGACTAGATTAAGATGACTGACAAAGGCATGTGACTTTGGTTAAACCCTTAATGAGATGCTGAGAGACTGTTTGGTAGAGGTATGAATGATGTAACCATCCAAAATGGCCTACCAGCTGAAGCTCAACTGAAGTTGAAACTCAACAGACATTACAACCGGAGCATATGAGTTGCAGGTTTTTCCAATGGAAGTGAACACCCTTGCCAGTCCAACTGAGCTTGGGGAACACTACTTGAGCAAAGGCAATTGCATATTCTCACTCAGGGTGTATCCTGAACACAGAGAGTCTTGGTCGACCCAGAGCAAAACCCCAAAACGAAGCCAAGTCCTGGCCAAAAGATTAAAATGTTTTTTAGGATCCAGGCTGGCAAACCATTGTAATTGCTCCTGGTATGCAGATTTAAGATAGCAAAAGCGTCCCCCTAGACTGAAATTGAGTAAGAGAACTCATTGGGCAGTATCCAGGAGAGTACACACCCTGGAAAGTCCACCTACACCTGATTTGGAACAGTTAAATCAGAAGGTTGGAAAGCAAAGGAGCCATCAGAACAGGTCAGGCAGCATCCAAGAAGCAGGAGAATCGACGTTTCGGGTATGCCCAAAACATCGATTCTCCTGCTCCTTGGATGCTGCTTGACCTGCTGCGCTTTTTCAGCAACACATTTTCAGCTCTGATCTCCAGCATCTGCAGTCCTCACTTTCTCCGAGCCGTCAGAGCAATCCAGTTTACAGAATGGGCAGTGCAGATCATACCAGTTGTGAAGCCTGATGGTTTATCTTTGTGGGAATTTTAAACAAACAGCAATGGATAAATGCCCAATCTCTTGCATAGAGGATTGATATGCAAAGGTGGGAGGGTGCTGACGTTCATGAAGCTAGACATGAGCCATACAATGTGCAGTTGTTAAATGAACATTTCCAGAAGTATGCTACAATTAATACCCATAGGGTTTGTAGTAATATACGAGACTGTCATTTGTGGTATCATCAGCTTGTGCGATTTTTCAGCAGATTATGGGCAACATTTTACAAAATCACCATTTATCTAGATGACAAACTAATAATAGAGAAAACCAGTAAGGAGCAGTTGGAGAGCTTAGATATAGTCCTTAGACATTTCTTCAAGGTGGACATACATCTTAGAAGGGCAAAATGTGTGTTTGCGACTCCTCAAGTAACCTACTTGAGCTATGGAGTCGACAATACCAGATTACACCTGTTGGAAGATGAAGGGAGGGCTAACAAAGATACCCCAGTTCCCACGTCTGCAGTGGAGCTTAGGTTTTACCTTGGGCTAGTGAATTATTATAGAAAGTTCATATAGAACCTGGCTTCCATCCTGACATATTTGCATTAACTCTGAAAAAAGGGTCAGCTTTGGAAATGGTCACATGGCCTATACACAGCTTTCTGGGAAGTAAAGAAACAGCTATCATCCTCTAAGGTGTTGAGCCCAAGTAAGATCTGGTATTCTGATACCTCCACATATGGCTTCAGGGTAGTATTATCTCATGGGTGGCCAATGGAGAATATCTAATAGTGTATGCATCCACAACTTTGGTTAATGCAGAGCGTAAATATGTCCAGACAGAGAAGGAAGGTTTAGCAGACGTATTTGGAGTCAGGAAGTTCCACCAATAACTTCATGGGTGTAAATTTGTAATAATAACAGACCACACACCCAAACTATGTCTATTTAAACAGGACAAGGCAGTGCCGCCCATACAATCTTGCCGAATTCAGTGATGAGCTCTAATACTAAGTGCATATATTTACAAGTTGGAACACCGTCTGGGAGGCCAAGTAACTAATGTGGATGCATTGAGCCACCTTCTACTTGCAGACACACCATTAGTGGTACCACCACTGGAATAGTCCTGTAATGGTTTTAAATTTTCTGGACACACTTCCAGTCACAGCCAAAAACATCAGACACAGAAAGATCCAGTCCTAGCAAAACTGAAGGAGCTGATGGTGATGGAGGAAACCAAAGGGCTGTCACAACCAGAATTGAAATCTTTCTGGACTCGGAGAGACCAGATCACAAAGAAAGATGGCATACTATTTCGGGGTGCAAGAGCGATTGTCCCTAGCAAAAATTGCCACAAGTTACTGGTTGAACTCCACCAGGGTCATCCAGGCGTTTCAAAATTAAAATTTTCTGTCTGATGGCCAGGATTGGATGCAGACATAGTCGCATTGGTGGATCAGTCCTCCGAGTGCCAATAAGGGAAAAAATTACCTCCAACAGCTTCCACACATTCATGGGAATGACCAGATAAACCCTGGACTTGGTTACACGTCAACCATGCAGGTCCTTTCGTGGGCTCAATGTTCTTAGTCATTCAAAGTGGCTGGACGTGCGGAGAGTTTATACACCAAACAGAGGATGATGATAGTAAAACTGCACACATCTTTTTTAATGCATGGACTCCCAGAAAAGTTGATCACAGATAATGGGCCATCTTTTACCAGCAGGGAATTTGAATATTTCTGAAAGTCAAATGGTATTTATCATATAAGGACAGCCCCATACTATCCATTATTTAGTTGTCTGGCAGAAGTAGCAGTCCAAACTTTGAAGTCAGACTTCAAGAAACAGCCTGCAGGTTCACAAGATACTAACTATCCCAGTTCCTAATTTGGTGTAGGACCACCCCTCAGGCAACTACAGGGATAGCTCAAGCAGAATTGTTAATGGGGAGAAGACTCTGCATCAGGTAAAATCTGATCTTCCAAGACCTGGGTGGTGAGGTGGAAAGGCATCAGGAATGCCAATATCAGACACAAGACTCCACTAAGTGAGAGAGACAGTTTACTTCAGGGAACAAGGTTTGGTGTTGAAACCATGGGACTGGCCTCACAGGGGTAAGAGGCACGGTCAATGCAGGTGAAGTCCAGTGACATATAAAGTTTGGATAGGTGTGATGGACCTGAATGAACACGTGGACCATTTGAAAGCTGCAAATTCGCAAATGTTGTGGGAACAAAACGTGCCTGGGTCTTTGACAGCTTTTCTGACAATTCCAGAACCCATGGGTTCTCTTTGTCCATCAAGCATTGAAGATATCTCGGGCATTGCCACCTTGATGCCTTTGCTGCCTGAAGAAGAGAATTAATTTTTTCCGAGATGCTTTGAGCACAAGAGATGAGCTACTATGTGTTACATACTGTATCAGAGGCAGAGTCGGAGGATCCTGACCCAGTGCTAAAACACTCTAAGGAGCTACGTAAAAAAAGTTACAAGGGTAGATTAAAAAAAAGTAAGTTGTGATGAAGACAGAAGGACACTGCAAGTGATACAAATAGATTAAGTGAGTGAGAACAGATTTTCAAAAGGAGCAATTTGTGGGAATGTGAATTTATTCATTTCAACAGGAAGAATAATAAAGAAGCACATTATTTAAACAGTGCGAGATTGCAGAGCTCTGAGGTGCAGAGATGTGTGGCTGTCCCACTGCATGATGCAGAAAAGTTTGAACGCAGGCACAGTGATAACTTGGAAAGCTAATCCAATATTGTCATTTATTGTAAGAGAAATTGAATAAAAAAGTAGGGAGGTTATATTTCAATTATAGGGGTAACATCTGGAATTTCATGTTTGGTCAACTTTTTTAAGGAGGAATGTAAATGCAACAGAAGCACTTCAGGAAAGACATACAGGAAAGACATCTATATTACTGGGTTGTCATTTGAGGAAAGGTAGACAGGTTAAGCTTCTATGTGCTGGAATTTAGAAGAATAAGTGGTGATGTGTTTGAAATGTAAAATATTATAAGGGGTTTTGACAGGGTCGATTTAGAGAACATGTTCCCTCTTTGGGAGAATTTAGATTCACTGTTTAAAATTCATAGGTCACCCGTTTAAATGGAATCAAGATAAAACAGGTGGTGAGAATTATTTTTTTGAGGGTCACATGAGCACTTCTCTTGAAAAGGTGGTGAAGAGGCAGTCCTTGAATATTTTTGAACATGGGGGTGAAACATTATCACAGCAGGAGGGATTTTTGGTTATAATCAGATCAGCCACATTCTTTTTGAATGACAGAGCAGGCATGTGGGGCTGAATGGCCAACTCCTGCTCCTTACTTGTATGTTCATAAGACCTATGGGTAGTATGCAGTGAAGTAAATTCTTGAATCAATGAGGTGCTGGAAAAGCACAGCCGGTCAAGCAGTATCTGAGGAGCAGGAGAATCAACTTTTCAGGCATCGGCCCTTTAGTCTCACTACCAGAACTTTGGCTATTCGTGCTACATTTCCCTGAGAGTCCATCACCCCCGACATTACCTCTCCTGATGAAGGGCTTCCTTCTTCTTCTTGACCAAAACCTCGATTTCTCTGGTCATCCAGCATTCCCTACATCTACCAGTCTTACCTTTCTCCCGACAGGAACATATTGTCCCTGGACGTTCGTTACCTCATTTTTGAAGGCTTTCCGTTTTCCAGCAGTCCCTTTACCTGTGAACATCTTTAGGGTGTAGGTTTGCTCGCAGAGCTGTAGGTTTGATATCCAGACATTTCATTACCTGGCTAGGTAACATCATCAGTGGTGACCTCCAAGTGAAGCGAAGCTGTTGTCTCCTGCTTTCTATTAATATCTTTCTCCTGGATGGGGTTCCTGGGGTTTGCGGTGATGTCATTTCCTGTTCGTTTTCTGAGGGGTTGATAGATGGCATCTAGATCTATGTGTTTGTTTATGGCGTAGTGGTTGGAGTGCCAGGCCTCTAGGAATTCTCTGGCATGTCTTTGCTTAGCCTGTCCCAGGATAGATGTGTTGTCCCAGTCGAAACCGCAACCTGAGCTACAAACTTTCACAAACCTTGCTGTGAACATTTGCCCCCAATCAAGTTTTGAAAGTTCTTGTCTAATACTGTCAAAATTGGTTTTCCTCCAATTTAGATCCTCTCTATCCTTTTCCATCACTATATTAAAACCAGTAGAATTATGGTTGCTGTTCACAAAGTGCTCTCCCATGGACACCTCAGTTACTTGCCCTGCTTTATTTCCCAAGAGTAGATCAAGTTTTGCACTTTTTTGAGTAGGTACATCCACAGATTGAATCAGAAAATTTTCTTGTGCAAATTCCTCTCCATCTAAACCCTTAACAATATGGCAGTCCTTGTCTATGTTTGGAAAGTTAAAATCCCCTACCATAACCACTCTATTATTCTTACAGATAACTGAGATCTCTTTACAAATTTGTTTCTCAATTTCCTGCTGACTATTGGGGGGTCTATATTACAATCCCAACAAGGTAATGATCCTTTTCTTATTTCTCAGTTCCTCCCAAATGCCTTCCCTGGACATATTCCCAGGAATATCCTCCCGAAATATAGCAGTAACATAATCCCTTATCAAAGCGGCACTCCCCATCCTCTCTTGACCCCTATCTATCCTTCCTATAGCATTTGTATCCTGGAACATTAGTCCTGTCCATCCCTGAGCCATGTCTCTGTGATCGCTATGATATCTCAGGCCCATTTCCTAACCATGCTCTATGTTCATCTGCCTTTCCTGTTATGCCTTTTGCATTGAAAAAAATGCAGTTTAATTTAACTAATTCTCTGCTTTGTTCCTGGCTGTCCTGATTGTTTGACTTGCTCCTTTTCCCAATTGTACCAGTCTCAGACTGATCTCTTTCCTCACTATCTCCCTGGGTCCCACCACACCAAACAGCCCCCCATAAAATCTTTCTAGTTCATTTCCTCCCAAGTAGCTCTAGGAAATATCCCCACCAATATATTACTCCCTTTCTATTTCAGGTGCAATCCATCCTTCTTATATCCGTCACTTCTACCCCAAAACAGCTTCCAATGATCCAAAAATGTGAATCCTTCTCCCGTACACCAGCTCCTCAGCCATGCATTCATCCGCTGTATCCTCCTATTCCTACCCTCACTAGCTCATAACACCGAGAGTAATCCAGATATTACTACCCTCGAGGATCTTTTTAAATTCCTGCCTAACTTCCTATATTCTCCTTTCTGAATACCAGCCTTTTGCCTTCCTATGTTGTTAGTTCCAATGTGTACAACAATCCCCTTCTGGTCCCACTCCCCTTTGAGAAGATCCTGCACTCACTTAGAGATATCCATGGTTCTGGTACCAGGGAGACAGCACACCGTTCTGATTTCTCACTGCTGGCCGCAGAAACGTCTTGTGCCTCTGACTAGAGAGTCCCCTATCACAATTGGTCACTTGGAACCTGACGTATTCCTCATTACAATAAAGCCAGTCTCAGTACGAGATTCCTAGTTGTTCACGCTACATTTTCCTAAGACTCCATCACCTCTTACATTTTCCAAAGCAGCATGCTTGTTTGAGATGGGGATAGCCACAGGAGACTCCTGTACTACCTGCCTCCATCTCTTACCTTTCCTGGCAGTAACCTATTTACCTGACAGTATCTGCAGTTTTTCTCCCTTCCTACAAATGCCATCCATTACACCTCCTAGCTTACTCAGGGGTAAATATAGGGTAGGGGAATGTTGTTTGGATGGGTTTCTCTTCGGAAGGGCGGTATGGACTTGTTCGGCCGATCGGCCTGTTTCCACACTGTAGAGAATCTAATCTAATCTAATCTAAAGGACATAGCTTTAGGTGAGAGGGAAAAGACTTAAAAGGGACCTTTGGGGCAACGTTTTCATGCAAAGGGTGATCATGTATGGAATGAGCTGTCAAAGGAAGTGGCGGAGGCTGGTAAACTGCATCATTTAAAAGACATCTGGATGAGTATAAGAATAGGAAAGGTTTAGAGGGATATGGCCCAAGTGCTGGCAAATGGAACTAAATTAATTTAGGATATCTGGTCAGCATGGGCGAGTTGAACCAGAAGGTCTGTTTCTGTGCTGTACATCTCTATGACTTGATGTACTTCATTTGCCAGTCTATTATAATGTGTCCAGTCTCCCATATGTAACATTGACCAGAGTATTAGATGGCATTTTTAAAATTCTGTCTGATGAATAGCAAAAGTAAGACACTGTTTGCCAACATTTAGTACCAAGGAAATTTTAGCCTCATCTCATTCATAGACATCTAAATCATAGCCAGGATTTTCCATTTTTCAGACTAATTCCAAAAATGAACCTGTTTCTAGGAGGGAAAGTGGCAGCTTACTAAGGTGAGACAAGTGTTGGTTTTAATATCATTGAGGCAGCTTTTTAACTGCCACTGGACTTTCTGCCAGACCCCAAATCAGCATGTCCTGCCTACCTGGTGACCCTGGTCAATGAGAGGCCCAGTTTATCATTCAGGTAAGAGGCCTTTTTCTCGATCTGCCTGGAGCTGAAATAATTGTAGTCTGGGCAGGATGAGGCCTTTATGTGGTCATTAGTTGACCATCAAGGGACTCAATTGGTGACAGTTCAAGATGGTTCAGTCCTGGCCTTCACACCAAAACTTCTTTAGGATAGATGGCATGGTTCTAGCTCACTACCATCCTGTGTCATTAAGTTTGTTTCCTGCCTCCAGGCCAGCTGCGACTGAACCTGGAAGATTGCAATGCATTAGTTAGTTTATTCTGTGTAGCCCTTACTAGTTGTTAAATTGTGCTTGCTGTCTTATTGATTTAATGCATTGTATATTTCCCATAATTGTGTACAATGACAAATACTTATGAAAATGCTTTTGTTTAATCGCCAATTCTGGTGTTACCTAAAATGCTTAATATCACACTGATAGCAGAATACCTCATGCTTTTCTGTGAAATTTTTTTGTGTCATTTGTAAATCAAATTGCTGTTCACTTATGAGATACAACATTGTGCTCACTTGTTGAAATAAAAATCAGACTTCATGAAAGGCAGTTAATAACCTTTAGGAATCAATCTTTTTCCCCACTTGGTTCAAAGTTTCAATCCAGTACTACTTATTGCTTTTGTGAAACTTCATGATTTAGGATTACTGGTAAGCCAATCACAGTGGGAGGAAGGACAGTCATTTGAGATTAAGTTAAATGGCAGATAACATTGAATCCTTTCAAACAATTCGTCAATTGCTTTACAGTGAATTTGTATTAATGAAATACATATTATAACAGAATAGCCTGTATTGGTTGAAGATTTTAATTTCCCCTGTATTAACTGGGCCACCTAGAGGGTAAAAGGCCCGGACTAGGTGGAATTTGTCAAATATGTCGAGAAACGTTTCCTAAAACAATATGTAAAGGGCCCTACTTGGGAGGGCGCAACACAAGACCTCCTGGACGTAAGTTTGCTCACTAAGCTGGAAGGTTCATTTTTAGACATTTCGTCACCATACTAGGTAACATCATCAGTAAGCTTCCGGTGAAGCAGTGGTGGTATGGCCGGCTTTTTATTTATGTGTTGAGGTTTCTTAGGTTGGTGTTGTCATTTCCTGTTCTTTTTTTCTCAGGGGGTGGTAAGTGGGATTCAAGTCAACGTGTTTGTTTATAGAGTTCCAGTTGGAGTGCCATGCTTCTAGGAATTCTCGCGCATGTCTCTGGCTTGTCCTAGGATGGACGTGTTGGCCCAGTCGAAGTGGTGCCCTTCCTCATCTGTATGTAAGGGTACTCGTGAGAATGGGTCATGTCTTTCATGTGGGTCACCAATCCAAGGAAATCTAAACACATAAATAAAAAGTGGGCCATACCACCAGTGCTTCACTGGAGGCTCATTGAAGATGTTACCTAGTATGGTTATGAAATATCTGAAAACAAGCCTTCCAGCTCAGCGAGCAAACTTATATCCAGAACCTCAACCCGAGCTACAAATCTTCTCAAAACTCAATAACAGAACCTCCTCTTAGGTAACGAGGTTGGGCAAGTTTTAGGGTGAGAGGGGAAAGATATAAAAGGGACCTAAGGGGCAACTTTTTCACGCACAGAGGAGGCTGGTACAATTGCAACATTTAAGAGGCATTTGGATGGGTATATGATTAGAAAGGGTTTGGAGGGATATGGGCCGGGTGCTGGCAGGTGGGACTAGTTTGGGTTGGGATATCTGGTCGGCATGGACAGGTTGGACCGAAGGGTCTGTTTCCATGCTGTACATCTCTATGACTCTATGACTCTTAAGTGACTGAAGTGTCAGTCAGAGTGCACTTTGGGTTCAGTGACTATAATTGTCTTAGTTTTAATAAAATTTTGAATAACGATAGGACAGTTAAAGTGCTAAGCTGTAGCAGGGCCAAATTTGGGGCCATTAGGCAAGATCAGCAGAGGTCAATTGAGTGAGTCTGTTTGAAGGAAAAGGAATGACTGGCAAATGGGAGGATTTTAAAATGTTTGATATCAAGAGTCTAGGGACAGTTTCACCCTGTTAGGGTAAAAGGAAAAGCTGGCAAGTTTAGGGAACCCTGGCTGACGAGAGATATAGAATCTCTGGTCAGGAAAAAGAAGAATGCATTCATTGGGTTTAAACTATCAGGTTCAAATGATCTCGAGATGATGATAAAAACTGTAAGAGTGCACTTAAGGGGGAAATCAGAAGTACAAGAAGAGTTTATGAGATGGATCTGGCCTCAGTGTTTACTGAGGAGAAAATCATGAATGTTAAGGAAAACAAGTGGGGATGTTTTGGACTGCATGTGCCTTAAAGCACAATAAGGTGCATAAATCCCCTGAGCCTGATCAAGTCCATCCTTGCATGTTGTGGGATACCCTTGCAGAGATTTTTGCTTCATCCTTAGTCACTGGTGAAGTTATGGAAATCTGGAAGGTGGCTGATATTGTTTCATTGTTTAAGAAAGGTAGCAAAGACAAGCCAGGGAACTATAAGCCAGACATCAGTGGTAGGCAAGTTGTTGGAGAGGATACTGAGAGACAGGATCAACCAACATTTGGATAGTCAAAGTTTGATTAGGGATAGTCAGCAAGGAATTGTGCATGGGAATTCATATCTGCTAAATCTTTTAGAGTTTTTCAAAGAGGTAACCAAGAGGATAGATAAAGATAGGGCAGTGGATGTTGTCTATGTAGACTTTAGTAAGGCCTTTAACAAAGACCCTTATGACAGGCTAGTCATAAAGGTTAAGACACATGGGATCCAGAGAGACCTAGCTAATTGGATTCAAAATTGGCCCGTTGGTTAGAAGCAAAGCGTGGAAGGTTATCAAAAATTAGAAAAGCATCTTAATCAAATGGGGAAGTGGACTGAGGGTTGGTAAATGCAATTCAATACAGATAAGTATGATATTGCACTTTGGAAACTCAAACCAAGGTAGGACTTATACAGTAAATGGTAAGGTCCTGAGGAGTGTTGTGGAACAGAGGGACCTTGGAGTATAAGTACATAGTTCTTTGAAAGCGGCATCACAGTAGACAGGGTGATGAAGAAGGCATTTAGCATGTTGGCATTCGTTGGTTGAGGCATTGAGTATCGGAGTTTGAACGTTTTGTTACATATGTATAAGTGGTTGGTGAGACTGCACTTGGAGTATTGTGTACAGTTTTGGTCACCCTGTTATAGGAAAGACAGTTAAACTGGAAAGAGTGCAAAGACGGTTTATGAGGGTGTTGCCAGGACTAGTAGGCCTGAGTTATAGGGGGAGGTTGGCCAGGACAGGACTTTATTCCTTGGAGCATAGGGGAATGAGGAGGGGTGAGCTTATTGAGGTGTATAAAATCATGAGGGACATAGATAGGATGAAAACTAGAGAGCATTAGTTTAACGTGTGAGGGAAAGATTTAAGAAGAACCTGAGGGGCAACTTATTCACACAGCAAGTGGTCCGTTTTTGGAATGCGCTGCCAGAGAAAGTGGTTGAGGCAGGTGCAATAGCAACATTTAAAAAACATTTAGATTGATGCATGGATGGGAATTCCAAGGGATATGAACTGAATGCGGGCAATTGGAACTAGCTGAGTAGGCACCATGGTCAGTATGGACCAGTTTGTTTCCATTCTGTATTAGTCTATGGCTCTATAAGGAGAACAAGACTTTGAATACCAACTGGGGAACTCCACTATAAATGTTCCTTCAGCCTGAAAAATATAATTGACTATTTCTTTCTGTTAACGTTGCTACTGCCCACTTTTCTTCCATGAGGTCTAATTTTGCTCAGACGTTTGTCAACACTATCAAAAACATTTTGGAGGTTCATGTACACCACAGCAATAGCATTACCTCAATGTCCCTCTCTACTACATCTTTAAAAAGATCTCCAGAATGTTTGCAAAACATGATTTTCAGAAAATCATGCTGACTCTCTAAATTAATGCACATATGTCCATGTGACTATTAATTCTATCCACAATTATAGCTTTGGAAGCTTCCCCACCATGAAATTAAACTCACCAGTATGTAATTGCTGGCCCTTATCTCTACACCCTTTTTTGTGAACAACAGCATCCTGTTTACTGTTCTCTTTGACACTGTCCTGAGTCAAAGGAATACTGAAAGATTTTGACGTTTGCCCCCAAATTTTCCACTCATATTTCCTTCAATATCTTTGGATATATCTCATCCAGACCCAGTGTCTTGTCATCTTTGTGTACAAACCATCTATCCAATACTTGCTTCTTATCAATTGTGTATCCTTCTAGTTATCAATTTCTTTTTCTTTCACCATGGCTTGGTAACATCTAGTAAAGATAGATGCAAAGTACTCATTTAATATCTCATCCCTGCTCCCTCATTTCTTGTATGAATCCATATTTTGGTCCCTAATTGGCTTTATTTGTCCTTTTATCATCCTTATGCTGCTGATGTGCTTATTGAAGGTTTGGGATTTCATTTTATGTTAGTTGACTAGTCTGTTATTATAATCTTTCTTTGCTTCATGTGTCTACTTTTTCATCTCCTTTCTGAGCCTTCTATACTCAGCCTGTTTCTCAATTGAACTTTCCATCTGAAACCTCTCATAAGCTTTTTCTTCTTTGTCTTTATTTCTCCTTTTCATCCACATACCTCTGTATTTTTTGCCCTACTTTTTCCCTTTGACAGATATACCTTACAGATCTCTTCTTTAAAGGTAACACATTGCTCAGCCATGTTTTTTTTTCCCAACATATGGTTCAGGTTTTCCAAGAATAGTTGCATTCTTGCCCCATTGAATTCAGTTCTCCCCTGGTGTATTATTCTCACATTGGATTGTTTATTGTTCTTTTCCACCAAAATTCTGATCCTCGTGATACACTTATGACAAAATCACAGACATGTAATGGCACCAAAGACATTTGTCTCATCATGTCAGCATCAGCTTTTGAATGAGCATTGTTACCTATTGCCAATCTCCTGCTTTTTCCCCATGCCCTTGCATACTATTTCTATCCAAATAATTATCCAATGACTTCATGAATGCCTTATTGAACTGTTCCTTAAATGTCCTCCAAATTCACTTGATCTTCTTGACCCACCTCAGCTCCAATAACCAAGTCTAACAGTGCACCCTTTTTATTTGGGCTATATGCATGCTGCTGCAGAAAATTCTACTGAACAGAATCTAGGAATGCTTGCCCCTTGTTGCCCTTTACATTACCTTCTAAAGTTATTATCCTAGTATATATTGAGTCCTCCATTGTAACAAATGTTAGAATCTCTATAGTATAGGAAGAGGTTATTATGCCTATCGAGTCCACACTGATCCTCCAAAGAGTATCCAATCCAATGGTCAATGGTAATCCCCAGGATGTTGATAGTGGGATTTTCAGTTATGGTAAAGCCATTGATTGTCAATGGATAATGTTTATCTCATCACTGTTGAAGATAATCATTACATTGCAAAAATTCACCAAGACTCCCAAGAAAGAATCTTTCAAACTCATGATCAGAACCATCTAGAAGAGTTAGAGCAGCAGATACGTGGGACGACAAAGTTCCCTTCCAAGGCACTAACCATCTAAATTTGGAAATATATCATCGTTCCTTCATTGTTACTGGGTCGAAATCCTCAAATTCGCTACATGACAGCATTGTAGGTCAACCTACAGCAGGGGTTCAAGAAGGCAACTCACCATGATCTTTTCAAAGGCAACTAAGAATGTGCAATAAATGCTGGCCAGCCAGTGATGCCCACGTGTCATGAGTGTATATAGAAAAAGCAAAGCATTCATCCATCTTCTCTTTCTATTTCTATACTCACTCGTACATGGTACTGGGAGTAATGTGGATATTCTTACTTCTGAGGTTTTCTTTGCTAATCTTCTAGCTACTTCACTAAATTCGGAATACAGGACTACATTCCTCTTCTTAACACTGTTGGTACCAATGTGGACATAACCTTTGGCTGATCAACCTCCCATTAATAAAATCCCTTGCAGCTGCCCTGTGACATCCTTTATCCAGGCACCGGGGTGATAATGTACTACCCTGGAGTAAAGACTATGGCTGCAGAAATACTTGTCTGTTTATCCTAACTGATGAATTTCCTATAATTACTGCTCATCCATTATTCTTCCTTTTTTTCTGAATAGCTGAGCCATTTGTGGTGCTATGGGTTTCGTTCTTTTGTTATTGTCCTAGCTGATGTAAATTGCTGAACAGGTCATATCTGAAGACTGAAATTTGGTTTGATAGATCATATTTAGTTTCTTGGAAGGTGTTTTAATGAGGTGGTAATTCTTGAAATGCAAGCATGCAATGCAACAGATATTTGGTAAAAATAAGAACACTGAAGTATATTACACAAAAAAAATGAAAACAATTTGATATTTACATATGACACAAGTTTAAGGATTTTCAAACACATGGTCATGTATAATCCCATTAATCCCAACAGCATTTCTTTACAGTACACACATCAGAAAGAAGTCCTGTCTCTATTGTGTTTATATGGCTTAATTTACATTATCTTTTAATTATCAGTTTTGAGAATCTGGAAGCTGTTTCCTTCAGTCTTCTTATCACTGAGCTTAGGCTTTTTCAGCTTCAAATAACCCTTCCAGGGTTTTAACAAAACACTTCTGGTCTGGACTTTTTAGACTAAACTCCTGACACTGAGCTAACCTATTTCTGAAGAACTCTAAGCTATCCCTTTCTACAAGAGCAACTGCCTTACACATGCAATTTCAGCCAACCCTTCTGCATACTAAAACCTTTGAAGTATGGGTGTTTCCTCCAACATGATTAAAAAAACTCTGGATTCTTCTATCTGAAACGTGATGCATATTTGTTTATCTTGTTGCTCATAAAGCTCACCTAAAACAATATTGTTATTAACCAGAAAATATCTCTCTCCTACTTGTTTTAAAAGAAATCATCATGGTTACAGATATACTTACAAGTTAATTATTAAACCCCTTCATAGACGTATACCAAACTCCACATGTCCAGTTCAAAGTCCAATTTCAAAAACAGTGATATTAAACACTTCATAAATCAAGTTGCCCAACACTATACTTGCAACTTTGTCCTGTTCTCCACCCTGATATTATTCTCTAAATATTACTTAGATGCAAAAAATAGAAGTTAAGAATTATTCTAAATCAGAACTAGTATTGTTTTGGTATGTATTGAACACTTTTATTGCATCTGTGTCCTGAGATTGAAATGATTGATTTATGCAGTGCACTTCTCTATTCTGAGTTCTCAACATGAATGGGCAGCACTGATTCAATCAGAGCATCAGAGTGTTTTACTTTTTTGATTTGATAACTTCTTTGAAATTATCTGACTGTTGTTTTATTCAACATTTTTCAGAGTAAAAGCCAAAAAAGGAGTGAACCTGAAAAACATGTGGCCCAAAAATCCTGAAACCTGGCAGTTGAGATCCGAGATCATGAATGGTGGAAAACATTCCATTGCTACAGTGGAGATGAATAGGAAGCAAGGAGTTTTAAGCAGGTGAGCAATTTTTAAAAAGGCCATTGAAAATATGGCATTATAAACCATGGAGGGTAAATTTTCACATCACCTCCTGGTTCCATATTGTAGATTTGACAAAAGCTCTGCAGAGTTTCTTTGTAAATCCTGTTGATGTTGATTTTCCAGAGTTTTCATATCTCTTTCACCAAGAATGAAAACGAGTCCCTGTGAAGAAATATGGTCCCTCACTTACCAGTTTCTTCTTTTGCTGACTATTCTCTTTGTCCCTTAAGAACAGGAGTAAGCCATTTACTCTCTTTTCGGCAATTTCATCTTTGAATTAGTTAATGTGTGATCTGTCCATTACACTCATCTACTCAACTTGGTTCCACAACACTTAATTCCTTAATCTCACAAAAACTAACAATCTTGATTTTAACATTTTCACATGAACCACCATCAGCAAATTTTGGAGAGGATTCCAGATTTCCATTAATCTTGACATAAATATAAGTTTCCTGCATGGTGCTTCTGTCTATTTCTTCCTGTTTATCGACTGTTTCCCTTTCATTAACTCTTTGCTTTTAACTCTGTGCTTCTCCAGCTTTTGTCTTTTCATTACTTTCAGGTAGGAGGAGATAATAGTCACAAGGTGAGGAAAGGAGTTGTTAATTGTTATATTAGAGTCATAGAGATGTACAGCACAGAAACAAACCCTTAGGTCCAACCCGTCCATGCCAACCAGATATCCCAACCTAATTTAGTCCCACCTGCCAGCACCTGACCCAGATCCCTCCAAACCCTTCCTATTCGTATACCCATCCAGATGCCTTTTGAATGTTACAATTTTACCAGCCTCCACCACTTCCTCTGAGAGCCCACTCCAGACACGCACCACCCTCTGTGTGAAAAAGTTGCCCCTTTTTTATATCTTTTCCCTCTCACCCTAAACCCTATGTCCTCTAGTTCTGGACTCCTCCAACCCAGGGAAAAGACCTTGTTTATTTACCTTATCCATGCCTCTCATGATTTTATAAATCTCTATAAGGTCACCCCTCAGCCTCCGACACTCCCAGGAAAGCAGCCCCAGCCTATTCAACCTCACCCTATAGCTCAAATCCTCCAACCCTGGCAACATCCTTGGAAATCTTTTCTGAACCCTTTCAAGTTTTACAACATCCTTCCCTTAAGAGGGAGACCAGAATTGCATGCAGTATTCCAAAAGTGGCCTAACCAATGTCCTGTACAGCCGCAACATGACCTCCCAACTCCTGTAATCAATACTATGACCAATAAAGGAAAGCATACCAAGTGCCTTCTTCACTTGTCTATCTACCTGCGACTCTACTTTCAAGGAGCTAAGAACCTGCAGTCCAAGGTCTCTTTGTTCAGCAACACTCCCTAGGACCTTACCATTAAGTGTATAAGTCCTGCTAAGATTTGCTTTCCCAAAATACAACACCTCACATTTATCTAAAATAACTCCATTTGCCACTCCTCAGCCCATTGGCCCATCTGATCAAGATCCCGTTGTAATCCAAGGTAACCATCTTCGCTGTCCACTACATCTCCAATTTTGGTGTCATCTTCAAACTTACTAACTATACCTCTTATGCCTATATCCAAATCATTTGTATAAATGCTCCATTTTGCATGTCAATTGTGAGAAAATATAGTTCTCAGTAATTCCAATTGAAACTTTGATGTCCTTACATCTTTATTTTCCTGTTATTATTTCCTCTTTCTATCACCTTGTTCCAATGATACTCTTAATTCTATTGTTGCCCCTTTCTCCCACTTCATTATTGTTTACCCCAATCTCCATCTACATCCCATACTCTGAATGATCTGCCCCAAGAATGGGTAGTGGACATTTTTACTATTTTCCTTCTTTCAATTTCCCCTCTCTGCTAGCCATTTTATTCAGAAATATTGTTTGCTTTCATAATTGCATTTTCCTATCCGCTCTAATAAACAAATCATATATTGAAAGGGTTCTCTCTCCTTTCCTTCCTTTATTCATTTGGTCTTTTGTGTGCCAGTAATTTGAGTCTTCCTCAAGGGCTTTAAACAAAGCCACCTATTATTGACTTAATTGACTCAAAAGTAGTAATGTTTAAAATTCCAAACCTTGCATGTTTGAACTATTGGCAAAATGCATGTGAATTAATTTGAAATATTAATCTTATTGGTTTATATTTTATTCACTCAGGGAACATGGGCATTACTGGCCTACCAGCATTTATTGCCCATCCATAATTGCTCTGGAGAAAGTGACTTTTTTGAACTGCTGCAATTTTTCGGGGAAGGTATACCCATAGCACTGTTAGAGAGGGAGTTCCAGAATATTGACCCAGAGACAGTGAAGGGACAAGGATATGGTTCCAAATTGCGATGGTGTGTGACTTAGAGGGATACTTGCAGGTTATGATATTTATCTACTGCTGTCATCTTTCCAGCTGTTAGAGGGTTTTTTTAGATTACATTACAGTGTGGAAACAAGTCCTTCGGCCCAACAAGTCCACACCGACCCGCCGAAGCGTAACCCACCCATACCCCTACATTTACCCCTTACCTAACAGGTTACAGGTTTGGAAGTTACTATTGGATGCATCTTGGTGTGTTACTGCACTACATCTTGTTAATGGTACACATTAATTCCACTGTGCAATAGTGTTTCAGGACATGAAGGTTTAACAGGGTGGATGGGGTATCAGTCAAACTTTGTCCTATATGAATTTTGTTGGAGCTGCCTTCATCCGGGTAGGTGGCAACTGTTCCATCACACTCCTGATTTGTGCCTTCTATTTGGTGGATTAGCACTGGGGTGACAAGCGATGAGTTTCTTGCTGCAGGTTTCCTACTCTCTGAACTGATTTTGCAGCCACAATATTTCAATGGCTGGCTCAGTTCATTTTCTGTTCACCTCTGGAATTGAGCTCTTTTGTCCAAGTCTTTAAAGTTGAAATTAGGTCTGGTGCTAAGTGACTGTGACAGTTTTCAGTTAAATTAAGTATAAATGAGGAAAGATCTGTTGCTCAGCTTCAAGAACATATTGAAATTTATCTTGCAAATGAAAAGGCACACATCCATTAAATTGTATGCTCTTTCATTCAAATGTAGACATTTCAGAGTGAAGCTAACAAGGTATTGTTATTTGCTGCTCAGTTGCGTTTCTATATTAGCAGCAAATATACAAGTTACTGAATTGTAGCTGAGGTCAGTCCTAAATCCTAGAAAGCATGGTCTTCTTTCAGACAGACATTAGTTTTTGGAATTCTCTTCCAGGGAGAGCAGTTAAGGGAGCTTTAATATAAATAAGACTGAATTAGACAGTTTTTTGCTTGACAAGGGAATCAAGGCTTATGGGAATAAGCAGATTAGTTGAGTTGAGGTCTTATTCGGACCAGTCATGAGCTTATTGAATGGTGAAGTAAGTCTTATTATTATATAAAGAGAAAATGTGTTTGAGCATTTTAAAACAATAAACCTATAACTCTTTGCGTCTCAGTTATGATTTTGTGAATTGTGCAGTTCATGTAAAGATTTAAACGTTTCTTTTTATTTTTGTACTTCTTAAAATTATGGACTGAAATAAAGAACTGCTTTTAAAACCGGTGTTTTGCAAGAATTGCTGCATGTTTTGAAAAGCAAGTAATCTGATATTCATGACAAATCACGTATACAGCTGTTGAAACAAGCTGTAATTGAAATTCAGGTTGCAGACAAACTGGAGTCAAGGGGCTTCCATTGCCAAGATCACTCTGGAGGAAACTTGAGCACTCACTTGACTGGGTCACCAGAATAGTAATTGTTTGTTGCCTCCCACGTAACATTGAGCGGTTACATTGAGACTTTAGAAGATGAACAACTGGACCTGTCTCCTAAGACAAGGAAGAAGGGGAAGGTGATGGTAATTTTGAGAGACGATAATGCTGATGATGAGGATAGTGAGGACACAGGCTAGTTGTGCAATGAGGAAGACCCACCTGAGAGATTCTGGTGGCAATTAGATTTGAGGGCAAATCACTTTGCAATAATATATGTGGACACTCAAAACTGTTTGCTTCAAGCATAAGGTCTTGAAACGTCGATTCTCCAGCTCTTTGGATGCTGCCTGACCACCTGTGTTTTTCCAGCACCACATTCTTCGACTCAAAACTGTCTGTCAATTATGACTTAGCGTCATTCCTGCTGTCAAAGAAATGCTTGCTTTATAATTTTAAAGAATTAAACCCTTTGGCATAAGTTTCAAGTTAATTCACTCTCTGTTCACCATACCTTCATGTTTTGCCTTCTGTTCAGAACATCAGAATGGAGTTAAGCAGGATTACATGGGAGCTGCAATTTTCTAACTCAAATCTAATTTGTGGGCATTAATCTTTCACTGAGATAAAGGCTAACATAAACAATGTTAATTAACTCACAAGATCACAGGGTTCACAGTTTCCAGAGGTCGTGTTCCTCCCAGAGAACAGCAGTGAATGTAGCATTCTTTACATTACTGTGTAAGATGTTCATGTGAGTATCGAGAGTGATCATCACCTGTCAAGGAGTCTAAACAGAAAATATAGTCAGAAGCCTTAAAAACTGAACAAAACTGCAGGAGTGACAGTTGTACTAAGTGCTGTAACACTGCATACAAGATTGACATCTGAGCACCCAAAATGACTGTAATGTTCCTCAATCATTCTTTTCCTACCACTACGACTTGTTAACCACTTTAGCAGCGATAGCTAAGTTTGAGGAAGCTGCTCATTGTTTTTGCTGCCTTCCATCAAATGATTTTGATAGGTGTACACCTCAGCCTGACTTGTTAGAGGCGTTTGGTTCCCTAGCAGAGGAATGCAGCATGGCACCTCTGTAGTATCCTGAGGTGACAATCTCTCAGTGCCTGACTGTTGTTCCTCTTCCCTGTTAGTACACAGTTACACTTGCATCACCTCTTGAGGGATGCATCCTGTTATGACACGGGTAAACCCTCCTGCTTAATTTAAACCAGAAGCAGAAAAGTTTTATCCCATGCAGTAATTTGTGAAAATCTGAGAAGCCAAGAACTATTTAAGTAAAAATTAACAACTTTATTTCTTAAAACGAATAATTAACTAACAACTATTTACAACTCCTTCCTCTTTCTCTTTACTTTTTGCTTTGTGCTGTGACTTATGACAGTAGGATCTGGCTCCCACACAGTCTGGGAAAATACCAGGATATTTCTGTTTTAACTTCTCAGTTTCTTGATCTTCCTTGGGCTTCTCCACAACATGGGGTTTCACTCCCACCTTGGCCCTTGCCAAATCATTCCTAAGAATAAACTGAATTCCTGGAGCTGACACTCTGTCAATCACTCCCACTGTAACTTCCCCAGACTTAAGTTGGCACTCCAACCTGATCTTACATAGGGGAATGCTTAATTTCTGTTCATCTATCCCACATCCATCTACCATACTCTCAGGTAACAGCTCAAAAAGAGTGTATATTCACTCATTCCTTACTATTCGTGACTGGTTAGATCTTATTTCTCTCAAAATTATAACTTCTTGTCCTTCTCCTGCTGTTCTTTCTGAGTAAACTTTACCCACAGAGGCAAACTCTTTGTGGAAATCAGGTACTAACTCCATACCCAGCCCCTGTCTAGGCTGTGCACTCTCCTGTGGCTCTTCAGCTCTTCTTGGGGGTCTCCTTTACTACCTTCACTAATGCCCCTGGCTTAACTTCTTTGACCACATCTTTTCTCACAGTGCCTTTCTTTAACAACCAGCACTGTGACTTTACGTGTCCCACTTTACCACAGTGGAAACACCTGAGGCCTTTCACCTCCTTTCCACCCTCTTGGGCTTCTTTTTTTTTATCCTGTAGCAAATTCTTACCAGCGCTCTCTACTCTTGGTTTCATGGTGAAGGGTCTCCCCTTCTTCCAACTTCTATCCCTTACAGGACGAAATTCTGGCAGGAAGCTTGTCTTATGCACCAACATGCATCATCTGCTAATTCTGCTGCCCTCCTCACTTGCTGAACTATATGTTCTTCCACATGAATTCTTACCATCTCTGGAAGTGAGTTTTTAAATTCCTCCAGCAGAATAATCTCTCGTAATGCCTCAAATGTCCTACCTATTTTCAAAGCAAGCACCCAATCGATCAAAACAACTCTTTCAAACTCAACATTAAGTCTGACCTGGTTCCTTCTTTGTGTTTCTGAACCGCTGTCTATAGGCTTCTGGTACCAATTCATAAGCATGTAAAATAGCCTGTTAACCTCTTCATAATCTCTTGACACCTCATCTGACAGTGCGGCAAATACCTCACTTGCTCTGCCTACCAGTTTAGTCTGAACTAGCATTACCCATAAAGCCTCAGACCATTTCATCTGCCTAGCCAATTTTTCAAATGAAATTAAGAAGGCTTCAACATCTTTCTCATCAAAATGTGGCAGAGTTTTGACATATTTGTACATGTAGAATATAGAACAATACAGCACAGAACAGACGCTTCAGCCCTCAATGTTGCGCCGACCTCTGAACTAATCTAAGCCCACCCCCCTATACTGTCATAATCATCCGTATGCTTATCCAAGGACTGTTTAAATGTCCCTAATGTGGCTGAGTTAACTACATTGGCAGGCAGAGCATTCCACGGCCTTATCACCACCTTCTCTTTCAATCTCCATTATGTTAACTTGACTTTGCTAAGTCGCAAATTCTCAAGTTCAAATTCTCACTCTTAGTCTCTCCCTGTCTCTCCCTTTCTTTCTCTCTGTTTGCTCAGCTAAGAACCTCCTCTAGGAGACAGTGAGGTCTGCAGATGCTGGAGATCAGAGTTGAGAGTGTGTTGCTGAAAAAGCACAGCAGGCCAGGCAACATTCGAGGAACAGGAAAATCGGTGTTTCGGGCTGGATGAAGGGCTCCGACCCGAAACTTCAATTTTCCTGCTCCTCAGATGCTGCCTGACAAGCTGTGCTTTTCCAGTAACACACCCTCAACTAAGAACCATCTCTGTCTCCTTTTTTCCTCTCTCTCTCCTCTCTCTCTCTTTCTCTCTCCTGTTCTCTTTCCTCTGTCTCTCTTTGTTTATCTTCTGACTCCATTTTCCTCAACTGTAATTTAAGTTTTTCCACCTTTACTGCACCTGCCTGTTTCTCTGACACAGAGAATTGAGTAACTCCCTTACAATTTCAGCTTTACTTTTGTCCTTGGTTAAACCCAAATCTAACTTCTTTGCTAATACTAAGTGTGGTCTTTGCTTTTCCTTCTATATTTTCTTGGCAAATTTCTGAATCACCCACAAATCCAAGAACGTCTTTGAAATTTTAAGAGCCCCTTCTTTCACTTTTAATTTAATCAGTCACAAGTCACCAAAATTAAACAAATTGTCTCACCTATGTTTTATTTAAAGATCTAGGACACTAACCTGCAAGTGTTTAAATTAGATTAGATTAGATTACATACAGTGTGGAAACAGGCCCTTCGGCCCAACAAGTCCACACCGCCCCGCCGAAGCGCAACCCACCCATACCCCTACCCCTACATCTACCCCTTACCTAACACAACGGGCAATTTAGCCTGGCCAATTCACCTGACCTGCACATCTTTGGACTGTGGGAGGAAACCGGAGCACCCGGAGGAAACCCACGCAGACACGGGGAGAACGTGCAAACTCCACACAGTCAGTCGCCTGAGGCGGGAATTGAACCCGGGTCTCTGGCGCTGTGAGGCAGCAGTGCTAACCACTGGGCCACCGTGCCGCCCACGCTGGGATTTTACGTACCCTCAAATGTATTCAAATTTGTCTCGAGGTGGCAAGGTGATTCAGTGGTTAGCGCTGCTGCCTCACAGCACCAGGGATCGGGGTTCATTTCTAGCCTCGGGTGACTGTCTGTGTGCAATTTATACATTCTCCCCATGTCTGCTTGGGTTTCTTCTGGGTGCTTTAGTTTCCTCCCACAGTCCGAAGATGTGCAGGTCAGGCGAATTGTTCATGCTAAATCGCCCATAGTGTTAGTTGCATTAGTCAGAAGGAAAAAGATCTTGGTGGGTTACTCTTCAGAGGGTAGGTGTGGACTTGTTGAGCCAAATGGCCTGTTTTCACACTATGGGGAATCTATTCTAATCTAAACCAGTTCAAATCCCAACAATGAGCCCCCAAAGCATCAGATTGTGTAATTGACTTTTAATATTGTCAATGTATTAAATTCAAACTTGATTGGAGGTTGGTTTTTTTTGGAGGTATAATTTAAATTGATTGGCCTAATTTGAATCTGTTTTTGTCTCCAGGCATCCAGCTACATAGCTACCCCAGTAGCTGGACCACATGCTATATTTTAGCATGCTAGCTTTTAACTTTCTTAAAGGTAAAGTACACCCACATCTTCATAATAATCCCTTGAAGGGGGCTCAAGGTCTCACAGCCCTCTCTTGTATAACCAATGTATGGATGCATCCATGGCTCAAAAGGTGAGAGAAGATGACCATGCATATCGAGCAGATACTGATTGTTCTGCTGGATCTGGCTCTCCGTGCCAGCCACCACCTAGTTCATGAAAGACAGAATTTTGGCACACTCCTCTGTCATTTAGCAAAGTTTGCTCATGATCTTTGGCATTACTGTCAGACTTTCCCATGCTTGTCTATTCATTTTCATCAGCATAGAGTTTACAGCACAGAAACAAACCCTTCGGGCCGACCTGTTCACACGTACCACACATCCCAATCTGACCTTGTCCCATTTGCCAGCAATATCCCCCAGCATATCCCTCTAAAACTTTCCTATTCGAATACCCATCCAGATGTCTTTAAAATGTTGTAACTGTACCCACCTTCACCACCTCTTCTGGCAGCACATTCTGTATTAATTGCCCCTCATGTCCTTTCCCTCCCTACCTATGCCCACTAGTTTTGGACTTCCCTATCCTAGGAAAAAGAACATGGCTATTCACCCTATCCATACCCTTCATGATTTTAAAGCTCTGTAAGGTCACCCCTCAACCTCCGATGCTCCAAGTCTATTTAGCCTCTCCCTATAACTCAAATCCTTAATACTGGCAACATTCTTATAAATATTTTTGCGTCATCTCATGTTTAACAACATCCTCCCTTTAACAGGGCGACCAAATTGTATGCAGTATTCTAAAAATGGCTTTACCAATGTCTTGTACAGCTCAAACATGACATCCATGTAAAACTCCTATACTCAAAGCATTTGAACAATGAAGGCAAGCATGCTAAATGCCTTCTTCACCATCCTGTCTACCTGTAACTCCACTTTCAAGGAACTACGCACCTGCACCCGTAGGTCTCTGTTTGGCAACAGGCCCCAGGGTCCTTCCAATAACTGTATACTTCCTGTCCTGGTTTGCCTTACCAAAACACACAGCCCACATTTATCTAAATTAAAACTCCATCTGCCACTCATTGGCTCATGAGCCCATCTAATCAAGTCGTGTTGTACTCTGAGATTATCTTATGCACTGTTTACTACACCATGTATTTTAGCAATTTACTAACTTAATAGTGTATATTCACATCCAAATCATTTATATAAATGACAAAAAGCAGCAGACCCAGCACCGATCCTTCTGGCATATCGCTGGTCACAGACTTCCAGTCCAAAAAGCAACTCACTTCCACCATCCTCTGTCTCCTACCTTCAAGTTAATTTTGTATCCAGTTGGTTAGCTCCCTCTCAATCCCATGTGATCTAACCTTGCTAACCAATCCACCATCCAGAACCATGTTGAACACTTTGCTGAAGTCCATATAGACAACATCTGCTGCTCTGCCTCCATCAATCGTCTTTGTCACCTCTTCAAAAAAAACTCAGTCAAGTTAGTGAACATGATTTCCCATGCACAAAGTCATGTTGACTACCCCTAATCAGCCTTTGCCTTTCTAAGTACATGTAAGTCCTGTTCCTCAGAATCTCCTCCAACAACTTACCCACCACTGATGTAAGACTCACTGGTCTATAATTCTGTGGCTTTTCCCTACAGCCTTTCTTAAATAATGACACCACATTAGCCAACCTCCATTCTTCTGGTACCTCACCCATGGTTTTGATACAGATATCTCACAAAGTTCTCCCTTCCCACAAAGTTCTAAGATGCATCTGATCAGTTATTGGGCATATATCTACCTTTATTCATTTTAAGACCTTCAGCACCCTCTTTCCTGTAATATGAGCACTTTTCAGGACATCACTATTTATTTCCCGAAGTTTCCTCGCTTCCATGCACTTCTCCACAGTGAATACTAATGCAGAATATTTGTTTAATGTCTCACCCATGTTCTGTGGTTCCACACATAGACAACTGTGATTATCTTTAAGGGACCCTATTCTCTTCCTAGTTACTCTTTTGCCCTTAATGTTATTACAGAATCTCTTTTAATTCTCCTTAATGCTATTGGCCAAAGATATCTCATGTCCTCTTTTTGCCTTCCTGATTTCCCTCATAAGTATACTTCTACTGCACTTATATGCCTCTTGGGGTTCATCAATCCCAGCTGTCCATACCTGATATATGTCTCCTTTTTCTTCACCAGAGCCTCAATTTCTCTCATCATCCAGCATTCTCTACACTTATCAGCCTTGCCCTTCATGCTAACAAGAACATACTGTCTCATGTTATCTCATTTTTAAAGGCTTCTCAATCATCTCTTCACCTGCAAATAGTCTCCCTCAATCAACGTTGGAAAGTTCCTGTCTAATACCTTCAAAATCGGCCTTACTCCAGTTTAGAACTTTTTGATCAGTTCTATCCTTTTCCATAACTATTTTAAAACTAATAGAATTATAACTACTTACCTCAAAGTGGTCTCCCACTGACACCTCAGTCACTTGTCTTATTTCCCAAGGGAAAGTCAAGCTTTTCTCCTTCTCTAGTAGGTCCATCCGCATATTGAATAAGGAAGTTTTCCTGTGCATACTTAACAAATTCCTCCCCATTCAAACCCTCCTGCAAATGTTCCCAATCGCAGCCATTTCTTTCTCAGATAGTAGCAGGTCCGTGTTGGTGCTCACCAGAGTGACAGAGGGAATGGCACTAAGTCCAGATGTATTTCTTCAATCCCTCTGGAAACAGAGAGACAATGCTGAGTAAAAGAAAACTTGGCTTGAATCATGTTTTGTCACCCTTCTCAGGCCTTAAGACCATATGATAAAGGAGTAGATTTAGATCATTCAGTCCATCAAGTCTGCTCTGCCAATTGACCATTCTCAACCTCACTCTCCAACCTTCACTCCTCATTGTTTGAGATCATAAAATTCTCCCCCATACAGAGCAAAAGGTGCTTTTATGATCGTATGAGTATGCTTTCAAATCATTTATTTGCCAACTATTGAGATACACATCAAATCTGACATACTTCAACTGTCCACTTTTCATTGAATCCCTACAGTGGGGAAACAGGCCACTCAGCCCAGCAAGTCCTTGAAGAGCCACCACTCAGACTCACCCTCTTAACCTATAACCCTGCATTTCCCATGGCTTATCCACCTAACCTACAGTTCCCTGGACATTATGGGCAATTTAGCATGGCCAATCCACCTAAGTAACTTGAGGAAAGCCATGTAGATACGGGGAGAGTGCACAGACAGTCATCTAAGGTTGGAATTGAACCTGGGTCCCTGGCACTGTAAGGCAGCAGCGCTAACCACTGAGTCACCAAGCTGCCGACTTCTTATGCATGAATGAACTATACTTTTAAAATGCTATAGTTCAACTAACTCTTTTTTCCCAAGTACCTCTTGCATTAGAATCATCAAATAATCCTGATTTATAAACTATTTTAGAATCATAGAATTGTCCCAGTATGGAAGGAAGCCTTTGGGTCTTTTGCATCCATGTTATTTCTCTCAAAACTACTTGGCTATTCTTTTTTTCTTTTATTTTCCCGATAGTTCTACAATTTTATTCTCTTCATATGCTAGTCCAACTCCTACGTAAACAAGGAATTTTTACAAGTTGTCAATCCATAACAAAACACAATATTTTTCAGACTCACTTTAGTAAATGGCATTTGTCTCTCTTGCAGTAATACAATTTCCAAAGTAAAATATTATTTAAGTACTTACTTTGTTACATCCTGTTGACCCATGGAAAATCATTTCTTTAAACTGCAAATCTGTTCATTATGCTTGCGTAAAGAAGGTAGAACAGTGCAGCGTAGGAACAGGCCCTTCGGTCCACCATGTCCGTGCTGACTGTGATGCCATTCTAAACTAATCCTATCTGCCTCCACTAGATCCGTATTTCTCTATTCCCTGCCTGGTCATATGTTTGTCCAAATGCCTATTAAATATTGTAATAGCATCTGCTGCTATCGTCTTCCCTGGCAGCCTTCTTTTTAAAAAAATGCCTTGTATATCTTTAAACTTCTCCCCTCTCAGCTTAAACATATGACTCCTAATATTTGACATTTCTACTCTGGGAAAAAGAAATGACTATCCACCCGCTCCACGCCTCTCATAATTTTATATATTGCTATCAGATTGCCCCTCAGCCTTCAACGCTGTAGAGAAACAATCCAATTTCGTCCAACCTCTCCTTATAGCTAATGCACTTATCGCTCTGGTGAACCTTTTTGCATCATCTCCAAAGCTTTCACATCCTTCCTATATTGTGACAACCAGAACTCTACGCACTCGAAATGTGGCCCAACAGAGGTTTTAAAAAGCTGCAATATGACTTGCTAACTTTTGAATGCAGTATGCTGACCAATGAAGACAAGCATGCTGTATATCTTCCTTATCACCTTGTGTTGCCACTTTCAGGGAGCTATGGGCTTGCACCCAATTGATATATAACCTCCGTATATCAGTGCTCCTAAGTGACCTGTCATTTACTATATACTTTGCTCTTACATTCGACCTCCAAAAATGTATCACTGACATCCTCATATCTTTTGGCAATTTTCCTCACTATCCACAATTCCACCAATTTTTATGTTGTCTGCAAACTTACTAATCAGACTACCTACATTTTCATCCAAATTATTTATGTAATAACAAGCAACAGAGGTTCCAGCACTAATCCGTGCGGAACATCACTGGTTGCAGATCTCCAGTCACAAAACAAAATTGTACTACAAGTTCTGTTTGTCTTCTATGACCAAGTTAATTTTGTATCTAAAATACCAACTCACTGTGGATCTCATATGACTTAAATTTCCTCACCTGAGGTACAGTGGCCCTCAAGTTAAATTACCACCAGTCGTCTCTCTCTAATGAGAGTGCAGCCCTGTGGTCTGGTAAGACTACGCAGTCTCCTGGACCAGCCTACTTTGAGGGATCTTATCAAAACTTCCTTTGAGCGCTATCCTCAGTTCCCACTCAAACTTATCCTGATTGTATAATGGAATACAGAAAGGTAGTCCATCAAATCTCATAGTTTTAATCTTGTTTTGTGTGAAACTAAGAAATAAATTGAAGTGGGAGATTAACTTCAGGGGTTTGGCTAAATGTTGAAGCTGAATCTAAACATTGTTAAAAATGAACAAAATCAGTTGTTTCTTTTTCAGCTGCCCTGAAATGTTTATGAAATCCCCTAGGTTCTCCAATTATTTAAAGCATCTCATGTTCATCCAAATTATGTACCTTTCATTGGGTTCCTGTTATTTTGATTAAACATTTTATCAAAGCACTGCTTTGAGTTTAAGCTGACTTCTGTATGTTAATAATTACATTTAGTGTGATTCATAGAACAATCACACAATAACATAGAAAATTGAAGTCTGAAAATAAGAGACTGCAAAGCTGATGAATTGCTTGGAGAGAATAATAGTAAAATACTGTGAATGCTGTAAATCTGAAATAAACAGATTTGGACTAACTCGCAGATCTGACAGCATTTGTGGAGAGAGAAATTCTGAGGAAGAGTCATACTTGATTCAAAATGTTAACTCTGTGTCTCTTTCCACAAATGAAGAAATATGGAGAAATATGAAGAACAGGTGTCATACTTTGAAAATGTGGAATTCAGCATTGAGTTTTAGAGGCTGTAAAATGCCTAAGCAGAAAATAAGGTGCTGTTTGCCTAGCTGGTAGCAGGACAAGGATATAATGTCTCTTTCCACAGATGCTGCCAGACCTGCTGAGTTTCTCCAACAGTTTCTGTGTTTGCGTGGAGAGGATTTTCTCTTCTGGATTATGGTGCTGTGTGCAACAGGCTGTTCTATTTAATTTTAGAAAGATGACTCAGAGCCCAGGTAATTTAACATATTCATTATTTTATTCTCAAGTAGGGTTCTTCAATACTATTTGAACATTTGTGGTGAGTGAATGCAGAATCTGTAGTATGTCTGCAATGGTTTCAACTCAGATTTTGTTTAGCATGAATATTGTGAGTAGATTGCATCCCAACATTTTGATTTCTCATTGGCCAAAAGGCTGAACATAAGAAATAAGAAGTTGTGGGCTATTCAGCTCTTTCAGTCTTTTCCAGCTTTCAGGGCAATCACAGTTGATCTTCTGCCATAGCACCTTCCTGCAACATCACTCTAAAAGAAAAAAATTATCCTCACTGTGCTACCAGTAAGAGGAACAACACTTCATTTACATCTACATCTATATCCTACGTGGTGTTTTTAATAGTCATCTTAACTTCCTGTTACTTCAAAACCTTACGTATATACACCTAGATTTTTTTTGTTGCACTGCCTTTAAAATTGTACATTAACATTACATTACTCCTCCTCTTTCTTCCTATCAACATGAATCAATTCACAGTTCTCTGTGTTAGATTTTATCTGTCACATGTCTGCCTTTTGCACCAGTGTATGCACTCCTGAAGTATCTTACTACCTTACCTTACTGTTTACTAGAGTTGCATCTCATTTGCAAACTTTGAAATTCGGAGAAAGTGAGAACTGCAGATGCTGGAGATCAGAGTGGAGACTGTGGTGCTGGAAAAGCACTGCAGGTCAGGTAGCATCTGAGGAGCAGGAGAATCAATGTTTCGGGCATAAGACCTTCATCAGTAACTTTGAAATTAGCCCAATATACCAACAGTCTAAATCACTGTTGTACATTAAAGAAACCCACTGAAAACCACTGCTTGTTTCCCTCCGGTCTGAAAACTGACACTTCATCATTGCTTTCTGGTTGCTAAGCTTATTTTTGATCTGTGCAACTGCAGCCCTCTTATCCTCAAAGGCTCCAATCTCATCGGAATCAACAAACCTTTCAAATGACTCTTTTTTTACACCATTCTATAAAGCAGTATCTATCTCAAATATGAAGTATAAAACAGAAGACAAATTGGAACCAAGCTTATACTTTCTTGTGAGATAAACCATTTTCATTTAACTGATTGTGTCTGCATGCAAATACAACGCAGGAAGCGGGTTAGTAATTTATTTGTCTGAGTGCCAAAAAATCTGAGTACTACAGACAGCACCTTCTAACTGGTTTGGTATTTCATTAGATTATTGCATAGTAGGAACAGAAGTAGTACTTATAAATTAACCTTGTGTGATGTTGGATCTGTCATTATTAAGGAAATTTGGAAGTTTTCATCACATTCCTGATTTGTGCAGATGGTGTATAGACTTTGGAGAGTCAGGAGGTGGATTACTCACTGCAGAACTCCTAGCTTCTGATCAGCTCTTCTAACAACAATATTTGTATGTCTAGGCTAATTCAGTTTCTGATCAATGGTAACCCCCAGAATGTTGATAATGAAGAATTTGACCATGATAATGCCATTGAAAGTCAATGGCTGATAATCATATTTTATCTTGTGTGAAATGGTCATTCCCTGGTATTTGCATGGGATGAATTTTACTTGTCATTTGTCAGCCCAAGTCTGAATATTGTCCAGGTCTTGTTGCATTTGAGCATGGACTGCTTCAGTATCAATGGAGTTGTGAATAGTTCTGAATATTCCCACTTTTGATGTTATTGTGGAGGGAATATCATTGATGAAGCAGTTGAAGATGGTTGGGCTAGACCATAATCCTGAGGAACACCTGCAAAGATATTCTGGAGCTGAGTTGACTAACGTCTAGCAACCATGACAATCTTCCTTTGTCTTAGGTATGACTCTAACAAGCAGAGACTGTTCCCCTGATTCCCAAAGACTTCGGTTTTGCTAAGTTTCCTTGACGTCATACACAGTCAAACGTCACTCTTGCCTCACCACATGAATTCAGGTCTTCGTCCATTTTTGAGCCAAGGCTGTAAAGAGCTCAGGAACTGAGTGAATCTAGCAGAAGCCAAACTGAGGATCAGTGAGCAAGTTATTGCTAAAGAAATTCTGCTTGATTGTACAGTTTATTGATCATCGAGAGTATACTGGTGGTGCAATAATTGGCCTGTTTGAATTTGGCATACCTTTTGTATATAGAACATATCTGAGTAATTTTCCACATTGTTGGGTAGATGCCAATGTTGTAGCTATACTGGAATGGCTTGGTTAGAGGTGTGGCAACTTTTGGATCAGGCACCTTTTTTTCTATTGCTGGAAAGTTGTCATGGCCCATTGCCTTGCACTATCCACTGCCTCCAGCCATTTCTTTACATCGTGTAGAGTGAATTGAATTGGCTGAAGACTGATATCTGTGATGAGGGGAATCTGTGGAGGAGGCCAGGACAGATCATTCACTCTACATTCTAGCTGAAGATTGTTGCAAATGCTTAATCCTTATGTTTTGCCCTGATGTGCTATTCCCACCATTTTGTGCATAGGGATATTTGTGGACCCTCCTTTTCCAGTATGTTTTTTTACAGCTGAGGTAACTGAATAGAAGCTGCAAAATGCATCAATGCAATGTAGTTCACAAGAGCAAATATTGGAAATGTTTTGGGATATTAAGGTGCCATCGGGATACATATTATTATCTTTGACCAAACTATTAGCAAGCAAACACAAAAATTATTGATAACCTGGTATTCTCAGAAACATATAATACAATGCATCAAGATAACTGTATTACTATTAAATGCATGTTCCTCTGACAGCAGCAACATGAACATGCATATTTATAAAATCCCTCTCGCCTATTAAGGAGGCAGTGGTGTAGTGGCATTGTTGCTCAGCTCTTGACCTGTTTACAATCTCGGTTCAGAGGTGACATGAGTCTAACTGTCCTTGATATCAAGACAGCATGTGATCAAATATATAAAAGGGAGCTAAGGGGCAACTTCTTCACGCAGAGGGTGGTGCGTGTATGGAATGAGCTGCCAAAGGATACGGTGGAGGCTGGTACAATTGCAGCATTTAAAAAGCATCTGAATGGGTATATGAATAGGAAGGGTTTAGAGGGATATGGGCCCACTGCTGGTAAATGGGACAAGATTTGGTTGAGATATCTGGTCGGCATAGATGAGTTGGTCCGAAGGGTCTATTTCCATGCTTTACATCTCTACGCCTCTATGACTATGACACAAAGGAGTCCAAGAAAACCTAGAATCAATGGAAATCAATACAAAACTCAGATTTAGTTGGAGCGTTTTCTAGAACAAAGGAAGCTAGTTGTAGATGTTGGAAGTCAATAATCTACGCCCCAGAATAACACTGAAGGAATCCCTCAGGGTAGTGTCTTAGTTCCATGCATCTGCAGCTGGTTCATCATTGACCTTCCCTCCATCCTAAGGATAGAAATGGGAATATTCACTGATGATTGCATAATGTTCACCACCATTCAAGATTCCTCAGTCATTTCAGCAACTGTTCAAAAAGGTAGTATATCACCACTTCTTAAGGGCATTTAGGGATGGACCATAATTTAACTATTGATGCTGACATTGCATGAATGATTTTTTAAAAAAATTCCAGTGTACTTCAAGGATGCATTTTAAGCCAAAGTATGATACTGATAAACTAAGGAGATATTGGGCAGGTGATCAAGAACTTGGTCAAAAAGAGTATCTTAAAGGAGAAAAGCCAACAAACTTGGACAGAATAACAACCTGTGTACTTTACAGAAATACAGAAAGATGTGCTTATCACTACCATCAGAAATGACCTTTTTTTATAATTGACTTATGCCAGTAGAAGTGTAAGATGTCTACCTGGGTGCCTTCTACTAAGTATTGCCAACGAGCAAAAGTTCTGTGCCCATTGATGTCTCTTGCTCATCAAGAATTGTCGCAAATATCTGTTGCCTTTTGTATTTATTAGTAAGATGGGTAATTTTTTTAGATACTGCTACAGTTTCTAGGATGAATTTTGGAACATAAAATTGCATTGGTGAAAACTAGAACAGATAATAGCAAAGTAGAAGTTATCTTTTTCATCAGTCTTGGGGAGATGTCAGAGCTCTATATTAGCTTTTCTTCTAAATCAGGGATAACTAAATTAATTTTCCTTATAGGTAACCAGATGAGGAGAAAGTGAGGACTGCAAATGCTGGAGATCAGAGTCGAGAGTGTGTTGCTGGAAAAGCACAGTCAGTCAGGCAGCATCCAAGGAGCAGGAAAATCAATGTGTTGGACATAGGCCCTTCATCAGGAATGACGCTTGAGGGTCGGGGCTGAGAGATAAATTGCAGCGGGGTGGGGTTGGGGGGAGGTCCCAAGCCTCCAACTTGGTACTGCCTTCCAGACCCACACATCACTGCCCCCTCTGACCTAGCACCTTCTCCCTCACCTTTATCCACCTATCGTTTACTCAATTACCTCCCCCCATCGCACACCCCCTCCCATTTATCTCTCAGCCCCAACCCACAAGCCTCATACCTGATGAAGGGCTTATGCCTGAAATGTCGATTGTCCTGCTCTTTGGATGCTGCCTGACCGGCTGTGCTTTTCCAAAACCACACTCTCGACCCAGGTAACCAGATGAGGCTATCTGGTTGTAATTTCTCTTCCCAGAGCAATGGTGCAAAAGGTGGGAAAATATGGACGGAAGGCTAATCAGAATCTTGACGGCTAGAAAAGTTTTAATATTTTTTCCCCTTAAGCCTTGAATAGCGACATCAGAATTTCCCCAAAGTTCTTATGTCCATGAACTTAACAATCTCATGAACCTCACTCCAAACACTTGAACTTGAAATGGGAGAACGTTCATCCTTTGTGTTAGTAAGTTTGAATATAAGATAAAAATAGTTCTTGTCAACCACTGAGATATAGCCAGGTCTCTCCTTATTGATTCCTTCTCAATGTCATTTATTAACCATATTGCAGGGCATTTTTGAACTCAAGGAATTCGCATTATGAGGACTTCTCTTTGCTACAACTCAAGTGCAGTTGTAAGCAAAACTGAAGGTGAAAATTGATTAGGATATAGATGTCTTTCAATAAGTAATATGAAGTTGTATTTATCGATCATCTTTCACAACTTCAGATCTCACAAATCACATCACAGCAATGAAATACATTTGGCACATTTTTACTACTGTAACATATTTGCAACTGTAACAAATTCAGCATAAAATTTGTGCATAAGTGGGTCCTACAAACAGGAATGAAATAAATGACCAGGTTCAATTTTCTTAATTCTACAATGAATAACAATATTACTGCATAATTATGACACTATATTAACCAAGATAATAACTTTATGAGACATCTTATGAATACTATATTAATAGATTGAGTAACTCTTTGCAATAATTTGACATTATAACAAGTACTGCTAATGAGATTCAATCATGGATTGATGCCCTTCTTTACATAAAGAGTGGTAACAAGGTGGAACCTGCAAACACAGGGAATGACTGAAGCTAGTAGTTTAGATACATTTAAAAGAAAACTAGATATGCAAATGAGTGAGATGAGATTTTTAATTATAATGTGGTTTTTATAATAAATTTAGGTGTGGCAACATCAAGGAGATGCGAATGGAGCATCAATGCTAGAACGATCTGGTTAAGTTGAATAATCTGTTTCTGCCCCGCATATGCTATGTAATCTTATATGATCCTAAAAGTGACCTATTACTTAGAGGAAAAACAAAATAAAACTGGAAAAATGTTGATCAACAACATGAAACATTAACTGAGTTTCTCTCCACAGGCATTGCTGGAACCACTGAGATTTTCTAGTATTTTTGTCCTTTTTTCAGATCTCCATCTAGAATATTTGCTTTTCTAATAATTGAAGCATCTGGAGTATTTCTGTGATTCTCGTGGGGTATAGTAAAATGTCTGATGTTTGTATTTGTGTTAAATCACACTAATCAGTTGAAATTTGTTTTAATAAGAAAAGAATGTAAATACCATTACTTCACCATATCCAAAATATGTAATATTTTTGAATAGAATGTTGTTCAAAAGCCATGTTGATGTTTGTTGCCCTGCACCCAAACATTGAACATTCCCAGTCTTAATCAGTTTAGACCTTGTATTTCTGCCTAGATGTTTGATGTTTGTGTTCATCCAGCATTTCCATTTTTGGGACATCGGGACTTGCTGTATTTCACAGTCAATTAATCAATTACCTTTGGAGCATTTTTATTGATGTTTAGTTAGTTAATGTTGACAACCAATTTGGGAAATCCAAATTATGCAAGCAGCATTGAGATGAATCAATATTGGCTGCAACATTTGAGAGGGTAATGTTGATCAAGTAAAAAGACAGCCGCCTACTTCAAAATAATAACTAGGATCTTTTGCACCCACTTGTAAAGGTGTCCTTACTTTAAAATCTTAAGCAAGACGCAGCACCTCCAACAATACAATCCAGATTATGTAAGAAAGTTGAGATACAGTAAGAATGTGTCAAGGAGGATGAATGAAGCAGTCTGGTAAGACAATATGTGTGACATGTAGATAAAATGGAAATACAGCTACATTGAGATGGAGAGAAACAGAGAAATGGTTAGAGGAGGCTACAGCTTTTCTTATTTTCTGGTGAGATAGTAAGAAATTATTTTTTAACTTTGCCATAGCTTGATAAAGTAGATTTTCTGCTTGTTGGCAAACTCACCAGACTTTCGTTCCTCAGTTATCACTGTTTTCTCATCCTTATTTGGAATATTTGAAACACCTTCTTACATGCAAAGCACACAAAAGGAAGGTAATATTTTTCAACTAAAACTGCAGTAATGGATAACTACCTACTATCTACCTAATATTCGCTGGTTTGTAACATAATTTCCCCATAATTGCCCAGTGAGGGGCCTTATCAAATGCTTTCTAAAAATAAAGATATGTTCGGCTTACCATCATCTCCTTGTTCATCAACTCTCAATTAATTTCAGACAATTTATTAAGTAAAACCTATCTTTTGTAAGCCATGTGTGCTTGGACTTATTACTTTTATTCTCACTAGATTCTCTTGAACAGTTTTCTTAATAGATTCTAGCATTTCCCCATGATCGATATCAAGCTAACACACTGGTTGACAGGCTAAGCTGACAGCTAGCAGTGTTGAGAATTTATCTCTTAAAACTACTTTGAAAACAAGAACTTAAAAGAATTGTTTGAATTCTCAGTTAGCAACACATAAATAAAATTAAGGAATGTTGGATGTTGCAATAGGTATTTTAAGAAAACGTTATTTCTATTTTTCACATTGTAGTTAATTAAATTTTTAATGAAATGCAGTGATTGCTTTGTATCACAAACATAATAGATACAGAATTAAGAGCTTCTGTTACCCTTCAAATTGAAATTTTAAAAAATTAAACATGGAATAAGGTATGTAACAAATTAGTTACATATTTTATTAAATGTCTTTTTTGATGAGCTTGAAACCTTGTCAAGTGCACAAATGATAGGATCATTATATCTTTTAAATTATTGATCAAATATGGAATTATTAAAATAATTTCAGATCTTCCGTGTGTAACACTTAAAAATTCAAACTTGAATTTCGGCTTAAGCACCCAGTATGTCATAAAAGTTGACCCTTCTGCTTTGAAGTCAGTATGTTTGATGTTCTGATTGCAAATTTCCAATATTTCATTGATTCTGGAATGGGCCTTGTGGATTAGAAGTTGACAAATATAACTTCACTGCACAAGAAAGAATAAGTAGTGAAAATACAGGCAGCAATGGACCATTTAGCTTGCCATCATTGATCAGAATTATGCGTAAATCTTAACAATGAACTTAGAAAATTGAGGTATGATCAGACTTGATGTCAGTATAGTTTCCAAAATAATTGTCATGTTTGATGAATATATTGAACATTTTTGAGAATATAGCTTGTAGGTAGATAAGAGATGGTCGACATGGATATTGAAAATTTATTCAAAAAGGTGCCACATAAAAGATTAATATTCAATATAAGGTTTCATAGATTTGGCAATAGTATATTAGTGTGGATTAACAAACTGGAAGCAAAGACCAGGGATATCTGGAGTGTTTTCAAGTGGTAGGTTGTGATGAAAAAGTGTCACAAGGATCAGTGCTGGGACTTCAGCTATTTATACTCTATATTAATAATGATGATACATACTGAGATAAGAATGTATGCTGTGAACATAAGAAACATAAGAAAAAGCAGGAGTAGGTCGTTCAGAACCTCAAACCTGCATTGATTCAATAAGGTCATCACTAACCTACCCCAGGCCTCAATTACAGAGTTCTGCCAGCTATTCGTAGCCATCAACTTTCCAATACTTCAAAATCTGTCGATCTCCTTTGTAAATACTTTCAATGATCCAGACTCTACTGCTCTCTGGGGTAGAAACTTCCAGACGTTCTGGAACAAAGAAATGTCTTTGTATCTTAGGTTTCATGATTCCCTTATTCTGTAACTACATTCCCTTGTTTGAGATTCCCTACCAGTGGAAACATCTCCCTCAACATCTACCGTGTCAAGCTCCATCAGCGTGCTATATATATCAGTAAGATCAGCTCTCATTCTTCTAAACTCGCAAGAATAAAGGCCTAACTTGTTTCGCCATTCTTGATAAGCCATCCACTTCATCCCAGGAATTAGCCTAGTGAATCTGCCTCCACTCTTTCTACATCATTTCTTAAATATGGAGACTCAATTTTTCGGGACTGGAAAGGAGGGAGGAGCAGGGGCTGCTGGGAGGTAAGTTTCCCAGCTAAAACGGCCTTATCTCGAATATCAGGCCTCCATTTTTCGGGAGCAGGGAGGAGAGAGGGAGAGAGGAGCGGGGGCTGCTGGAAGGTAAGTTTCCCACCTAAAAGAGACATGTCTCCATTTTACAGGAGCGGCAAGGAGAGAAGAAGAGAGATGCAGGAGGCTGCTGGGAGGTAAGTTTCCCACTTAAAAGGGACTTACCTCGATTTACCTCCATTTTTCAGAAGCGACGAGAAGAGAAGGAGAGAGGCTGCCTTGAATGTAAGTCACTGCTTTAAAAACTTACCTTGTGAATAGGCAGAGCACATGCTAAGCAGGAGCGGACGCGACACTGGTAAGTAAGTGAAGTAATATATTTGGGCCGTTGCACTACCCGAAACACTACTTTGGTAGTGTCTCCCACCATCCTCCTCCTCTACTTGTTAGGAGATACTCGTTAGGAAGGAAGATGTGTTGGACATTTTGAATAATTTGAGGATAGACAAGTCCCCCGGGCCTGACGGGATATATCCTAGGATTATGTGGGAAGCAAGAGAGGAAATTGCAGAGCCGTTGGCAATGATCTTTTCGTCTTCACTGTCAACAGGGGTGGTACCAGGGGACTGGAGAGTGGCGAATGTTGTGCCCCTGTTCAAAAAAGGGAATAGGGATAACCCCGGGAATTACAGGCCAGTTAGTCTTACTTCGGTGGTAGGCAAAGTAATGGAAAGGGTACTGAGGGATAGGATTTATGAGTATCTGGAAAGACACTGCTTGATTAGGGACAGCCAGCACGGATTTGTGAAGGGTAGGTCTTGCCTTACAAAAGTCTTATTGAATTATTTGAGGAAGTGACCAAGCATGTGGATGAGGGTAGAGCAGTGGATGTAGTATACATGGATTTTAGTAAGGCAATTGATAAGGTTCCCCATGGTAGGCTTATGCGGAAAGTCAGGAGGCATGGGATAGAGGGAAATTTGGCCAGTTGGATAGAAAACTGGCTAACCGGTCGAAGTCAGAGAGTGGTGGTAGATGGTAAATATTCAGCCTGGAGTCCAGTTACAAGTGGAGTTCCGCAGGGATCATTTCTGGGTCCTCTGCTGTTTGTAATTTTTATTAATGACTTGGAAGAGGGAGTCGAAAGGTGGGTCAGTAAATTTGCAGATGATACGAAGATTGGTGGAGTTGTGGATAATGAAAGGGACTTAGATATGATGCAGAGCTGGGCTGAGGAGTGGCAGATGGAGTTCAACCCTGCCAAGTGTGAGGTTATCCATTTTGGAAGGACAATTAAGAATGCGGAATACAGGGTTAACGGTAGGGTTCTTCGTAAGGTGGAGGAGCAGAGGGATCTTGGGGTCTATGTTCATAGATCTTTGAAAGTTGCCACTCAGGTGGATAGAGCTTGTAAGAAGGCCTATGGTGTATTAGCGTTCATTAGCAGAGGGATTGAATTCAAGAGTCGTGAAGTGATGTTACAGCTGTACAGGACTTTGGTTAGGCCACATTTGGAGTACTGTGTGCAGTTCTGGTCACCTCACTTTAGGAAAGATGTGGAAATTTTGGAGAGGGTGCAGAGAAGATTTACCAGGATGTTGCCTGGAATGGAGAATAGGTCGTACGAGGATAGGTTGAGCGTGCTAGGCCTTTTCTCATTGGAACGGAGAAGGATGAGGGGTGACTTGATAGAGGTGTATAAGATGATCAGAGGAATAGATAGAGTAGACAATCAGAAACTTTTTCCCCGGGTACAACAGAGTGTTACAAGGGGACATAAATTTAAGGTGAAGGGTGGAAGGTATAGGGGAGATGTCAGGGGTGGGTTCTTTACCCAGAGTGTGGTGGGGGTATGGAATGCGCTGCCTGTGGGAGTGGGAGAGTCAGAATCATTGGCGAATTGGATAGGTACATGGATGGGTGCTTAAGCTAGGACAAATGTTCGGCACAACATCGTGGGCCGAAGGGCCTGTTCTGTGCTGTATTGTTCTATGTTCTATGTTCTATCCAAAAAAAAGGTTCTCTGTGCCGGATTAGGAAGGTAACTAGTTTTTTTTTAAATTTGTTATTTTTCAATAGACTCTTTGGGAATTCAGAATCGTGGGAATGGCGCTTTGGGCAGGTAAATGTTCCTCCTGCAGAATGTAGGAGATAAGGGTCACCACTAGTGCCCCTGCTGACTTAATTTGTGGAAAGAGCACCCAACACCTGTTCTTTGAAAACCACGTAAGGGAACTGCAGCAGGAGCTGGATCATTCGGGAGGCGAAGGTAGTCACATTTCAGGTACAAGAAAAAGGCAGACGGGTTACATTCAGGGGATGGAAAGGGAACCGGCAGACAGTGCAGGGATCTCCTGTGACCATTTCCCTCAATAACAAGTTTACCGTTTTGGATACTGTTGAGGGGGTTGACTTACCAGGGGTAAGCCATGGGGTACAGGTCTCTGGCACAGAGTCTGTCCCTGTTGCTCAGAAAGGAAGAGAGGAGAGGAGCAGAGCATTTGTCATTGGGGACTCCATAGTTAGGGGGACAGATCAGAGGTTCTGTGGAAACGAGAGAGACTTACGGTTGGTGTGTTGCCTCCCAGGTGCCAGAGTTTGTGATGTCTGAGATCGTATTTTTGGGATCCTTGAGGGGGAGGAGGAGCAGCCCCAAGTCGTGGCTGACATAGGTACTAACGACATAGATAGGAAAAGGGATTTAAGGCAGAAATTCAGGGAGCTGTGGTGGAAGCTTGGAGCTAGACAAACAGAGTTGTCATCTCTGGTTTGATGCCTGTGCCACATGCTTGTGAGCTGAGGAATAGAGAGAGAGAGGAGTTGAGCACGTGGCTACAGGGATGGTGCAGGAGGGAGGGTTCCGGATACCTGAAGATTTAGGGCTCATTCTGGGGTAGGTGGGACTTCCACAAACAGGATAGTCTACACCTGAACCAGGGCAGTACCAGTATCCTGGGGGGAAATTTACTAATGCTCTTCAGGAGGATTTAAACTAATTCAGCAGGGCGATGGGAACCTAAATTGTAGTTCCGGTGTCCAGGAGATTGAGAGTAGTGAGGTCAGAAATATGGTTTCAAAGTCGCCAGAGTTCACTGGCAAGTAGGATGATGGATTGAAGTGGGTCTAATTCAACACCAGGAGCATCTGGAATAAAGTGGGTGAACTTGCAGCATGGGTTGGTACCTGGGAATTCGATGTTGTGACCATTTCGGAGACATGGATGGAACAGGGACAGGAATGGTTGTTGCAGGTTCCGGGATTTAGATGTTTCAGTAAGAACAGAGAAGATGGTAAAAGAGGGGGAAGTGTGGCATTGTTAGTCAAGGAAAGTATTATGGTGACAAAAAGGACATTTGAGGACTTGTCTACTGAGACAGTATGGGCTAAGGTTAGAAACAGGAAAGGAGTGATCTCCCTGTTGGGAGTTTTCTACAGACTGCAGAATAGTTCCAGAAGTGTAGAGGACAGGATAGCAAAGATGATTCTGGAAAGGAGTGAGAGTAAAAGAGTAGTTGTTATGGCGTCTTTAAGTTGCCAAATATTGACTGGACATACAATAGTTTGAGTACTTTAGATGGGTCAGTTTTTGCCCAATGTGTGCAGGGGCTTCCTGACACAGTATATAGATGGGCCAATAAGGGGCGAGGCCACATTGGATTTGGTACTGGGTAATGAACCTGGCCAGGTGTTAAACTTGGAGGTAGGTGAGCACATTGGTAATAGTGACCACTATTCGGTTATTTTTACTTAAGCAATGGAAAAGGATAGATATATATACCGCAGGACACGAGTTCTCGCTGGGGGAAAGACAATTATGATGCGATTAGGCAAGATGTAAGATGGGGAAGGAAACTGCAGGGGATGGGTACAATTGAAGTGTGGAGCTGAATCAAGGAATAGCTACTGTGTGTACTTAATAAATATGTACCTGGCAGAGAGGAAGTGGTTGAGTGCGGGAACCATGGTTTACGAAAGAAGTTGAATCTCTTGTCAAGAGTAAGAAGGCGGCTTATGTTAGGGTGAGAAGTGAAGGCTCAGTGAGGGCGCTTGAAAGTTATAAGCTAGCCAGTGAAGACCTTAAGAGAGAACTAAGAAGAACCAGGAGGGAACATGAGAAATTGTTGGTGGATAGGACCAAGGAAAACCCTAAATTTTTCTATAGGTATATCAAGAACAAAAGAATGACTAGAATAAGATTTGGACCAATCAAGGACAATAGTGGGAAGTTGTGCATGGAGTCCGAGGAGATAGGAGAAGCGCTAAATAAATACTTTCTTGGTGTTTGCACTGGAAAAAGACAATGTTGTCAAGGAGAATACTGAGATACTGACTACTAGACTAGACAGGTTTGAGGTTCACGAGGAGGTAGTAGCAATTCTAGAAAGTGTAAAAATAGATAAATCCCTTGTGCCAGATGGGATTTATCCTAGGATTCTCTGGGAAGCCAGGGGGGAGATTGCAGTGCCTTTGCCTTTGAGTTTTATGTCATCATTATCTACAGGAATAGTACCAGAAGACTGGAGGATAACAAATGTTGTCCCCTTGTACGAGAAGGAAAGGAGACAACCCTGGTAATTATAGACGAGTGAGCCTTACTTCGGTCATGGGTAAATTGTTGGAAAAGGTTATAAGAAATAGGATTTATAATCGTTTTGAAAGGAATAAGTTGATTAGGGATAGTCAATATGATTTTGTGAAGGGTAGGTCATGCCTAACAAACCTTATTGAGTTCTTTTAGAAGGTGACCAAACAGGTGGATGAGGGTAAAGTGATTGATGTGGTTTTTATGTATTTCAGTAAGGGTTGTGATAAGGTTCACCAAAGTGGGCTATTGCACAAAATAAGGAGGCATGGGATTGATGGTGATTTAACGGTTCAGAAATTGACTAGTTGAAAGAAGTGGTGGTTGATGAGGAAGGTTTCATCCTGGAATTCAGTTACTCGTGATATACCGCAAGAATCTGTTTAGGGCCACTGCTGCTTGTCATTTTTATAAATGACAGAGATGAGGCCATAGGAGGATGTGTTAGTAAATTTGCGGATGACACCAAGGTTGGTGGAGTTGTGGATAGTGCTGAAGCATGTTGCAGGTTACAGAGGGACATTGATAAGCTGCAGAGCAGAGCTGAGAGGTGGCATATGGAGTTTAAAGTGGAAAAGTGTGAGGTGATTCACTTGGGAAGGAACAACAGGATTAAAGAGAACTGGGCTAATGGTAAAAGTCTTGGCAGTGTGGATGAGCAGAGAGATCTCAGTGTCCATGTACATAGCTGTCTGAAAGTTGCCACCCACATTGATAGATTTGTTCAGAAGGCATACAGTGTGTTAGCTTTGATTGGTAGAGGGTTTGAGTTTTGGAGCCATGAGGTCATGTTGCAGCTGTACAAAATTCTGGTGTGGCCGCACTTGGAATATTGTGTATAGTTCTGGTCACCGTATTTTAGGAAGGATGTGGAAGTTTTGGAAAGGATTCAGAGGCGATTTACTAGGGTGTTGCCTGGTATGGAGTGAAGGTCTTGTAAGGAAAGGCAGAAGGACTTGAGGCTGTTTTTCATTAGAGAGAAGAAGGTTGAGAGGTGACTTAATTGAGACATATAAGATAGTCAGAGGTTCAAATAGGGTGGACAGTGAGAGCCTTTTTTTCTCAGATGGTGATGGCTAGCACAAGGGGACATAGCTTTAAATTGAGGGGTGATAAATGTAGGGCAGATGTCAGAGGTAGTTTCTTTACTTAGAAGTAGCAGAGGAACACACTACCTGCAATAGTTGTAGACTTGCCAATTTTAAGAGCATTTAAATGGTCATTGGATAAACATATGAAGAAAAATGGAATAGTATAGGATAGATAGGCTTTCGATTGATTCCACAGGTCAGCGCAACATCGAGGGCCAAAGGGCCTGTACTGTGCTGTAATGTTCTGTGTTCTATGTTCTAAACTGTACACAATACTCCACATTCGAACAAAGCTTCCCCATTTTTGAACTCCAACCTATCAATAGAAGCCAAAATTCCAACTGCCTTATTAATTATTTGCTGGATCTACGTGCTCATTTTTGTTTGATGTACAAGAACACTCATACACTCTGTATTGCATATTTTTGGAGCCACTCTCCATTGATATAACAGTCTCCCTTTTCATTCATACTACCAAAATGTATGACCTCATACTTAGTTATACCAAACTCCATCTGCCAAGATTTTGCCCACGCATTCAACCTTATGTCCTCTTTACAACACACATTCCTACCTAATTTTGTATCATCAACTCTGGCTATTCTTCCAAGTCATTAATATAGATAGTAAATAATTGAGGTCCTATGGCTGATTCTTGGAGCGATCAACCAGTTTAATCTTTCCAATTTGAAAAAGACCCATTAATCCTGACTCTGTCTTTTGAATGTTAACTAATCCTCAATACATGCCAACATATTATCCTGGTACCATGATCTTCTATTTTGTTTAGCAACATTTTCTGTGACACCCTATCAAGGACGCAAAGAGGTCGCAATCAGATACAGGTTAACTGAGGGAAAATAATATTTCAGATTCTGTATAATGTGGAGAAAAATGAGTTTATTCACATTAGTCATGAGAAAAGAAAGCAGAATTTTGCTTTAAACGTGTGAAACTTGTAAATATTGGTGTTCAGGGGGCTTGTGAAAAGAAAATGTAGCATGTAGTTATGGCAAGCAATAAGGTTTGTGATAAGATGTTGGCATTTATTACCAGGAGGTTGAGTATAAGAATAAGGAACTCTGGCTAAGGTTATAAAGGACTTTGGTGAGATCACTCCTGGAGTAAATGTATCTATACTTAAAAGAAAGACTGATTTGAAGGTGGTGCAATTGATTGGTTCCTGGAATGGGAAGGTTTTCTGGTAAGAATCTGAGTAAATTGTTTCTATATTCTCTGGAGTTTAAAATAATGAGGTGATTTCATTGAAGCGTATAAGAGTTTGAAGGGCATGATAGAGTGGACAATAAGATGGTGTTCTCCAGGCAGAGGGGTTTTAGAACATGGCTACAGTCATAGAGTCATACAGATCTTTAGCACATAAAAGGCCCTTTGGATCCACACCATTCAAAAACAGCCACCTAACTATTTTAAAACAATTTTCAAGCACTTGTCCCATTGCATTAGTATGGAAAGTCGACATCTAAATACTTCTTAAATGTAATGAGGGTTTCAAAATGTCACACTGACATTAAAGAGACTATTGGCCCTGTCAACATTCCAGCAATAGAGGAGCACTCTAGAACCTTCCATACCTTTCGTCAAGCTATTACAATACACCTACAACATTGGTATCTACCCGACAATGTGGAAAATTAACCAAGTTTTTCCTGTACATAGGAAGCAGGAGGAAATGTGTTCAGGCTAATTACATACTCTCCTCCCTCCTCCCCACTACAGTCTACTCTTAATCACCAGTAAAATGATGGAGTATGTCATCAACAATGCTATCAACAAGCACTTGTTCAGGAATAACTGCTCACTGATGCCCAGTTTAGGTTCTACCAGGGCCACTCAGCACTTGACCTCATTACAGCTTTGTTTCAAACATAGGCAAAAGAGCTAAACTCCTGAGATGAGGTGAGAGTGTTTGCCCTTCGCCACATTATATTTGTTCTCTTCTGCTTTAACGCTGTCCCTGAATTCCGTGGTCAGCTATGGTTGTCTCACTCTCCCTTTAGTGTGTTTATTCTTCCTCGGGATGAATGTTATACTCTTGCACCAGACAGGAATTTAAAATTGTTGAAGTTCATCCATGCGTCTTTTAAATGTCTGCCACTGCCTATCCACTGTCAACCTCTTAATTATCCTGGGCCAGCTTATCCTAGCCAATACATGTGTCATTTCAACAAAAAGTTGGCTTTTTTAAAAGTTCAGGACCCTAGTTTCGGATTTTACTACATCACTCTCCATCTTATGGAAGAATTCTACCATATTACGGTCACTCTTCCCTAAAGGATCTTGCCCCAAAAGTTGCTAATTAATCCTCTGTAATTACACAGAGAGATGTGTGAGAAGTAAATGGACCTTTTTTCCCCCCAAATTGGGACTATTCTTTCAACTACCTCTTCTCTTTCCTTTCCTCCTTGTTAGAGTAAACATTCCCTGCTGCTAAACTTGAACTAATCTCTTTGGACAGATGCAATCCCATATCCTGTAATGCTCTGTCCAGTCTCATCTTGTTTGCAAAATACATCTCCTATTCACTCAATACCATTCAGGCCAAACTGCTGACCACTTAACTCCCCCTCCTAGATTTTCAGTTAGCTGATACTGTTAATTGCTCTGTCTCCTTATGTATTTTTTCCTAAACCATCTTTGATCCATCCATCATCCATCCATTGGTGTTTACCCTTCTCCTCAAAAAGAGGGTTGGGGGCCAGAGATGAGTATGGTGGCCATCACCAAGGAAAAGGTACTAGCAAATCCAGAAGCAAGTCACCTGGACCAGATGGGCTACAGTCTAGAGTTCTGAAGGAGATAGCTGAAGAGATAGTGAATGCCTTAATTGTGATCTTTCAGGTATTTCTGTAGTTAGGGAGGGTCCAGAGGATGGAAAAATTGCTAATGTAATCCCCTGTTTTAGAAGGAAGTAAGGCAAAAGACAAAAAAAAAAATGCCAATTAGCCTGACCTCAGTAGTTGGTAAGATTTTGAAGTCCATTGTGCTCAATGAGATTTCTGAATACTTGGAAGTGCATAGTAAAATAGGGCAAAATCAGCATGGTTTTATCAAAGGGAGGTGTCATGTCTGACAAATCTGTTAGAATTCTTTGAGGAGGTAACAAGCAGGTTAGACCAAAGAGAGCCAATGGATGTTATCTATATGGACTTCTAGAAGGCCTGTGATAAAGTGCTGCACAGGAGGCTTCTGAGTAAGACAAGGGCCCTTGGTATTAGAGGCAATGTACTAACATGGATAAAAGGTTATCTGTCTGGCAGAAAGCAGAGATTGGAGATAAAAGGGTCCTTTTTTGGATAGAAGCCAGTGTTTAGTGGTGTTCCATTAGGGTCAGTTTTGGGAACACAACTTTTCACTTTGTACATTCATGATCTGGATGAAGGAACTGAGAGCATTCTGGCTAAGTTTGAAAATGATACAAAGATTAGTGGAGGGGCACCTAGGTAGTATTGAGGAGGCGGGAGACCACAGAAAGATTTAGGTTAGGAGAATTGGCAAAGAAGTGGTAGATGAAATACAACTTGGGAAAGTGTGAGATCCCAATTTTCTAAATGGGGAGAAGGTTCAGAAGCTTGAAGTGTAAACGAACTTGGGAGTCCTTCTCTAGGTTTCTCTTAAGGTAATCTTATAGATTGAGTCAGTAGTTAGGAAGGTAAATACAATGTTGTCATTTATCTCAAGAGGACTTGAATATAACAGCAGGGGTGTACTTCTGAGGCTTTATAAAGCTCTGATTAGACCACATTTAGAATTTAGTGAACAATATTGAGCCCCATACTTCAGGAAGGATATATTGGCCCTAGAGTGGGTCCAGAAGAGAGTCACGAGAATGATCCCAGGAATGAAAGGCTTAACATTTGAACATCTGAGGTATGACTCTATGAGCTGAAAATATGTTACTGGAAAAGCACAGCAGGTCAGGCAGCATCCAAGGAACAGGAGAATCGACGTTTCGGGCATAAGCCCTTCTTCAGGAATATGACTCTAGGACTATACTCAATGGAGTTTAGAGGGATGAGGGAGGGATCTGATTGAAACTTACCGGATATTGAATGGCCTGGACAGAGTGGACGTTAGGAAGATGTTTCCATTGGCAGGAAAGATGAAGACCTGAGGGCACAACCTTAGAGTAAAACGAAAACCCTGTAGAACAGAGATAAGTAGCACATCTTTAGCCAGAGAGTGGTGAACCTGTAGAATTTATTGTCACAGAAGGTGGTAGAGGCCATTTAATTGATCAAAGGTAATGGGGAGAAAGCAGGAAAATGGGGTTGAAAACCTATCAGCCATGATTGAATAGTGGAGCAGACTCAATGGGCTGAATGGCCTAATTGTTGCTCCTATGTCTTATGGTCTTATAGAAGGTGGCTCAACTATGGCTAACAAGGGAAATCAGGGATTGTGTTTGCCAGAAAATGCTGCAAACCTGACGACTGGAAGAAATTTAAAATTCAACAGACAACAAAGGATTTAATTCAGAAGGGGAAAATAGAATACTAGAGTAAGCTTGCAGAAAACATAACAACGGACTCTACAAGCTTCTATGGATATGTGAAGTAAAAATAAACTGGTGAAGACTAATATGGTACCCTTACAGTTAGACTCGGCTGAATTCATAATGGACAACAAAGATATGGCAAACCAGTTGAACAAATACTTTGGATCTATCTTCACTAAGGAAGACACAAATAACCTTCTTGAAATGCTAGGGGACAGAGGGTTAAGCATGAAGGAGGAACTGAGGGAAATCCTTTTTAGTCAGGACTTGGTATTGGAGAAATTGATGGGATTAAAACTTGATCAGTCCCCAGAACCTAATGCTGTGCATCCCAGAATACTTAAGGAAGTGGCCCTAGAAATAGTGGATGCATTGGTGATCATTTTCAGCATTTGGTAGACTCTAGAAGAGTTCCAATGGACTGGATGGTAACTAATGTAACCCCGCTTTTCAAAAAGGAGGGAGTGAGAAAACAGGCTGGTTAGCCTGACATCGGTGATGGGGAAATGCTGGAGTCAATTACTAAGGATATAAGAAGTAAGCATTGGAAAGCAGTGACAGTTTTGGTCCTAGTCAGCATGGATTCACTAAGGGGAAATCATGCTTGACAAATCTTTTGGAAATTTTTGGGAATGTGACCAGTAGAGTGTACAAAGGTGAATCAGTGGATACTGTGATTCTGGACTTTCAAAAAGGCTTTTGACAAGGTCCCACACAAGAGATCTGTAAGTATAATTAAAACTCATGGTATTGGAAGTAATGTGTTGATTTGGATAGAAAACTGGTTGGCAGACAGGAAGCAGAGAGCTGGAATAAACAGGTCCTTTTCAGAGTCACCATTCAACAGAAATTTTCTCCCTAAATTGCTCTGCTCTTGACTTTTCTGTATTAAGATGATCCTTAAAATCTATTTCTCTGGTTAATATCTTGGTGTCTGACTTAATAGTCATTCTGTTCCATAATGTTTTAAATACTATAAATCTTGTTGAGTTTTTCTATTTTATATGCACTATATAAATATAAGTCATTGTAGAAATGGATATTATGTCAAAGACAATGTTTTTGTCCTACTAAAAGTTGCTATCATAATGCTTCCTTATTGATATTCTTAATATTTTAAAATTAGTTTCAATCCACTCTGATCAAAATAGTGCTTTAGATATACAGTGAGATAATAGTAATGTCACTAGACTAGTAATCTAGAGCCAAGGCTAATGTTCTGGGGACGTGAGTTAAAATTTCACAGGACAGATGGTAAAATTTGAATTCAATAAATCTGGACTTGACACCTAATCTAATGGTGATCACGTAACCATTGTCTCTTAGAGAAGTAAATCTGCTCTCCTTGCTTAGTGTGTCCTACATGTGATTGCAGATCCACAGCAATGGAGTCAACATTTAACTGTCTTCTGAAATGGCCTAGCAAGTCTCTTAGTTCAAGAGCAATTGAAGATGGACCACAAATGCTTACTTTACGATCAACACCCAAATTCCAAACAAGAAAATAAAATGACTGGACTAATCAAATTAGCAAGGCTGGTCTGGCTTTGTCGAATATATTTGTGACAGGTTTCTGAAAAAAGAAATTGTGAATGCAAATAACCCATTCTTGCTCCTATTTCATGTTCTTGTATTCTTGTGTGTTCTTGTCTCTAATGTGTAACTAAGTCACGAAACGTGCAGACACTTGTTTTATTCATCAACTTGTCAGTTATCGTGTGGCTGAACAGCTGAGAGGATTCATTGAAATCCTTTCATCAGATCCCACAATTAGGATAGTTTTTTGGCCATTATTATGAGCAGAAATGGAAGTTGATGGGCACTGAATTCTATGCCATCATCCTGCTGGCTAGTTTTGGAGTTCCACTGTGTCCCTAGGTTCTTTGGAAGGTTGGTTGTGAGAGCTGGTGTTGCAGGGTAACATTCACACTGTGGTGGATAGCCTTTCAAGCTAATTAAATGTCCATTGTTGGAAGCTTTCTGTGTTGTTGCTCCCTGCATATCAGAAAAGGAAGACTTAAAGCACGCTGCATACTATCTCACTATAGTCTAACTCTTTGATTGAATTCAAAGTATTTGAAAAATGGAAAGCCATTTACAATATGATGGAATCAATTATTTTTTGGTGTGTGCAATTTGTGCTATAAGGCAGCACACTGTGAATAATGTAATTGTCAGGAAACTGAAAGTTTCAAGGGGTTGTTGCACTTGGTTCTGCCTAGCATAGAAATAGAGCTTTTGTTAGTTTATTTTTAATAGTCCCTCCAAACACATTTAAAGAGAGCAGTTCAAACTCCGGAAAGGACCGGTGATATGCTACGCTGTATGCCTAGGAAGGCAACTGAACTGCACTGGTTCAATGTAGGTTCCACTGGGAGAAGACCCAAGAGCAGTTGGATAGCACTGTGGAGTTGGTGGTTAGAAAAGTCCAAAAAGCTGTTGAGATTAGAACTCACCAAAAAAATCCAGGTGCAGTATGAGCTTAGTGATGGGCCATGGTTGATCTGCCCTATCAACAATTGAAGGCACTTAAATGGCCAATGACTGATCATTTAATGGCCTTATCCCACCAACTCTGAAATTAAGCCAGCTATATTTGGGCTTGTCACCATGTGGCATACGTAACAGGTGGCGGGTTGTGAGTATCCCTCAACCATAGGTAATCAGGGACCATCTTGTAGTACAGAGGAGTAATGCCCCTATCTCTGGATCAAGATGGCATGGATTCAAGTACAATCTGCTCCATAGATGTGTACTAACATCTCTGGTCTGGTTAATTAGAAAAAATAGTTTTATTTTGAAAGATCAAATGTAATCAGTGATCAAACGTTTGGACATTAGAAAGCAAATTATGAGAGTCAACTGCCTTCCTTTTTTCTAACCACCTTACTACCCTTCTCCCATCCTGTGAAACCACCCCAATCCCCTTTCTTTACCTGGTCTTCCATGAGCCTGAGATTCCACTGATTATTATTATGGCAGTAACCACAGCTACCTCAATGGCACTGTTGAACATAAGCCACTGGACTCTGGCTGGTAGCTATTGTTAGGTTGGTTAGTAAGGTTAGGTCACATGGGAGAGCTAGCCAACTGGATACAAAATTGGCTTAACGGTAGGAGACAGAGGATGTTGTTTTGACTGGAGGCCTTTGACCTGCAGTGTGCCACAAGATTCGGTGCTGGTCCATTGTTGTTTGTCATTTATATAAACAATTTGAGTGAGAATATAGGAGGCATGGTCAGTAAATTTGCAGATGACTCCAAAATTGGTGTTATAGTGAACAGCGAAGAAAGTTATCTAGGAGTAAAATGGGATCTTGATGATGGAGTTTAATGTAGATAAATATGAGGTCATATAATCATAGAGATGTACAGAATGGAAACAGACCCTTCGGTCCAACCCATCCATGCCGACCAGATATCGCAACCCAATCTAGTCCCACCTGCCGGTACCCGGCCCATATATCTCCAAACCCTTCCTATTCATATACCCATCCAAATGCCTTTTAAATGGTGCAATTGTGCCAGCCTTCACCACTTCCTCTGGCAGCCCATTCCATACACGTACCACCCTCTGTGTGAAAGACTTGCCCCTTAGGTCTCTTTTATATCTTTCCCCTCTCACTCTAGACCTATGCCTTCTAGTTCTGGACTCCCCAACCCCAGGGAAAAGATTTTGTATATTTATCATATTGCCCCTTATGATTTTGTAAACTTCTATAAGGTCATCCTTCAGCCTCCGGCGCTCCAGGGAAAAAGTCCCAGCCTGTTTAGCCTCTCCCTATAGCTCAAATCCTCTAACCCTGGCAACATTCTTGTAAATCTTTTCTGAACCCTTTCAAGTTTCACAACATCTTTCCGATAGGAACGAGACCAGAATTGCACACAATATTCCAACAGTGGCCTAACCAATGTCCTGCACAGCCGCAACATGACCTCCCAACTCCTGTATTCAATACTCTGACCAAAAAAAGAAAGCATACCAAACGCCGTCTTCACTATCCTATCTACCTGCAACTCCACTTTCAAGGAGCTATGAACCTGCACTCCAAGGTCTCTTTGTTCAGCAACACTCCCTTGGGCCTTACCATTAAGAGTATATGTCCTGCTAAGATTTGCTTTCCCAAAATGCAGCACCTCGCATTTATCTGAATTAAACCCCATCTGCCATTTCTCAGCCCATTGGCCCATCTGGTCCAGATCCTGTTGTAATCTGAGTTAACCCTCTTCGCTGTCCACTACACCTCCAATTTTGGTGTCATCTGCAAACTTACTAACTGTACCTCTTATGCTCGCATCCAAATCATTTATGTAAATGACAAAACGTAGAGGACCCAGCACCGATCCTTGTGGCACTCCACTTGTCACAGGCCTCCAGTCTGAAAAACAACCCTCCACCACCACCTTCTGTCTTCTACCTTTGAGCCAGTTCTGTATCCATTTGGCTAGTTCTCCCTGTATTCCATGGGATCTAACCTTGCTTACCAGTGTCGCATTGGGAACCTTGTTGAATGCCTTAGTAAGTCCATATAGATCACATCTACTGCTCTGCCCTCATCAATCCTCTGTTATTTCTTCAAAAAAGTCAATCAAGTTTTTGTGACATGATTTCCTACACACAAAGCCATGTTGACTATCCCTAATTAGTCTTTGCCTTTCCAAATACATGTACATCCTTTCCCTCAGGATTCCCTCCAACAACTTGCCCACCACCAAAATCAGGCTCAATTGTCTATAGTTCCCTGGCTTGTCCTACTACCCTTCTTAAATAGTGGCACGACGTTAGCCAACCTCCAGTTTTCCGGCACTTCACCTGTGACTATCGATGATACAAATATCTCAGCAAGAGGCCCAGCAATCACCTCTCTAGCTTCCCACAGAGGTCTCGGATACACCTGATCAGATCCTGGGATTTATCCACCTTTATGCGTTTCAAGACATCCAGCACTTCCTCCTCTGCAATATGGGCATTTTGCAATATGTCACCATCTATTTCTCAACAATCAACATCTTCCACATCCTTTTCCACAGTGAATACTGATACAAAATACTTGTTTAGTATCTCCCCCATTTTCTGCAGCTCCACACAAAGGCTGCCTTGTTGATCTTTGAGGGGCCCTATTCTCACCCTAGTTACCCTTTTGTCCTTAATGTATTAGTAAAAACGTTTTGGATTCTTCTTAATTCTATTTGCTAAATCTATCTCATGTCCCCTTTTTGCCCTCCTGATTCCCCTCTTAAGTATACTCCTACTGCCTTTATACTCTCCACAGATTCACTCGACTTATCCTGTCTAGACCTTACATATGCTTCCTTCTTTTTCTTAACCAAATCCTCAATTTCTTTAGTCATCCAGAATTCCCTATACCTACCAGCCTTTCCTTTCACCCTAACAGGAATACACTTTCTCTGAATTCCCGTTATCTCATTTCTGAAGGCTTCCCATTTTCCAGCCGTCCCTTTACCTGTGAACATCTGCCCCCAATTAGCTTTTGAAAGTTCTTGCCTAATACCGTCAAAATTGGCCTTTCTCCAATTTAGAACTTCAACTTTTAGATCTGGTCTATCCTTTTCCATCACTATTTTAAATCCAATGGAATTATGGTCACTGGCCCCAAAGTGCCCCCCCTACTGACACCACTGTCACCTGCCCTGCCTTATTTCCCAAGGTTTTGCACCTTCTCTAGTAGATACATCCACATACTGAAACAGAAAATTTTCTTGTACACACTTAACAAATTCCTCTCCATCTAAACCTTTAACACTATGGCAGTCCCAGCGTATGTTTAGAAAGTTAAAATCCCCTACAGATAGCTGAGATCTCCTTACAAGTTTGTTTCTCAGTTTCCCTCTGACTATTAGGAGGTCTATAATACAATCCCAATATTTTTTATTTCTCAGTTCCACCCAAATAACTTCCCTGGATATATTTCCAGGAATATCCTCCCTCAGCACAGCTGTAATGCTATCCCTTATCAAAAACACCACTACCCCTCCTCTCTTTCCTCCCTTTCTATCCTTCCTGTAGCATTTGTATCCTGGAACATTAAACTGCCAGTCCTGCCCATCCCTGAGCCATGTTTCTGTCATTGCCAAGATATACCAGTCCCAAGTTCCTCACCATGCCCTGAGTTCATCTTCCTTCCCGGTTAAGCCCCTTACATTGAAATAAATCCAGTTTAATTTATTAGTCCTACCTTGTCCATGCCTGCCCTGACTGTTTGACTCGCTCCTGTTCTCAACTGTACCAGTCTCAGATTGATCTCCTTCCTCACTATCTCCCTGGCTCCCACCCACCCCACCCCCCCCCCCCCCCCCCCACCTTACTAGTTTAAATCCTCCAGAGCAGCCCTAGCAAATCTCCCAGCCAGTATATTAGTATCCTTTCAATTTAGGTGCAATCCGTCCTTCTTGTACAGGTCACTTCTACCCCAAAAGAGATTCCAATGATCCAAAAATGTGAATCCTTCTCCCGTACACCAGCTCCTCAGCCATGCATTCATCTGCTCTATCCTCCTATTCCTGCCCTCACTAGCTCGTAGCACCAGGAGTAATCCAGATATTACTACTCTCAAGGACATCCTTTTTAAATTCCTGCCTAACTCTCTGTAATTTCCCTTCAGAATCTCAACCTTTCCCCTTTTTATATCGTTGGTTCCAATGTGGGCAATGACCTCTTGCTGGCCTCTCTTCCCCGTGAGAACATTCTGCACTCTCTCTGAGACAGCCTTAATCCTGGCACCAGGGAAGCAACACACCATTCTGATTTTTCGCTGCTGGCCACAGAAACGTCTGCCTGTACCTCGGACTAGAGAATCCCCTAACACAATTGATCTCTTGGAACCCGACGTACCCCTCATAACATTAGAGCCAGTCTCAATACCACAAACTTGGCTGTTCGTGCTACGTTCCCCTGAGAATCCATCACCCCCTACATTTTCCAAAACAGCATACTTGTTTGAAATGGGTACAGCCACAGAAGACTCCTGCACTAGCTGCCTCCCTCTCTTTCCTTTTCTGGAGTTAACCCATCTATGTGACTGTATCTGAGGTGTTGCAATTTGATATGACAAACCAGGGCCGGATTTACAGTTAATGGGAGGGCCCTGGGGAGTGTTGTCGAAAAGAGAAACCCAGAGTTATAGATACATAGATAGTTGAAAGTAGCATCACAGTTAGACAGGAAGGTGAAGAAACCGTTTGGCATGCTTGCCTTCATTGGTCAGAGCATTGAGTACAGGAGTTGGGATATCTTGTTACGGCTGTAGAAAACATTGGTGAGGCCACTTTTGGAGTACTGAGTACAATTGTGGTTGCCCTGCTATAGGAAGGATGTTATTAAAATGGAACGGATGCAAAAAGGATTTACAAGGATGTTACCAAGATTAGAAAGTTTGAGTTATAAGGAGAGGCTGGATAGGTTGGGATTTTTCACTTGGAGCTTTGGAGGTTGAGATGTGGGCTTATAGAGATTTATAACATCATGAGGAACATAGATAAGGTGAATAGCCAAGTCTTTTCCCCAGGGTAGAGGAGTTCAAAACAAGAAGGCATAGGTTTACAGTGAGAGGAGAAAGATTTAAAAGGGACCTGAGGGGCAACTATTCCACACAGAGCGTGGTGCATATAATGAATGAGCTGCCAGAGGAAGTGGTAGAGGTGGGTATAATCACAACATTTAAAAGACATTTGGACAGGTACATGGATAGGAAAGGTTTAGAAGGAATTGGCCAAATGCAGGCAATCCAGACCAGTTCAGTTTAGAAAACCTGGTCAGCTTGGATGAGTTGGACTGAAGGGTTAGATTCTGTGCTGTGTGATTCTGACTCTATATGCACTGTGTTAAAAATCACACAAAACCAGGTCCAACAGGTTGATTTGGAAGTACTATCTTTTGGAGCGCTGCTTCTTCATCGGGTAACTGTGGAGCAGGATCATAAAACACAGAATTTATAGCAAACATTTAGTGTCATGCAACTGAAATGATACATTGAACAAAGCTACATTGCTGTTGAGTCTTTCATCTTTTAGAATGGCTTGCAGGTTTCAGTTCATTAATGTGTAAATCCCAGAACTTCTTTGAAGTCACATTCTTGAGATAACTTAAGGTTTTATAAAAAAAAATAACAACTCAGTTCAGATATTGCATTAAAGGTGTGAAGTTAGAGTCTGCCTGTATCCCAATCTTGAGTCAAACTGGTTCTATTTCCAAATTAGGAATTCATAAAATATTACATGGATTGACTGCCTATATTGACTGCCTGCAGATTCAGTGCTTGAGCAAAATAGAGTGTATCTGCAAATCTAATTCTGCAAATGCAAATTTATTCCATAGACTTATTGTGTGTGCGTGGATGAGAGAGAATGTGAGGGTGAGTATGCGTGGGAGAGTATGTGTTTGCATGTGTGCATGCTTGGTAAAGTGTGTTTGAGTGTGATGGAGTATAAGCCTGTGAGAGTGTTTGTGCTTGGGTGTGAGTGTTGGGGGGAGGAGGGGGATTGTTTGAGAGAGAGTGTGTTTCTGAGAGAGGGTCTGCGTGAGTGTGTGAGTATGTAAGTGTGTGTGTGCGTATGTGTGTGAGAGAGAGTGCATAGTGTAGTGGGATCACCTGTCGTGTGACATGAACCCAAGATCCCAGTTGAGGCATCTGGGAGGTAGGACAGAATGGCTGAAGGAGCTGCACAAAATGGCTTCTGCATTGTTAAACTGCACAGAACCAGACAGAAACAAGAAACTGCAGGCTGATGTAGATCTGATTGATTGCAGAAGTAAGGGTTTAACCCTAACCATAAGGCAGATCAAAAACAATTCTAAGAACAGGTTGTTTACACAAAATCATGGTAGGCTAAGACAGTACGCATGAAGGCTTTATGCTATTTTATTGGTTGTTACCAAGCGATTATGCTTCATGCCTGCCCATGAACAATGTATATGAGCCCTATGCAAACTCTGTAAGTGGTCGGATTCTTTTGGTGGTCTCGGAGAATTTCTGGGCTGATCAAAGTCTCCCGACCCCAGCCGTATAAAAGAATAAACGAATGCTTGTGTGATTGACAAAGAGTCATTTACAGGTGTGTTTATTGACCAATCGTGGAACTGAGAGACCCCCCCAGGGGTTCAGTTCCTCACTCATGGGTTCCCAACTTAGCTATCAGCCACTGCTCGGTCACTCAGCATTGTTGCTATCCCGAAGTACACCTTGGAAGATGGTCACACAAAGATCTGAGGCCAAATGTCTCTGCTGAAGTGTTCCCTGACTGGGAGGGAACATCCCTGTCTGGCGATTGTTGCATAGTGTCCATCCATCCATTCTCATAGCATCTGCTTGGTCTCGCCAATGTACTATGCCTCGGGGCATCCTTGCATGCAGTGTATGAAATGGACAACATTGGCCAAGTCACATGAGTACCTGCCGCGTACATGGTGGGCAGTGTCCCCACATGTAAAGATAGCATCCATGGCGACATTTTGACATATCTTGCAGAGATTGCCATGACAGGGTTATTTAGTGTTGTGGTCCATGTTGTCCTGAAGGCTGGGCAGTTTGCTGTGAACAATGGTCTGTTTAAGGTTTGGCGGTTGTTTAAAGGCAAGAAGTGGAGGCATAGGGAAGGTCTTGGTGAGGTGCTCATCCTCATCGAGAATGTATTGCAGGCTGTGAAGAACATAATGTAGTTTCTTCACTCCCAGGAAGTACTGGATAATGAAGAGTAACATATTGGTTGCATCCCATGTCTGTCTCCTGAAGAGGTCATTACAGTTTCTCGCTGTGACACGTCAGAACTGGCGATCGATGGGTTGAACAACATACCCATCCTTGAGCATGTCTGTCGAGTCCCTCCTCATCTGAACAGATCCTGTGTATGTGTCGGGCTTGTCTATAGGGGATGGCTGTTTGAATATTTTTGTGGTGGAAGCTAGAGAAGTGCAGCATTGTGAAGTAATCCATGAGTTTGCAGTAAAATGAGGTACTGAGGTACCCATCCTTGACGTGTTATAGTTGATAGCACTTCTTAGGGATGACCAGGAGACGCAGAGAATTCCTCAAGATGATAAGCCTTTATTTGCAAACAAAACCTGTGGCCATCAGAGAAGCCAACTCTGAAAGCCCCCTAACAGCGAGACTACTCTAAAATTATGTTGTTCTAAAAGGCACGCCCTATCCCCATTACATTAGCATAACCAATCGCACTAAGCCTACATTACATCCCCTTAACCAATCAGACTGCCACAATTGTCTTCTGGATTGCTGCAGAATCTCATGTTGTGCCGTGGTCATCTTTCTTCACTTTTTGTCACCTGACAGACTGCAGACACGCAAGGCTGACTCAAGCACACATCCCAGACCTTACACTTACGTAACAGCCCGACCTATATTACTTTGTCGTCATGTATTCATATTTACCATAGATGGAGATGTGTATGTCCAAGAATGAGAGGGATAGTAAAAAGTAGTCCATGGTAAGTCTGATAATGGGATGAAATTTGTTGATGTCATTGTATAGTTGTTTCAGTGGCTCCTCACTATGGGTATAGAGGAAGAAAATGTCATCAATATATCTGGTGTATAATGCTGGTTGGAGGTCCTGTGCAGCAAAGAAGTCTTGTTCGAACTTGTGCATGAACATGTTGGCATATTGGGGTGCAGATCTGGTCCCCATGGTGTTGTGTGTGTCAGGAGGAAGAACTGGTTGTCAAAGGTGAAAACGTTGTGATCGAGATGAAGTGCATGAGTTGTAGGATGGTGCTCAGAGATTGGTATTGAGCCCTGAGGTTGTTGCAGCGATGCTGTTATCGTGGGGGATGCTGGTGTAGAGTGTTGAAACAACCATTGTGATGAGGAATGTTCCCAGTTCGACTAGTCCTTGGTCTAGTCTTTAAGAAATCTGTAGTGTTGCGACAGAAGCTGGGGTTCCTCTGTATAATGGAATTCAAGATGCCCTCGACATAGCCAGAAAGGTTCTCACACAAAATCCTATTGCCTGATACGATGGAAGTCCAGGTGCATTGGCTTTGTGTATCTTTGGAAGGCAGCAGAAGTCCCCAATGTGAGAAGTACATGAGATGAGAATGTGAAGAGAACTCTGAAGGACTGGATCAAAAATCTTGATCATGTGTTTATTTCATGGGTGTGCTCTTTGGTCGGATCGGCCGATAGTTGCCTGTAGTGTTCCTGGTTGTGCACTTATCCATACATTTCCTTGCAGTAGTCCATTCTTTCTGGACGACGATGGCTCCTCCTTTATCTTACTGTTGTGACGATAATGTTGTGATTGGTTTTGAGCATGGATGGCATTGCATTGTGATTGGGTGACGTTTTGCTACATCTTGTGGGTGCGCCTGATGAATCTGGCATTTACACATTTCCTAACAGTTTAAGCATATCTGTCCAGCCCAGTGCAACGTCCCTCCGGAAGGGTCCAACTTGACTCCATCTTTGGTCACTCCACTACGGATCTCTCTGTTCCAGTTCGTCAGTTGGCTCATTGTGATTGCTGCTGAATCTTGGAAGAATTCCCCGAATCTCATTCATCTGATGGATTCCTCTGTGTCTGCTGCAAGACAAATAGGGTCCATTTTGGTGGTGGGGCAGAAATTGACCCCTCGGCTGAGAACTTCAATCTCTTCCCGTTGAAGGCTGTAGTCCAATAAGTTAACGATCGATTTCCCTGTAGTGATAACGTTTTCAACTGTGGTGCCAGGGAGGGCTTGGCTACTGCTGGTTGTGATGCCAAGTTTCTATATGACTGCACAGTGATATCAACAAGTTTCATCCCACCAAGAGACTTGCCATGGACTACTCTTCAGTACCTATTTCATTCTTGGATACATGCGTCTCCATCAACGAGAGGCACCTCAGTTCCTCACTCTACCACAAACCCACGGACAACCTCATGACGCTGCACTTCTCTAGCTTCCACCTTAAACATATTAAAACAGCAATCCCTATGGACAAGCTCTGCGCAAACACAGGATCTGTTCAGATGAGGAGGAATGCAACAGACACAAGAAGGTGCTCAAGGTTGCCCTCATAAGAACAGCGTACAATGCTCAACTCATCAATCACCAGTTGTGAGGTGCCACAGCAAGAACTGTAATGACCTTCTCAGGAGACAGACACGGGATGCAATCAAAGGGTACCCTTCATTGTCCAGTACTTACTGGAGTGGAGAAACTGCGCCATGTTCTCTGCAGCCTGCAACACATTCTCAATGAGGATGAGCACCTCTCCAAGACCTTCCCTATGCCTCCACTTCTTGCCTTTAAACAACCGCCAAACCGTAAACAGACCATTGTTCACAGCAAACTGCCCAGCCTTCAGGACAACATGGACCACAACACTGTAAAACCCTGTCATGGCAACCCCTGCAAGACGTGTCAGTGTGTTGACATGGATACCACTGTTACATGTGGGGATACCATACACCAGGTATGCGGCAGGTACTCTTGTGACTCAGCTAGCATTGTCGATCTCATATGCTGCAGGCAAGGATGCTCCCAGGCATGTTACATTGGCGAGACCAAGCATGCTACAACTACGAATGAATGGACACCGCACATCAATCCCAGACAGGGGAGCTCCCTCCCAGTCAGAGAACACTTCAGCAGTCAGGAACATTCGGCCTCGGATCTTTGGGTGATCATTTTCCAAGATGGACTTAGGGATATGCAACAATGTAGAGTGGCCAAGCAGAGGATGATAGCCAAGTTGGGAACCTATTTGGACAGCCTGAACTGGGACCTTGGGTTCATGTCATGCTATAGATGACCCCACTACACTATACACTTTCTCATACACGCACGCACACACATACATACACACACACACTTACATACTCACGCAGACCCTCTTTCATACAGGCACTCTCTCGCATACACACATACATACACTCATGTACACACTCACACTTCCTGCCTTTCATGCACATACATACACATAATAAATGTGTAGGATGATTTGCATTTGCAGAATTATATTTATAGATACATTCTATTTTGCTCAAAAATGCTCAATCTGCAGGCAATCAATGCAGACCATCAATCCATGTAATATTTTATAAATTCCTAATTTGAAAATAGAACCAGTTTGACTCAAAATAGGGATACAGGCATACTCTAACCTCACACCTTTAATGCAATGTCTGAGCTGAGATGTCACCTTTTCTTCTAAAACCTTAAGTTATTGCGAAATGTGACTTCAAAGAAGTTTTGGGATTTACGTATTAATGAACTGAAGTCTGGAAGCCATTCTAAAAGATAAAAAACTTAATGGCATTCTAGCTTTGTACAATACGTCATTTCAGTTGCCTAACACTATAATCTTTTGCTATAAATTTTGTGTTTTATGATCCTGCTCCATAGCTACCTAATGAAGGAACAGCATTCTGAAAGCTAGTACCTCCGAATACACCTGTTGGACTATAACCTGGTGTTGTGTGATTTTTAACTTTGTCCACCGCAGTCCAACACTGGGTCCGCAACATCTATGTGCACTGATAGAAGAGATGCTGAAAAATAATATGTTGTCAGTGTGGAAATGTATTATCATCCAGTAGGAACTGTGAGAGATGTGTAATGATGCTGCTCCTTTAACAACATTATGGTGCCCTTAGCTGTTTTCTTTTTCAGAGAGGTCGTTAAGAGACACAGACTCCAAAAAGTATAAGCTTGAAGGGGTTTAGGGCCAGTTTGATTATAACTAAAAGATACTGCCTCAGGCAAAAGACTTTCAAGTTTAAAAAAACGCTTGTACAATGAAAGAGGAATAGCCAGTTCTCCCAGCTCAGTTTTTCTCTGGTTTGATTTGGTTTTTGGGCGGTCTGTCTATTCACTGAAAGCAGTCAGGCAGTTGTTAAGCTGCTGGACCCAAAGAATCAGATCCATGCTGAACCTCTCTCTCTGACATCTCTCCTGTAAGACCCTGTGCCAAAAAGGTGTTTATGGGGATTGTTGCAAGTATTGTGAACAGTAGCGGGGGTAGTCTGTTGGGTGTTCGGATAGGATAAATTAATCTCTATTCTATTCTATTTTGCTTGTGTTTCATACAGTAATCTTGTAAATAAATTCTGTTTTGTTTAAGACAAGTGGTTTTACCATCTGTATCTCTCCTGGAATATCTGTGTTATAGCTGCTTAAAACAACTAGCAAACTTAGGGCCTGGGCTACTTTCTTCAAATGTTTTGAGGGGGTCCCTCCTCGTCGACAACAGGTGCATGAGATATAATAGAACTAGGGATTAGGTGATGATTATACATAGATTAATTGAGTATAACTAATAATATTTAGAAATGTGAATAAGTAATCAGTTTTGGGGGAGTTCCTGGACTTAAATCATCCTGCAATAAAGGTTAGTTTCGATTAGCCTTCCTAATAGCTTGTGGTACTTGAATGTTAGCCTTCATTGACGTGTCGATAGAGGTACCCAGGTACCTTTATAATCAACATGTTCCAACGTTTTACCACTTGCACATCTGTTTCTCCTATCAAAGTAGATAACCTTATATTTTTCCACACTATATTTCATCTGCCAGTTCTTGCCCATTCACTGTCTGACCAAGTCCTCCTGAAGTCACTTGCTCTTTTCCTCACAATACACATTCGCACTTAGCTTTGTATCATCTGCAAAATTGTAAATATTGCATTTGTTTCCCAACTCCAAATTATTGACATATATTGTGACTAGTTGGGACTTATGACTCAAGTCTCTGCAGTACCCACAAGCTGCTAACATGAAAATAACACATTCATTCCTACTCTCTATTTTCAGTCTTAGTTAATTATTAATCCTTACCTGTGCATTACCTCCTATCCCATGTGTTTTACATTTTCTAATCAGCCTTTAGTAAGAAATTATCTAAAGCTAATGAAAACCTGAATGTACTACATCTTTTAGCTCTCCCTCATCACTTTTGTTAGTAATGTCTTCCTGTTACGACACAATAGTGAACCCCTCTGTTAATTAAGCTAAACACCCAGAAAAGCTCACCTCCCCTCATAATCTGTTAAAGTCTGACTGACAGAGAACTCCCTAATTCTACTATTTAAAGAAAATAGTATCAGTTTATTCTTTAACTCTAAAAGTGAACATTATACAACAACTCTTCACAATTCTAAGCTCCCCTTTCTCTTAATTGCTTATTACCTTCCTCCAAATCTATAACATTATACTGTCTCAATAAAACACTTATTACAATTACATCAACTTCATTTCACATCCACACAGCTGTTGGCATCTTCGGTGTCTGTCTGCTTCCTGCTAAAGATCTCCCTTGGTCATCTTCTTTCTTTTTACTGCGAATATGTTTCATATGAAAAGGTACCTTTAATAGAGTGTTTCCTAATTTCTTGGATAAGTGTTGGTGGCAGTTCCTCTGTCTACAATCTTCAAAATGCTTGCATTTTTATATCCCTAACATTGGATTGTCTTATTGGTTTGATGTTGGCAAATAATAAATTCAAGCTCGATTGGGTTTTAGTATCCTGGGGCATAATTTAAACTGATTACATTCAAATTGTTTTCAAAACAGCAACCAACTCAGGTATCCATTTCACAGCCAAATGTTACATATTTTCAATTTTCCAGCACATTCAGAGACTGTCATCTAGTCATATCACACAGGAGCTTGTAAGCTCTCAGTTCTAAACAGCATTCACTCTCTCTTAAAGGTACAGTACATGCCTTCAACTTTGCAAAACTTCCAAATGTTCAAGTTTGTCAAACATGATTTTCCATTTGCAAGCCCATGTTGAATATGCCAAAGTAGATCATTATCAACCAGGTATCTAGTTATCCCATCCTTTATAAAATATTCTAGCATTTTCCCTAACACTGATTCAAGACTAACAGGCCTGCAGTTCTGTTTTCTCTAATTTCTACCCTCATGCATTCATAAATTCTCCTATTCAAATTTAACACCTTTCCTTCAAATCAAACTACATCACTTTTAAACGTAAGGTAAAATTCTATCATTGTAGTCATTCAAAAAAAGCTTTTTTCACAAAAAAATTCTTAATTAGAATAAAACAAAGAACTGGATGCTGATGATTGGGAACAAAGACAAAAATTGATAGAGAAACAGAGATCTGGCAATATCTGAGGAGAGAAAGCACAGTTACCGTTTTGAGTCCAGTGACCCTTCTTCAGAATGGTTCTAGATTCTATTTCCCATGTCTTTCAGTCTCCCCAACATCATTTCAACCTTCCGTTACCAACTTTACTTCCTTCTTATTTACGTATTATCTCAGGGTTCCCAGTCCCCCTGACAAGCTAGCTTAAACTCACCCGAACAGCACCAGCAAATTTTGCTGCAAGGATATCTGTCAGAATGTTGTGTGTAATCCATCCAGCTTGTACTAGTCCCACCTGCCCCAGAGAGGGGCCCAATTCCTCTGAAATCTGATGCCCTCCCTGTTACACTAGTTCTCCAGCCTCGTATTAACTTGATCAATCTTCCTGCTCTTATGTTCATTAGCATGTGGCACTGAGAGCAAACCTGAAATTACTGTTCTTGAGTTCTTGCTTTTTAATTTCCTTCCTAACTCCCTGAAAACTGCCTTCAAGACCTCATCACTCTTCCTACCTACATCATTGGTACAAATATGGACTTCTGGCTGACCCAAACTACACTAGAAAGAAGTCCTGCATCCATCTTGACCTGGCACTAGGGAGGGAACACCATCTTGGAGTTTCATGCCACAGAAGCACCTATTTCATCCCCTTAATATGGAATCCTTAACATTTGCTGTTCCATTCTTCTTCTTCCCCTGTACAACTGAGCTGCCTACAGTTCCACAGACTTCGCTCTGGCTGTAGTCCCTGGAAGAATTATTGCCCTCACACATTTCCAAATTGGAATAGCGATTAACTACCTGGTTTTCTTAACTGCCTGATAGTCACCCATTGTCCTTCTGCCTTTATGCTTTTAAGCTGAAATATAACTGCCTCACTATATCCACGTAGTTCTCTGCCTCATACAGGAGAGACTGCATCTGCTGCTCAAGTTCCAAAACCTGGAGCTCAAGCTTGTGCTGATGATTACATTTCTGCAGCTATGTTCCTGGAGCTCAAGCTTGTGCTGATGATTACATTTCTGCAGCTATGTTTGTCTAGGACACATTGTATGTCCAAGACTTCATATATACCGCAGAATCTGCACTCCCCTAGACCTGCTTTCCCATACTCTACAACTATTTATTACACTTGCAATGAAAACTTTACAAGCTAATTCTCAGAAAAAAATGGAGAAGAAAATTCAAGAGTCATTAGGACTATAAGAAATAGGGACAAGAGTAAGCTATTCAGCGCCTCATGTATACTCCACCATTCAGTAGGATCAAGCTAATCTGACATTCCTAATATCTACTTTTCCCTGCATTTTCCCCCTTGATGCCCCAACAGATCAAGGACTTATCTATCCCAGCCTTAAATATACATAAAGACAGTGCCCTTAACAGTTCTCTGTCACAAGGAACTCCAAAGACTCTGAGTGTTAAGCTTCTGGGAGTGGTCAACCACAACAAGCTTTCTTGGGTTCTTCATGTGGACGCACTGGTTACAAAGGCCCAACAACGTTTCTTCCTCCTGAGGCAGCTGAGGAAATTTGGCAAGACGGCGAATACCCTTGCCAGCTTTTATAGGTGTGCCATTGAGAGCATTCTGTCTAGATGTATGGCAACTGTACCAATCAAGATAGGACACAATTACAGAGAGTGGTGAACTTGGCTCGGACAATCACAAAGCCAACCTCCCATCCATATAATCCATCTAACAGGCCCACTGTCAAGAAAAAGCAACCCACCCTGGCAATGTTTTTCTCCAACCTGTATCATCGGGGAGAAGGTACAGAAGCTTGCACACACACACACCAGCCAACTGGTTTCAAAACAGTTTCTATCCTACTATTGTTAGAATACTGAATGGACTCACAAACTCTTAACATTCGCCTGTATCTATATATTTACTTATGTGTGCTACTTATCTCTGTGATCTGCCTGTATTGCTCGCAAGACAAAGCTTTTCACTGTGCCTCGGGTACACGTGACAATAAATTCAATTCATTTCAGTTCCTCCTCGCCTTAAATCGGTACCCTTAATTCTGAAACTACACCCTCCAGCCCTAAAACTCTCCCATGAGGGAAAACATCCTCTCAACATTTACCCTGAAGAATTATATATGTTTCAATGAAAACTCCAGTGAATACAGTCCTGACCTTTGTTCATAGGACAATACCTCCAAACCAGAGATCATGCGAATGAACCTTCTAAGTGAGACTTAATCACAAACTAAATGCCCAACTGTCACTTAAAGATTGGAAATACTGACCAAACCTATTCACTAATCAGCTGCTTTCTCTGTGCTTGTGATACAAGATTACCATTGGTCTCAGTGCAGGGAGGCCTGGTGATCTGTGCCTTATTTCTTCTCTCACTCACCTCTCTCTGAGGACTTCATTTCATGCAGTAAACCTGAATTTAGCATCTTTTTCCCTCCTCTGCCCTGAATTCCCACTTTGATTCAAATTCTTAATTGCACATTATGAATGTCTTCCTCCTGCAAAGATTCCCTCACTCTCCAATTATATTTTTGATAGTTTATAATAATGCAGATTTTAAAATGTGTAATTTAATATTAAAAATGAACATGGCAATATAAGTTTAAAATTTGAGTGCAAGGATAGGATTAATTAGTTTTGAAGTAGATTGGTTCATTGGTGCAAATTCATTTTCATGTAGAAAATTGAGGTAATGTAAATTCTGCTGCCTCAGACCACATTTCTTAGCAAGTAATGCTTACTTACCAGTATGATGGTGTAATCTATATTCTGAAAGATTACTAAATGTAAATAATCTGCCTTTAATTATGAATTCTGAAGGGTAAATAATGTGTTTATTTTTATTTTATTTAAAAGTTCTGAAATGTAAAATGGTCAAAGAAACTGCAATCTTCTTAGTAACAATTCAGAAAAATGACTTTTGATTCTATCCCTGCTAATGTCACAGAGACACTGCAAATGCTTTCAGTGCTAATGAAGAAGAAAGATTATAGCTATTACAAACCTCAATAAATAGGGACTGTCAAGCAGAATATTGTAGTGTGTAAAATAAAGTGGATGCTACAAATCTCTTACCATTAACTGAAGAGCTGTATTGTCACAACATTACAAGAAAACTCTGACATAACTATATTTCATCACAGTTAGCTTTCTGAGCAATGTTAATTAAAGAGCAGCTATTGTTACATTTCATTCAGGCTGACATGTTAATATTTACATATAATGTGATATGTTGGATGTTCCATGTCACACTTGATTCAGTGTTTTGCCTGTATTGGTACTGGATGAGAAAGCTATGAGGATATGCTGATTTCTATACTTGTCTACTTTTTTAAAGGCAATGTACAGAAGTCATTCAGAATAGATAAGGTCTGATAAAAAGAATTTCTCATTAATTTTTATTCATGCTTGCAATACAGCCACAAAGTATCTTATGAATCTTCCTTATTCCTTATTACTTATTCCTTAGTGGGATATGGATGTTGCAAAATCAGCATTTAATGTTCATGTGTAAATACCCATAATCTGAGTGCCTTGTTAGGCCATTTCAATAGATAGTCAGCCACTTGTTGTCAATGTGGATTCACATGTAGGCCACACCATGTAAGGGTAGCACATCGTCAATATAGAATCCTGAAAGCAGGCTGAAGAGGTCCAGTACCACCTCCAATATGCTAGTGCAGCCTTCGGGCATCTAAGGAAAAGGATATTCGAGGACAACAACATCAGATCTGAAACCAAAAACACAGTTTACAGAACTGTGGTGGTTCCCGTCCTCCTGTATGGATCTGAGACGTAAACTGTCTACAACAAACACCACACGATGCTGGAGCAGTACTACCAACACTGCCTCTGCAAGATCCTGCAAATCCACTAAGACGAAAGACACACCAACACCTGCATCCTCAACCAGGCCAGCATCAAGACACTGACTACCCTTGATCAGCTACGATGGGCTGGGCACGTAGTTCGTTTAACTGACATGTGACTCCCCAAGCAGGTGCTCTACTCATGCTTTGAAATGGCAGTCGAGATCCAGCAATCAGAGACATGTGGCCTTGGATCTTCGGGTGAAAGTCTTCCAATGCAGACTTCGGGATATGCAACAACTCAGAGTGGATGAGCAGAATCTAATAGCCAAGCTCAATACCTATGAGGGTGGCCTCAACCAGGACCTAGGGTTCATGTCACAATACAGGTGACACCACTACACTATACACTCTCACATACACACTCACACACAAGTACACATACACACAGATCCTTACATACTCACACATTCATGCAGACCTTCCCTCAGACACACGCACATACAGCCCCACACACTTTCTCACTCACACACACACGCACAGAGGCTTTTGCTCTGTCACACTCATGAACACAATCTTCCAAGCATGCAGGCACACACACACACTCTCTATCTCTCTCTCTATTATCTCTGTCTACTCTCTCACATGCACGCAAACACACATAAGTCTATGGGGTGAATTTGCATTTGGAGAATTGTATTTGCAGATACATTCTACTTTGCTCAAAAAGTGCACAATCTGCAGGCAATCAATGCAGGCAGTCAATCCATGTGACATTTTATAAATTCCTACTTTGGAAATAGAACTAGTCTGATTTAAAATTGGAATACAGACAGACTCTAACCTCACACCTTTAATGCATTGTCTGAGCTGAGATGTATTTTTTTTTCATCAAACTTTACGTTATCTCAGGAATGTGACTTGAAAGAAGTTCTGGAATTTACATATTAATGAATTGAAACCTGCAATCCATTCTATAAGATGAATGACTTAACAGCGATCTAGGTTTGTTCAATATATTGTATCAGTTGCATGACACTGATCTTGTGCTATAAATTCTGTGTCTTATGATCTTGCCCTGCTCCTTACCTGATGAAGGAGCAGTACTCTGAAAACTAGTACTTTCAAATAAACCTGTTGGACTGTAACCTGGTGTTGTGTGATTTCAAACAAGATGCAGGTGGACAGAGGAAGCGCTTCAGTGATATCCTCAAGGCCTCACTAGTGAAGTGTGGCATTCCTATAGAGACCGGGGAATCTCTGGTCCAAGACCACCCAAAGTGGAGGAGGAGCATTCGGGAAGGTATTGAGCACCTGGTTATTCGCTATCAGGGAAAGGTAGAAGTCAGGTGAAAACAGTGAAAGGAGCATGTTGCTACATCAATGCCCCAGCCATCCCTTCCCATGAGCTCCTTCTGCCCCAAGTGTGCGAGAATCTCCGGTAGCCACATTGGTCTTTGATTTGTAACTGTGAGTTAAGGTTAAGAGTTGAACTTTGAACAGCAGCTTGTTTTAAAGAGAACAGAGTCAGATGTTTGCTGTTCAGAACTGACCTTGAACATAATGCATTTTAATTACTGTTCTAAAGTTAGTGTAGAGAAATCAGCTGTTGCTAAACTGCAGGGTGGCAGCTGGTTGGACGTTGAATTGTCAATGAAGTTAGGACTGTTGCTAACTAGCCACAGAGAATGTTAATTACAAAAAAACAAAAAAAAATTGTGATTAGGTTTGGCAGGAGAGTGACTATTGGGAACTCTGGGGACTGCTGTTATGTTGTGCGCTTTGAAGTTTATTATCAAGTTATTGAATGTTCTGAGAAAAGAATCCCAGTTCTAAGAAGTAAATGAACCTTTTTGAAGTCTGCCTAATCAGTTTGCATTGACTAGTGACTTGAGAATTCAAGCAAGATATATAGATCTATATAGCTATGACCAACTAACGTTTTAAAGGTTTCCTGAAGGCTTGATATCCATCATTTGAAATGTTTTGGGAACTGGGCAAATTTTATTTTCCTTTTTAATTTATCCCTTAACTATGTGAGTGGGTGTTACATTCAAAGAAGATTTGCCTTTAGATTGTAAATATTAGATTGTCTTTCTGATCCGTGTTACGTTATCAATAATAAATTGTCAATTGGTTTCCAAGATCTATTCATAAAGCCTGGTTAAGAACAGTTGGGCAATTTTGAGGATCATTGAATGTTTTAACATCAGTATGAATCCAATGCTAGTGAGGCTGATTTGGTTTGCCTTGCTATCCCTGTGAAGTAATAGTAGGGAAAAGTATACACGCTCATAAAAGAATCAAGAATGACAGGGCACAAATTTAATTTGATTTACAAAAGAAGCAAATCTAAGGTTAAAAAATCTTTCTTCACACATCAAGCGGTTTGAATCTGCAGTGCACTGCCTGGAATTGTAGTTGAGGCAGGTTCAATTGAGGCATTCAAGAGGAAATTGGATGATTATTTAAATAGAAACAATGTGTAAAGATATGGGGAAAATGCAGGAGAATGGCAATAAAATATTATGCTTATTTGTAGCAACAGTGAGACACAATGGGCTGAATGACCACCTTTTGCGCTGTAATATTTCTGTGATTTGTGACTCATCATCTAACAAGTATTTAAGATCATTTTGCGACATTTATTTTCTGAACCAATGTTATGAGACATAATTCTGTTCACTTTCCAGATTCCAGATACTCTAATATAAATGGGAAATTCACAGTTTACACAGTTTGGTGACTTTGAATATTAAAAGCTAAAACTATGGTTATGTATTTAATTACATCTTTCTGATTTCTTTGGAGAGAGGTGGTTATCTGTCCCTCAGTTGGGAGTCAGATCAAAGCAATGAAAAACACTAGCTCAAGCTGTATGATCATTGTCATTTTAAGGCTAGTGTGAAAATAAAACTGATTTTACTGGCATTTTTAATGCCAGCAGATTATGGATGAACTGATAAGGGGTAAATGTAGGGGAATGGGTCTGGGTGGGTTGCTCTTCGGAGGGTCGGTGTGGACTTGTTGGGCCGAAGGGCCTGTTTCCAACACTATAAGTAATCTAATCTAATCTAATCTAATCTAAACTGGTTAGAATTACAATATAAAATTTCTCTGGTTTGTATGGTGAGCAATCAAATGTTAAATGTTTATTTCACAACAGAAATGCATTCACTTCATCTTATTACTTTATTTCAGGGAAATATAAAATGAAATCAATTACCACTTTGGGATTTTAGACAGAAAACAGAAGCTAGGGAAAATCACCATCCTTTCCAATCCCTTCATCACAATCTGTTTTTGTCTGTCTTTAACTAAAGCTGGTCATGATTGTTTTAGAAAGTCAGTTGGTGAATTACAGTATTTGAGATAATCCTTGCACATTTTTGTATTTTTCCTAAAGAGTTGTATTTATATCTTCTGACCAAACAGCCACAATTGCACTTTATAGACAATAGACAGTAGGTGCAGGAGTAGGCCATTCTGCACTTCGAGCCTGCACCACCATTCATTGTGATCATGGCTGATCATCCTCAATCAGTACATCCTCAATTTATAGTGTCTCAAATAATTCCCCAATTAATATCTGACTCCTGCACACAGATAAATGCAATTAAGATACAATTAACAGAATTTCTTTTTTCTCTTTAAATAAAGATTAGAGTTAATAAACACAACCAAAATCTCACACAAATTAAATTAAAAATCTCCATATTCTGTATGTAGCATTACATTGAGATGCAAATTCCTAACAATTTCTTCATGCAATTTGTTTTCGTAAAAGAAGAGATAGGTGATGTTTTGATTAATCCATTTAATTTTACAGACTCATTTTCTCTACTAGCCTTTGTTTCAAGTCAGCAAAATCAATCCTTAATCTCAGTCACACTCTTCCTGATGTGTACATTATATCACAATGAACTATTATCAATAAACAACTAACCTTTAGTGGCTATTCAATCATCAGTGCACCTCTTGCACAGAATCTTATTTAAATATTTTTGACAGTTTTTTTTTAATTTTCATCAATAAGAAATGAAACCAGTTGCATTTGACTACCCATTAAGAAGATTAGCATGCAAAGCATCTCTTAAAATGGCTAATTTTGTGTTTTTTTGAGTCACCTACAAATACTCATTTTTCCAGATTTAATATTAAGTATTTTACTTGTTCTTAAAATATTGTCTATTTTAAGATGATTAATTGTGATACTGAACTTCACTACATCAAAACTAGCATGATTTTATGAGAGCGCAGCCAGTTCCACTGACTAAGTAAGCTTCACAATTTCTCTGTTTCTTTTGATATAACCTCATCATTCTGTAATGACATGGTATGATTAACTGGGATTAATGTAAAACTCTAAATAGAATTGTTGATTAAAGTTACTGCGGACATATTCTACTTAATATAGAAACTAATGTATTTAAAACCATACAACCCGCATTATCAATTTTAAATTCTATTCTAATTTTATCAATAGCTGTTATGACACAGGGTAAACTCTCCTGCTTAATTTAAAACCAGCAACACAGAAAAGATTTATTTTGTGCAGTAATCTGTGAAAATTCAATAGGCCAAGAACTAGTTAAAGTAAAAATTAACAACTTTATTTCTTAAAATATAACAGAGAATAATTAACTAACAACTATTTACAAATCCTTCCTCTAACTTATCTTTTACCATATCTTCTATAATACTAGTCTGATAAAACTCCCAATTAAGATTTAACAAAACAACACTTCTTATCTCAAGACCAGGCCGCTTTCAGTTTTCTTTCAGAATTCCTGTCTTCTTCTTCTTGAGAAGTCTGCTTCACGGGTTACTGATCGATTAAGATATCTTTTAAGAGAGCTATTTTCTGGGTAGTGTGCAGATTCTTCTCCCAACTGTTCAATTTTCTCTGGACTTATACCCCAAAGCATCCGATTGTGTCATTGGCTTTTAAGATTATCAATATACTCAATTCAAACTGGATTGGAATTTGGTATTTTTGGGGGTATAATTTAAACTGATTGGCCTAATTCAAATCTGTTTTGTCATTTCCAAGCAACCAGCTACCCCAGTAGCTGGACCATATGTTACAATATGTTTTATTGAGAACACTTGGTGCTGTCACTGCTAGCTTTTATCTCTCCTAAAAGTATAGTATACCCACATATTCTTAACAATAGCTCATATTTCAAACCCCACAGGATGATGCCATAAGAATATGCATCTCAAGATACTTCAAAGTTTTCTTTCATGATGCCAGTAAAACAACATGAAATCCACTTTTAGTTGAACACAATGCATTTTTTGTAAAAGAGATCTCACCAAAAGATACAACACCCTGGAAACTACATTCAAGCCAAAGACTCGGTTGTTTCTTTTCTGCAATTTTCTTTTTACATATGCCTGTTTAGGGATTTCAGAGACACTTTTTCTCTGAAAGGTATCAGCCTACACCTAAATATATGGCAAGAAAAGCTTTTTTTTAAAAGATTAATACACCAGCAATGGAAGTGTCAACTATAACAATTATGTCACCAATCCTTAACAATTAACATCACTCTAGCCTTAAGTCCTATCTGTAAGAATCGTTTTAGTATGATTTTACTTTGTACAAAGTCGATTGTTCAATATCTGATACAGTAAAACCAATTGCAAACAGTCTTCAACCACCTAATTCCTTTATTTGTCTCTTTTTGGTTCATTGGCAGCTACCAAAACTTCAAAATCATGAAACTTTTTCTTCCAGTCTTATTGCAGAACTGTACAGTAGCCTCTATTTCTGCTATTTTCACTCTACCTAAAACTGTTTCTGTCGGATTTTGTTTTTCTTGACTTCCAACCTTACACCTTTATACAACTATCCTCTGCAATCTTGTTCTATTCAAGAAAGCCATTTAATGAAAGATAGAACTGAAGCTAAACTTTGTGCTCTTCCATATGTGTTTGCAGATTTACAAATCTCAAGCATGCATTTCCTAACAAAATTGCAGCTTTAATATATGTCTGTTGATTTATCTTCTCAGACATGCCCTCAGATCAAGTTATAACTTGTTTCCTCTCTGGTTTGCCGGGTTCTGAAATAGCTCATCAGCCCAATGCATGATCTTCAGATTCTGCCACATGTGGAGTGGATGATGCTTGAAGGGTTGGGCAAATTAAGTGTTTGAAGACATGTACACCCTCTCCAATATCTGGATTTTGTCTCTTGTAGTGAGATGTTTCAATGTTTTTACTACCATCCCAAATAAACCTTTCTCATTTTGGTTGGTCACCAGCTAGGGACTCCCTTGAATTGAAGGGCATGTTTGATAGTGTAGAAGGTTCACTCTTCAGGAATTTGAAATTAGCTGGACAGTTTTCAAAGTAGGCTTCCCTCTAACATTAATACAACACAACTGCCAAAAAATAACTATCTTGTTTTTTGTTCATTCAATGGATGTGGGTGTGATTCATTGCCCATCCTTACTTGTCCTTGAGAAAGTGATGGTGAGCTGCTTTCTTGAATAGCTGCAGTCCATTTGGAACAGATAAATTCACAATGCTGTTAGGGAGGGTATTCCAGGATTTTGACCTAGTGACATTTAAAGAAGAGCAATACATTTCCAAATCAACATGTTGAGTGGCCTGGAAGGAAAATTGAAGTTCATGTATCTGCTGCTGTTGTCCTTCCAGATGGCAGTGGTCATGAATTTTGAAGATGCTGTCTAAGGAGCCTTGGTGAGTTTCTTGGTACATCTTATAGATAATACACATTGCTGCTATTGATCAACAGTGATGAAGGGAATGAATGCAGATGTGATGCTAATCAAGTGGACTGCTTTGTCCTGGACAGTGCCAAGCTTCTTGAGTGTTGTTGCATTTATCCAGTTAAGTGGGGAGTGTACTATAACACTGCTGACTTGTACCTTGTAGATGGTGGACAGATTTTGGAGAGTCAGGAGGCAAATTATTTGCTACAGGATTTCTTTCTTCTTGTAGCCACTACAGGTGGTGAATTCAGTAGGAGTGGTATCATTGAATGTAAAGGGTCAATGGTTCAATTTTCTCCTGCCAGAAGTGATCATTTCTTGACATTTGTGTGGCATGAATATTACTTGCCATTGGTCAACTCAAACCTGAATAATATCCAGGTCTTGTTGCATTTGAACATAAACTGCTCGGGATAACCATTTCAACCATGAGGGGTCTGTGTACTTATTTGTTTCATCAGAAAAATTGAAAAACATTCTGGACACTTTAAAATAGACTGGATGGTCCAAAGGACATGGACAATAATGTATTTTTTCTTTCCCTTTTTTACCTTGTGTACTTGTCTTTTTTTGTTACAGAAAGTTGTTGGATTTTTTTCAGTGTTAATTGAGGTCAAAGTATGGTTAGGGATGGGTGGAGTGCAAACTTTTAAGTTCTTTGTTCATAATACCTAATTTTTAATCTGTTGCCTGAGTCTGGTGTGCGGGTCAAACTAGAAGGAGCTATGGAGATGTATGTGAGTGGTGTAAGTGCCCCCTCAAGGGAGAGCATTCTGGATAATCCAAGATGGAGGACAGAAAAAAATTCTGGCTGTAACAGGCTGCTCCTGTTTTGAGGTATTTTAGGTGTTGGAGGTGATTTCCATGAATTCCAGGAGTAGTATTTGCTGTTTTATATGTTGTGCATTGTTTTCAAACTTTGGAGGAAAGAAGTCATAACAATAACACTTTTAACAAGGGAAAAGGACAGACAAAGGCAACACATGGTCAGTGCAGGAGAGAGAAGGAGAGAGAAAGAAACAAACCAACCCACACTGCTAACTGACAACAGTGAATCTGTGCAGTTACTACCTTTGCTGATTGAATTCCTGCATCACAGGAGATCTGAGTGCATCTTGGAAAGCAAGATTCACAACTGATCTTGGAGGAACCAGTTTGGGAGAGGTCACAGCACAGAAACAGATCATTGAATAGTTTTAGGTATAGCTTTGCTGTAAATTACAATAGTGATTAGAGTGGGTTCTTTACTGATTATATGCTTTACTGAGATATGTCTCTGAAGTCAAAAGTATTAAGTTAGCCTGGAGCATTTTTTTGTATAGGATTAGGCTGATGCTATTTTCTGGGTCTGTAGATTGGAAGATGTAACAATGGCATTTAGTACAGTGATTTGCTCTTCTTGTCAGATGTAGGAGTTTAGGGTAGTTTACGTGTTACTGAGGATTATATCTGCAGCAAATGCCGTTGGTTGAGAATCCTATCAGATCGAATGGATTGGTTGGAGCAACAGTTAGAGGCAATGAGGAATTTACAAGAGCGAGGGAGTGTGATGAATGGCAGTTATAAGAAGGGAGAAAAGCCGCAGATACAGTCACATAGATGGGTTAATGCCAGGGAAGGTAGGCAGGTAGTGCAGGAGTCTTCTGTGGCTATCCCCATTTCAAACAAGTATGCTGCTTTGGAAAATGTAGGGGGTGATGGATTCTCAAGGGAATGTAGCAGGAACAGCCAAGTTTCTGGTATCAAGACAGGCTTTAATGTAATGAGGGGTATGTCGGGTTCCAAGCGATCGATTGTGTTATGGGAATATCTATTCAGAGGCACAGACAGACGTTTCTGTGGCCAGCAGCAAAAAGTCAGTATGGTGTGTTGCCTCCCTGGTGCCAGGATCAAGAATATCTCAGAGAGGATGCAGAGCATTCTCAAAGGGGAGAGCGACCAGCAGGAGGTCATTGTGCACATTGGAACCAATGACATAGGAAAGGAAAAAGATGAGATTTTGAAGGGAGAATATAGAAAGTTAGGCAGGAATTTAAAAAGGAGGTCCTTGAGAGTAGTAATATCTGGATTACTCCTGGTGTTATGAGTTCATGAGGGTATGAATAGGAAGATAGAGCTGATGAATGTGTGGTTGAGGAGCTGGTATATGAGAGATGGGTGCACATTTTTGGATCATTAGAATCTCTTCTGGAGCAGATATCACCTGTACAAGAAGGATGAATTGCACCTGAATTGGAAGGGGACTAATGTACTGGCAGGGATATTTCTTGGAGCTGGTGCCCAGGGAGATGGTGAGGAAACAGATCAATCTGAGACTGGTATAGTTGAGAAAAGAAATGAGTCAAACTGTCAGGGCAGGCAGGGACAAAGCAGAGAACAAGGTAGGACTGATAAATTAAACTACTTATTTCATTCCAAGAGGTGTAATGAGGAAGGCAGATGAACCCGGGGCATGGTTAGGGACTGGGATATCATAGCAATTACAGAAACATGGCTCAGGGATGGGCAGGATTGGCAGCTTAATGTTCCAGGATACAAATGCAACAGAAAGGATAGAAAGGACTCAAGAGAGGTGGGGGAGTGGCGTTTTTGATAAAGGTTAGTGTTACAGTTGTGCTTAGGGAGGATATTCCCAGAAATGCACCCAGGGAAGTTATTTGGGTGGAACTGAGAAATAAGAAAGAAATGATCACCTTATTGGGATTATTTTATAGACCTCCTAATAGTCAGTGGGAAATTGAAAAACAAATTTGTAAGGAGATCTCAGTTATTTGTAAGAATAATAAGGTAGTTATGGTAGGGGATTTTAACTTTCCAAACATAGACTGGGACTGCCATAGTGTTAAGGGTTTAGATGGCGAGGGATTTGTTAATTGTGTACAAGAATATTTTCTGATTCAGTATGTGAATGTACCTATTAGAGAAGGTGCAAAACTTGATCTACTCTTGGGAAATAAGGCAGGGCGGGTGACTGAGGTGTCAGTAAGGGAGCACTTTGGGGCCAGCGAGATAATTCTATTAGTTTTAAAATAGTGATGGAAAAGGACAGACTGGATCTAAAAGTTGAAGTTCTAAATTGGAGGAAAGCTAATTTTGATGGGATTAGGGATTAGGCAAGAACTTTCAAAAGCTGATTGGGGGCAGTTGTTTGCAGGGGAAGGGACGGCTGAAAAATGGGAAGCCTTCAGAAATGAGATAACAAGAGTCTAGAGACAGGATAGACAATAGGTGCAGGAGTAGGCCATTCTGCCCTTTGAGCCTGCACCGCCATTCAATATGATCATGGTTGATCATCCTTAATCAGTATCCTGTTCCTGCTTTATCTCTATAACCCTTGATTCCACAATCCTTGAGAGCTCTATCCAACTCTTTCTTAAATGAATCCAGAGACTGAGCCTCCACTGCCCTCTGGGGCAGAGCATTCCACACAGCCACCACTCTCTGGGTGAAGAAGTTTCTCCTCATCTCTGTCCTAAATGGTGTACCCCGTATTTTTAAGCTGTGTCCTCTGGTTCGGCACTCACCCATCAGCGGAAACATATTTCCTGCCTCCAGAGTGTCCAATCCTTTAATAATCTTATATGTCTCAATCATATCCCCTCTCAGTCTTCTAAACTCAAGGGTATACAAGCCTAGTCGCTCCAGTCTTTCAGTGTAAGCTAATCTCGCCATTCCAGGAATTGACCTCGTGAACCTATGCTGCACTCCCACAATAGCCAGAATGTCTTTCCTCAAATTTGGAGACCAGAACTGCACACAGTACTCTAGGTGTGGTCTCACCAGGCCCTGTACAGCTGCAGAAGAACCTCTTTGCTTCTATACTCAATCCCTCTTGTTATGAAGGCCAGCATTCTATTAGCCTTCTTCACTACCTGCTGTACCTGCATGCTTGCCTTCATTGACTGGTGTACAAGAACACCCAGATCTCTCTGTATTGCCCCTTTACCTAAATTGATTCCATTTAGGTAGTAATCTGCTTCCTGTTCTTGCCACCAAAGTGGATAACCATACATTTATCCACATTAAACTGCATCTGCCATGCATCTGACCACTCACCTAACTTGTCCAGGTCACCCTGTAATCTCCTAACATCCTCATCACATTTCACCCTGCCACCCAGTATCATCAGCAAATTTGCTAATGTTATGACTAATACCATCTTCTATATCATTAACATATATTGTAAAAAGCTGCGGTCCCAGTACTGATCCCTGTGGTACCCCACTGGTCACTGCCTGCCTTTCTGAAATGGAGCCGTTTATCTCTACTCTTTGTTTCCTATCAGCCAACCAACTTTCAATCCAAGTTAGTACTTTGCCCCCAGTACCATGCGCCCTAATTTTGGCTCACTAACCTCCTATGTGGGGCTTTATCAAAAGCTTTCTGAAAGTCCAGGTACACTACATCTACTGGATCTCCCTCGTCCATCTTCAGAGTTACGTCCTCAAAAAATTCCAGAAGATTAGTCAAGCATGATTTCCCCTTCATAAATCCATGCTGACTCTGACCTATCTTGTTATTACTATCCAGATGTGTCGTAATTTCATCCTTTATAATAGACTCCAGCATCTTTCCCACCACTGAGGTCAGACTAACTGGTCTATAATTTCCTGCTTTCTCTCTCCCACCTTTCTTAAAAAGTGGTATAACATTAGCCACCCTCCAATCTGTAGGAACTGATCCCGAATCTATCGAACTCTGGAAAATAATCACCAACGCATCCACGATTTCTCAAGCCACCTCCTTCAGTACCCTGGGATGTAGACCATCAGGCCCCGGGTAAAAGGAAAGGCTGGTAGTGTAGGGAATGCCGGATGACAAGAGAAATTGAGGATTTGGATAAGAAAAAGAAGGAAGCATATGTCAGGACAGATCGAGTGAATCCTTAGAAGAGTATAAAGGCAGTAGGAGTATAATTAAGAGGGAAATCAGGAGGGCAAAAAGGGGACATAAGATAGCTTTGGCAAATAGAATTAAGGAGAATCCAAAGGGTTTTACAAATACATTAAGGACAAAAGGGTAACTAGGGAGAGAATAGGGCCCTTCAAAGATCAGTAAGGCAGCCTTTGTGTGGAGCCGCAGAAGATGGGGAGATATAGAATGTACGGAAATAGATGGTGACATCTTGAAAAACATCAGTATTACACAGGAGGAAGTGCTGGATGTCTTGAAATGCATAAAGGTGGATAAATCCCCAGGATCTGGTCAGGTGTACCTTCGAACTTTGTGGGCAGTTACATAATTGATAGCTGAGCCGCTTGCTGAGATATTTGTATCATCGATAGTCACAGATGGGATGCCAGAAGACTGGAGGTTGTCTAACGTGGTACCACTATTTAAGAAAGGTGGTAAGGAAAAGCTAGGGAACTATAGACCGGTGAGCCTGACATTGGTGGTGGACAGAGCCCTGAGGGACAGGATTTACATGTATTTGGAAAGGCAAGGACTGATTAAGGATAGTCAATATGGCTTTGTGCAGGGGAAATTATGTCTCAAGAACTTGACAGAGCTTTTTTGAAGAAGTAACGAAGAGGATGGATGAGGGCAGAGCAGTGGATGTGATCTATATGGACTTCAGTAAGGTATTCGGCAAGATCCCCCATGGGAGACTGGTTAGCAAGGTTAGATCTCATGGAATACAGGGAGAATTAGCCAATTGGATGCAGAACTGGTTGAAAGATAAAAGACAGGGTGATAGCGGAGTGTTGTTTTTAGACTAGAGGCCTGTGACCTGTGGTGTGCCACAAGGATAGGTGTTGGGTCCGCTGCTTTTCGTCATTTATATAAATGATTTGGATGTGAACATAGGAGGTGTAGTTAGTAAGTTTGCAAATGACACCAAAATTGGAGGTGTAGTGGACAGCGAAGAAACTTACCTCCAATTACTATGGGATCTTGATCAGGTGGGCCAATGGGCTGAGGAGTGGCAGATAGATTTTAATTTAAATCAGTGCAAGGTGTTTAATTGTGGAAAAGCAAATCAAAGCAACACTTATACATTGAATGGTAAGATCCGAGGGAGTGTTGCTGAACAAAGAGATCTTGGGGTGTAGGTTCATAGGTCATTGAAAGTTGAGTCGCAGGTAGATAGGATAGAGAAGAAGGCGTTCGGTATGCTTTCCTTTATTGGTCCGAATATTGAGTACAGGAGTTGGGAGAAAGTGAGGACTGCAGATGCTGGAGATCAGAGGTGAAAATGTGTTGCTGGAAAAGCGCAGCAGGTCAGGCAGCATCCAAGGAGCAGGAGAATCGACGTTTCGGGCATAAGCCCTTCTTCAGGAATCATACCCGAAACGTCGATTCTCCTGCTCCTTGGATGCTGCCTGACCTGCTGCACTTTTCCAGCAACACATTTTCAGCACAGGAGTTGGGAGGTCATGTTGCGACTGTACGGGATGTTGGTTAGGCCACTTTTGGAATATTGCGAGCAGTTCTGGTCTCCTTCCTATCGGAAGGATGTTGTGAAACTTGAAAAGGTTCGGAAAAGATTTACAAGGATGTTGCCAGGATTGGGCGATTTGAGCTGTAGGGAGAGGTTGAATAGCTGGGGCTGTTTTCCCTGTGTGTCGGAGGCTGAGGGATGACCTTATAGAGGTTTACAAAACCATGAAGGGCATGGACAGGATAAGTAGACAATGTCTTTTCCCTGGGGTTGGGAAGTTCAGAACTAGAGGGCACAGGTTTAGGGAGAGAGGGAAAAGATCTAGAAATGACCTAAGGGGCAACTTTTTCACACAGAGGCTGATACATGTATGGAATGAGCTGCCAGAGGAAGTGGTAGAGGCTGGTACAATTGCAGCATTTAAAAGGCATCTGGATGGGTATATGAATAGGCTGGGTTTGGAGGGATATGGTCTGGGTACTGGCAGGTGGGACTAGATTAGGTTGGGAAAGCTGTTCAGCATGGATAAGTGACTCTTAAGTGTTTTTTATATTTCATATTTGTTTCAGATTGTTGGTTTTGAGTCGGTGTAGTTTTTGAAAGTTTCGTTAATGTAGTTTTGGTGTGTATATTTTCTCATTTCTATGAATCTCTTATTTATTTATACTTGGCATGCTGTAAGTAGGGTTCTTCCTCTCAGTTTCATGGATTGTTATAGAGGGATACGGCTAATTGTCTTCTTAAGGGGAGCCGGTCAAGAGAAAAAAAATCTCTCGAGTCTCAGGAAGGAGAGGATTGATATTGCCTTATTGCAGGAAACCTCCCTTGATGATATAGAACATCCTAAAGTTACAGCAGGGTGGGTTTGATCGGGTGTTCTTTTCATCCTTAACACTAAGAGCAGGGGTTTGACTGTACTTGTTTGGAAGAATCTCTCATTTAAGTTATTAGGTCATATTAAAGATGAGTATGGGTGATTCATAGTTCTTAAAGCCTTAATGCATGGTGAAGTGTATGGCATTCTAAATGTCTACTGTCCCTGGCACACCTCTTAAATTCCTGACCGATGCACTCTCCAAAGTGATTGCCCTTGTAGCCTGGTATACTATCATAGAGGGAGATTTTAACTACCTCATGGACGCCATAGTGGTGGGGTCAATGGTTAAATTTATTTCTTGGCACTTGTGTGACATGAATATTACTTGCCACTGGTCAACCCAAATCTGAATAATGTCCAGGTCTTCTTGCATTTGACCATGAACTGCTTCGGGATATGAAGATTTGCAAGTTTCTGAGAAGCCTTGTTTAAAAATGGTCTCCACTATCCACAATGCTTTTTCAATGTCCTTGTTCAAGAAATTACTCCAAGTATGTCCACAATATTTGAAATAAGGTTTTTTAACCACAGTCCTTCAAAATCAAAGTGCTCCAAGCAATAATAAAATATACTTTCATACATTAGTAGCTACTGAGCTATTCATCTGACATGGACTTCCCCTTCTGTGGATCAATAGCGCAGATGCAGAATGAAAAACTTAAGTTGTCAGTAATTGACTAGTTAAGGGCCTCAATAGGACCTGGGGTGAGGGATTTGGAAAGGAGGGAACCTAGGTGAAGAATGGCTGCCTGCTGCCTTGGAAGGTCATCTTAAAATAAAAGTTAGGTTAGGGGCAGCAGGGAGGCAGTGCAAAACTTCAAGCATTGCATTTACAAGCCGCCTTCTTCATTTAATCTGTTGGGAGGGCAATCAAATCCTAACATGTAAAGATTTTCGAAAGACTACCTTCTCACCACCAGATTTACAAAAATAAACAAAATTTTAGCAGAGGAAAGTTTCCTAAAACATGACTCTTGGAAACAAAGAAACATTTTATTTCAAATTCATAAAACTAACTTCCAAGTGTCCACTGTGGAGAATCACAGAAAGCAAGTGCAAACTTTCAAGGAAGTATTATCTTCCCATGTTCATGTTGTCTGAACCATATATTGAAAAAACTGAGTGAACTCTGAATGAACAGGCTAAAGAAAGAAATTGAAGCATCGCCTTGGCATTGTTACTTCCTACAACATGTAAGATCAGGAGTACTTTATTTTGTAAGATGAAAGCCCATCAGTTGAATCTTGATGAAGATTTAGACCTTATGTTAGAGTTCCTAATTGAAATCTATTAGTTCAGTGATTTTTTTTTTATAATCCTGGCAACTGGAATTATTGTTTCTGCCATAATTCAAAGCAAAGAGCAAAGAGTACTATAGACAAAATCAAAAGAAATAGGCGTGAATTTGGGAGCACACCAACAAAGCTCCTGATACTGACAATGATTTGGCAGCAATGAGTTTGGAAACTTGTGTGAAAACAAGAACATCATTATACTGAATACCGCATCTATTAATATGATCCAAGTGTGTCAGCAGTGATCAGTTCAGGGATTAGTGATCTCTTTAGACACAGACAAGACATTCGATCGGGTGGAGTGGATATATCTTTTTTACACCCTGGAACAGTTTGGTCTAGGTGAAGACTTTGTCAGATTGGTGGAGATCCCGTATGGTGATCCTCTGGCTGCAGTTCTCACCAATGGTGTAATATTGAGTAATTTCAGTATCAGTAGAGGCAGTTGGCAAGGTTGTCCCCTCTCACCTCTACTCTTTACGTTAGTGATTGAGCCGCTGGCAGAGGCTATCTGTAGGAACCCTAACATAGCTGCCCCAGAAGTGGGATCAAGGGTACGTAAGATCACATTATATGCAGGTGATGTTCTCTTCTTATCAAATTGTGTATTAATTTTTTTGACTCTTTTTTGGGATAAAAGATCAATTTTGCAAAGTCGGAGGCTATGCCCTTGAGGGGTCTTAGAGGAATACCTGACATTCACGATTTCCATTTAAATGGTCACGGAGGGTTTTGTTTACTTAGGTATTTTTGTTGCTCCCTCCTTTGATCAGTTATTTAAGGCTAATTTTGTTCACTTGCTTGACAGGATTAAACAAGATCATCAAAGATTGGAGGCCGCCCCGATATTCTGGCTCGATCGAATAGCCCTTATTAAAATGGATATCCTTCCTCGTTTGTTATATCCCATGCAATGCTCCTTTTGACGTTTCCCAGGCAAATATTGTGGAGACTTACCGGCTAGTTTAGTTCTTTAATTTGGCATCACAGGCGCCCCCTCATTAAGCTCGCCAAATTGCAACCCAAGAGCTGGTGGGAGTAGACTTGCCAGATATTAAGAGATACCAAATAAGCTCCCGTTTGTCTTTTGTGAGTGACTGGGCTTCTGAGAACTCAACATCAATATGGTTGGATATCGAGGACTCCCAGGCAAAGTGCCCTCTAACTAGTCTGCTGTTTATGGATATGATGAGGACAGTTATAGAATACTGTCGGAATCCAATTATTATTATTAGTGTCAAAGCATGGAGAGCAATGCGGCAGAGTGAGGGCTATTTATCTAAAACCTCTTTTCTCACCCCTATAGTTGGTATGCCGGAATTCCGGCCGTGGATAATGGACCCCGGATTTAAACTTTCGGCAACTAGGGGAGTCTCTTGTCTGGATGACTTGTTTGACGGTGAGATCATGATATCTTTTGATCAAATGAGCTGCTGCAAGTATGGATTGTCCAGCAGAGAATTTTTTTGTTTTTTCCAGGTTAGGGACTTTATTCAAAAAAGGACTACGCTTTTGATCAACTCCAACAGATCCGATACAGAGAAGAGGGTGCTTCATGCCAAAAGCACTCTCTCGGTTAGTACTCTCTACTGCCTACAGGGAGTGTTCCTCGGATGATATTGAGCAACTATGTGAGGTCTGGGAGAAAGAGCTGGGAGTTGAGATCTCCTCTGAGACATGGGAGGACATTTGTGAGAACACAAGAAAGACCTTGATCTGTAACAGGACACACGCCATGCAGTTGAAGGTTCATTTGGCCCAAGATCATCTTGCAAAATTTAAAAAGGGAGCATCTCCAATGTGCCCCAAGTGTAAAATAAGCGTAGGTACCCTCACTCATTTTTGTGGTCATGCCACAAGTTCTGTGGGTATTGGTGCACTGTGGCAGGAGTAATAGCGAGGGTCTTGGGACCAAAGTTAAAATAGACCCAGTCTCTCTTCTCCTGGGCTTGCTGAACATACCTTCCTTCAATGTACGTGGGAAAAAGCTTTTTAACATCCTCACTCTTTGTGCGAAGAAGAAAATCCTGATGTGCTGGGTGTCTGAGAACCCCCCCGGGGCCTGTCAGGATGGCGCAAGTTAATTATGCAACACATCCCTTTGGATTTTTTTACAAATATTGCGCACCAAAAAATTGAATATTTTTAATTTTAAGTGAGGCACCTTGTAGCTCAAGCATCCAAACTCTCTGATAAAGGTCTTAAGAAACATAATGTGGTAGATCATGGAGTTATAGTGGTAATGTGAGCAATCTTAAGAAATATGTTAGAATTATCGCATTGAACAACCAATTACCTAGAGTGGAGACTCATATGACAGATATTCCAGAGGTTTTCTAGGGATAGGGCAATGTGACAAATGAACACAGTGCTTCTGGCAAGTTTAATTATGGTTGGACATTTGGAATGAATGCTGAGAAGTGAAGTCCACAGGCTGGCATAATGGATGAAAATGTGGAGATTAAAAAAAAACTGAAGTATATAAAAGTGCGTCCAGAAGTGACTGCCACGTAAAGCTATCAAAAACTAAGAAAATAAGTTGCAATGGTGAAAGGGAGAAATCTCAGTAGTTGTCACAGTAAGCATATATTTAATTTGAAGTGGTAGTTCAAATAGATCACACAATGTAATAAAGGCTACAATAGAGCTTTGTTGCTCAGAACTGGAAACAGAAACCCTCAAGATAATGATATTTTAAAGGCTGTCAATAAACTGAAGAATAAACTCATAAGAAAGACTTAACAAGAATTAGATCATTAGTGAGAGTTTGAAGTTTATTGTGAGGAAACAGAAAATTATCAACCATCTTTGTCACATAGTTGAATTACTGATAAAGGTTTTGTAAATTGGACATATAACGATAAAGCAAGGTTATTAGTAGAGGTATTGATGATTGACTGGAGAAACATGTGAGACTGAACTTTTTCACACTTGGGAAAGATTTCTTAAAAGTCATCTTGACTTTATTGACGTGTAGATTGTAAATTACTGAGACTTCACCAGTGATCTTGTGAAACTGCAATTGTTAAAGCTCGGTGACTTGAAAATGCCACACTTGATCTATATTCTCTGATTTTTATTGGTTAACCAATCTTCCATCAATGCTGCTATGATTTCCAAAATCATTTTAATGTAGGGGCACTAGACTTAGAAACAGGAGAAGGCCATTTGAAAATACTTTCAGATCTAGCTTCTACTAGCTTCTAGAGAAGAGAATTCCACATTCTGATGATCCTGAAAGAAAAGAAAATCACCCAATTTTTAACTTAAAAGGAAGATTTCTTGTTCATAAACGATGTCCTCTAGTTTTGATCTCCTCCATAAAATGAAATAACTTTTAGGTTTTCACCTTGTTCAGTTCCATCAAGATCTTACATATTTCAGTAAGCCACCTCTCAATCTTCTGAAGTCTGTTAACAGAGGTTAGAATTTCCCAGTGATCAATGTAAAGAATTGCAGGACAGAATTTTACATTTTAATTTTCCACAAGTCTTTGTTTATTTGAATATGGGATCTGTCATCGCCATACTCTTCCTGGAAGTTATTTTATTAATTCATTCATGGGATGTGGTGTCACTTGTTGGGCTAGTATTTTTTGCCTTTGCCTAATTGCCATTGAGAAGTCAGTGATGACCTGCTTTCTTGAACTGCTGCAGTCCATGCATTGTTGGTGGACCCACAAATCCTGTTGGGAGGAAGTTCCAGATTTTTACCCAGCACCACTGAAAGAACATTGATTATATAGAACATTGATATATAGAACATTGATATATTTCCAAGTTAGAATGATAAGTGGCTTGAAGAGGATGGTAGTATTCCCATATATCTGCTGCCCTTTTCCTTCTAGATGGAAGTGATTGTGATTTAGCAGCTACTGTGTAAGGACCTGAAGTGAATCTTGTAGATAGCACATAATCCTGCTTCTGAGCACCAGTGATGGATGGAGTAGATGTTTGTGAACGTGATGATGTCAAGCTCCTTGAGTGTTGATGGAGCTACACTAATCCAGGCAAATGGGGAGTATTCCATCACATTCCCTATGAATTGTTCCCTATGGATAGTGCACAAGCTTTGGGAAGTCAAGAGCTGAGTTACTTGCTGCAGGGTTTCTAGCATTTGACCTGCTCTTATGGCCGATTATCTGATCAATGGTAACCCCTAAGAATGTTGACACCGGATAATTTTGTGGTGATAATTACAGTTAACATTGAATGTCAAGGAACAATGTTAGATTCTGTCTTCTTGAAGATGGTCATTGCCTGGCATTTTGTCTGGCCTGAATGTGACTCACCACTTTGTAGCCCAACACTGGACATTGTCCAGGGCTTTGCTGCATTTGAGCACAGACTGCTTCAATATATGAGGAATCATGAATGGTGCTGAATACTGTGCAATTATCAGCGAACATCACCACTTTTGACCTTATAGTGGAGGTAAGGTCATTGATGTAGAAGCTGAAGTTGTAAGATGCGTGCTTTGGTGAGAACATTGAATATAAGAGTTGGGATGTCATGTTGCAGGTGTACAGGACATTGGTTAGGCAACTTTTGGAATACTTCATTTCAATGCTGGTCGCCCTTCTATAGGAAAGATGTTGTTGAACGTTAGAGGGTGCAGAAAAGATTTACAAGGATGTTCCCGGGACTGGAGGGTTTGAGTTATTGGGAGAGGCTTTTTTTCCCTGGAGAGTCGGAGACTGAGGTGTGACCTTATTTAGGTTTATGCATTCAGGTTGGGCATGGATAGGGTGAATAGCATTGATCTTTTTACTATAGTGGGAGAGTCCAAAGCTAGAGGGCATGAGTTTAAGGTGAGAAAGGAAAAATTTTAGGAAGAACCCGAGGAGTAACTTTAGCATGCAGAGGATGATGGGTGTTTGAAATGAGCTGCCAAAAGAAGTGGGAGGCAAGTACATTTATAACATTTAAAAGGCAGCAGGATGGGTATACAAATACACAAGATTTAGAGGGCTATGGGCCAAATGCTGGCAAATGGGACTAGGTCAGATGGGGATTTCTGGTCAACTTGATAGAGTTGTACCAAAGGGTCTGTTTCTGTATGACTCTGTGAAGATGTCAAAATATTGGTCTATGGCACTACCTTTAAGAACTCTTGCAAAGATGATCTGGATCTAAGACATGATGTGGAGGTGCCGGTGTTGGATTGGGGTGGACAAAGTCAGAAGTTACACAACATATTATCGCCCAACAGGTTTATTTGAAATCAAAAGCTGTTGGAGCGCTGCTCCTTCGTCAGATAAAAAGCATTGTTTGGAGGTCCTGTGGAGTAAAGAGATCTTGCTTGAACTCTGCATGAAAATGTTGGTGTATTGGGGTGAAAAGTTGGTCCCCGTGGCTGTTCAATGTGTCTGGATGAACAGCTGGTTGTCAAAGGTGAAGACGTTGTGGTCAAGGATGAAAAGGATAAGTTGTAGGATGGCATCTAGGAATGGGCAGTTATCAGTGTTGAGTACTGAGGCTGTTGCAGCAATGCCGTTGTCACAGGGGTTCCTGGTGTACAGTGCCGAAACGTCCTTTGTGACAAGGAATGTTCCAGGGTGCTGAGTTTCTGTAGGAAGTCTGTAGTGTCACGACAGAAGCTGGGGGGTCCCTTGTACAATGGATTTCAAGATGCCCTCGACATAGCCTGAGAGGTTCTCACCCAGAATCCTGTTGCCTGATAGAAGGGGATGTCTGGGTGTATGGTTTTGTGTATCTTTGGAAGACATAGAAGTCACCTATGCGAGACATATGCAAGATGAGGGTTCACAGGATATTTTGAACGTCTGGATCGAAGGTTTTGGTCAGACTGTTGATTTGTCGTTAATTTTCACCTGCCAAAGGAGCAGCGCTGTGACAGCTTTTGATTTCAAATACACCTGTTGGACTGTAACCTGGTGTTATGTGACTTCTGACTGGATCTCAGACAACTGACTTGCAATGACCAGAACCATGCATAATGCTTCTTTTAAATCCATTCATAAGATGTGAGGTACATTGGCATTTTAACCACCACAGTTTTTATGATATAGATACATCAACAATTCTGTGAGGGAGGGGTAGTTCAGGGATTTTGATGCACTGACAGTAAATGAACAAGATTTTTTTTTCAGTCAGGACAGAATGTGACTTGGAAGGAAACTTGCAGGTTTATGGTATTCCTATAAAACTCCCTGGTTCTTTAGTTGGTAGGGGTCACAGATTTGGGAGTTGCGCTTGAAATAATCTTGGTCACTTTTGCATACTGTGGATGGTACACACTGCTGTGTGGTGGTAGTGAAGGACCAGATGGGCCAATGGGCTGAGGAGTGGCAGATGGAGTTTAATTTAGATAAATGCAAGGTACTGCATTTTGGAAAAGCAAATCAGAGCGGGACTTACACACTTAATGGTAACGTCCTCAGGAGTGTTGCTGAACAAAGAGACTTTGGAGTGCATTTTCATAGTTCCTTGAAAGTAGAGTCGCCGGTAGATAGGATAATGAAGAAGGTGTTGGTATGCTTTCCTTTATTGGTCAGAGCATGAGTATAGGAGTTGCAGCTGTATAGGACCTTGGTTAGGCCACTTTTGGAATATTGCATGCAATTCTGGTCTCGTTCCTATCGGAAGGTTGTAGTGAAACTTTAAAGTGTTTGGAAAAGATTTACAAGGATGTTGCCAGGGTTGGAGGGTTTGAGCTATAGGGAGAAGTTGAATAAGCTAGGACTGTTTTCCCTGGAGCGTGGGAGGCTGAAGGCTGACCTTATAGAGGTTTATAAAATCAAGAGGGGCACAGATAGGATAAGTAGACAAAGTCTTTTCCCTGGAGTCGGGGAGTTCAGAACTAGGTTTAGGGTGAGAGGGGAAAGATAATAAGGGACCTAAGGTGCAATGTTTTCACACAGAGGGTGGTGCGGGTATGGAATGAGCTGCCAGAGGAAATGGTGGGGGCTGGTACAATTGCAGCATTTAAAATGCATCTGGATGGATATATGAATAGGAAGGGTTTAGAAGGATATGGGCCAAGTGCTGGCAAATGGGACTCGATTAGGTTAGGATATCTGGTCAGCATGGATGAGTTGGACCAAAGGGTCTGTTTCTGTGCTGTACATCTCTATGACTGAATATTAAGATGGTGAGTGAAATGCTAATAAAATGGGCTGTTTTCTCTTAGGGCAAAATGCTTTTTTCCTTGATTGAATATTGATTATATTGTAACCTAAGATACAACATGGTAATAGGAACACAGAAACAGGATTTGGCCATTCAACCCTTCGAGCATGCTCTGCCTTCAATAAGATTGTGGCTGATCTGTGGCCTACCACCATTTGCCTAACTTGGGCCCATATCACTTGATACCCTTACTTATTAAAAATTTTGTCTCCGTCGGATTTAAATTTAATTATTGAATTAGCAGGGAGTGCTGTTTGAGAAAGAGCATTCCAAACTTCCACTACTCTTTGTGTGTAGAAGTGCTTTCTAACACCTCTCCTGATGGCCCTCATTCTTAGACTATGTCCCTGGTTCTAGAATCTTAACCAATGGAAATGGCGTATCTTTATGTATCCTGTTAATACCCTGAAAACTTTAATTAGCTCACCTCTTAACATTAAAATTCTGAACAACAAAGGCTGAAATTGTGTAATCTCTCCTCATTACTTAACCCCTGAATTCTGAGTATCATCCCAGTAAACAGCATTGAATCTCTCTAGGCCAAAACATCCATCCTAAGGTTTGGTGCCCAATTCTGCTCACACTACTCAAAGTGGGGTTTAATAGGGTTTTGTAGGGTTTTGCCAACATCTGGCATTCTTATATTCCAGCCATGATGTCTGAAGGCTAGCATTCCATTATTTTACTTGACCATTTTCTGCACCTGTGTGTGGCATTTTAAAGAGCTATGCATCTGAGCCCCCAAATCTCGTTGGACATCCACTGTATTTAACTTTGTGCCTTCTAAAAAAAAACCTGCTCTATCTTTTTCTCGTCCAAAATGGATAACCTCACACTTGTTTATATTAAAATCCACCTGCCACAGCTTTGTCCATTTATCCAATCTATCAATATCCTGCTATAATTTTATGCTGTGTCATCACTGTTTACAATGCTGCACAATTTTATGTCATCATCAAATTTGCATATTTGACTTTTTCTGCCATTATTCAAATTGTTAATGAATATCATGAATAATTGAAACTCCAACACAGATTCCTGCATGACACCACTAATCACATCATACCAATTTAAGTACTTACTCATTATTACAACGCTGTTTCCTGAACCAGTTTTCTATCTATGAGAGTAATTTGCCCTCAGTTCCATGGGCTTCCACTTTAGCTAACATCTTCTTTTTTGGGACTTTATCAAAAACCTTATGGAAGTCCATACAAACAATTTCCTCTGTCCACCACTTTGTCTCCTCTTCAAAATAACTGTGAGGTTTGTCACGCATGACCTAACCTTCATGAGTCTATGCCAACTCTTCCTGATTAACTGAAATTTTTGAGATGAAGATATCCTTTCCTTGATGATAGAATCCAGCAATTTCCCTACCATGGATGAGAGGCTAACTGGCCTTGTAATTCCCTAGTTTCCCACTGTCACTCTTCTTAAAGAGCAGAATAACATGAGCAAATTTCCAATCCAGAAGTACAGCTCCCGAATCCTAAAAGATTATGGTTAGAGCATCAGCAACATGCTCTACTACCTTCTTCAATACCTGTAGATGGAAACTATCAGGTCCTGGGGATTTGTCACTCTTCAGTTCCATTAATTTCCGCATTATTGAGGATTTACTTCAGCTAATTTTATTTAGACCCTGTCCCTGATCATTTTGGGACTTCTAGCAAGCTTTCCTCCTTTTCTGCTATGAAGCAAAATAGTCCTTCAGCATGTTTTCCATTTCCTCATGGTCATTGATAATATCCCTTTTCTCAGCCTTCAATGAACCAATAGTACTCTTAATCAGCTGCTTTCCCTTTATATAACTATAAAATCTCTTCTCATTGATTTCTGTGTCCTTGCAAGTTTCCTTTCAAAATCCTTTTAGCTTGTCTTTTAAGCAGCTTGTCGCCCACTTGCTGATCTTTGTATTTGCCCCATTCTCTGGTATCTACTGTTCTTTGGATTTTTGTAAGCCCTTTCTTCTAATTTTATACTGTTGCTTACCTCCTTAGCTGTCCGTGGCTGTGTTTTTTTGGTAAGGTGTAACTTTTCCTTCTCATGGGTAAACTGCTTCATTATAGCATTAAATGTTTCTTTGAACACCCTCCACTATTCCTTGCTTGTTATACATATTATCTGAGCTTTCCAGTTTACTGCAGACAGTCTCTGCCTCATTTCAATTAAGTCTGCTTTACTTAAGTCCAAATTCCTAATCTCTGATCTTTGCTTGTCTCTTACAAACGCTACATGAAAGTCAAACATGTTATGATCACTATTTGACAAATGCTCATGATTAACTAGGTCACTAATTAATAAATCGTTATCATTGCCCTTTATTAGATCTAGTACTGTTTGTCCCCTTGTCATTTCCAAGACATATTATTGCAGGAACTCCAGGAATTCCCATCCTTTCTGGCGAGTGCTTATCTGTTCCTCCCAGTCTCTGTTAAGGTTAAAATCTCAATTAATACTACTGTGTATTTGCTACATAGTTGCCTAATTTCAACATTTATACAGTCAGCACCTCTGAGCTACTATCAGGAAGTTTACATATGACTCAATATTTTCATTTTAGTTCCTTTACAGTTCCTTAGTTCAAACCATAAAGTCTCCACTGGATGCTTTCTCTCATTACATCCTCCTAATAGAGTCTGTTTCTAATCAGTCATGTTGTTCCACCCCTTCTGCCATTTTCTCTAGTTGCTCTGGTAAACCTTATAACCTGATAGTTTAGTTTAGTTCCCAATCCTGACCGTTCTGCAACCAGGCCTTTGTAATGGCTACTATATCATAGTTTCCAATTTGAATCTCTGCCTGCAGCTCATTTAATTTGTTCCTTATACTCCTTGCATTTGTATAAAAAACTCTAATTTGGCTGGACATTCTACCCTGTCCTTCAGCAGCTTTTCATTATTTCTCCTTCTCAGCTTACTTAGTGTGCTTTTTTTTATAGGCCCTGCTTGTTTGTCCTCTTAGCCTCTTACCTTCTCCTCACATCATGACCTGCCACCCTGATTTCTACCTCCCTACCATACTAGTTTAAAAGCTCCCAAGTGGCACGAGGAAACCTCCCGGCACGGATATTGGTGCCCCTCCAATCTGGTGCAGCCCTTTTTTGTACAGGTCCCACCTGATCCTGGAAGAGATCCCAATAATCCAGATACCCAAATCCTTCCCTCCTACACCAGCTCCTCAGCCACGTATTCAGCTGTATTATCTTCCTATATCTGGCCTCATTAGCACATTGCATGGAGCGTAACCATGAGATTACAACTCTAGAGGACATGCTTTTTAATTTACTGCCTATCTCCCTAAATTCCTTTTGCTGGACCTCATTTTTCTTCCTGCTATATTTAACCATAGGGGAAATGCTTACTGTCATATGTTGTAGCCTTTTACTCTAATTTGTTTTTGAATCATTAGCATGATTGAATCTGTGTTTTCTTTTTTCAAAGTTTGGGCTTTTGCTAATTTTTGGAATTGACAAGCATAGTGAACCATCATATGAATGAAATAATGGAAAGTCATTACTACCTGTGAGACCATTTGCAATATGTCTTTATAAAACTGGTGCATAAAGATCAAACTAGATATGTGACTGAATTTTTTTTGAGAAAGTAAAATGCTACCATGTTCATAACTTGTGCCTAAAACGATACATACATACATGACTTCTGGTTATATTTTTCAGTAAATCACAGGATCTATCACATGTTCCATTTATTCCACAAATGAATTAATTTTAAGGAATGTGAATTCCCTCTAGCCACTGTCCATTCACCAATCATGTGGATCACAGTATTCTGTCACCCTGTTGTTGGGGCTGGAATCAGGAACTTTCTGAGAAATCTTCCTGACTTTTAAGTTTGGTATAGGATCTGAATTGCAAACCAGGAAATAGTAAGAAACGTTTCTTCTTTATGCAGGAAGTTAAAATAGAACAGTACCTGAAGGCGGCACACTAATGCAAGAAGCCTATAACTGTGGTAGATGCAGAAACAAATTGGCTTCAAGAGCAATTATTGCTCTGTGTGTGTGTCATTAAAATACCATCAGATTGATAGCATAGACAGCTTCCTTGTATATACCACTTTGTATCTAGTGTCATTCTATTTTAAAGCTCCAGCTACTTTAGACGTCTACTTGTGTATTTCATCTTTAATCTAATAATTGTACTTATTGTTGAGATATTGACAGATGAAGAATTAATGAAGGAGTATAATCTCCAAATAAACATGGAGGAAATGGAGTTAAGATTTATCCACGGTCTTTGTGTTACAAAGTCATTGATTAATGCTTTATAATGAGATAGATTTAACAATTGAAACAGTAGAACTATATTTATGATGAGATTTATCAGCTTGAATTCTGTGGGGAACTTTGTGTAAACCAGAGGTTTTTTCGAAATTAGAAAGATAGGGGAACATTTAAATTGGGTAGTCAGCACACAGCCTTTCCCTCACCTCCATATTAGGTGACATGCAACTAATTAATAGTAACTTCACAATCTCAACCTCTGCTGTTTAATCATTGTGGCTGGTGAAGTTAGAAGGTAGGCAGCCAGCTTTGCTACTGTTGGCTACTGTTGGGCAGGAGGAGGAGTTACCTGCTTTATAGGATCCATTGCAATGAAGCTAGCAACTTAACCTCCTTTTTGTGCAGCCTTTAGCCCCTAACACTATTCCAAAACCCCCATGACTTTGAGATTTCTAAGTCCTGCCTGCCTGCCTATCTTCAAGCATACATTCAAGTCTGGAAGACATTGCTTTCCTTCATTTCCTCCATAAAATCCACCCCTCTGTTTTAATAGCTTTTGCTAATTTTTGGAATTGACAGGCATAGTGAATCATCGTATGAATGAAATAATGGAATGAAATAGTGGCACTGTTTTGATCATTCTATCAGACAGCATAAAATTCTGTCTGTTAGAGTGATCAACAACCATGTTTTCAACCAGACCATTGTTACTATGTTCTAATTTGATAAAGAGAGAAGCAAAATATTCATTTAGTACTTTTGCCATATCTTTTGTTTCAGAAAGCAGCTTACCCTGCATTGGTAAGTAATCAAGGGATAGGTGATCTAAGAAGAGGAGCAATTCTTCCCGCCTCACCTAGGACCTTATCAGTTTTGGGTATCCTGTTTGGAACCGTGACAAATTGGGGAACTTCACTCTGGGTCTGGTGCCATAATGCCATATATTCAAAACCTACACTTACTACACAAATACAACAGGCATAAGTTACCAACAAAAGTTTTTGTTAAAAAATAAGACCCACACCTATACACAAAATCTCATCACCATTAACATGTTTTACATGTACTGTGATCACAGCTAAATGGTTTTGCCTTTGTCTCTAACACAGTCACTCTAAATGATTCACAAAATGTGAGACATTTTGAGGCATGATAAACATAAACACAAATTCTTATGAAATTAGTATTAAGTTATCCAAATGACAATATTCATCATAATGGCTTGCACTACACTTTTGTTGAAAGGTTTAACAGCTCTCCATCTCATGCTTCCCAGTTCCTTTCTCATTTTTGTACCACCTCCATCTCTTTTGATCATCTTCACCCTCTTTGTACTTTCCAGTCTCCTGTGTAACTCCTCACTCCCCTATGCAGACGCTGTCTTCTCTTAGCGGCTACTCTTTACACTTTGCAACTCATTGCTCCACAACTCCAAGCCCCGGTATCCTTTCCCCTGGCCAGCCACCCCAGGTTCTGGCTTCACCAGTCTTGCTTTCTATTCCACTGTCCAGCCTCACTACCTCTGTCCTGGGCAGGCCTTTTTCCTTCAACCTATAGCTTTGTTAAGTCACAATTCAATTTGCCTCTATCATATTCCAAAGTAGTGCATAATAGATTCCAGCCACTTGCTGGCTAAACTGAATTCTGTTTATTTTGCTGTTTGTTCTTTTAGCCATTCACGTAAAATTAGTGCTCTTTGGTTCTCAACCCTTCTGTTAAGTGTGTTAGCTTTTCCTTAGTTCTTCTGTCTAGGCTGCTCATGGTTTTGATCACCCCTATTAAATCTCCTCTCCTCCTTCTCTCAGGAGAAGAAACTCCACTTCTAAAATCTATCAATGGAGCAGAAGTGCTCCTTTCCTGAAATCATTCTCACAAATATTTTCTGTAACTTCTCTAAACCTTTACATAATTCCCAATGTGTGAACCCCAGAATTGGATACTTTATTAATTAGTTGATATTAAGCTTGGACTTAATTAAAATCTTATAGGAAAAAGGAAATTAAGGTGAATGGAATTTTATCTCTACCATTTCTGCCTACCTCCACTTCCATGGAAGGCAGGCACAATGGGGGAGGTATATAACTGGGTGACATTGCAGTGGTTCCATGCCCAAGGCCTGCCCACCTCTGCTAGTACATTATCAGTGACTAAGGTTGCACAGGCTATGTGATGAACTTGGGGACATTGTAGATAGCTGAGGAGTAGACTTATTACTTGAGCAACCTGTATCCAATGGTGGTGCCGCCCCAAACTTCTTTCCCTAACTCGGTTCTCTGTTTACCTTTCCCAGTACTACCAGCCTGCTCCTGACAAGAAGCTCATTCACCTTCAAATCTGGCTCCTATATGGGAGGGACTACCTGCAATGGCTTTTAGCTATTCACATAAAATTAGTGCTCTGTGGTTCTCAACTCTTCTGTTAAGTGTATTAGCTTTTCCTTAAAGAACTTGCAAAGAACAATCTTTCTTCTGGCATCACTGGGTCTGGAGAGCTGCTGGCCATATAATTGCATGGCAGCTCTCAGAGGCTGGATTGGAGCTGCACCTTGTCTCAATGAAAAGCCCAACTGCTATGCAAAGTGGAGATAAGCTCACCTTTAACTTTTTGGGGATAGTGGAGGTCTGGGCAACAATGTCCATATGAAACTCAGGCCTACAGTTTGTAGCTCTGGAAAATAATTACACTACTGTTGAGTGGTTCTTGAGCATGTAAGAGGATTAGGGGCACAGTTTCCTCAGCTCAGGTGGAAGTAAAATATGTAAATAAATTGAAGGATTCATACTTTTAAAACTGTTTTAACCTGTTTAATTTCAGAATATAACATTAACTTGATTGTATTCACTTCTAATTTCTTAGCAGTGAAAGTGTTCAGCCCAACGAAATCATTCAGTTGAATTTCGAGATGGAAAATTTTACAAGCCAGTCAGTGACAAGACGTATTCAATGGCATGTTGACTACCGTGGGAAAAATCCTCCTCCAGATTTGGACAAAGTGGTAACAGAGTTAGCAGTGATCCAAAAAGACATCCGTGCTATTGTACCACTCTCTATGGTAAGTTTGTGCCCAATGTTGAAAATTTATTGGTCAATGTCCAGTGATGTAATCTTGGTGTTCTTTATATTGGAGAGGTTTATTCTACATTTTTGAGTGTAAGTAGTTTATCTACAGCATAATAAACAAAATAGACTGTTAACATTCATAGGTATGGAGATATTAGGCTGGATTTTACATGGGTAAATGAGGCGAACCACCATCTTAGGATCCTTTTCCCACTGTTGTGAACTATACTTCTAATTTTGCATGTTTTCTTGATTTTTCTTATTCTACACTAACAGAAAGTAAAATAATTCAATAATACAGTCTCCTATATAAAACTAAATTACCACCCCTAAAATTATCTGTGCTAACATTGCAATTCTTTAACAAGTTATTATTCAGCATAGTTAGCGGCTGAATTTCATCTTCAAGTTATGCAATTTGAATCACAGGCAAGACAGTTCACCAACACTGGAGGTTTAAGTAAAGAAATGTCAAGGGTGGAATATGGGTATTCTAGGAATAAGAATATCCTTTTATTGTCACACACTCTATTGTAGGAGTACAGTGAAAAGTTTTTGTACAATGTCTGCCTTCTTATGGCAAGATCTTAGGTATACTTTGGATCCAGGAGAGGAATTAAAGTAATTGCATTACTTACAGAATTGTCCGCATTTCACATCAGTATCTGTTGTTTACCTATTTTGATATCTATATTTGATCATAGGTCAGAATGTAATGTACAAAACTTCCTGTTAATTCTTCAACAATACAAGTATAATTTAACGAGCAGAGTAAATTACAGTGGAGGGATAGAAGCTTATTTACAATTAACTGATTTATTTGTAGCACATAGAGTTGGGTATACAATAAGAAACAGTATCTATTGTATGCAGATATTGATTGATTTCTATGTATGTTCCACAATCAGATGATGAATAAAATAAATGTTGCTGTCGGCCGTTCCTATGATCTTGACAATTTTCCGTATACAAATGTAGCATTTTTATTCTCAATGCTTCAAAGCTGTCGCCTTCAACCTTCATGGTATCGTATTTTCATCCCACTATTAATCGAACACGCTTAAGTACTCTGTTTCTAATTGAATTATACACCTGCATGGAAACTCCTTCAAATGATTAAGAAGTCGTTTTTGCAATTACTGTCCTATTTATTTTCTCTTCTTTTAACTTCATATTGTGATTATATTCTGCAAAGAAGTAGTTCTATGTCCTTTATTTTTCAAGTATTCATTCAAAGAACGTATATTGGGAATTCTTTCTGTTTCTTGACTTCCAATGGCTTCATATTTCCATTTACTTTCACACAATATCGCTTGCAATCTCTATTTAGCAATTAGTAATGAATTATTGGGATCATGTACATTGTTATTTTTTGTTGATCATGAATCTAACTTCTAATATCATTTGGATTGTCCTAATTTAATACTGCTGTAAAGTGAAAAGTGGGTAAATTGACCAGTTCGCATTGACCCTTTCTAACTCAGGCATGTTACACAGTGAGATAGGCAAAGGAGACAAGAGTCGGAGGAAGGTCCAACACAATTTTGCTGAAAACCTTATGAAGGAGAACAATATTTATCAGACTCCACCATTGTACTTCAATTAAACTCTTTCAAACTCTTTTCAGGAGATTACAGTAAACAGTCTCAAATTTCTGAAAAAAAAGTCTCAAATCTACACCAGCTATCTACTTCTGACACGCTTGTCAAAGGATTCAGTACATCCGATTCACAGGTCCTGACTGCTGTAATAAAATGTTTGTCTGAAAGGATAGGCTATACCCATTCAATAAGGCTGGGAGATGTTGTTCTTCAGTCTTTGAGGATTGACTGATGTTTCAGGATCTGCAGTCATCGATTTGGGCTTCCCCTTTTGTCTGGGACTTGTTCTGATCTTTGACCATTTACTGAGCTGGTTTTCTGGATCTGGTCAGTCTAATGATGCTTACCATAAAGTACAAAGAACTGGAGGTGCTATGTAGCTCAGCGCTTTTTGAGATGCCTTTGAAGTAGTTGCAAAAACAGAGAGAGATGTGGGTCCAGGTTGCCTCTTTAATCCCTCAGTTTGCACCCTTCTCGAAGATTCTGTGGTCTGTGTCCAATACTAGAATTGGACTGAGGCAGGAAGATCCAATGAGGTGACTGCTCAGGTACACACAGACACCCACACACACCCTTATAGACACACACACTCCCACACTCACACATGCACCCCCTCACAGACTTAAGACACTCTGCACTCACTACACACACACACACACTTTCTCACACTCACAACCCCCACCCCAGACAGACACACACACACAGACAGACAAAGACCCACATGCACACATATATTTTGTGTGGTGAATTTGTACTTGCAGAGTTGCATTGCACTTTGCTCAAAAACTGCATACATTCATGTCGAACTCTGAGCTCAAAAACTGCATGAATTTATGTAAAACTCTGTTATCTCACTTTTTAGATTAGAATCAATCTAAACATCAGGTCATAGATAGAGAACACAGGGGGCTAACACCTTCAACATATTGTCTAGCTATCACCATTGTTAACAGCTAACCCGAGAATGCAACTTTTAAAAAAAGGGTTTTTGTGATTTACACATGAAAGAAGTGAAACTATCACTGTATTCTAACAGATGAAAGGCTTAACAGACAATCAATTTTTCAATGTATAATTTCAGTTACATCACACTGCAAATTTTTGCTATAAATTCTGTGTTACGATCGAGCCCTCCACAATCACCTGATGAAGGAGCGTCGCTCCGAAAGCTAGTGTGCTTCCAATTAAACCTGTTGGACTATAACCTGGTGTTGTGTGATTTTTAACTTTGTACACCCCAGTCCAACACCGGCATCTCCGAATCATGACATTTTAGGAAGGATGGGCCAAAATTTATGAAAAATCAGGTAAGTGTCAATTTCGGGGAAAAGCATGGCATATTTTTTCTCTGAGCCCGAGTGAGTAATCTCTTGCAATTTTAAGCCACTCTCCTCATTATACATGTATCAAACCTCTATTGTGTTTTTATTATGCTATTATGTGCTCTCCAGCAGCAGAAGTTAGGGTGAGTAAAACTCGCCGTATTGCCACTGCCAAGACCATGTATGGTTAGTGCCACCAGCACCATATTTAAAGCCCAGATGTGTACCAGTCAATCGTTACCAGCTACAAATTGCATTCACAATACACGGAATGTCATAGAGTCATACAACACAGAAAAAGCTCTTTGTCCCATCAAATCTGCATTGACAGTAACTACAACTAAAGGCATGTTAATCCCAATTTCCTGCTCTTGTCCCATATCCTTAAATGTTATGATGTGCTCTTTCCAATTTTTTAAAGGTTGTAAGGTTTCCAGCCTGCACTACCATTCCAGATTCCTACATCACTCTGATTGAAAAAGGTTTTTTTTCTCAAATCTCCTCCGAATCTCCTACCCATTACCCTACACTATGCCTTTTATAATTGACCCCTCAAACTAGACCAGAGACACATGGAATCTTTTCCCCTCATAATCTTATACACCTCAATCATGATACCCCTTAGCCTTCTCTGCTCTAAAGAAAGCAGTCCAAGCCTATCTAATCTCTCCTAATAGCTCAATTGCTCCATCCCAGGCAACATCCTAGTAAATCTCCTCTGTACCTCCTCTTGTGCTATCACATTCTTCCTACAGAGGTGATTAGAACTGCACACAATACTGCAGCTGTGAGCTAACCAACAGTCTGTACAACTCCAGCATTACCTCGTTCCTCATATATTCTGTGCCACATCTGATGAAAATAAAAATGACCCATATGCTTCTTAATTCACATGCTCTGCTGACTTCAGGGATCTGAGAATAATCACCCTAAGGTTCCCTATGTTCCTCTGAGCTACTTAGTGTCCTGCTATTCATTAAATACTCCCTCATCTTGTTTCTTCTTTTGAAGTGCATCACTTTGCACTTGGGAGAGGGAGGGAAAATACAGCTTCTGAGAGCACTGAGGTGGCACGGGTGACATTTCATCACAAACAGAAGCTCACAGGTTAATAAATATTGCAGTTTAACATCAGCACCTGTCTGATCAATTTTTATTGTAATTACAGCAGCAAGAAGCAAGCTACACAAACTACCTATCCATCATGATATACCATATGAGACCCTGTCTCAGGGAGCGTATTCTTTCACTAATGCTTGTGTAGCATAACATCTTGTCAATGTGGCAGTTCACATGTTGGAAAGCCTTCAAAAAGCTTTAAACCATTAATTCTTATTAAACCATAGCAAAAAGAAGAAATGAATGTTGCATTTGCTACTGGAAACAAACAGGAGCTACTTATTTTAGAGCAACAGATTTACAATCAATGAATGATCCCTTCATGCTTCTCAGATCTTTTGGAATAGAATGTCAACTAAGTCCTGTCTGGTTTGTTCTGCATTACATTTCAACACTGCATCATGCTTAATGTGGTCTTCCTCCTGTGCAATGTCCCCATTTTCCTTCTTGGAAGTCTTTCTCCTGGCTCTTCACATCCATCACATCCCAACTTTTCTTGTTCAAAGCATGCAAAGATTATGCAACATACTCTATCTGAACTGTACTGCAAGACTCCCCACACCAATCCAAGCATTGGGTCTTCATTTCCAGGAGGCCTAACGTCTACTCTATGATGGCGCTGATGGAAGAATGGGCTGCATTGCATCTACATGTAGTTTTAGTCAGGGGTTGTATAACAGGGTTATCAACCATGGTTGCAGAGGACCTTGTCACCCAGTAACATCCTTGGAAGGCATCCAGCCCTTGAAACAAAGCAGTTAACCCTCTTCGCTGTCCACTACACCTCCAATTTTGGTGTCATCTGCAAACTTACTAACTGTACCTCTTATGCTCGCATCCAAATCCTTTATGTAAATGACAAAAAATAGAGGACCCAGCACCGATCCTTCTGACACTCCACTAGTCACAGGCCTCCAGTCTGAAAAACAACCCTCCACCACCATCTGTCTTCTACCTTTGAGCCAGTTCTGTATCCAAATGGCTAGTTCTCCCTTTGTTCCATGAGATCTAACCTTGCTAATCAGTCTCCCATGTCGAACGCCTTACTGAAGTCCATATAGATCACATCTACTGCTCTGCCCTCATCAATCTTCTTTGTTACTTCTTCAAAAAACTCAATCAAGTTTGTGAGACATGATTTCCCATGCACAAACCACATTGACTATCCCTAATTAGTCCTTACCTTTCCAAATACATGTACATCCTGTCCCTCAGGATTCCCTCCAACAACATGCCCACCACTGAGGTCAGGCTCACTGGCCTATATTTCCCTGGCTTGTCTTTACCGTCCTTCTTAAACAGTGGCACCATGTTTGCCAACCTTCAGTTTTCCGGCACCTCACCTGTGACTATTGATGATACAAATATCTCAGCAAGAGGCCCAGCAATCACTTCTCTAGCTTCCCATAGAGTTCTCGGGTACACTTGCTCAGGTCCTGGGGATTTATCCACCTTTAACCATTTCAGGGCATCGAGCACTCCCTCCTCTGTAATCTGGACATTTTGCAAAATGTCACCATCTATTTCCCTACAGTCTATATCTTCCATAACCTTTTCCACAGTAAATACTGATGCAAAAATTCATTTAGTATCTCCCCCATTTTCTGTGGCTCCATGCAAAAGCCGCTTTGCTGATCTTTGAGGGGCCCTATTTTCTCCCTAGTTACCCTTTTATCCTCAATATATTTGTAAAAATCCTTTGGATTCTCCTTAATTCTATTTGCCAAAGCTATCTCATGTCCCCTTTTTGCCCTCCTGATTTCCCTCTTAAGTATATTCCTAATTCCTTTATATTCTTCTAAGGATTCACTCGATCTATCCTGTCTATACCTGACATATGCATCCTTCTTTTTCTTAACCAAACCTTCAATTTCTTTAAGGAGAAAGTGAGGACTGCAGATGCTGGAGATCAGAGCTGAAAATGTGTTGCTGGAAAAGCGCAGCAGGTCAGGCAGCATCCAAGGAACAGGAGAATCGACATTTCGGGCATACCAGCCTTCCCTTTCACCCTGACAGGAATATACTTTCTCTGGATTCTTGTTATCTCATTTCTGAAGGCTTCCCATTTTCCAGCCATCCCTTTACCTGCAAACATCTGCCTCTAATCAGCTTTTGAAAGTTCTTGCCTAATACCGTCAAAATTGGCCTTTCTCCAATTTAGAACTTCAACTTTTAGATCTGGTCTATCCTTTTCCATCACTATTTTAAAACGAATAGAATTATGGTCGCTGGCCCCAAAGTGCTCCCCCAGTGACACCTCAGTCACCTGCCCTGCCTTATTTCCCAAAAGAAGGCCAAGGTTTGCACCTTCTCTAGTAGGTACATCCATAAACTGAATCAGAAAATTGTCTTGTACGCACTTAAGAAATTCCTTTCAATCTAAACCTTTAACACTATGGCAGTCCCAGTCAATGTTTGAAAAGTTAAAATCCCCTACCATAACTACCCTATTATTCTTACAGATAGGTGAGATCTCCTTACAAGTTTGTTTCTCAATTTCCCTCTGACTATTGGAGGGTCTATAATACAATGCCAATAAGGTGATCATCCCTTTCTTATTTCTCAGTTCCACCCAAATAATTTCTCTGGGTGTATTTCCGGGAATATCGTCCCTCAGCACAGCTGTAATGCTATCCCTTTTCAAAAATGTCACTCCCTTATCTTCTCTTGCCTCCCTTTCTATCCTTCCTGTAGCATTTGTATCCTGGAATATTAAGCTGCCAGTCCTGCCCATCCCTGAGCCATGTTTCTGTAATTGCTATGATATCCCAGTCCCATGTTTCTAACCATGCCCTGAGTTCATCTGCCTTCCCTGTTAGGCCCATTGCATTGAAATAAACCCAGTTTAATTTATTAGTCCTACCTTGTCCCTGCCTGCCCTGACTGTTTGATTAATGTCTGTTCTCAACTGTACCAGTCTCAGATTGATTCTTTCCTAACTATCTCCCTGCCACACCCCCCCCGCCCCCGAGACCTTACTAGTTTAAATCCTCCCTTCTTGTACTGGTCACTTCTACCCCAAAAGAGATTCCAATGATACAAAAATGTGAACCATTCTCCCATACACCAGCTCTTCAGCCATGCATGCATCTGCTCTATCCTCCTATTCCTGCCCTCAGTAGCTCGTAGCACTGGGAGTAATCCAGATATTACTACCCTTGAGGACCTGCTTTTTAAATTTCTGCCTAACTCTCTGTAATCTCCCTTCAGAATTTCAATCTTTTCCTTTCCTATATCGTTGGTTCCAATGTGGACAATGACCTCTTGCTGGCCTCTCTCCCCGGTGAGAACATTCTGCACTCTCTTTGAGTCATCCTTGATCCTGGCACGAGGGAAACAACACACCATTCTGCTTTTTCTCTGCTGTCCACAGAAACATTTGTCTGTACCTCAGACTACAGAATCCCCTAACACAATTGATCTCTTGGAAGCCGACGTATCCCTCATTGCATTCGAGCCAGTCTCAATACCAGAAACTTGGCTGTTTGTGCTACGTTCCCCTGAGAATCCATCACCCCCTACATTTTCCAAAACAGCATACCTGTTTGAAATGGGTATATCCATAAAAGACTCCTGCCTTAGGTGCTGACCTCTCTTACCCTTCCTGGAGTTAACCCATCTATGTGACTGTGTCTGAGACTTTACCGTTGAAACTTTATTGCTGGAACAGCACAGCAGGTCAGGCAGCATCCAGGGAACAGGAGATTCGACGTTTCGGGCACAGGCCCTTCTTCAGGAATCTGAAGAAGGGCCTGTGCCCGAAACGTCGAATCTCCTGTTCCCTGGATGCTGCCTGACCTGCTGTGCTGTTCCAGCAATAAAGTTTCAACTTTGATCTCCAGCATCTGCAGACCTCACTTTCTCCTCTGAGACTTTACCCCCTTCCTATAACTGCCATCCATCACATACTGTTGCTGTTGCAAATTCCCTATTGCTTCTATCTGTCTCTCCAACCGATCCACTCGATCTGACAAGATTCGCATCCAACAGCATTTATGGCCGATATAATCCGCAGTAACCCTTAAACTCTCTTTAAACTCCCACATCTGACAAGAAGCACATATCACTGCAAAGGCCATTTTTGCTCCTTCACAATCTACAGACCCAGAAAATAACACCGTCTTATTCCTCTACAAAACACTGCACCAGGTTAAATCAATAACTATGGCTTATATTTTAAGTTTAATCAAGAGACTTATCTCCAAAAACATGTAATCAAGAAAGAACCCACTGTACTCACTAATACAGCCTTTCTCTTGGACAGACTTAAAACAACAATTAACTTATCTGATTCTGTGTTGTGAACTTCACCCAAACCGGTTCCTCCAAGATTAGTTGTGAAATTCACTGTTTGTTAATTTTCCCAGATGCACTCTGATGTCCAGTGACACATGAATTCAAAAACAGCAAAGGCAGTAACTGTGCAGGTTCTCTCTCTCTCTCCTGCACTGTCCTCACCATGTGCATTTGATTACTATTGTCCCTTTTAAAACTGCAATTGTTTTGACTTTTTTTTCCAAAACATTGCTGCTCCTGGAATTCGAGGAAATCATCTCCAGCACCTAAAATACCTCAAAAAAAGGAGCAGCTCTTACAGCCAGATATTTTTCCCGTCCTCCATCTTGGATTACCCAGAATCCTTAAATTGTACGTTGATAGAATGGATTCCTTTTCTGTTCACAAAGTTAGCCATTTTATGATACGGTCCTTTCAACACAACTTGTGTAGAGTTTATTACACTCGGCACCCGGCCGAAGCCAGCTGTGTTGGCTATAGCATTGACCTCATCGCACAGAAACGAGATAGAGTGGTGAGGTCTAGCACAATATCATTAGTAACAGCCTTGATATGTTTATAGTTTGGGAATTGAGAGATCCCACACAGTCCCGAGTGTTTCCTTGGAAGCAGTCAGTTGCTTAAAAATTTAGTTGACACCTTGATGGAAACTGGGATGGGATGGCCCACACTTCAGATTGCACATCCAGTTCCAGCAGATGACACAGTGTGTGACAGTGTCCCAGGACATCTTTAGTCTATAGTGGCAATGTTCCTCACTCAACTGGAAGAAATAGCACCAAGAACAATAGACTCTGGGTCTCCTATAATTCCTCTTCATTCTGAAGGGACTTCCAGCTGCGAATTCTTTGTGTGATAAGCCCGAGAACTGAGTTCAGACACTGACCTTGACTGACTGTGGTAATACACCATGACTGATGACAGTCCTCTTGTCTTGATTAAGGACTACTCCCCTCAGACCTTGAGACATGACCATTTGGCTGAATACATGCTGTATATTTGCCATATAATCTAATGGCACGTACTATAGTTCTGATACTGATATAACACGGTGCATAGAACAAATATCTACCTCCTTGACTGATTACTGTGACAACAATGGCATGATGCTTCTAATGGCATGGTAAGACTAGATTTCTGAGAGTCTTTAAATTCTGAGTGAGGCAGCAACGCACTAACATACGAGCAGATATGCAATGAGCAACCAAGATGACGTGAAGTGAGTGAGCGCTAAAAGGGAAACTGAAGGGCCCTATAGTGCACCCTGGTTAGATACTCGAGATGGATGCCTGTGCTTCCACACAAGGAGACCTAGCAGCAACATTGCAATGCAAAGCATTTATGCAGCTCGAAGTGCAGCCTTGAAATGTGAATACTGTTCCATGTTAGTCACGCTGATGCCATAATAATGTGATGAGACTGGTGCATTTCTAATGCCAAACTCTGTGGATGGGGTGTGGAGGTGATGGTTGCAAACGAAGAAGACACCAAGATGTTGGGGACTGCTAACCAAGATGGAGGCCTGGTGAGAAAGCAGTGAGCTGGAACTGCCAGATTCCTACTCTGAATTTCATCTGGAATTGTCACAGTCTGGTTTCCCTCCACTGCATTGGAGAATAGGAAAAGGCATGTAAATGATATGAGATGAAATATTAATACAAGCAAATTGAATGCTCATCACTTACTAGTGAGATTCTCATCTCACCATTCAAAACTTGAGTGGAAGTAAAGAATTTAATTTTTTCTAATCTTGTCATACCTTCCCAACTGATTCATCATTGCCCACATGGTTCAGAGGCTCAGAAAATTCAACCTGATGTGAGTACTTGGGAAGAGTACAGAGGAGATTTACAAAATTGGTTTCAGGGTTGAAAAATTTCAATTGTGAAAAGATTGGACAGATTGGGACTGTTTTTCTTGGAGAAGAGAACACTAAGACCAGGTCTTATGGATGTTTTCAAAATTGGATGTATGGACAACATAGTTAGGGAGAAACTGTTCCCATCTGTGGGAGTATCACGAACCAAAGGAAACAATTGAAATGTATTTTTCAAATGAAGGAAATGTAAGATGAAAAAACCTTTTTCAAGCAGTAAGTATAGTCTGGAATGTCCTGCATGGAATTGGCGGATGCAGGTTCAATCGCCAAATTCAAGAACCCATTAGATAATTATTTAAATAGAAACTATGGGCAGTGTTATGGAAAAAGATGAGATTGGTCTGAAGTCAACAGCCAGTGCAAACACAATTTGTTGAATGGCCTCTTTCTGCACCGTAACAATTCTGTGGTTCTGATTGTGTGAACTTTAGCAGTTGTCTTTTAGATTGGCTTGTTTTATGTTTTCTAAGTTTTAAACTTAAATTTTCCTTTGAGAAGCAATCATTATTCTGTGGAAAATCAGTAACAATGGGCTGCCTTTTGATCCTTTGAAAAATAACTCTTCTTTTATGTCTTGTTTATTAATCTTGGTAGTAATCGGGCTTACCTTTAATGTCTTTTAGTAAATATTTTGCTGGAGTGCTTTTAGATGTACAATTTTGTCATTAGCTTAAGTTCAAATAAAAATAGAATCATTCGGTCGAATGACATAGAAGGAGACCAGTTTGCTCATTGTGTCTCTCGGATCTTTGAGCAATTTAATCCCATCCTCTGTTTCTTCTCCATAGCTCTACAAATATTTCCTTTCCAAATATGGTAGGGCACAGAGGGTGGTGATGGAGGATTTTTTTTTGGACTGGAGACCTGTGACCACTGGAGTGCCACAAGGTTTGGTATTAAATAAATTATTTGGATGAGAATATCGGCAGCATGGTTAGTAATTTCGCAGATGATACCAAAATTGGTGGTAAAGTGGACAATGAAGATGATTATCGAAGAGTAAACAAGATCTTGATCAATTGGGTTAATGGGTTGAGGAGTGGCAGATGGAATTTAATTTGGATAAATGTGAGGTATTGCATTTTGGTAAACAAACAAGGACAGAACTTATACAATTAATGGTTGGGCATGGGGTAGAGTTGTAGCACAGAGAGACCTGGGATTTGGGTACAGAATTCTTTGAAATTTGCATCACGGAGAGACAGGTTGGTTAAGACAGCATTTAGCATGTTTGCCTTCATTGCTCAGATTTTTGAGTTTAGGAGTTGGGAAAACATGTTGAAGTTGTAGAGGACATTGGTAAGGCCACTTCTGGAGTACTGTGTGCAGTTCTGGTTATCCTGTTACAGGAAGGATATTATTAAATAGAGGACGGTTCAGAAAAGATTTTCCAGGATGTTGCAATGAATGGAGAATTTGAGATAAAAAAATTGACTGGTTAAGCTGGGCTTTCTTCACTGGAGTTTAGATTAGAGTGGTGCTAGAAAAGCACAGCAGGTCAGGCAGCATCCAAGGAACAGGAAAATTGACGTTTCGTGCAAAAGCCCTTCATCAGGAATGGAGGCAGGGAGCCTCAAGGGTGGAGAGATAAGTCGGGGTGGCGGTGGGGCTGGGGGGAAGATAGCAAATCGGACAGTAGGTGAATGGGGGTGGGGAGGGAGATGATAGGTCTGAGAGGAGGATGGGGGAAGTAGCAAAGAGTACTATAGGTGAATGGGGTGGGGATGGAGGTGATAGATCAGAGGGAGGGTGGAGCGGATAGATGGGAAGGGAGATTGGCAGGTAGGACAGGTCATGAGGACAGTGCTGAGCTGAAAGGTTGGAACTCGGTGGTGGGCAAGTTGTTGGAGGGAATCCTGAAGGACAGGATGTACATGTATTTGGAAAGGCAAGGACTGATTCGGGATAGTCAACATGGCTTTGTGCGTGGGAAATCATGGCTCACAAACTTGATTGAGTTTTTTGAAGAAGTAACAAAGAGGATTGATGAGGGCAGAGCAGTAGATGTGATCTATATGGACTTCAGTAAGGCATTCGACAAGGTTCCCCATGGGAGACTGATTAGCAAGGTTAGATCTCATGGAATACAGGGAGAACTAGCCATTTGGATACAGAACTGGCTCAAAGGTAAAGACAAATGGTAGTGGTGGTGGAGGGTTGTTTTTCAGACTGGAGGCCTGTGACCAGTGGAGTGCCACAAGGATCAGTGCTAGGCCCTCTACTTTTTGTCATTTACATAAATGATTTGGATGTGAGCATAAGAGGTACAGTTAGTAAGTTTGCAGATGACACCAAAATTGGAGGTGTAGTGGACAGCGAAGAGGGTTAACTCAGATTACAACAGGATCTTGACCAGATGGGCCAATGGGCTGAGAAGTGGCAGATGGAGTTTAATTCAGATAAATGCGTGGTGCTGCATTTTGGGAAAGCAAATCTTAGCAGGACTTATACACTTAATGGTAAGGTCCAAGGGAGTGTTGCTGAACAAAGAGACCTTGGAGTGCAGGTTCATAGCTCCTTGAAAGTGGAGTCGCAGGTAGATAGGATAGTGAAGAAGGCATTAGGTATGCTTTCCTTTATTGGTCAGAGTATTGAGTACAGGAGTTGGGAGGTCATGTTGCGGCTGTACAGGACATTGGTTAGGCCACTTTTGGAATATTGCGTGCAATTCTGGTCTCATTCCTTTCGGAAAGATGTTGTGAAACTTGAAAGGGTTCAGAAAAGATTTACAAGGATGTTGCTAGGGTTGGAGGATCTGAGCTACAGGGAGAGGCTGAACAGGCTGGGGCAGTTTTCCCTGGAGCGTTGGAGGTTGAGGGGTGACCTTATAGACGTTTACAAAATTATAGGATAAATAGACAAAGGCTTTTCCCTGGAGTAGGGGAGTCCAGAACTAGAGAGCATAGGTTTAGGGTGAGAGGGGAAAGATATAAAAGAGACTCCTAAGGGGCAACTTTTTCACGCAGAAGGTGATACGTATATGGAATGAGCTGCCAGAGGATGTGGTGGAGGCTGGTACAATTGCAACATTTAAGAGGCATTTGGATGGGTATATGAATAGGAAGGGTTTGGAGGGATATGGGCCGGGTGCTGGCAAGTGGGACTAGATTGGATTGGGATATCTGGTTGGCATGGACGGGTTGGACCGATGGGTCTGTTTCCATGCTGTACATCTCTATAACCTGTTTCACTGGCAACTTTCAAATCCACACTTCTGCCACCTACAAAAATAAAAGCAACATATGCACGGGAGCACTATGATCTGCATGTTTCATCATTATGAGTTGAAATTGTGTTGATAATCATTATGGACCAGACCAAACCTCCTAAAAATGTATTAAGGTAATCTCCCAGCCCCCAACTTTTCTTTATTTTTAAAGGTAAGTGTAAGGCATTGTGTTCCAGATGTAATTTGATTGGTCAAATTACCAGGCTTGAACCAAAACACACTTTTTTCATACCCAGTAGTTAGTGTACAATCAAAAGAAAGAAGAATTGGAATAACTTAACTCTATGGGAAACCTTAACAGAATAATATATTATTTACCAACTGAAAAGCAACTCTTCCATTACAGTAATATCCCATAAACGCACCCTTGGCAAATTCAGTAAAATAGATTCTCTCAAAAGCAATTCTACAGTCCAGGAGGAAAGAACATCAAGAGAAAACTCATAGAGAGAGAATTCAAGCATTTTGCTGTAATAGCAAAAGCTGTATAGCAGCTTCCAAACTCAAAAGGCTACTGAAAATTAGACTAAAATCCTCATTCTGTGGGAGGTTGACCCTTATTCCTTCATGCTGATTCTATTCTTCCAACTTTAAGAAAAACCCAAGGCTTACAAGTTGTTTACTTTATCAGTTGAGAACAAACCACTTGTCACCTCTGTCTCAGCCTGTCTGCATAAAAAAACACCAGGACAAAATACACCTCCTAAAGCCATAGTATCATCACATAATGCTTCACTATCACTGTGTCAAAGCTTTAAATTTATTGATTCACAGGATCTAGGTATGTATGACCAGGCTTGCAAATACACCCTCTAGAACTCAGCGAGTTTAGTAATTAGCAATACTACCGAGCCTCTCTTGTTGATTGACAATGAAGGCTCCAGCTAGATCATATTTCGTGCCCTCGTCATCCTCAGTGCAAGCTCCATTTACGTATACTATGGAAGAGAATTGATTCCTCAGCTACCCACCTTCTCAAGGGTAATCAGCAAGAGGTTCCAGTATTCATCCTGATGCCATGAGATTTTACAGGATGCAGTCAATGTTGAAGAATCCCATGACATTTCCCTCCTGACTGCTTACAACTGAGCTACCATATCTGGTGGTTCAGGACATACCCAAGGTTGGTGATGATGACACCTGATATATTGTAAGTAATTCTATGAGTATGATAATGTCAGGCTGTTGCCTGCCTAAACTAGCATCCATCATTTTGACAAAAGCCCTCAGATGTTAGTAAGAAGGACATTGTTGTTTCAACTGGTGTGCTGTTGTCCTTCTAGTGCCTAGGTCAATGCCAAATGGTCCATCTGATTTCATTCCTTTCTTTCTATTTTACAGTGATTTGATACAATTGAGTGATCTGCTTGACCAGTTCAAAAGGCATTTAAGAGTCAACCATATTGCTGTGGGTCTGGGATATAATGTATACCAGACCAATTAAGTATTCCAGAGTTGCTTCCCTGAAGGGCATTAATGAACCAGCTGAAATTTTTGAACAATCGATAAAGATTTCATGGACATAATTAAGCAACCTTTTAATTCCAGAACTATTAATTGAAAATAAAACCCCAGCTGCCATGGTGGGGTTTAAACCCACATCTTCAGAGAATTAACATGATGATCTGGATTACTACTATATGACATTGCCACTACACCATTGTCTCTCCATAAATCCTGGAATTCTTTTGCTTATAGAATTGTGGGTGTACCTATACCATTTGGCCTGTAGCAATTTAAGAAGCCAGCTCATGACCACCTTCTCAAGGCAGTTACTGATGGTCAATAAATTCTAGTCTTCCCAGTGAAACACATGTCACATGAACAAATAAGAAGAAATTTGTGTAACACCTTTCACAATCAATTTTTTTACAGCTAGTGAAGTGATTTTGAATTGTAGTCACTGATGTAAAGAAGGACGGGTGATTTATTCACATATGCTCCCACAAACAGCCATCTGATAAATTTTGGATAATCCCTTTTTTTTTTATATTTATTGTAGAATAAATATTACTGAAGGTAAGATCCTTGCCTCTGGATACTTCACAAGTGCCTCACCTTTGGCATCCCAGCTGAAAGGTGATACTCCCTCAGTAATAGACTAGAGTGTCAACTGTGATTTGTGTGTTCAAGTCGTGGAATTCTAATTTGAACCAACAACATTCTGACTTATAAGTTGAAAGTGCTACCAACTGAACCATGATTACACTTAACAGGTTTTACCTTTTTTATGCTGTAAGTAGTTGACATTCAGTCCTTTTTGAATAAGTATATTTTTTGCCAGGACCCACCTACCGCAAAATGCATCATGAATGTTTGGAGGGAATAAGTTTGGTATATGTCCTTATAGGCTAAATTACAAAAACAATGCAGAGGATTCTACTTTTGTCCCCAAAACATAATTCAAATTTATTTTGCTCTATATAGTTTTGGGCATTTCTGTCATTATATTTGCCAAGGCTAACCCTCAGAATAGGTACATTATATGTTTTTCCATTTCCATCCTTCCATTTGGTTAATTTTTTGGAATGTGAAAGAATTGGAGTGAAATTGGAATGGAATTATTTTAATTTTACAAATTACACAGATTCCTATTTAAGATTCAATCCAGTATATGTACTTCTATGTCATTCTTTTTTTTCCATTTATTTGTGTGTGAATTTATTTTTGGCTGATACATACAACAATTTTTTAGTTTCCATCTTTGTGAGATCAGCAAATGATGGTTTCTGTAGTATCAATAATTACTAAGTAAAGTGTGTTCAATACTAGTATGCTCCAAAGAATTATACTGTTGGACTGTGGTTTATTTTCCAAAATCAGCAGACACAAATGTTCTACCTTATCAGTTTGTACACTTTAATTAATGCAGGATTTTGCCTAATAGATACAAATTAGGGAACAACAGAGATCTGTATCTGTAATTACATTCATTTATCACACCAAACTTGTTCCTACAGGGGACAGATGGCACTGATGAGCCTGTGATCGACAGTGCTCTTATGGCTGTCACAGTCTATCAGGTGAGGAAGGGAGTTTTGGACCAGTGAACCGTGTGACTTTTTTTTCTTGCCCTGGTTGCAGGAAGCAGATGTGCTTAGTTAGTGTAGTAAATTAAGATAAAGAGTGAGGCCTTTGCAAATGTGCTTACTGCAGTGCATTAATGCTTTACAAAAAATCAGTGAAAATTTTGGTTTGCCTGTTTGTAAATTGCTATTTCCAGGTGGCTTGGTAACATCAAATTTGAGCAAATTATGCTTGGTTAATTTTGTTTAATAGGTACCTGATCATTCATAAAGTATTGAGTAATTATGTTTTCGAAATATCCACTGCTATTTTTTTCCCTGTAAATTGATACCATTTCTTTGTCTTAAGCTGAAATATTAAGTTAAAATGACCCAGAATCAAATGCCAGCTTTGGGGAATCCAGAAGATATGAAGTTGGTCTATTTTAGTAATGAGTCATATGCCAGTCTTTCAGAATATAAAAGCAGGAATGTACGTGTGAGGCTCTATATGGAGTAATGTGTGCAGTTTTGGGCCCAATATCTCAGGAAGGATGTACTGGCCCTGGAACATGTTCAGAGGAGGTTCACTAGAATGGTCCCCGGAATGAAAAGCTTAACATGAAAGAAACATTTGAGGACTCTGGTTTTTACTGGATGGAGTTTAGAAGGATGAGGGGGGAATCTAGTTGAAACATACAGAATACTGAATGACCTGGACAGTGTAGATGTTGGGAAGATGTTTCCATTGGTAGGAGAGACTAGGACCCGTGAGCACAACCCTAAGAGTAAAGGGAAGACTTTTGGGAATAGAGATAAGGAGAAACTTCTTCAATCAGAATCATTGCCACAGAAGGCTGTGGAGGCCAGGTCATTGAGTATATTTAAGACTGCGAGAGATAGGTTCTTGAGTAGGTTCTTAACCAACGGTTATGGGGAGAAAGAGGGAGAATGGGGTTGAGAAACTTATCAGTCATGAGTGAATAGCGGAGGAGACGCGATGGGCTGAATGGTATTGGGCCCAAAACTGCACACATTACTCCAAATGTAGTCTGACCAGAGACTTATATAGCCTCAGAAATACATCTCAGCTTTTATATTCTGAAAGACTGGCATGTGACACATTACTATAAAACACTAATTTCGTATCTTCTGGACTCCTCAGGGCTGGAATTTGAATGCACATTTCTCTGAATTTAAATTATTTAATATTTTATTTACTCTCAACATTTTCAACTATATCATGTTTCATCATGGTAAGGTGTATGATTATATAAATGCCTGTCTAAATGACATTTGCAATCCCATGAATATTTTGCATCTGATATGATTGATTAGCATGTTACAAGTCAACAGATACACTGACATATTGATTCTGGGACACTTAACTTAATATTTCAGCCGAAGACAAAGAAATGGTCTCAATGTACAGGGAAAAAATAGCAGTGGATATTTGGAAAGCGTAATTACTAAATACTTTATAAATAATCAGGTACCTATTGAACAAAATTAGCCAAACATAATTTGCTCAAATTTGATATTATCAAGCCACCTGGAAATAGCAGTTTACAAGCAGGCAAACCAAAATTTTCTTTGATTTTTTTTCATTAATTTCTGCTCCTATGTCTTATGGTCTTATGACTATTCAGGTAGAGCAGAATTCATCAATTCTTGGTGGAAAAGACTATTAAATATCTATTTGCCTAGGAACCCAAGAAAATAAAGAGAGATAGTTAAAAGGACCTAAACTACTGAAATACTTGTCTAATATTCTGAATGAAATCTTATATAAGAGACAAATGAAACAAACAAATGCCTACAGAATGGGGATGTGGTTAATGATTCACTTTGGCACAATTTTCATTCAATAAATAGAAAAGATTGAGGATTGATTTTGCTAGTTTGAAGGATATTGGAAAGAAACTATATTTTGAAAGTAAAATGGATTGATGTAAGTCACCAATTGTCAGATTGATTTGTAAAGAGAAGAACCTAGATAATTATTGATGTCCTTGAAAAAGGATGTCTTGTATTTTGTTGAGAACATGGAACATTGAGATCCGACTATAGAATAATGTGTTCTAAAAATATGAGTAATAAGTAATTTTTAAAATTTCTTTTTTTTTACATATGGAAAATATGTAAAGAACATTTAAAGAATGACGGATATGGGAGCTGTTAATAATTAGTTGTTTTAGAATGTGCAACAAAGAAGAAAAAGAAAGCATTGAACTGAATGTTACCTTTTTTGGCTTGTCAAAGTTGTGTCAAAATATTTGGAGGAATTCTTACTGTGAGACCAAGCATGATTTCTCATCATAACTAAACACTACGCCTCATTAATTACCTAACCACCGCTACGTCCCTCACACTTGATTCTATTCCCATCTTAAAATGCACCATTCTTGGAAAAACTCACCATGGGGGACATCTGCCAAAAGACTGCCATCCCTTGTGCTGTGCCATCTTTGAAAGGCCACTCTGCACCCAAACAAGCATTGGCAGTCTGTCATTGTCCTTCATCAGTAACATTACGCTTGACCAGTCACAAAAGTTATGATGCTCTCAGCACATAGCTGGCATAACCCACACCCCTTCACACATACAACAATATTATCTCACCTTTGTCTATTTTAAACCACCAGGTCATATAGTTAGTGTGTCTGTGACTACATCCCATCTAATCATCATCTCTGACCCTGTGCCCACTCTAGACTGACATTGTGTCATTATCCAGTAAGGCAACAAAATATGTTTACACAACCAATTAGATAATTTGCAAATGAAGCTTTATTTACAGCCATCAAAAGTGACCATATAGAGGCTGTAGTTTGCACATACACAAAGCAAACCAAATGCTGGCACCATGTCCAATGACTATTAAACATTACACAGTCGTCTGTTGCATTCAACTCTCTTCAACTGGAACCAGTATAAATCAGGTCATGTCAGGATTGTGGCATCTAATGCAGCTGACAAGAGCTTCTTCATCCTGTATTTACTACCGTTCTCTTTGGAAGACTGCTCCTGCACACCCTGTTGCTCAGTATTAACCTTGTTGTGTGGTCCAATGTACAGAGCACAGCACACCAGGATGATTTGGCACAGTCTGTCCAGTGCACCACTCCCCCAGACTGGTACGAACAGCAAACCCATATCTTCAGTTGCCTTATCGTTTGCTCCACCTTGTTTCAAGTAGTAAAAAAGTTAACATTGTACTTGCACGCTGCATACGTCAGGGTGTTGTGCCCTTGTTACAGAGGGTAGTCCTTGATGCCCAATAACCAACCTTGTAAAACACCTAGACTTTCAAATGCACCAAACACGCCAAAGTGCTCCAGGATGTCGGAGTCATGGCAGCTGCCAGGATAGTGGGCAGATATCTCCAAGAAATAGGAACTGAATAGACCTCTTCCTGATGATGAATTCTCCACCATTGTGATATGGCCGTCTCATAGCTAATTGTGTAAGCAGTCAATGACATCATACACCCATTGAATATCAGCAATGTTCTTGAATCCCACTGCCTGGGCTTCAGCATTGACCTTGTCATTGGGAAATTAAGTGAACCCATGCGATCTTGCAGAGATGGCATCAGTCCCTGTCCTGATGTATTTGTGGATACCCAACTGAAAGATCATTTATCACTCCCTGAAAGGAACACTAGATGGTGGAAGGCTACAGGAGTGCAAGGCAATGCTGTGAAAATGACAGCTGCTTTGAATTCCTGTGTGACTTGCTGCTTCCATGGAGTAAGTGAGGACTGCAGATGCTGGAGAGTCAGAGTCGAGATGGGTGGCACTGGAATACTTTACTGATGAAGGGCTTTTGCCCGAAACTTTTATTTTTCCTGCTCCTTGGATGCTGCCTGGCCTGCTGTGCTTTTCCAGCACCACTCTAATCTTGACATCAACATAGTGAATGTACTGTGCCAGCTGAGTGACCAATGCATTGCATCAAAAAGGAAGTACCTGTTGCACTTCAACTCCCTTCTCGTCCCAGACTAATATCAATCATTCACCTTACCAATGCATTCAACATAGATTGGTGTTCAACTTGCTAGTAAGATTATGAAACAATGGTCTGCACATCCTACAGTACCCTTGGAAGGTATGCAATTAATAATTCATCTTTGATCAGTATTGACAGCCTTTTAAACTCATTGCTGGTAACTTCCACATAACTGAGATGCCAATGTTCAATTTGCAAGGACAAATTTCTTGGCACAAATCACCTTTGATCAGCACATTTGCTCTTCACACATTACAAGTAGATGGTAAAATGATTTTAAGTGAAAAATAGTTGAATCACCTGCTTCAAATATTTGCCCCTTCGATGCCCTATCATCCAGAAGACATGGATCATAAGCTTTTGCCCATCAAACTGATACTCACTCTGCCAACCCCAAGCAATGCCTCAGCTATTTTTTGTTGCATTTTGCATCTACAAAACAGCAAGTAATTGCAGGGAACGCAGCTTATAGTCACCTTTGTCAGCTTGGCTTAGTCACCAGGTACCACCCCGGAGCCTCCATATTCACTTTTACCTCCCTCTACTCCATTAATCTTTTACTACCTATCTCGCTCATGTGCAAAACTGCACACTAACCTTCACCTGTGACTATGCTCTCTGTCCCCTGAGCCCCAGCAATGCCAGCCGTGGTTCCCTACACTCCCATTCTGAAGGTCATAGTGGTGATCACTGTCAATAACTTCCCCTCCCATAGACTATCCTTACAACTCATCCCCAACTCTACAAATACCTCTGGAACACCACCTCCATACACCTCCCACAAACATCATTGGCTTCCATAATCCTATGGCAGTGATCCCTCTGCCTTTTTAGGCTTTCTCTTGAACAATTGACAAATTGTAATCACCCCAGGCATCTAACCAACTTCAATAGGCAGCCCATAGAACTGACTGACCAGACCGCTGACCAGTGTTTTTGCAGCTCCTTGACTGATGATATATGATTTCTATAATTACAAATGCTGGAATGATTCACAGTTTTCCCACTTCCTGGAGTTAGACATATCCCTTGACAGTCATCGGCCCGAGCGGATAATTAACTGTGACCAAATACCTGGACTGAGTGTGGACTGTGCCCATAACAATTTTGGCACCCCCTCAACTAGACCAAGGACTAGCCCCCACCCAGTTACTGATATGGTGATTTGATTGAATAAGCATGCAGTGTGTTTGCCATGCAGATAGCTTGGAAAAAGCTGTAAGTATTAGCTTGATGACTCATTGTTCCCAAACAGCAACTTGTTCTCCCCACTCCCCCACCTATCCAACCCCAGATCCCCACCAGCAAGCCTCACAAACAGCCTGTTTGTGGTCTTTGCAAGAGCACTTCAATAGTAATAGCTTTGGTTGTGGTTGAAGTGCCAATGGACTATCAAACACAGTATGGCATGGCAAGGTAAGCATGGTGTGGTGAACAAGCAGGTAACATTGTGTGATCAAGTACTAACACAGTAAATAGGTAGCCTTGAGATACAACCTAGTTCAGCCTGATGCAAAATGTCCTTGCAGTACCCCCTCAATACTAGTTGCTCGAGTACCCTGCAATGCAAGGCAGAGCTTAAAAAGCAGCTACAAGTGGATTGCTGAGATGCCTTGATGGTCATGATGGGTTGTCTAATGTTCTTTGATGAAGGGTGTGTGCAACTGCTGTCCATGGATTGTATCCTGAGGTGCCATTTGATGCTGAGCGATATGGAAACAGCTTGCAGGTATCAGTGTGTTGAAGTCGCCAGGTACCTGCTTTGACTTCCATGTCAAGAATTCTCAACATCTAGCTTGTTGGGCTCATTTGGTAAGATAAGCTGGATACTAATAAAGTGAGATAGGGCATTAGTAAGGCAGTTGGTTATGGAGAATGTGTCTGAATGGGTAATTTGCTACTACCTAGTAAGAGACCCACCTCACCACTTGGCAAAAGCACAAAAGATGTAGTGAGATGTTCCTGAATTCCTGGACTTCTCATTGCTTCTGCAACAAATCTTGCCATGTTGCACAGGCCTTTATACAATTTCACCCACTTTATTTCTTTGATGTTTTTACTATTGTCCAAACACAAAGCTGTAGCCACCCACCAAGGAACCAACCAATAAGTTGTTACTGTGTTGAGTACACTTGAATTGGTCCTGGTAAAAAAAACAAACAAAGCAATATCACTGGACAAAACTGCCCTGGATACGCCTGCAGAGGTGGGGTGACTAGTATCCACCTCTGCTGCTTGAAGAAGGTAACATTGTAGGTACAATTCACAATTACTTTCAGTAACTCCTCTTTTTAAAAACTGCAACATTTTCTTCTGCTCACCCTTGGATTAAAGCAGCATCTTTTCCATTTTTGAAGTCTACTGCTCTAAAAGTAAAAGTGGTCTTTACAAGAGGCAAATATTCTTGATCTCCTCTGTTAAAAGAATCATGAATTCAAAGAAAGATTGCAATAAAAACTAATTAGTTTATTTGTGCAAAAACCCCTGTTACTTAATGGCTTGGGGTCTACTCTGAAACATAGATTCATATCTGTAAGATCTTGTTTTTATTTAGAAGAAATGGCAGGAAGAGAATGTAAGAATAATCAAAGACATTGCAAATCAGACTGTTGAACTGCCCAGAGATTCATTGCTTCCCCAAGCTTACCATTCATATTCAGCCCAAAAAGATGCCACCTGGGGAAAAGAGTTAAGAATTGTTTCAACATTTCAAAACACAAAGTGGATACTGAGAGTCAGAGCTTCTTAGAAGACATGGATGGCCAGCTAAATGATCTTAAATGTATCTCTCCTGGTATAGAGGGTGACTAGATAGCCTCCAGACACTTGGTGCACTCTACCACTCAAAAAAATTTGGGACCCACCAGACTGGTTTGCTGAAAGCAGTGAGGGAAGTCAAACTCTGCCAGGTGAGAAACACCATTTTTAGAATAACAAATGCAACATTGTATTGTCTGCCTCTTATCTGTAAGTGATAACATCCTTTTTATCACTAATACTGAAAAGTTTGAAGTTACATACCAAGCTATACCACAAATGCAGTATGTCAAGCTGACTATTATAATCAATGTCAAAAACTTGCAACAGTCCATAGATTTACCTACCTTTCCAGTATTCTTTCCAGACCAGTTACATTGAGAATTAGGTCAGCAGCAGAATAAGTAAGCTCACAGTAGCCTTTGGCAAGTTACAAATAAAAGACACTCATCAAAAGTAAAGGCATTCAGAGCAGGTGTTCTTCCTACTTTTTTTGTATGCCTGTGAGGCTTGAATAATTTACTCCAGTTTTGCAAATGGACTAATCATTTTGACCTAATCTGCTTGAGTAGCATTTTATACTTAATTTCGAATTGTTCCAAGACCAGGGTCTTGGGCACGGTGGCACGGTGGCAGCAGTGGTTAGCACTGCTGCCTCACAGCGCCAGAGACCCGGGTTCAATTCCCGCCTCAGGCGACTGACTGTGTGGAGTTTGCACGTTCTCCCCGTGTCTGCGTGGGTTTCCTCCGGGTGCTCCGGTTTCCTCCCACAGTCCAAAGATGTGCAGGGTCAGGTGAATTGGCCATACTAAATTGCCCGTAGTGTTAGATAAGGGGTAAATGTAGGGGTATGGGTGGGTTTCGCTTCGGCGGGTCGGTGTGGACTTGTTGGGTCGAAGGGCCTGTTTCCACACTGTAATCTAATCTAAAAAAAAAATGAGGCTGAGTAATTTTTTTTCAGCTATTCATGTGATGTAGGTGTCACTTGCTGGCCAGCATTTATTGCCTGTCCCTAGTTGCCCTTGGGACAGTGGTGGTGGGCCCATATCTCTTGATATCCTTGCTTAATAAAAATTTGTCGATCTCTATCTTGAACCACTACAGTCCACCTGCAATGGGTTGACCCACAATGCCCTTAGGGAGGGAACTCCAGGATTTTGACTGAGCAACAGTAAAAGAATTGTAGTTTATTTCCAAGTCAGGATGGTGAGAGGTTTGGAGAGGGACTTCCAAATGGTGGTGCTGCCATGAATTTGCTGCCCTTGTTCATCTAGATGAAAGTGGTCGTGGGTTTGGAAGGTGCTATCTGAGGATCTTTGAAGAATTTTCGCAGTGCATCTTCTAGATAGTACACATTGCTGTTGAGCATCGGTAGTGAAAAGAGTGAATGTTTTTGAATGTAATGCCAATCAAGTGGGCTGCTTTGTCCTGGGTGGCATCAAGTTTTTTGAATGATGTTGGAGCTGCACCCATGATAGGATCTAGGATATGGAGACGAGATCAAGAGGAGGAATCAAACCTCTGCAGTGTTGTTGAGGATCTGGGTTGGAAGGCTGCAAAGAGTTTGGCAGAGGTGGTTGTGCTCTGAGTAGGAAAGTGGGAATGGTTGCAGAAGAAGAGACTAGGAATACAGAATTGAGAGCAGAGACTAGGATCGAGAATTGGAGTCTCGAAAGGCATGCAGATGAGTGGGAGTTGCCAAGGACCCAAGATCAAATGGAAATACTGCAGATGAAGATCAAAATTGAAAGAGGCATCCAGTGGCAAACACACATTAGGAAGCTCAAGTTGAGAATGGAGAGTGGAACAAGTAAGGATGCAAGGAAAGGAAGTTTTGTTAGTCAATAGTTGTATGTTAAATAGTTTTATTTTGAAAAGGTTGCTTTTTATCTGCCTGAACTAAGTGTTTCACATTATATTATAGTTTAACCTCAAAGACCATCAACCATCAAGTGCTAATGTTTTGACTGTCAAATTATTTTGTTTGCTCCTTCAATGGAATTACACTTTTTAAATAGAATCCCCACAGTGTAAAAACAGACCATTCGACCCAACAAGTCCACACCAACCCTCTGAAGATCATCCCACCCAGACCCATTCTCCCACCTATTCATGTGACCTGCATTTTCCATGGCTAATACGAGGTAAAAACAAAGACTGCAGATGCTGGAAATCAGATTGTGGATTAGTGGTGCTGGAAGAGCACAGCAGTTCAGGCAGCATCCAAGGAGCTTCGAAATCGACGTTTCGGGCAAAAGCCCTTCATCAGGAAAGCCTGATGAAGGGCTTTTGCCCGAAACGTCGATTTCGAAGCTCCTTGGATGCTGCCTGAACTGCTGTGCTCTTCCAGCACCACTAATCCAGAACCATGGCTAATAAACCTAACCGACACATCTCTGAACACTATAGGTAATTTAGTATGGCAAATCCACATAACCTGCACATCTTGGACTGTGGGAGGAAACCGGAGCACCATGTGGAAACTTCCGCAGCCACAGGGAGAATGTGCAAACTCCACAAAGACAGTCACCCAAAGTTGGAATCAAGCCGAGGTCCCTGGCACCATAAGACAGCAATGTTGACCACTGAGCCACCATCCTGCCCTTACATCAAAGAAATCTAATGTTTAAAGTTCAGAGCTTATAAATTTTTGATTCAGGTAGTTGCCCATGTTTAATCAGGTGCAAAATTACATAAACATGTTGCTGATATAACCTGATGCGTTTAAGAGCAAGTTAGCTAAATACAGGGAGGCACAGAAAGTCGGATGGGTAGAGCAATATATAATGGAAGAAGGCTTGTGTGCAGCATAACCCAATTGGCTGAGTAGTCTCTTTCTGAATAGGGAACTCATTGTAGTTATAGTGATAAGCTGAGTATTTCCTGAGTTTATCAGCAGGAGATGGAAGGAAATTAAATTCTGTAGATAACGTGAATGTAAATTATTACATATTTATGTATTTAATGTCTTTCTGTATATATGCTTCTGTAAATCATTTAATTGTTAATAAATTCCTTCAGTGGTTTCAGTTTGTATAAACTAGGCCTAATATTTAATATTTTATTCCATCTGATTGATAGATAAGGGAATAGTAATCTAATTTAAGTCCCAGTATACAGCATTATTTATAAATAGGCTAATTGTTTGCTGCAGGCTATGCTAACTTTGTATAAAGAGAGCAATAAAGATAGATTTTTAGATTGCAAGAAGCACTGTTTATTAGGAAAGCTGAAATCATGCCATTTGCATGATGAAATAATTTGGAAAAAGACAGAATCAGAACTGAGTGTATTTGTGATGCTGTGGCCAAACAATTAAGGAATTCCAGCCACCTCATATAAATACGGACAATAAATGCAAGGATTCTATAGAGTGTGTATTTTATCAAACATATGTGTATTCTCAATTCATTTTTGTTTGCAAAACTACAGAATATTTGAAAAATGCTACTTGTTTTGAAGAAAGTATTAATATAAGAAGGGAAAAACAGATGTCAGGCTATCATGTTATGTGAAATATTTGGTCTAGAAAGCAATTCAACAAGGTCCTTTCAGCAGTATATATCAAGCCAAGAAACCTCTAATGCCCCAAAGGGCAAGGACAGCAGATGCATAGAAACATCCCACCTGCAAGTTACCCTCTAATCCATCCTGACTTTCATCAGGAAATTCCATGTTACTGATAATGAGTTCTGTGGGCCCTTACCTGGCTGATGAGCCCAATCTTAGCTGCATCTTTGACCACATATTTGGCAGGAGATGGTGGTTAGATTTCATGAACAGTAACTACATCACCTGCAGCAGCTCAAGATGCTGACTTACCTCCATCTTGTCAAAGGCAAATGAGGATGACCAACAAATGCTGGCCTAACCAGTGACAACCGTATCGTATGAATAAATACAAAATAAGTGACTGTTTTAGAATATAACTGTTATTCTAACCCATATTAATATACAAGGATAATCCAAGGAATTATAGACTTTTGATTTTGACATTGATATTAGATAGACTAATGGAATGTACCCAAAAATAAAGGACAATGAGGGAAATGAATATGATGATGTCACTTTCAGTAACATCCTAATGAAATGTCAACTTACCTTTTTTCAACTTTGTAAGGATCTGTGGTGAATACATTGTGTTGGCTCGTGCTTTGTTTACTGGCCGTTGGCAGTATGTTGAATTTCTGATTCATGTTTAAAACATGTTACTTATTTTACCATCCACCTTTTATAACAGATCATCCACATTAAAATGAATGAAATTGATGTAAATAATTGGGGCTTAATACTTTCCAAGTCAGGATTGACTTGATGGGCGTCTTTTTTATGCATTCATGGGAAATGAACTTTACTGGCTAGGCTAGTATTTATTACCCAACCCTAAATTCACAGAGGGCAGTTAAGAGTCAACCACATTGCTGTGGATCTGGAGTCACAGGTAGGCCAGACCAGGTAAGGATGGCAGTTTCCTTCCCTAAAGGCATAAGAGAGAGAAAACCTGCACAGCTACCGCCTTTGCTGTTTGAATTCGTGTATCGCTGGACATTGAAGTGCATCTGGGAAAATTAACAGTGAAATTCACAACTAATCTTGGAGGAACTGTTGGGCGAAGTTCACAGCACAGAATCAGATCAGTTAATTGTTGTTTTAAGTCTGTCCAAGAGAAAGGCTGCAGTAGTGGGTACAGTGGATTCTTTCTTGATTATATGTTTTTGGAGATAGGTCTCTTGATTAAACTTAAAATATGAGCCATAGCTATTAATTTAACCTGGGGCAGTGTTTGTAGAGGAATAAAACAGTGTTATTTTCTGCATCTGTAGATTGTGAAGGAGCAAAAATAGCCTTTGCAGTGATATGTACTTCTTGTCAGATGTGGGAGTTTAAAGAGAGTTTAAGGTTTACTGCGGATTATATCTGCCATAAATGCTGGTGGATGCGAATCTTATCAGATCGAGTGGATTGGTTGGAGAGACAAATAGAAGCGATGGGGAATTTGCAACAGCAACAGTATGTGATGGGTGGCAGTTACAGGAAGTGGGGAAAAGTCTCAGATACAGTCACATAGATGGGCTAACTCCAGGAAGGGTAAGAGAGGTAGGCAGCTAGAGCAAGAGTCTTTTGTGGATATACCCATTTCAAACAGGTATGCTGTTTTGGAAAATGTAGGGGGTGATGGATTCTCAGGGGAATGTAGCACAAACAGCCAAGTTTCTGGTATTGAGACTGGCTCTAATGCAACGAGGGATACATTGGCTTCCAAGAGATCAATTGTGTTAGGGAATTCTGTAGCCTGAGGTACAGACAGACGTTTCTGTGGGCAGCAGAGAAAAAGCAGAATGGTGTGTTGTTTCCCTGGTGCCAGGATCAAGGATGTCTCAGAGAGAGTGCAGAATGTTCTCACGGGGAGAGGGGCCAGCAGGAGGTCATTGTCCACATTGGAACCAACGAGATTGGAAGGGAAAAGGTTGCGACTCTGAAGGGAGATTACAGAGAGTTAGGTAGAAATTTAAAAAGGACGTCCTTGAGAGTAGTAATATCTGGATTACTCCCAGTGCTACGAGCTACTGAGGGCAGGAATAGGAGGATAGAGCAGATGCATGCATGGCTGAGGAGCTGGTGTATGGGAGAAGGATTCATATTTTTGGATCTTTGGAATCTCTTTTGGGGTGGAAGTGACCAGTACAAGAAGGACGGATTGCACCTAAATTGGAAAGGGACTAATATACTGGCAGGGAAATTTGCTAGAACTGCTTGAGAGGATTTAAACTAGTAAGGTGGGGGGGGTGGGGGAACCCAGGGAGATAGTGAGGAAAGAGATCGATCTGAGACGGGGACAGGTGAGAACAGAAGTGAGGCAAACAGTCAGGGCAGGCAGGGACAAGGTAGGACTAATAAATTAAACTGCATTTATTTCAATGCAAGGGGCCTAACGGGGAAGGCAGATGAACTCAGGGCATGGGACTGGGATATCATAGCAATTATGGAAACATGGCTCAGGGATGGGCAGGACTGGCAGCTGAATGTTCCAGGATACAAATGCTACAGGAAGGATAGAAAGGGAGGCAAAAGAGGAGGGGAAGTGGCATTTTTGATAAGGGATAGCATTACAGCTGTGCTAAGGGAGGATATTCCCAGAAATACATCCAGGAAAGTTATTTGGGTGGAACTGAGAAATAAGAAAGGGATGATCACCTTATTGGCATTGTATTATAGACCCTCCCCCCTCCCCCCACCCCTCAATAGTCAGAGGGAAGTTGAGAAACAAACTTTTAAGGAGATCTCACCTATCTGTAAGAATAATAGGGTGGTTATGGTAGGGGATTTTAACTTTCCAAACATCGACTGGGACTGCCATAGTGTTAAAGGTTTAGATGGAGAGGAATTTCTTAAGTGCGTACAAGACAATTTTCTGAGTTAGAGGGCATAGATTTAGGGTGAAAGGGGCAAGATATAAAAGAGACCTAAGGGGCAACCTTTTCACGCAGAGGGTGGTACTTGTATGGAATGAGCTGCCAGAGGATGTGGTGGAGGCTGGTACAATTGCAACATTAAAGAGGCATTTGAATGGGTATATGAATAGGAAGGGTTTGGAGGGATATGGGCCGGGTGCTGGCAGGTGGGACTAGATTGGGTTGGGATATCTGGTCGGAATGGACGGGTTGGACTGAAGGGTCTGTTTCAGTGCTGTACATCTCTATGACTCTATGACTCTAAATGAATTAGCTACGTTTTCCGACATTCGACAACGGATTATGATCATCATTAGACTCTTAATTCCAGATTCTTTTCTAATGAATTGAAATTCCATTTTCTGCCAAGGCAGGATTTGAACCTGTGTACCAGAACATTACCTGAGTCTCTGGCTTAATAGTACAGCAATAATACCACTAGGCCACCACCTCCCCTCAGGAAAATTGTTTTCCATTGAAATTGCAGATATTGTCTTCCAGGCTTAAATAGGATTCAGAAGATGGAAGTACTATCAAACCAACCTGTAGTGCTTTAGACTGAAGGCTCTTGTGATATGGTGTTAATGTCCTTGCTTCTGAACCAGAAGGCCTAGGTTTGTGTATCATAATACATCTGAATAGCTTCATTAAGAAATGTTTATCCTTTAGATTGTTGTTGCAGTATGGAAAATGGAGGAGAGAGTAGATGTTAAATCTAGTGACAAGCACTAATGAAAGAGACTGTTGGGGTGTCATGGTGGCTCAGTGGTTAGCACTGCTGCCTTACAGCACCAGGGACCTGGAATCAATTTCAGCCTTGGGCGACTGTCTGCGTGGAGTTTGCATATTCTCCCCGTGTCTGCGTGGCTTTCCTCCCACAGTCCAAAGATGTGCAAGCAAGGTGAATTGGTTGTGCTAAATTGCCCATAGTGTTCAGAGATGTCTATGTTAGGTGTATTAGTCAAGGGTAAATGTAGAGTAGTGGGAATGAGTCTGGCGGTTTAATCTTCAGTATGGACTTATTAGGCCAAAGAGCCTGTTTCCACACTGTAGGGATTCTAGAAAAAAAGACAATAATATGAATGCAAACTTAATTCCTTGACAAATAATGGATACCAATAAATGGTACCATGTTGAAAAAAATATATAAACAGGGATAACCTTCTCTCAAGGCCCTTGTGGATTTTCTATAGCTGCAATTTTCTCTGGAGACTAGTGAATCTGTCCTACTGTTAAAGCTATCAATTTTACTTCAGATTGTTATGTTGCCTGAATTTTCAGTTTGGTAAATTTATGACAGCTGAAGAAAGATACTCCCTTTTGTTTGTCAAGGTGTTATGATAGGGTGTACCATCATGATGTTCAATAAACTATTGAATCTGAGAAAATATATATATAAACAGGATACACGCCTTGGGAATGTGCAAACTCCACACATATAGGCGCCTGAATCAAACCCATGTCCCTGGCACTGTAAGGCAGCAGTGCTAACCACTGAGCCATCGTGCCACCATTATTGCTGGAGCTTGTGTGCCTTGCTGTCCAAAAGAAAGAGAAAAAATCTTTTGTTGAAGTGACAGATGAGGCAAAGGATGAAGTGAAACTGGGGAACAGCTTCGAGAGAGGTTGAGTCGATGTTGCTGCAGAATGGAGTCGAGTAATCAATAGTAACTTGCAAAGTATTGATGGCAGGGCAGTTGAATGACAGTAGTGTCATTGATGATGAAGGGAGTTGTCATTATCTGGGACTTGCACAGCATGAATTGTTCATACCATCTGTCCACCTCATTTGGAAGCCCATGTCTGCAAGTAAGCTGTGTTAGCCTAGAATTTCATCAATGGAGTTGAATGCTAGGGAATCAGTAAATAGCCTAATTATTAAGCTTGTGGTAGAAGGAGGCACTTAATACGTTTCTGAAATCATTGGTTTAATTTCAAACATTCTATAATTGTGCACTTCTAACTGCTGGTGCTGGCCTGGCCTGATCCTCTCAAATTTTTCTTCAGTTTATGCCGCCTCATCTCTGGCTGCTGAGTAACTGACTTTATTTGCAATTTAGTTCCCCAAGCATTAGCTGGACTTTGCTAAAGCCCCTTCTATCAAGGAATACTAAGTCCACATTAGATGCTGCTAGACAGACCAGTTTCTTCTGGATTCTTCATAGCTGCTAGAAACTCATTGCAATTATTACAAATTTTTGTAATCTCAGATCTTAGTCAGAACTTAATCTTTGTGGTGGGCCACCCATGGCAACATTCCAGCAGCCATTTTGTACCACCCTCCCTCAAGTGAGTTCCAATGAAGCACTGAGCTGGTTGACATTGGGTTGATACCCTCTTTAAGAGGCATTTCCTGCATCCAAGAGCTAATGGATAATCAGAATACTGGCTCCACCAGTAGTGAAAGCCACTGATAGCCCTGCAGGAGGTTAAGCTGATAGGAATGAAGCCCTAGAATGAAAGCCAAGTAGGCAGTTTCACTGGACCTGATGAAATAGGCTTTGGTGAGAGGGAGGAGTAAATTTAGGGTAGCTGGAGGTCTTCCACTTGGGCAACAAATGCTTCCACTACAGGCTATTTAAGTAAAAGGCACCCTGTCTATTCTCACCTTTGTGGTTTAATATCAGTAGTGATGAGATAAGAACCTCAAATAGCTTCTTTTAAGAGCTTCAGTTGACTTGTTTGTGTAAAGGCTATCCTTTAGTCTTGGAGAGAGTGAGGACTGTAGTTGCTGGATTTCAGAGTAGATAAAGTGTAGAGCTGTAAGAAGCACAGCAGGTTAAGCAGCATCAAAGGAGCAGGGAATTTCAGATTGTCACCTTTCATCAGGACTGAGGAGGGAGAAGGGGGCTGAGAAATAAATAGAGCGAGGGAGATGGGGCTGGGGGAAAAGTAGGTGGGATGGCAATAGGTTGATGCAGGTAGGAGGTGATTCTGATTGGTCAGTGGGAGGGGTACAGTGGATAAGTGGGAAGGAAGATGGACAGGTTAGGTCAGGTCGGGGGGGTGGGGTGGAGAAGGTGGGCTGGACCTAGGAATGAGATGGGGGGTGGGGAGATTTGAAAGCTGTTGAATTCTATATTGAGGCCATATGCTTGTATGCTCCCAAGGCGGAAGATGAGGTGTTCTTCCTCCAGTTTGCATGTGGCCTTGTTTTGATGGTGGAGGAGACCCAGGATAGACACGTCGGGGGAATGGGAGGGGGAATTGAAATGGCTGGCAACGGGAAGGTGAGGTTGATTGGAGAGTATGGAACATAGAACCCTGAACTGGTTCCCAAGTTTGTGCTCGGTCTCTCCAATATACAGGAGATCACATCGGGAGCAATGGATGCAATAAATCAGATTAGACAAAATGCAGGTGAATCTCTGTTGTACTTGTAGTGATTCTTTGGAGCCTTAGACAGAGGGAAGAGAGGAGGTATGAGGGCAGGTTTTGCACACCTCCTCCTGCTGCAGGGAAAGGTGCCAGATGTGGAGGAGAGGTTTGTGGGGAGTGTGGACCTAATGAGGGAGTCATGGAGGGAACGGTCCCTACCTATAGGCGTGGGGAGGGAAATATCATTATGGCGATGGGGTCAGATCGCAGGTAACAGAAATGGAGGAGGATGATGCGCTGGATTTGGAGGTTAGGGGGGTGGAATGTGAGAACCAGGGAGGGGGGAGTGGGATATGATTTGTGAAAAATGGAGAAAATGTGGTTGTGGGCATTGTTGATAACAAGGGAGGGAAAATTACAGTCCTTGAAATAGGAAGCCATCTGGTATGCTCATCCTGGGAGCAGATACAGCAGAAGCAGAGGAATTGGGAGTGTGGAATCACATTTTTGCAGAAAGTGGGATGGGAGGAGATGTAATCAAGGTAGCTATGGGAGTTGGTGAGTTTGAAATAGATGGCGGTGCTGAGTTGCTTGCCGGAGCTGGAGATGGAGAGGTCCAGGAAGGGGAAGGAGGTGTCAGAGATGGTCCAGGTGAATTTGAGGTCAGGGTGGAAGGTGTGGGTGAAGTAGATGAACTGTTCAAGCTCCTCATGGTAGCATGAGGCAGTAGCGATACAGCCATCAATATAGTGGGGGATGGGTGCCGGTGTAGCTTCAGAAGAGGAAATGTTCTATGTATTCCTTAAAGAGGCAGGCAAAGCTCAAACCCATGCGTGTACCCATAGACACCCTCCTGGTTTATAGGAAGTGGGAGGCTTGAAAGGAAAAGTTGTTAAGAGTGAGGACCAGTTCTGCGCCGCAGATGAGTGTCAGGGCAGGTGGAACTGGTTGGGCCGAGCCTTCCCGTTCTATCTTAATTGGGGGAGTTAAAAGGCAATCTCCAGGATTAAGGCATGGGACTGAATTCTATAGTGGGGTGTGCTGCTTGCAGAAAAGTGGTGGGTTAACTACTTGACCTATTTTATCTGATCCCATCCCCATGACACATGGGTGGGCAGGCAGCAGATGTAAAATCCAGCCTGGGATTTTGCTTCTTAAATTTAGGTTTTATTGTCATGTATATTCAAGTACAGGGGTACAGGAGTACAGTGAAAAGTGTACAATGTCACCATTCCTGGCACCATCTTAGGCAAAAAGGTACGCAATCTTAGGTACAAAAATAAAGAAATAAATTATGAAATTCAATACTGCAGTTCTTCTTAGTATAAAATAGAAAAAGAAATCAATGAAGTTGAAAGTTAAACATAATAGTCCCATCTTAAGCCATGGGCCTGCAGACACTCCACACTGGGTTTTCCTAACGAGGACTAGCTCTCCTGTGCACTTTCACATGTACTGCACTGTCTTCTGCTGGGCATGCCAGCCATTGCTTCCTGCTATCTGAGCTCGCCAAGCTTTGCTGCTGACTGCCATCTGGACTTGCTAGGTTTCACTGCTAACCAACACTTCACTACTGACAGCTATCTGGGCTCCAGCCTCCGCCTCCACAACCAAGCTTTCTCCAAAAGGTAAGTAAAAAAACTTTGAGAAAAAACAAGCAATGGCCCAATTAACTTAGGATTCTGGTGCCTGATATAGAATGTAATAAGCTCCTCCTTTGGAGGTTGAATCAAATGCTATAAAATGAGTCCCTACAAGAAGGCCCATTAGCCGCTGTCCCCTTTGCTGTAGTCTCTGCAATGCTGCTACACAAAGAACTTGTGCGTTTTCTCCATCAGCCATAGCTTCAGGGCATTCTTCAGCAGCTTTTCAGCAGCATCGGGTTTCAGCCACAGGTCTGGCACCCAATTCACCAGGAGAAATGTTTACACCAAGCTGGCTGCGTGTCCGCCTCACTACATGGCAACTGTACCTGCCAGCATCCCCCCACATCAACAACTGGCTGATCGTATACACCTATGCATGCTGTGTGTAGTTATTAAGTAGCTTTCTGACTTTTTGCCTTTGAAAAGAAAACATTACCTGAACTCTACCTTTTTCCTCAATATATCTTTGCATCTGAAATAGTAAAGAAAAGGAATAGTGACTAAATCTGTATAATTACAATTACCATTCACTGCACTGATATAATAATGTGGTTGAATAATGATTCCATGAGTTTTTACAATTTTTCAGACAGACATGCAGCATCAGAGAGGGTTAAGGAGGGTTATGAAACTTTAATTCCTCTATCATGTGCTATTTCGGAGCTGGCAATGTGATATTATATAGTTGCAAGTTGGAATGAATATTTTAAAAAGATCTATGTTAAAATCTGAAAACATTCTCTCTCTTAAATATTCATTTTCCTGCATTAAAAGAATAATCAATACATGATGGTGTTATTTGGGAGAAGAGAAAGAAAGCATTCCAGAAAGGAGATAAGCATAATTTATGATGCATGCTGCTGATGTTTTGAAGCAATTAATGTCATAACATTTATGATGGATGTAAACCTAGGAGAGAAAATATAACAGATGTTTTCTTTTGTACAGATACATTAGGGAGATTTATATTGCCATTTGTAAAATTTTAATTTTTGTTCAATGTTTGTACTTTTATTTTCATTCATGATGTTGATAAATGTGATCATCAAAATAAAATTCAGTATGGAAGTTTGGCCTTAGTTAGATGTCATACTTTGAAAAGAGAGCTTTTGGGCCAAGTTAACAGAGCAAGCTGCTTAGAAGATCCCACTTCTCCAACAATGTACCTGTTGTCAGGGAAGGGTCATGGTGCAGCAGATCCTTCTCTATGAAATCTGATCAATAATCTTAATGAATCATAGCATTTACATTGAAAGGCAGTCTTAATTTTTCTAAATCCCATTAAAAGTTACCATTTTCTCTTGCATTTGTCACTTGGACACATAATTGTTGCTGACAGCATATTTTAATTTCTTCACAGGATGCAGCTAAAATCAGCCTGGGGAAACGAGTATCACGGTAGTGTTACTGGACTAGAAATTCAGACTATTACTCTGGAGACAGGGATGCAAATACCTTTATAGCTGATGGAATTTAAATTCAATTCCACCACTAAATTATTCCCAATTGTCATACAAATCCATCTGATTCACAAATGGAAATCTGCTATCCTTATTTGGTTTCGCCCATGTTATTCCAAAAGGTCAAGAATGTAGCTGGCTCTTAACTGCCTTCTGAAATGGCCTGGCAAGCCACTCAGTTCATGAGAATCCACTGAATATTTAATCCTATTTGAATAATTGATTAAATATTCAATTACGAAGTAGTGAACAGCTGAGCAGGATCTCATAAGCATTTAGTGTCGTTGATTTGTCCCTATATTCCATTTAATCTGCTGCTCTGGCTGCAATTTGTTGTTAGGAGTCTTTCCAACCGACAGGTTGACAAAGTCAGAAGTCACATGGCACAAGGTTATAGTCCAACAGGTTTAGTTGAAATCACAAGCCTTCAGAGCGCTGCTCCTTCATCAAGTGACAAAAAGCTTGTGATTTCAAATACACCTGTTGAATATAACCTGATGTCGTGTGACTTCAGACTTTGTCCACCTCCACATCATAACCTACAGGTTGCTTACACTTCAGTCTACTTTCCTCTTTTGTCTTTTGGTTTGTCTCCCATTCTTGTATCTCCTTGCTCATTCCTTACTTCACATTAAATTGCCCACCTACTCAAGTTTTATTTGACAGTATAATCATCAGCCTCAATGATGGAGTTATAAAAACTTAGCTACTATTGCTTGCCAAAGGTCAGCAACAAATCAATCATGCAGTTTTTAAAAACTCATTCAAAAGATATGGATGTAGTTAGATAGGTCAACATTTATTGCTCATCCTTAAGTACCCTTGAAAATATGGTGATGAGCAGCCATGGGGGTATGCATAGACACACAATGCTGTTAGGGAGTGATTTCCAGGATTTTGACCTGGTGATAGTGAATGTGCAGAATATAGCCCAAAGTTCAGACCGTTTGCAGGAGGTGGTGTTCCCAAGTAGCTGCAAACCTTGTCTTTCTAGCTGGTTAGAATTGTGAATTTGGAAGATGCTGTCTTGAGTGACTGTTTAAAATTCTAAATATTCTGATGTAGTTCGAAAAAGTCTTACTAGTCAGAAAATTTTAACTGTCTTTCTCCCTTCACAGATTCTGCCAGACTTGCTGAGTTTCTCCAAATTATCTGTGTTTGTTTCAGATATCCAGCATGTGCAGTATTTTGTCTGTATTGGACTGTTTAAGGTGCTGAATAGAATATCAAACAAGTAGACTGCTTTGGTTTTAATGGAGCTGCACTAATCCTGGTAACCTGAGAATATTTCATCACACTCCTGACTTCTGCCCTATAGATTGTAGAGGCCTTGAGGAGTCAGGAGATGTATTATTTGCCACTGACTTCCAAGCCCAAACTTGCTCTTGTAACCATAGCATTTATATAGCTTGTCCAGTTCAGTTTCTGGTTCTTGATCACCCTCAGGATATTGATAGTAAGGGGATTTAGCAATGGTAATAGCATTGAATATCAAGAAACAATTATTGGATTTCCTCTTGTAGCATAAATTTCAACAATGATCATGTTGAATGTAAGTGTTACTTGCCATTCATCAGCCCAGGTTTTACTATTAACCTGCATTTCCCACATTTGGCCATGGACTGTTTCAGTATCTGAGGAGTTGCAAATAGTGCTGAACATTGTGTAATCATTGGTGAACTACCCATTTCTGACTTTATACTGGAGGAAAGGTAATTGATGAAGCAGCTGAAAAGGAATGTGCCCCGAGGCTCAGATAATTGACCTCTAATAACTACAACCATCTTCCTTTGTGCTAGGTATGACTCCTAGAGTATTATTCTCTGATTCCCCTTGAGTACTGTTGCTAGAGTTCATTGATGCCACATTCAGTTAAACTGCTGTCTTGTTCCCTCATTCCCACACATGAGTTTACCTCTTTTGTCCATGATTGTATCAAGGCTGTGATGATGCCTGAAGCTAAGTGGGCTTAGCTGAACCCAAACAGAATGTCAGTGAGGTTATTACTAAGTGCTGCACAATAGTATGTCAATGACCCCTTCCATCACTTTGATTGAGAGGGTTGTTGACTATGTTAGATACTCCCATTGCTGTGTCAATATTAGTGTTGTAACTACACTGAGGCAGTTCGACTCGTAGAAAAGCTAGTTCTAGAACGTAAGTCTGATTATCAGAATGTTGTTAGGGTCAACAGGCTTTGCAGTATCCATTGTCTTCAGCCTTTTCTGGATATGATGTATAGTAAATTGAATTGGCTAATGTCAAATCAGCTGTCATCTTCACAGCCACTGGGAGAAGATGGCCTGACACTCCTACAGCTCCAAAGTCCCATTCTAGCATTCAGAATAATTCCATCAGTATCCCAGAACATGTAGAGCCTTCATCGTCATTGCACCCCCTTCATCCCCAGGAAATGGAATTGGAGCCAAAACACTCAGCCTCCTGCAGAACCTACACATCTCAAGGAGCCCTGCAACTCTGACCTCCCTTTGAACTTTGAACTTGTTTTTGGCTGCTAGATGTGGTCCAACTACAAAAAAACCAAAAGAACTGCAGATGCTGGAAATCTGGAACAAAAGTTGCCAGAAAATCTCAGCAGTTCTGGCAGCATCTGTGGAGAGAAATCCAAGTTAATGGTTCAGGTCCAGTGACCCTTTTTCAGAACTAAGGCCATCTTACATGTGGTCATCCTACATGTGCTTTCACCGTCTTAGGAAGATGGCTGAAGCAACCCACATGCCATCCAAAACTGGGTGTAAGACTATCAATGGAAATGACCTACAATGGGAACGCAAGGAGTGAAAAAGCTTCTTACATTCTAAGTGACATCCTAAGTGCTGTAGAGCTTCCTGTGAAGCACTGCTGTATTGTGTTAGTTGGAATTTATTTGGTTTCATTCCCGCTGCTTTCGGTTGCCGGTTCCTGTTGTCCTTTGCAGTGGTTGGTATGTTGGGTCGAGGTCATTGTGTTCATTGATGGAGTTCGTAGATGAATGCCAAACTTCTAGAAATTCTCTGGTTGTCCTTGGCTTGTCATATTATTGTTGTGTTGTCCCAGTCGAATTTGTGGTCCTTATCGTCTGTGTGTATAGATACTAGGGATAGTTGATTGTGGCGTTTAGTGGCTAGTTGATGATCATGAATGTGGATTGCTAATTTTCTGCCTGTTTGTCCTATATAGTATTTTGTGCAGTCCCTATAAGCAGATAAAAGCATCATTAAGAAGACAGTGCTCAATTTGCAAGGACCAATAGCATAGTACAAATTGTTTTGACCAGAATCTGACCCCTAACTTACTTCATTCTGCAAGCATGGTAAACGAGCATGTGAGCAGGAAACAAGAGTAGGCCACTCAACTTTTTGAGTCTGCTGAATCATTCATTTAGATCATATCTGATCTGATTTTAACCTCAACTTACATTCCTGCATACTCCTGATAATCTTTCATCCCCTTGGTAATCAAGAATATATCTTTGCTTGAAAAATATTTAAAGATTCTGCGTCCACCACCCTTTGAGGAAAGGAATTCCAAAAATGCACAACCCTCAGAAATATTTTTTTCCTCATTTCTGTCTGAAATGGGTCACCCCTTATTTTTAATCAATAGCCCCAGTTCTAGATTCTCCCAAAGAGAAAACGAGTAATGGGCAATGAAGTGGATATAAATTAAGTATAACTGGGGTTTGCAAATGACTGCTTCGTGTGCTTGTTCCTTCATTGTCCCAGTGTCCCGCAAATGTGGATCCCATGCTTTCACACACTGATTTCACTCTCCCTACCTGGTGTTTTAACAGTTCTTTAGTAGCACTTTGCATCTAGACAAGAATGTGATAGCGAGGAATGCAGCTAGTGATGGATGGTCAGCACTAAGCTCCACCAGGTATCTACCCAGAGGCTCCATTTTCCCTTTAACCTTGCACTACCCTAATATTCTAATTTCACCTTTGCTCCACCATGGAGACCCAACACATTGAATTTCACCTAAAACTATCCTCCATGTATCTGATCCCAGAATTACACCATAAACAGTGCCCACCCTTCTCTTTTACGTTCCTGCTGTGAAGGCCATGGTATGGTCACTGCCACTAACCCCACCTTCCCATAAGCCTACATGGCCTCTGTTGGTGTTTCCCATACATCTGGAGATCACCCACTCTATCATTGTTCTTGTCCCCACCTCTACAAATGCCTCTATGTTCCAATCCTTCACCTTGACTATTCCTTTTGGCCATGAATTCCACCCCCCCCCCCCACCCCCATCCTCCCCACTTCACTGACGAGCTAACATTCTGTGATTCCCTTGACCGTTTATGCTGGCCCTGCAGGTCCGATGACTATCCACTGTCTACTCTGTAATTGAGCAAATGTGAAAACCATGAGCATCCCCAGCAAACAACAGACCATGGCCAAGCCTATGAACTGTGTGTGAATTGTGCCCATGACTGACAGAATCCTTTGACAGTTGTCCTTCTCAACTGGACTGAGGATTAGCCCCTACCAATTTCCAGTAATTTGATTGTGCATTGCTTCAATCTTTTTGGTGTACAGGCAGCTGGTATATGCTGTAAGTATGTCTCAGTGTGCCATACATCAAGCTAGTTCCCCCACCCTGCCACCAGACAGATCCTTGTGAAACAGTTTGTGCATCTACCCAAACAGCATGGCAAGCCAAGACAAGGTTGCTGTGAACATACATGTGGGTGCTAATTCTGCAAGCGCTGAGAGAACATGTGAGCAGTCCTGATATACAGCCTAGTCCAGTCTTAGAGCTGGAGGTATGTCCTTGCATGCAATGTGTCCCCGCTGCAGCCTTTCAATGCTAATTCCCAGAATGTCCTGTTATGCAAGTCTTTGCTTCCTGAGCATCCTGGAGAGGTGCTATGATAGTTGTGACTGGTCGGCAAATGCTGGATGCCAATGTGGAGGGGTACACGCAGCTGGTTCCTTTGGATTGGACCCTGAGATGTTGTTTGGTCCTCCAATACAGAAATCCTTTGGAACAAGTTGTGAGCTGAATTTGCCAGGTACCTGCTCCAATTTACATGTCAAGTTTTCTTGATGTTTTCTTGTTCATCATATTTTGTAAGACGGGAAGCTGAATATTAATGCAGCACATTGTCTGGTTAATAAGACATTTAACAAGCAATTATCACCCTTTTACTAGCAACTTGCAACTGCCTACCAGGTACCACACCACCTGGCAAAAACAGAAAAAGTAGAACAAGATGTACCTGTCCTCAAGATCTTCTTCACTGGACTTCCCGTCTATCATAATTCTATCATAAATCTCACAATAGCCCATGATGCACAGATTCTGCCACATGTCTTTAACCACTTTATCTCACTTTCTTCAATTCTCTTAATTGTTAGTTAATGTATTTTCTTACTGTGAAGCACTGTGGGATATCTTGCTATGTTAAAAATGCTACCAAAGTTATTAAGTTCAAAATCTACAGCACAGACAAATGTGTTGTTACATATGTAAAAATAAGCATGAAATCCTGATGGAAATGCAACAGCTTGTATTATGTGGCATTTTTAATATAGTCAAACATAAATGCCATAAAATCATTCCCTTGAAATTAGATTGTGGCTCAACCCTTCACAGGATAGAATAAAGATGTAAGCTAAGATATAAATATGTCTTTATTGTATTGTTGCAGACTGAAATGGAATGATTTGTTGTGAAAGATAAGCATTGCTTTTGGTGAAGTGTACTTGGAAATCAGTTGAGAAAAATATTATTAAATGAACCTATACTGAAGTAATGCTATAAATGGAGTGTAAATCAGTTTGAATGTTCTGCCAGCTGTGATATCAGCGACTGACTGATATCTTGTTTGAGCCACTGTCAGCAGAGCTTGGCAGTCAGAGTCAAATAACTGTAAGCAAAGACTACAACTGAAACAGATTCTCTGCACCACTAAATCACTTCCAACCTGCCTGGAATTCTAAAATCTACATGAATCTCTGCAGTTTCACCAGTGTTGTATTACTCAATAAACAACTGTGTGTTTAATGACCTGGAGCTTCTGATTGATTTGCTGCGGCTGTAAGTAATTTAACAGTTCTTAATAGCAAAATGTCAAAGTGCACATTGAAAATATCTAGTTTTGTCAATGTAGTTTGCATAATTTACTGAATTTTGAAAAAAATTCCATGTCCCATCAGAAAAAGAAACATTTGTGTTATTTTGGCTTTGTTTCTTTCTTCAACAAATGTGTGGATATCAACTAATTAGACCAAATACATTTTTGGAGAATATAAAATGTAAGCATATGCATTTTTATACACATAAATGAATGAAAATATAAAGCCACTGTCATTAAGGTCAACAGGCGGATGGGAACCTGAAGTGTAGTTCCAGTGCACAGTAGGGTGAGAGTGGGGAGGGCATGGGCAGGATTTCACTGTCACAGGAATGTGCTGGCAGACAGCAAGCTGGTTTGAAGTGTATTTAGCTCAACGCCAGAAGTATCTGAAAGAAAGTAGCTGAGCTGGCAGTATGGATAGATACCTGGGAATTTGATGTTGTGGCCACTTCGGAGATATGGAGAGAGCTAGGTCAGGAAAGGATTTTGCAGGTTCCAGGTTTAAATCTTCCATTAAGAGCAGGGAAGGCGGTAAAAGAGGGGGAGGTGTGTCCTTGTTAGTCAAGGACAGTATAACGGTGGCTGAAAGAACTTTTGACGAGGACTCATCTACAGAGGTAGTCTGGGCTGAGGTTAGAAACAGGAGAGGAGAGGTCACACTGCTGAGAGTTTTTTTTAGGTCGCCGCACAGTTCCAGCAATGTGGAAGAGAGGATCAGCAAAACAATTCTGGGTAGGAGTGAAGGGAACAGGGTGGTCATTATAGGGGACTTTAACTTGCCCAACATTGACTGGTCCTAGGGAGTATTGCTGAACAAAGAGACCTTGGAGTGCAGGTTCATAGCTCCTTGAAAGTGGAGTCGCAGGTAGATAAGATAGTGAAGAAGGCATCTGGTATGCTTTCCTTTATTGGTCAGAGTATTGAGTAAAGGAGTTGGGAGGTCATGTTGCAGCTGTACAGGACATTAGTTAAGCCACTGTTGGAATATTGCGTGCAATTCTGGTCTCCTTCCTCTCGGATAGATTTTGTGAAACTTGAAAGGGTTCAGAAAAGATTTACAAGGATGTTGCCAGAGTTGGAGGATTTGAGCTACAGGAAAAGGTTGGCCACGCTAGGGCTGTTTTCAGTGGAGTGTTGGAGGTTTATAGAGGTTTAGAAAATCATGAGGGGCATGGATAGGATAAATAGACAAAGTCTTTTCCCTGGGGTGGGGGAGTCCAGAACTAGAGAGCATAGATTTAGGGTGAGAGGGGAAATATATAAAAGAGACCTAAGAGGGAATTTTTTTCACGCAGAGGGTGGTATGTGTATGGAATGAGCTGCCAGAGGAAGTGGTGGAGGCTTGTACAATTGCAACATTTAAAAGGCATCTGGATAGGTAAATAAATAGGAAGGGTTTGTAGGGACATGGGCCAGGTGCTGGCAGGTGGGACTAGTTTGGGTTGGGATATCTAGTCAGCTTGGACAAGTTGGACCGAAGGGTCTGTTTCCGTGCTGTACCTCTCTATGACTCTGACTGGAAGTGCTATAACTCTAATACGTCAGACAGATCAGTTTTTGTCCAATGTGTGCAGCAGAGCTTCCTGACACAGTATGTCCAAAGGCCGACAAGAGGGGAGGCCACACTGGATCTGGTGCTTGATAATGAACCAGGCCAGATGTTTGATCTAGTGGTAGGTGAGCACTTCGGAGAAAGTGACCGTAATTGAGTTACGTTTAGTTTAGCGATGGAAAGGGATAAGTACCTGCCACAGGGCAAGAGTTATCAATGGGGCAAGGGCAATTATAATGCGATTTGGCAAGACTTAGGATGCATACAATGGGGTAGCAAAATGCAGGGGATGGGGACAACCAAAATGTGGAGCTAGTTTAAGGATATTGCATGTATGGTATGTCCATGTCAGGCAGGGAGGAAGTAATAAGGTAAGGGAACCATGGTTTACTACAGAAATTGTATCTCTTGTTAAGCGGATCAAGGAGGCTTATGTGACGATGAGACAAGATGGTTCAAATGAAGCAATGGAGAGTTACAGAGTAGGTAGGAAGGGTTTAAAGGCAGAGCTAAGAATAGCAAAGAGAGGACATGAGCAGTCTTTAATAGGTAGAATAAAGGAGAACCCTAAAGCTTTCTTATAAGTATGTGAGGAATAAAAGGATGACTTGGGTAGGAATAGGGCCAGTCAAATTCAGAAGTGGGAAGTTGTGTTTGGACCCTGTGGAAATCAGAGACCGCTAAACGAATACTTCTCATCGGGTTTTCACTCTGGAAAAGGAGAATATTGTAGAGGAGAAGAATGAGATATGAGATATTAGATTAGAAAGGATCAATGTTAGTAAGAAAGAGGTGTTATCAATTCTAGAAGGAGTGAAAGTAGACAAGTCTCCTGGACCGAATGGGATTTGTCCGAGGATTCTCTGGGAAGCTAGGGAGGAGGTGTTGGAGCCTTTAGCTTTGATCTTTGAGTTGTCATTGTCTACAGGTTTAGTACCAGAGGACTGGAGGATTGCAAATGTGGCCTTGTTCAAGAAGGGCAGTAGAGATGGCCCAGGTAATTCTGAACCAGTAAACCTTACATCTGATGTGGGAAAGTTTTTGGAAAGGATTATGAGAGGTAGAATTTATAATCATCTAGCAAACAACAATTTGATTGCAGATAGTCAGCATGGTTTCGTCAAGGGCAGGTAATGTCTCACCACCCTCATTGAGTTTTTTGAGAAGGTGACCAAGCAAGTGGATGAGGGCAGTACAGTTGACGTGGTGTGCATGAACTTCAGTAAGGCCTTTGATAAGTTTCCACATGGCAAGCTGTTGGAGAAAATGCAGAGGCATGGGATTGAGGGTGACTTAGCAGTTTGGAGTAAAAACTGGCTTTCTGTAAGAAGGCAGCGAGTGGTGATTGATGGAAAATATTCAGCCTGGAGTCTGGTTACTAGTGGTGTGCCACAAGGATCTATTTTGGGACCACTGCTGTTTGTCATTTTTATAAATGACTTAGACGCAGGCACAGATGGATGGGTTATTAAGTTTGCAGATGACACTAAAGTCGGTGGAGTAGTGGACAGTGTGGAAGAATTTTGCAGGTTACACGGGGACTTGGATAAACCTGAGAATTGGGCTGATAGGTGGCAAATGGAGTTCAATACGGATAAATGTGAGATGATTCACTTTGGGTAGAATATCAGGAAGGCATAATACTGGATCAATGAAAAGATTCTTGGTAGTGTGGATGTGGAGAGGTATCTTGGAGTCCACATACATAGATTCCTGAAAATTGCCACCCAGGATGATAGTGCTGTTAAGAAGGCATACAGTGTGTTAGGCTTTATTGGGAGAGGAACTGAAGTCTGGAGTCGTAATTCATGCTGCAACTATACAAAATGCTAGTTCGGCCGCACTTGGAATATTGTGTACAGTTCTGGTCGCCCCATTACAGGAAGGATGTGGAAGCATTGGAAAAGGTGCAAAGGAGATTTACCAGGATGTTGCCTGGTCTGGAGGGAAGGTCTTATGAGGAAAGGCTGAGAGACTTGGGTCTGTTCTCATTGGAAAGAAGAAGCCTAAGAGGGGATTTGATAGAGACATACAAGATGATCAGAGGATTAGATAGGGAAGACAGTGAAAGTCTTTTTCCTCAGATGATGACGTCAGCTTGTACGTGGGGATATAGCTATAAATTGAGGGGTGATAGATTTAAGACAGATGTCAGAGGCAAGTTCTTTACTCAGAGAGTGGTAAGGGCGTGGAATGCCCTGCCTGCCAATATAGTTAACTCAGCCACATTAGGGAGATTTAAACAATCCTTGGATAAACACTTGGATGATGATGGGATAGTGTAGGGGGATGGGCTTAGATTAGTTCACAGGTCGCCGCAACATCGAGGGTCAAAGGGCCTGCTCTGCGCAGTATTATTCTATGTTCTATGTCATATAGCCATGAAAGGTAGCTGAAATATTTAGTAAGATTCAGGCATATTTCGCAAATCAAAGATACTGATAAAACTAAATCATACAGTAATATATAAATAGTTGATAGGACTGAGAAAATAAAAACCAGAATAATGAATTTATAAATTCCATTGCAGCTCAACAAGAAAGCCCAAGAGTCAAGATTGTGCAGGATAATATTTTGAATGCACATCACAAAATATTCCTTTACACAAAGTAATGAGCAGTTAGACTGGACTCTCATGAAGGTTGAGTGAAGCCAGAACAGTGGATTCATTTAAGAACCATTTAAGATTCATTTAAGGTAGAAAATACTATAATGGAAAAATATTTTCAGAATGGATGAATTAAAATAGGTGAATGGCCTTCTGATTACAAAGGTAAATGTTGTCCAGCATATGGACAGGAACTGTAGATAGCGCAGCAGGTCAGGCAGCATCCAAGGAGCAGGAGAATCGACGTTTCAGGCATGAGCCCTTCTTCAGGAATGGGCTTTCCTGAAGAAGGGCTCATGCCCGAAACGTCGATTCTCCTGCTCCTTGGATGCTGCCTGACCTGCTGCACTTTTCCAGCAACACATTTTCAGCTCTGATCTCCAGCATCTGCAGTTCTCACTTTCTCCTAGGAACTGTAGATAGCAAGCATATTATCAGAAAAGAAGGATAAGAAATTGCTCCAAGCTTACAGATGTAGTCATATGGAAAGAGCAACAGATGTTCCATGGATTACAGAAAAAAGAGTTGATGAAGTGCATATTAACCAGTCTGTTTCTATTTATTTGCATCTTGGCGAAAACACAATGGTGTTTACTCAATTCTGGAAAAAAAAAGTTTGCCACAACTCTCTATTCTCAGCCATTCACTAAACCATATCCGAGCCACTATAGTTTATTTTATTTTCATGCATCTTAACTTTGCTGACAAGTCTATAATATGACATTTTACCAAACCCTTAAATCCTGATAGGTCACATCAATTGTATTGCCCTCATCAACCCTCTCAATTACCCCATCAAAGAAAACTATATCAAATTTGCTTAAAATGATTTGTTTTGAACAAATGCATGCTGGCTGATGATACTTTATGTCAACTAGAAGGCTTATTGAAGGAAAAAATATCAATTGGAGATATACATGCAGGTTACGAATCTGCCCCATTACACATAATTTGAGTGAAGTGTGATTTGGAGATGCCGGTGTTGGACTGGGGTGTACAAAGTTAAAAATCACACAACACCAGGTTATAGTCCAACAGGTTTAATTGGAAGCACACTAGCTTTCGGAGCGACGCTCCTTCATCGGGTGATTGCGGAGGGCTCGATCGTAACACAGAATTTAGAGCAAAAATTTGTAGTGTGATGTAACTGAAATTATACATTGAAAAATTGATTGTCTGTTAAGCCTTTCATCTGTTAGAATACAGTGATAGTTTCACTTCTTTCATGTGTAAATCACAAAAACCCTTTTTTTTAAAAGTTGCATTCTTGGGTTAGCTGTTAACAATGGTGATAGCTAGACAATATGTTGAAGGTGTTAGCCCCCTGTGTCCTCTGTCTATGACCTGATGTTTAGATTGATTCTAATCTAAAAAGTGAGATAATAGAGTTTTACATAAATTCATGCAGTTTTTGAGCTCAGAGTTCTACATGAATGTATGAAGTTTTTGAGCAAAGTGCATGCTCAAAAACTGCATGAATTTATGTAAAACTCTGTTATCTCACTTTTTAGATTAGAATCAATCTAAACATCAGGTCATAGACAGAGAACACAGGGGGCTAACACCTTCAACATATTGTCTAGCTATCACCATTGTTAACAGCTAACCCGAGAATGCAACTTTTAAAAAAAGGGTTTTGTGATTTACACGTGAAAGAAGTGAAACTATCACTGTATTCTAACAGATGAAAGGCTTAACAGACAATCAATTTTTCAATGTATAATTTCAAATTTTTGCTATAAATTCTGTGTTACAATTGAGCCCTCCACAATCGCCTGATGAAGGAGCGTCGCTCCGAAAGCTAGTGTGCTTCCAATTAAACCTGTTGGACTATAACCTGGTGTTGTGTGATTTTTAACTGAGTGAAGAGTGGCTGAGTAAATAAGTTGTAGTTAAGTAATAGTGAAACAAATTCCTATAGAGAATTGATTTTGTTTTGGGAAATAAACTGGCAGGTTCAAAAATATTGACTGAGGGTAGTCGAACAACCAGTGGAAGAAAATGAAACTGACATGCTGCAGGAAGAACATGCTGGATTCCATATTAACTATGTTATGACTAGATCCTAGGCCATGGAATTAGACAGGTAGAAGACCTATGTACAAGAAAAGAAATGACTTGAAAATCAGTTATTGGGTACAATTTTCAAAATACAGTTTAAAAAATAGTAGAGTTTGAGGTGGCTTAACCCATTTTCTTTAATAGAAATGCAATGAATGGATTATGAATTAAAAGAGTTAGCTCAAGCAGCATATTCAGCAATTGAGTCAGAACCAATACTTGGTGAGTTATTACTTGAAAGGCAAAGTGCTAATGAGGAAATGTAGAAACCTCAAATTTCAACAAATGGTAGTTCATTGTGAGACGCTTGATGACATTTTACAAGTGACTTACAAAATTTTAATGGCCAATCACTAAAGTATTATGAAAATATAAGCTAAAACATTAAAACATTTTTATTGGACAGATAAAAAGCTAGAGATTGAAAAACATCCAGGCTAGGAATGTTTGATTAAAACTCTGCATCTTATCAAAAGACTAGAAATGTCCAAGAAAGCAGAAGGTTGAATGTTCCAAACAAAAGGCCTTGTAGCTCACAGGAAAAGAATGGAGGGGAATAAAAGGTTAAGTCGAACCTACAGGTTTGATAGGGAAGGAAAATGTTTTTTTTTATATAGGAAATGTAAAAGTAATGGTGTTAGGGGAATAGCTGAGATTTTATTTTATATTTTTTAGGCTTCAAATTGCATTATATTTAGAAAGCTTCCTTTGTTATTATTTATATTTTACTTCTTTTGTATAATAAATTTCTGTTTTATTATTAAAACCAAATCTGCACCCTTAAAGCTATGTTTTAGTTTAAGACTGCTACATTAAATTAAGAAAACAGAATATGATCTATCAAGACAGATTTCTGATTCATCCCGCCGCAATATCAGCTGGAATCGTAACATTTGTTTTGTTCTGCACTTCCAATTGTTATAGACTCGGCCAGACCTCCTCAAGACATTTCAAAAAGATAGTCCAGACTCTAATTTTTCTAGTTGTTTCGAGCAGGTGTAAAATGGATATTCCAGAAGTGATGCAGCTGGTCAAAACCCCTCAGTTTTAAATTAAGCAGAATTTATTTACAGGGTGCGGAATGAAACACAAACAAAAGAGAATAGAATACAGAATAATTCAACCTATTTGAAAATCCAACAGACCATCCATACTTAATGATGCTGTTCCAAGTCTCTGCAACAATCCCCATAAACACCCCTTAGCAAGAAAGATAAAAATCAAACACAGGGTTTTACAGGAGAGAGAGAGAGAGAGATACCAGAGAGATTGAGCATGGAACACCTTCTTCCATGGAGCTGTTTCTTTTGGATTCTCAGCTAATAACTGACCAGACAGCTAAAAACGAAACTAAACCAGGCCAGATAAAAGCTGAGCTGGGAGAACTGACCACTCCCTTTTCATTGTACAAGTGTATTTTTTAAAACATTGCCTTTTGTCTGAGGCAGTATCTGTTAGCTGTAATCAAATTGGCCTTAAGATCCATCCAAACAAGACATTTCAGAACCTCTGCGTTTTATGACCACTCTGAAAAAAAGGACAAAATAACCTTGTTAAAAGAGCAGCAGCATCACACAATTTATATTCCATACAACTTATTACTACACTCTTCTGATACTATTATAACTCACTGGGGTAGCACACTGAAAATCAAGCTATACTATTTCTGGTATCATCACAAAGGATAAAAGATTTTATATAAGTATGCAAAGGTCCTCATCTGACTTTCAGACCAAGGTTGATGGGAAACACAGATGAGATTTCTGTACTGACAAGAATTACGATTTGTTATAAGTAAGTAGACTCAGATATACACAGTTTTTTTTAGATTAGATTACTTACAGTGTGGAAACAGGCCCTTCGGCCCAACAAGTCCACACTGACCCTCCGATGAGCAACCCACCCAGATCCATTCCCCTACATTTACTCCTTCACCTAACACTACAGGCAATTTAGCATGGCCAATTCACCTAACCTGCACATCTTTGGACTGTGGGAGGAAACCCACGCAGACATGGGAAGAATGTGCAAACTCCACACAGACAGTTGCCTGAGGCGGGAATTGAACCCAGGTCTCTGGAGCTGTGAGGCAGCAGTGCTAACCACTGTGCCACCGTGCTACCCCAATCTTCAAAGTATAACATTACTAATTAAAATCTAAATCCACTTGTAAACATCCACTTAAATGCACACAAATAGATAGACAGGGAAAACAGGGTACTGGGCAGAGGGGAAAACTGAAAAGATAGTTTAGTAGTCTTTATTCCCATATATTGTTGAAATGATCCTTATGTCTCTTCTGCTGGTTGACAGTGTTACTTCAGTTCTCTTTCTCCAAGTGCTTTCACTGTTGGTAAAAGATGCAATGTGCCTGGTTCACTTATAAAAAAGGTCTCTGACTTATTAGTTAAAAGTCACAGCTTACAACAACTGCTGCAGGAAGGATAAACTCGTTTTCTTCAGGTCTAAGATGAGTTTTAACTGCTGAGAATAGAGAGACTGCTCCTGAAATGGGGTAGAATTGAACATTTTCCTCTGTCTGTGATTTATTCCCAGCTCCAAGTTGTTCAGTAACCTAAGAACCAATCACACTATTGGTAGCAGGAAAAAGGTCTCTGTCATCTATAAATGGTCACTAGTCCTATCAACTACTTTTTTCCAACTAGAGCTGTATCTATATATCCCCTGGCTCCAAATCATCTGAAGCTCAAGTTCAAGTTACTCTTGTTCAAACAGTTGTTTACAGAGTTACTTGTTTTCAAAACGTATAGCCACCCTTTCAAATATTGGTTTCAAAACAGTTCTTTCATTTCACTCCACAGGCTTTTTTTTATTAAATTACAAAAGTAAGGTGCAGTCCTTAGAATGTCCATAAGCATATATCTGTATAAGGAGGACAGGTTCCACCTGAAGTGGAAGCATACCAATATCCAGGGCATGACGTTTGCTAGAGGTCTTCGGGAAGGTTGAAACTAGTTTGGCGGGGGTGGGAACCGGAGCTATGGATAGGAGGATGGATAGCTGGTGAACAGGCAAATACAGTGTGCAGAGATTCTGTGAGGAAGGATAGACAGTTAATAGAGCAAAGTTGCAGTTCGTGTGATGAGTTGAAATGTGTCTATTTTAATGCAAGAAGTATCAGGAATAAGGGTGATGAACCTAGAGCATGGATCAGCACTTGAAGCAATGACATTGTGGCCATTACAGAGACTTGGATATCACAGGGGCAGGAATGGTTGTTAAATGTTTCAAAAGGAATAGGGAGGGAGGTAAAAGAACTGGAGGAGTGGCATTGCTAATCAGAGATTGTATCACAGCTGCAGAGAGGGAGGTCATTGAGGAGGGTTTATCTCCAAAGACAATATGGGTGGAAGTCAGAAACAGAAAAGGAGCAGTCGCTTTATTGGGCCTTTTCTATAGACCCCCCCATCGCAACAAAGACACGAAGGAGCAGATTAGGAGACAGATTTTGGAAAGGTGCAATCGTAACAGGGTTGTTGTCATGGGGGACTACAGCGTCCCTACTATGGATTGGAACCTCCTTAGTGCAAATAAATTGAAGAGAGCAGATTTTGTCAGGTGTGTCAATGAAGGATTCCTGACACTATCTAGATAGGCCAACTAGAGGGGAGGCCATATTGCATTTGGTGCTTGGCAATGAACCAGGTCTGGTGTCAGAAATCTTAGTGGAAGAGCATTTCGGTGATAGTAATCAGAATTCCCTGACCTTTACTATAGTCGTGGAGAGAGATAGGAGCAGACTGTGTGGGAAAGTATTTAATCGGGGCAGGGGGAGTTACAATGCTGTTAGGCAGGAACTGTGGAGCATAAATTGGGAACAGATATTCTCAGGGAAATGCAGAATAGAAATGTGGAGGTTGTTCAGGGAACACTTGCGGCGAATGCTGGATAGGTTTGTCCCACTGAGGCAAGGAGGAGATGGTAGGGTGAAGGAACCTTGGATTACGAGAGATGTGGAACATCTAGTTAGGAGGAAGAAGGAAGCTTCCTTAAAGGTTGAGGAAGCAAGGATCAGACAGGGCTCTAGAGGGTTACAAGGTAGCCAGGAAGGAACTGAAGAATGGACTTAGAAGAGCTAGAAAGGGGGCATGAAAAAGCCTTGGCAGATAGGATTAAGAAAACCCCATGGTATTCTACCCTTATGTGAGGAACAGGAGGATGGCCAGACTGAGGGTAAGGCCAATGAGGGATAGTGGAGGGAACTTGTGCCAGGAGTCGGAGGAGATAGGGGAGGTCCTTAATGAATACTTTGCTTCAGTATTCACTAGGGAGAGGGAACCTTGTTGTTTGTGAGGACAGTGAGAAACAGGCTGATACGCTCAAATAGGTTGATGTCAACAAGGAGGATGTGCTGGAAATTGTGAAAAACATAAGGAGAGACAGGTCCCCTGGGTCAGATGTGATACTTCCAAGGTTCCAACAGGGAGTAAGGGAAGAGATTGCTCTACTTTTGGCAATGATCTTTGCTTCCTCACTGCCCACTGGAGTAGTCCCAGATGATTGGAAGGTGGTAAATGTTATTCCCTTGTTCAAGAAAGGGAATAGGGATAACCCTGGGAATTACAGACCAGTCAGTCTTATGTTGGTGGTCGGCAAATTATTGGAGAGGATTCTGAGGGACAGAATTGATAATTATTTGGAAAAGCATAGCTTGATTAGAGATGGTCAGCATGACTTTGTGAGGGGCTGGTCATGCCTCACAAGCCTTATTGAATTATTTGAGGATGTGAGAAAACATATTGATGTAGATAGAGCAGTGGATGTGGTGTACATGGATTTTGGCAAGCATTTGATAAGGGTCCCCATGTTAGCTCATTCAGAAAGTAAGGAATATTGGGAAATTTGGCTGTCTGGATACAGAATTGGCTGGCCCATAGAAAACAGAGGTTGGTGGGAGTTGATGGAAAGTATTCAGCCTGGAGCTCAGTGACCAGTAGTTTCTGCAGGGATCTGTTCTGGGACCTCTCCTCTTTGTGGACTTTTGTAAACGATTTGGATGAAGAAGTGGAAGGGTGAGTTATTAAGCTTGCCAATGACACAAAGGTTGGTGGAGTTGTGGATAGTGTGGAGGTCTGTTGTAGGCTGCAACGGGACATTGACAGAATTCAGAGCTGGGCTGAGAAATGGCAGACAGAGTGCCATCTGGAAAATTATGAAGTGATTCATTTTGGTAGGTTGACTGAATGCAGATTACAAGGTTAGAGGCAGGATTCTCAGCAGTGTGGAGGAACAGCAGGATTTTGGGGGTCCACGTCCATTGATCTTTAAAGTTGCCAACCAAGTTAAGCAGGCATATGGTGTGTTGGCTTTCATTAGCAGGGGAATTGAATTTACAAGCCGCGAGGTTATGCTGCATTTCTACAGAGCCCTGGTTGGACCACACTTGGAATATTGTGTTCCGTTCTGGTCACCTCATTGTATGAAGAATGTGGAAGTTTTAGAGAGTATACAGAGGAGATTTACTGGAATGATGCCTGGACTAGAGGGCATGTCTTATGGAGAAAGTTTGAGGGAGCTAGTGCTTTTCTCATTGGAGCAAAAAAGGATGAGAGGTTACGTCATAGAGATATACACGACGATGAGAGACATAGATAGAGTGGGGATAGCCAGAGACTTTTTCCCAGGGTGGAAATGGCTATCATGAGGGAGCATAATTTTAAGGTGATTGGAGGAAAGTTTAGAAGAGATGTCAGAGGTACATTCTTTACACAGAGAGTGGTGGGTGCATGGAATGCACTGCCAGCACATGGATTAGTTTAATCTTACAGTAGGATAAATGGTCGCCACTATATCGAAGGCCAAAGAGCCTGTACTGTTCGATGTTCCGTGTTCATGGTTATTGGAATTACTTTGATCCTTAGAGTTGCTTTCATACATGTTTTCGAAAATAAATACATGTTAATCTAATATTCATGCTGAAATAATGATAAGACATGATAGAATTACAGTTTCATAGCTCCTTCAATGTGTTCGACATATCACAATTGTTGCTTATTTCATTATTTTGCATTGCCAAAGTAAACTATTGGCCTTATCCCCCCACAAATCTGTTACCACAGCTAGTGTCCCTCATTTCCTTCATTCTGAGGGTGGTAAACTTAAGCAAAACTGACACACAGCCTGCCCAGCAATCCCTCAGCAAATTTGGCCAGATCATGTCAGCTTTCATATATACTGTATGGATGTCATGTTCCACTTTGTACAGCTTCAATTGTTTCCATACTGCCATGCTCCTTGTTCAACAGTCTGATTTAGATGGTTCTTATTTTATTGCAGCTCAATACTGAGAAGACTGAAGTTATCGTCTTCTGCTCTTGTCTCAGGCTGAACTAGAATGTTTGTAATCCTGATCACCTGGTCCACTCTGAACTTCAAACACTATCTATCTCTACCACATAGGCCACTGTTCCCTCTGCAACATTGAATGCCTATGTTTCTTCTAAAGCCTGTCCTGCCAAAGCCCTTATAAAAAAACCCATTCCCTCCCAACTTGCCATTTCAGGATGAGGTTTAGCATGCAATCAACTACTTATACATATTAATCCTATTTTCATTTTCAGCCTGACATCAGCTAAATCATCATAGATATCTGATTGATAGTTATTTGACTGAGCTTTGTTCCTCATATTTCTTCATATAAAAAAAAACAGACATGTACAAACATGGAAAACTTGATAAGCTACAACAATTTAAGTTGATTTAGTTCCCTGACTGACAATTTAAATTTCCAATGATTTAGTTTTTTTTTGTTTAAAACTCTTAAGTTTATTGTGAATTCAATATAATTTTTGAAGTTTTATTTCAGTTCTTGACCATAACTATTAATGGAAAAGTTTTAAATGTGCAGTCTATGAATTGCATAATGAATCATGTTAGATTAAACAATATAGCATGTATTGATAAATACTATATAATTAATGCAAAAGAAAGGCGGCATGATTCTAGAAGTAGCTTTTCCCAATATCATGTACAGTTAGTATCCTCACTGCCTTCTTTAACAGTCCATTTTATACATTCTAGGAAACCACTTAAATCTAAACTGTCTCTTTACTGCACCGACTTCTTAATTTAAAGGAATGTCTTGTTGATTCTATAACTACATTAGTTCCTGTTGGAATTTATTTAGCAGACTTTTAGATCTTCAACACTTTTATGGGATCCAACCCTAAGCCAGTACAAGCATTGCCAGGTTTTGCAACCTTTTCTTGGAACGTAATACCAACTAACGCCATTATTAAAAGTAGGTATAGTTCTTGTTCCATCCAAATGTCTACTTTCCACTTTCTATCCTCTACTCCTAGACACTCAGTCTTTTAAAGGATTCAATTCCATTGGCACTAACTGTCCTCCAGTCAATTGATCAAGTGACTAATTTTAATTTATGAATACAGCTAAACCTATTCAATCACATCTAATCTCACATTTTCCAACACAGATCATTAGGAAGTCGAACCATTGCAATATTTTACTTTTGCTCTTGTTAGCACTAATTCCTGCTAATCAATTTCTGTCCAACCCAACAGTGTGTCTCCAATTTCACATGGTCTATTTTTTATTAATCTTACTTTCATTTATTCATGGAATGTGGGTGTGATTGGCAAGACCAACTTTACTATCCAAACCAAACTGCCCATGACAGGTGTGGGCAGCAGCTACCTTAAGCTACAGCTGTCCATATGCCCTGCAGTCACAGGAAGTTGATCCAGCAGCACATCAAAAATGGCAAAACATTTTCAAGTCTCATTCGTGCATGACATAGAATAAAGTGGTGATGTTGCTGTTCCCATATGCCGACATCTGTAGTGAGACATTTATTTTCTCCTTCTATCTCACTGATGCTTTCTCTGCTCATCTGAAAGCATTCAATTTTGTTGTGAGTACAGTACAGTTTAATTGGTCAATGAGCCCTTTTCTTCCTGGATTGTATAAAGATACTTTTCAAAATTGTTGCATGGCACTGCAAAGTCATTATGATAGATGGAATTATGAACACAGAGTTCATAATAAACAAATGTTTATTTCAAAATGCAGCTTTGAAGCTACTGATTGTAAGTAAAAATAAATTAATTTCCACAGAAGTCCTGACTTAGTCTCAGGATATTTGTAAGTGCTGAACACTAATTATACCATTATATTAAGAGTAACATATTGAGTTGTTCAGAATTTAATTTCGAACTTCAATTGTTAACCCATTAATTTGTTTAAAACTATTGGAACTATGCATTTGATTTTTTTTAAGCTGTAGTTTAAAAAAATTGTGTTTTCTTAAAAATTTCAAATCTAACAGTAGTCACATATTAATGAAATGTTTTACAAGAATCCTAAATGTTACCTCTTCAGACTGACTAATTCTTATTCTATATTCATGCAAGTGAGGAAGGGAAATTAAGCAAAAACTTGTAACACTTTTCTCACTGAACCATTTTTTGGCACAACTTGGCATTCAAGCAAAACAAGCAATTTACTAATGCTCTTTGGGAAGGTTTAAAGTAATTCAGCAGTGGGATGGAACCTAAATTGTCGTTCCAGTGTCCAGGAGGTTGAGTGCAATGAGGTCAGAAATGAGGTTTCAAGGTCTCAAGAGTTCATCGGCAAGAAGGAAGGTGGTTTGAAATGTGTCTACTTCAACGCCAGGAGCATCCAGAATAAAATGGGTGAACTTGCAGCATGGGTTGGTACCTTGGACTTTCAATTTTGAGGCCATTTTGGAGACATGGATAGAGCAGGGACAGTATAGTTGTGCGTGGAGTTTGAGGATATAGGGAAAGCGCTAAGTGAATATTTTTCAATAGTATTCACACTGGATAAAGACAATGTTGTTGAGGAGAATGCTGAAATACAGGGTACTGGAGTTTGTGCAAAGATTTGTAGCTCGAGTGCTCGTTGTTGTGGTTCTGTTCACCGAGCTAGAAGTTTTTATTGCAACAAAAACTTCCAGCTCGGCGAACAGAACCACAACAACAGGGTACTGGACTTTGGGATGGAGGTTCACAAGGAGGAGGTGCCAACAATTCTGGAATGTGTGAAAATAGATAAGTCCCCTGGTTTGGATGGGATTTATCCTAGAATTCTCTCGGAAGCCAGGGAGGAGATTGCAGAGCCTTTGGCTTTGATCTGTATGTCATCACTGTGTACAGGAGTAGTGCTAGAAGACTGGAGTATAGCAAATGTTGTCCCCTTGTTCAAGAAGGGGAGTAGAGACAACTCTGGTAATTATATACCAGTGAGCCTTACTTCAGTTGTAGTATTGGAAAAGGTTATAAGAGATGGGATTTATAATCATTTAGAGAGGAATAAGTTGATTAGGAATAGTCAACACAGTTTTGTGAAGGTTAAGTCATGCTTCACAAACCTTATTGGATTCTTTGAGATGGTGACAAAACAGGTCGATGAGGGTAAAACAGTTGATGTCGTGTGTATGGAAATCAGCAAAGCGTATGATAAGGCTCCCCACGGTAGGCTATTGCCCTATGGAGGGGGATTGAGGGTGATTTAGCAATTTGGATCAGAAGTTGGTTCGCTAAAAGAAGACAGGGTGGTGGTTGATGGGAAATGTTCATCCTGGAGTTCAGTTACTCGTGGTATACCACAAGGATCTGTTTTGGGGCCACTGCTGTTTGTCATTTTTATAAATGCTCTAGATGAGGGTATAGATGGATGGGTTAGCAAATTTGCAGATGACACTAAGGTCGATGGAGTTGTGTATAGTGCTGAAGGATGTTGCAGATTACAGAGGGACATGGATAAGCTGCAGAGCTGGACTGAGAGGTGTCAAATTAAGTTTAATGCGAAAAAGTGTGATTGCATTTGGACATAAGCCCATCTTTGGCTGAGCTTAGAAGACATAACATAGAACATTACAAAGTAGTCCAGACCCTTTGGTCCTCGATGTTGCGTTGACCTGTGGAACCAATCTGAAGCCTATCAATCCCACATTGTTTCCTTCGGAAAGAACAACAGGAATAAAGAGTACTGGGCTAATGGTAAGATTCTTTGTAGTGTAGATGTGCAAAGAGATCTCAGTGTACATAGATCCTGAAAGTTGCCACCCAGGTTGATAGGGTTGTTAAGAAGGCATACGGTGTGTTAGCTTTTAATGATAGACAGATTGAGTTTCGAACCCACAAGGTCATGCTGCAGCTGTACAAGACTCTGGTGCGACCGCCCTTGGAGTATGGCATACAGTTCATTACAAGAAGGATGTGGAAGCTTTGGAAAGGGTGCAGAGGAGATTTACTGGAATGTTGCCTGATATGGAGGGAAGATCTTATGAGGAAAGGTTGAGGGACTTGAGACTGTTTTTGTTAGAGAGAAGGTTGAGAGGTGACTTAATTGAGACATAAGATAATCAGAGGGTTAGATAGAGTGGACAATGAGAACCTTTTTCTTCTGATGGTGATGGCTAGCATGAAAGGTCATAGCTTTAAACTGAGGGGTGGTAGATAGAGGTAGTTTCTTTACTCAGAGAATAGTAGGGATGTGGAACGCATGGTCTGCAACAGAAGTAGACTCACCAACTTTAAGGGTATTTAAATGGTCATTGGATAAACATATGAATGAAATTGGAATTGTGTAGGATAGATAGGCTTCAGATTGGTCAACGCAACATTGAGGACCAAAGGGTCTGTACTGCTTTGTAATGTTCTATGTTATGTCTTCTAGCTCAGCCAAATGTAATGGTTACGATAAAGTGATGTCATTTAGTGCATTGTTATCATTTGACATTTATCTTGGGCATATAAAGCATTGCTGTAGTGGCCTCTGAAATACTGATCACCCACAGGATTCTGCTCAATCCATGGGAATCATCCCGTCTCACCAACTCCACACAGCTAGCCCAAATGGAACACTTCCAACAGCCTGTCCATAACTTTTTCTGACTTTCTCTTTTCTGGGCAGTCAGTCTTGAAGTGGGATGCACAAGACTTTTAAATTGATTTTTTTAATGATTGACACAAGCTGCTACAATGAATGCAAGCTTTCCTTCAAGTAACATGACCTGTGGTAACCATGATCACTGGTGGTTCCACATATATTCCATAAAGTCATAGTCTTCTGACTAGCATCTGCCTCAATTTATCAAACTAAATACCTGCTGAGATTTACGGACTGCAGCTCAATTTTTTAACGTATTTCTGTGGACACAGGTTACATCAATGCAACCAACTCACTGTTCCAATTGAAAGAAATTAAACTCCAGCATAATAACATTCCCTTTCACCATTGGTTTACCAAATCAAAGAATTCGATCTAGCTAAAGGCCAGGGAGAAATGACCTTGTGGTCACGGGCAAACTTTTAAATCTTTCCTTGAGCAATTATACACACAGATGCCCAAAACAGGTTACTCACTGGCCATTACAAACATTAAGGAAAAACAAAGTTCCGCTTACAGTATGTGAAAACACCAAATGAACTGAATTTGACTACAGGAGAATTTCTTTGTCTCTCTCCTTGCCTTCCCATCAGCACTGACTTTCTGAAGAGTAAGAACCATTTGTTTCCCTCTCTCACTACCACCTCCTACTGTGGAGGTCCCAGAAGAATGTTCCAGCTGCCTTCTCTCACCACCACCTCCTGCTGTGGACGTCCCAGAGGAATGTTCCAGAATGCGATGAGATCAGCTATCACAATGATACCTGTGATCATGGGTGGATTCAAAATAGAACTTGAGTTGGAATCCACATTGGATGAGTCTGAGCCAGAGACCATCACTGTGAATTGTGATGTGACTGTGAAAACGAGTTTTGGTAAATGCCTCGTCAAACACCCGGAATTACAGTGAGGTAATGTTAGTGAAGAAGAAAAAAGATTGAAATGGAAATCCTGTCAGAGGAAGAGCAGAACTTCTTCAGCGTGGGGAGGCAGTGCCTAATGGTATTATGACTAGACTAGAAGTTGTTCTGGGGCTTTAATTTTAAAAATATGGAATTTAGGATTTAATGATGACCATAAAGCCATTGTTGATTGTCAGAAGCACCCATCTGGTTCACTAATATCCTTTAGGGAATGAAATCTGCAGTCCTTACTTGGTATAGCCTCCATATGACTCCAGACCACAGCAATGTGATTGACTCTTCATCTGCGCTCAGGACAATTAGGGATGGGCAATAAATGGTGGCCTAGCCAGAGACGCCCACACCCCATGAATGAATTTTAAAAATACCTGGAAAAGATGTGGCTATGAATTAGATATTAAACAAAAAAAAAAGTACTATGGATGCTGGAATTCAGAAACAAAAGCAGAAATTGCTGGAAAAACTCAGTAGATCTGAGACCATCTGTGACGACAAAACAGAGTCAACATTTTGGGTCCAGTGATTCTACTTAAGAAATTATTTTGCCTCCATTATTTGTCAATTTTTGTCAATTATTTTGCATCCGTTGCAACATTTTAAGCTGGAAGCAGTCATTTCAGTACCTGCTGCTGAGCTGTCCATACTACATTCAAAAGCTTGCACGCAAAATGAATTAAATTCCCGAGTGGCTTTTTCTCTCAGTGTGTATTTTTTTCTCTCTCCTCTGTCTTGTGTTGATTTCTCTCCCTGGAGAGGTCTATTCTGCTCAGAGTTCATGTCTCCACACAGCACAATCTTGTTGCTTAAAGGAACTGGGGATCCTCCTTTTGAGTCTCAGCTGGCTGTCTTTCCCCTACAACCCTGCTGAGCACCATTACAAAACCTTGCCCCACATTTGCTTCAGTCTGCTTAGGCATGAGAAAGATGAATTTGATTTTGGGACTGCAAAAAGATGGCTCTGGCTGCAGGTGAGGTACCATCTTTTTCTATGAATGGAAACATGAGTTGTCACTTCTACAACTGTTCAACCTGTAATGATATGAAAAACAATGAATATGATGTGTTTTTATTTAAAGTTTATCACTACAATCTTAAAGGACAAAATAAAAGAGGTTGGTGTGGAGCAACAGCATCTAAAAATGAAAAAAGACAATGAGATAATAAGCATAATACTCAAATGACTGTTGCAGCAAAGTAGAATGAGTTTTAAGTGCAGAATAATCTGTGTGCCAAAAAGTCATGGAAGCTACTGCTGTCAGATGTCAGAGCAACAGAATAACTAGTATTTTGGTCATTCCAGAATAAATCCAATATATCTTACTCTCATCTCTCCCTCTGGGCACCCAGTAGGAGTACCTTCTGATGAAAGTTGCCATGGTCCCAGAGGACCATTTGGCTACTCTGTCATTAGAGGGAGGCAACTGGTGGTAGTTTGATATGAGGGTCACCACACCTCAGGTGAGGGACAAGGTCAAACCTTCATGGCAACTTCAACCATTACAGGAATTGAACCTGTGCTGTTGAGTCACTCTGCTTTACAAACCAGCCATCCAGCTAACTGAATTAACTGGCCTCTGAGGAGCACCTTTTAACGACTGACTGAAACAGTTTAAGAAAGCAGTTCAACACCAACTTCCCATAAGCCATTCAGGAAGTACATAAATGGGTGATCTTTCCAACAATACCCACTTCTCATGAAAAGTAAAATTTATTGTTTAGTTTCTAATTCATTTCTTAAAATGGAACATAACTAGTAACAGCTATGTCCTTAGGATCTAATTTAAATTTTACACAAGGCTCCTCCAGAGTTCAACTGCATTCTGTTGAAAATTGATGTTGTCGGTTTACAGCTAGACTTGCAATAAGTCATCAAGATGAGATCGACTCAAGCTTTAATTTAGTATCCAACGTCATTTGATATTGAAAGTTTCATTGCTTAGGAAGCACATTTGCATTTTAACAATTTGAAAGTAAAAACTATAATATCACAAATGCAAAACATTTTTCATTCAAAGACTTATTGTAATGTAAAATATATGGAAATAAGGTTATAGCGCACTTTTAAACTACACTGAGCATTTCATTCCTGGAATACTAATAACAGCACCCAAGCTGTACTGGTAGTGAATTAAAAGCAAAAATCTGAGACTAAACCAATTCTGAATTCATCAAGTTACTCCAACGTGCACAAGCAATTAGAATATAAACTGCATCATTGACCCTTTCAGCATACATATGGAGATTAATTTGCTGTTCCTTTGATTTAGTAACTTCTAAATCGTAAGGCTGCCATCAGGTTATCAGGCATTAACCGGATTGATTTCCAAAAGCAATACATTTTCTTGCTGCAATGGGCAGTGCTTTCCTCAAATTGGACTGGTCATAGAGTCATAGAGATGTTCAGCACGGAAACAGACCCTTCGGTCCAACTCGTTCATGCCAACCAGATACCCCAATCCAATCTAGTCCCACCGCCAGCACCTGTCCCATATCCCTCCAAACCCCTATTCAGATACCTATCCAGATGTCTCTTAAATGTTGCAATTGTTGGTCACTCATCAGGTTACTTATTACTGATGAGTAGTAGTTGTGAATCACTGGCAACCAAACAATGCCAAGTAACAACTTCTTCGCCTTTGCATGGTCTATCTTTGACCCCTTCTTTCCCACTCTCTCAAGGAAACAGCATGTTGATAATGACTAAGATGTATATTGCAGCACAACTCCAATAACTGCTCTCCATTTGGATTCTTAGTGCCAATATGATGTGGCTCAAGTGCAGCAGGCTATGAACCAATGTGTTTTAGATCGATTGAAGTTCCTTAAAATAAATACTGTCATTTTCTAGTATATTGGTTAACAATTAGTCAAGTTCATCACAAAGTCGCTCCTTTTTCTCAAACTGAAATTGGCAGAACACAAGCACAAAACATGCCAGATTTAACACATATATGTACTGACATGAATCTTTCTGAGTGACAATCAAGTTTGTCAAATGTCTCAACCAATTTCTTATTAATGTTTAAACCTATTCAATGCTCACATCTATCCCATCTGCTTTCCTAGACCAGTAGAAGGTGTAGTCATTGACATAAAGTAAACCAGTTCCAGTAAACCATGTTTTACTCAGAGACACAAACTGAAATTGAAGTGAAGATGATGAAATGTTCTAGCTCTGGGCAAGAATAGGAATTGGTACCAATACAATTATGAAAAAGAAGTGACAGAAGTAGGAACTGGAACACCATGTGTTTTGTGAATTCCATATAAAAAGCAAACACACCTGGAACTCATTCAGGTTCTCATAGCATTCACAGTATAGTCTTTGTATTAGTATTTAATTTCTTGCCATTTCTAAAAAATTAGAAATATAAGAAAAAGGAGGTGGAATATTCTATATACAGTCATAGTGGTCGATAGCACCGAGAAAGATCCGTTAGCCCATTGAATCTGCACCAGTCCAAAGCAAGCATCAACTATTCTAAAACCATTTTCTAACATTTGGCTCATAGCCAATTATCTGGTTTCATTGTTCTTCTGATCTTGTTCTCAACTCTACTTTTTTACCTGTTTCCCATAACCCTTGATTCACTGATAGTGAATATCAACACCCATCCGAATGCTTCTTATACTTCATCTTTCTCCTTCACTTGCATGTTTGCCAACCAACCTATCACTCTCTAACCCTTAATGATCAGTCCAAGCTTCCTTTTTCCTTTAACAACCCACTTCAGTGATTTTTGAGTTCAGCACAATCCTGACCTTTCCTTCTAAACCTTTTGCCTCCACACTCTAATCTTTGCCCACGAGTCTCCAACCAGTACAGTCAATCTTTCTTAAGGATTCTTTTCCACTCGGACCTTTTCCTCTGACTTTCAAACCTCTCTAGATCTTTTCTTGGAAACTGCAGGCATGTGATCATCTATCTCCGTTTCTGTGTTCCACCAACCAACCTCCCTCTAAATTCCCAGCACTACTTTTTTTCAGGTCCAACCTTAACCTTGTCATTAAACCTCTTAGCTCTCCTTGTCATTGTTAAGTTGACAAGAATTTGTCGTGCCCATGACCAACAAGTTAGATCAGGATGCCTCTTTGAAGCCTAGAACTTGGCCACTTCTATTTATTTGAGGCCTCAAGCCAAATTTCGCTCATTATGACTAACACTGATCAAATGCTCTGCTGACTTTCATCTCATTTTGGACACTTTTTTTCTCTCAAAGAGTGAAACAAATGATCACAATATTTTTGAAATCAATAGAGCAACATTTGAAGTTATCAATATAGATAAAATAAACAGGAGCTCAATAACTAATTGGAAAGGAAATTAATATGTAATGTTATATAATTAACTGTTTGGTTTCTTGTCATGGTCATTACATTATGATCACATTTTTGAACTGAAATGAATGAATATCTAATCAAGAATCTCATGTAAATTGAATAATTTAGTAGATCGTTGAAAGCCCATTTTGTTTACAACTACAGAGTGAAACCATTTTGCGTTCACTGCTGCACACAGAACCTAAATTTACAATCTGGACCCAGCCTGACTGAAGTGATGAGGACTTAATGAAAAAAGAATCTCACTTTGCTTTATATCAGTCAGGTGAATTTGTTTTATAACACACCAAGTTAATGTTGATGTTTACTTGAAACCGCTTTGCAGTAAAGCTAAACTTGGAATACAAACGTTTCTTAATTAGTTTGAATTCAATTATTCTACTAAACAACATCGAAGATTTTGTCTACCCAGGATCCCTGTTTGGGAACATATAGTTAAGAAAAGCCATTGGCAATTCAATTCAAAATAGTCTAAAAATGGCAGAAATGATAAACCTAAATGATAAACCTGTGTATTGTCCCGCACAGAATGCGGATGACATTGAACTGCTATTCAGGAACTGATGTATCAGGGACAGATGGGTGACAATATTGGCACCTGGAAGAAACAGTTGAATTTGCAAGCCCAGGAGGTCAGTCCTAGTTCAAACCTGTTCAACTGGCACTAGATTGGGTTGGGATATCTAGTCGGCATGTACGGGTTGGACTGAAGGGTCTGTCTCCATGCTGTACATCTCTATGACTCTAAGTACTGATCAATAAGATGCTGACTGGAGCTTGAGCTCTATCATGGGAAAATAAAGAGGAAAGACATCATGAAGCAAGTAACTAAAATTGAAAAACAAGAAGCTCTGAACATTTCAAAGATAATGATCCCTTTTTGGAAAGATACTTAAATGTCAGCAGAGACACGAAAAAGGTCATCAGATGTATGGGAAGATTTACCAAGCAAAGCAAAAGTACAAGGTGCAATAATCAATTTTAGCATTCTTCAAACTTAGAAAAGGTAAAGCAGGAGAAAATCATTACTGTTAACTTGCATTGGGAACAGATCTTCTGATAGTATATTGTGGTTCTGTTCGTCGAGCTGGAAATTTTTGTTGCAAACGGAACATCCATGAACATCAACTAGCCACGAAACGCCACGATCAGCTATCCTTAGTAGCCACACCCGCAGACAACAAGCAACATGAATTTGACTGGGACAACACTACCATTATAGGGCAAGCCAAACAAAGAACAGCCAGGGAATTCCTAGAAGCATGGCACTAATCCACAAACACCATCAACAAACACATCGACCTGGACCCAATATACCGGCCACTACAGCGGACAGCTGAAACTGACAACCGGAAGCGGCAGGGACAGGCCACTATAAATGCCGGAGGAAACACCACAGAAGCGCTTCACAGGAGGCTCCCAACCACTGAGGATGTCACCTAGACAGGGAACGAAACGTTTGCAACAAAAACTTCCAGCTCGGCGAACAGAACCACAACAATGACACCCGAGCTACAAATCTTCACCCAAACTTTGATAGTATATACTTTTAAATAGGGAACCTGGCTTTGATATTAAGTAGCTCCATTGTAAGTTTCCAGGAGTATATTTACGACTTAAAATTAGATATTCTTGTAATTTGTAAATGGTTAATTATCTAAGTTTCTCTGAGGTTCTTTACATTCCCTATTTGAAATTATAGGCTTCAGCTTGGAAATTGATTAGAGCCTAAAAATTAAATTCAATGTCTGTTTCTCTCTGTTTCTGAAGGTAGAATTTTCTCCTGAGGTCCTGAAGTTGGCATCATCACCGTAATTAAACTTCTAAAAGCCAAAAGAACAGTGGATGCTCTAAATCAGAAACAAAAACAGAAGTTGCTGAAAAAGCTCAGCAGGTCTGGCAGCATTTGTGAAGAGTAATCAGAGTTAATGTTTCGGATCTGGTGACCCTTCCTCAGAACTGATGATAGTTAGGAAAATGTTGATTTATACGCACAAAATAGGGTTGGGGGGGGGAGGGGATAAGGAGCAAACCATAGGCGGGGGCAGAACCCAAAGAGACAGAAGAACAGCTGGAAAGTCAAAGGAGTTGATAATGTTTTAGCCAGGAGGGTGAATGGCTATTAATGAAACTATTAGTGGCTAACCATAGGTGGTTTGTAATGGTAGGCTATGTGATAACAAGGCCTGGTGTGTGGGATGGGGGGCTACGACATGGGGAAGTTCAGGCCCTAAAATTATTGAACTAGATATTGAGTCCAGAGGGCTGCAGTGTCCTCAAGCAGAAAATGAGGTGTTGTTCTTCCAACTTGCGCTGGACTTCACACGAGCATAAATTTTCTGCAAAGCCATCTCTCAGTGTACGCTTTGTTACCACAATGTAGAGGAAACTACATTGTGAGCAGCGAATGCAGTAGACTAGTGTAGATCAGGAAACATGTACATAGAGTGTAGATAAATGCAGAGTGCAGGTAAAGTGCTGCTTCACCTGGGCCCTTGGATACTGAGGAGGGAATAGGTAAAGGGCAAGTGTTGCACCTTCGGCAGTAGCACAAGAAGGTGGAGTGAGGCTCCTGAGGGATGTTGGGAGTGAAGGAAGAGTGGACTGGGGTGTCCTGGAGGGAACAGTCCCTGCGGAAGGTGGACAAGGGAGGGGAGGGGAATAATTGTCTGGTGGCACCATCTTGGAAATGGCAGAAGTGGGGGTTGATGATCCACTAGATGTGGATGCTGGTGGGATAGTGATATGGACAAGGGGGACCCTATCACTGTTGTGGGAGGGAAGAGAGGGGTGAGGGCGGAAGTGCGGAAGATGGATCGGACCCAGTCTCCTCTCTTCAACTGATAAACACACCTATACATGCTCAGGAAAATTCACCATGTAAATCAGAAGCAGGAATACTTCTTACTTTTTTACAAATATTGGCCTGAGATATTGAGTGCAAAATTCATTCAAGCTTTCTGATGCTCACTGGGAAATTGATGGGTGAGATAGAAATTGATCTACTCAACTCTTTGGTAACTGTGGTGGGCAACAGTGCAGTGCTGACTTGTCTGAGTATCTGCTGCAAACTCCAGGGCACTAAGTAGCATTCAGTCGAAAGCTAAAGTTTGAAGTCAGAGAGGAGATCATATTGCTGGCAGGGATGAAGAAGGTTTCCAGATTGATCCTGAGAAAGGAGTGGAAGCATGTGGCAAGGGTAGTAAATGCTCAGTATGCATATCTCCAAAACTTGATACCTAATTTGAGGGGTGAAGATGAGTGGATCCATATGTACGTGACACCTCACCATCCACACTACCCAAGTCTCAAAGAGCTAAATGCATCACATCCAGCACTACACTCTGAAACTTGGGCTTATCCCTAACTTTTCATCCACCTTTGAAGTATCTGAATTACACAGACAACTCTCATTGCCTGTCCACATACCTTCAGCTATTCGGGCGTGGAAAACATCATTCAGACACATTGATATGGTATTCCTTTCTTTCCTCTTGCAAAACAGGTTGATGTATAATGGAAGGAAAATGCAGCGGAACATCAGGAAAGCTACATATCTTTAGCATCCTCCAGGAGATTGTCTTTTGATCCATGGGCAACCGTGCTCCAGAGCTAATAGTATTCCATATAGGAAAAAAACATCCTGAATAATAATCAGCTGGTGTCTCATATAATCTCTCCACTAACTCTTAATCTTCATCAAGAAGTGTGCAGTGAAATAGAAATTGTAGATGGAGTGATCATGGACCTCCCGTTTTTCACCTACCACTCGCTCCTTACTCCTTTCTTTTACGTTTTTGTGCTTGTGACAGCGAGGAGCTATAAAGGAAGCAAATTCAAGGACAAGAGAAAGTAGATAATGTACAAGTGAAGTACAGTAACACAATATGACACTTAAGGCCATCTGGTTGGATACTGACATTGCGCGTAGTTTAGAAACTAATTTCAGGCTTGAGTCAGGGTCTTCAAGTGGTGAGCCACTGGTCAGAAGAGGGTTGCAGATAAGACAAGGGAATGACTCAGTTTGTGCACAAATGTCCTAAAGAGCAAGGTTGCAAATGAGCTGCAGGACACTGAAGTAATGATCTCACTGGGGCCGACAACAGGAACATACTGATAAATAGGCACACCAATTTGCATGATGCATTGACATTAAGCTTATGAGATGGCTTTCGCTCAATGGCGAGGTGAATGGAGCAATCTGGTTCCAGCGTTGCCAAGGGCATTACGTAGAGTTTGGAGCACATTTTTTCCACCATGAAAGGGATATGTACCTCTTTGTCAGCACTATCAAGCAACCATGCTATGAAATGTCAACAGACTGTTGTCTCAGCTTCCACTGCAACACATGAGAAGGTCACAGACAGAGTTCATATGATTATGGTTGGTGGTTTGCAGCCTTAGAATACTAACCCTACTCTAATACAACAGTGAAAGAGTGTTGGATATTGTCAGCACTCAATAGGGCAAATTACCACTCAGACAGTCTAGCAACTCATGCTCCAGCTGGTATCCCTTAGGTCTTTTTTATATCTTTCCCCTCTCACCCTAAACCTATGCCCTCTAGTTCTGGACTCACACACCCCAGGGAAAAGGCCTTGTCTATTTACCCAATCCATGACCCTCATGATTTTATAAACCTCTATATGGTCACCCCTCAGCCTCAGCGCTCCAGGGAAAACAGCCCTAGCCTATTCAACCTCTCCCTATAGCTCAAAACCTCCAACCCTGGCAACATCCTTGTAACTTCATTGCAAGATTTCTGCATCTCCTCAAAATTATCACATAGAAGAATCACTGCAGTGGTCATTATTGCCAAATAGGGTAAATAATAGGCAGAATAGAAGACAGCTGGGATACCAGCAATGATGATATATAGAGGAAAGGGGCAAAAACAAATTCGAGTATGATTCGATTGAAAATAAAATAAAGAATGCATGTAGATGGGCTGAAGAGAAATTTTAATGAAGTGTATGATGAAATATTGGAGCTGGAAATACGTCACTAAATGAGAGTTATGCATCTGAAGGTGGTATCTTAACAGAATGAAAGAAATAGCAGATAATGTGTGCATTTGAAAAGGTTCCAGTAGCAATAAAGATGGACTGAATTTAAATGTGAATTGTATGATGATTCAAATCAAGAGTCTTCAAAATATAGAAGCATGCAATGGACCAAACGAGGTAAAGAAAGCTTTACAATTGAGGCACATAGGAACAGTTCTAAGCGAGAATGAAGGAACAAAAGAACATCTAAAAACAGTTCAAGAAACAGAAATAAAAGTGAGAACAAGCATTAGTGAGCTTATGCCAAATTGGATATTACAGAGTAGTTGCTAATGCATTACCACTGTTAAAACTGAGATGGGAGCATGTGCTGTTTAGTCAGATTACTCCATTGGTCACAACATAACATGAAAATATTTGACCCAAATCCCATTATGACCAATCATGTACTTTCTCTATATTATATCTAGAATCAAAGCATTCATTAGTCAGGTTTCTTTAATAAATACAAAATGATCTGTTCAATATGAAACATACCCATTCAATGAAGATGCAAAATTGACTCGCACACACACAGTTTGTAATATGAAATATAAATACTTATGTTCTTAAATTACACATAGCATAGACACGCACAAGCTTCAAGTAATGGGAAAAAGATTCTGGTAAGTTTCACTTTAAGAAGAAAAATGTTTTCTGGTCAGTCATGATTTTTCTTGAAGGCAAAAAAGGTTAGGACAGTCTGTCCTAACTGGTATTCTAGTGTACATGGTTATATATGGGGTCTTAACAGACAATTGCTCAGGAGAAATACAATTCTTTCAATAATTCTTCCAGATGAAACAATCAAGTTTCATCCTGATTTCACAATAAAGGTTTTCAGAAACAAGAGCCTCAAACTGAGAAGCTTGTTCTCTGGCATGCTTTCCTCAACTAAAGAAGTCCAAACTCAAACTCAAAGTCTGCAAACACCACAACAACCATAAAACAATTCAATGTTTTCCCTGAAATGAATTCAAGCAACCAAGACCATCAATTAGATGGAACCACCTGGCTTCCAAGAAGTGCCTTGTTAAAAAGTAAGTTCCAATGTGTCTTTTTGGAGAAATAAAAGTCTCTAGACATTCCATAATCCTTCAAACTCAAGTGCGCAAACATTAATGAATATGAAGTACCTTCAATACACAGTGGATATGTGTGAGGATGGTCCAGGACAGACAAGAGTGACAAACTGTGACAATAAGTCTCCGGTCAAGTGTATCTACAAGCAGCAATACAACCAGAGGCTTAATCTTCTATATTTCCACCAGTACTAAAGTCAAACAATCCTTAATTGGCTTGAATCTGGTGAAATTTTCGCTTTGGTTAAAATGAATGTCCTGCTGGGAATTCTCTTCCAGAAATGGCTGCATCTCATTCACAATGAAGATTTGACCTAATTACAGGGTGTTTCATTGTATGTTAACACAACTCTATCACGCATCCTGACCTTCTTGGTGATAGTTTTCAAGTGCTGCAGAAGAAGCAGTGATGAGTTACTGCTATACAAATTGATACATGCTTTTCATTTCAACCACACTGAACTGCTGTTGGAGGCAGTGCATTTTTAAGGTGATGGTTAGTATTTTGATCAACAGGTTTTTTTGTCTTGAATGTTGTTGGAGCTGTTCTCACTCATGTAAGTGGTAAGTATTCCCTAAAACTCATGGCTTTTGAGTTATAGGTTGTGGAATTGCTTTCAGGAAGTCAGGATGTGAATCACTATAGAATACCCAACCTCAGATGTACTCTTGTAGCTTTTGTAATGATATAGTCCAGTTAAGTTTCTGGTTAATGATGATCCAAGATGTAGTTGGTGAATTTGATCATAGTAATGCCATTGAATGTCAAAGGCCGTGGTTAGACTCTCTTAGGTTGGGGATGTAAATTGCAGAATACTTATGTGGCAAGAATGTTACCCCAAATCTGGTTGTCTGTGGACATAGCCTGCTTCATTAACTGAGGAGTTGTGAATCACAGCATAATTATTTATGCACTTTTCTATTGTTGGTCTTTGAAGGTAGGATGAAGCTGATGAAGATTTTGATTAGATTAGATTCCCTACAGTGTGGAAACAGGTCCTTCGGCCCAACAAGTCCACACTGACCCTCCAAAGAGCAACCCACCCCCCTCTGACTAATGCACCTAACACTATGGGCAATTTAACATAGCCAGTTGACCTGACCTGCACATCTTTGGACTGTGGGAGGAAACCCATGCAGAGACTGTGCAAACTCCACACAGACAGTCGCCCGAGGCTGGAATTGAACCGGGGGTCCTGGTGCTGTGAGGCAGCAGTGCTAACAACTGTGCCACAATGCCACCCTAATTCATTCAAGGATGTATGTGTCACTGGCTAAGCCAGCATTTATTGCCCATCCCTAATTGCCCCGACGGCAGTTAAGAGTCAAAAACAGAGGTGCACCAATATCCCGGGGGAAATTTGCTAATGCTGTTTGGGTGGGTTTAAACTAATTCAGCAGGAGTATGTGAACCTAAATTGTAGCTCGAGTATAGAGGATGGTGAGAGAAGGGAGGTCTGAAATAAGGTTTTGAGGTCGCAAGAGGGCACCGGCAAGCAAAACGGTTTGAAGTGTATCTATTTCAACGCCAGGAGTATCCGGAATCAGGTGCGTGAAATGCAGCATGGGTCGGTTCCTGGGATTTCGATGTCATGGCCATTTCAGAGACATGGATAGAGCAAGGACAGGAATGGTTGTTGCAGGTTCTGGGATTTAGATGTTTCAGTAAGAACAGACACGATGATAAAAGAGGGGGAGGTGTGGCATTGTTAGTCAAGGACAGCATTACTTTGGCAGAAACATTGAGGTAGTATGGGCTGAGTTAGAAACAGTAAAGGAGATGTCACCCTGTTGGGGGTTTTCCATAGGCTTCCGAATAATTCCATAGATGTAGAGGAATGGATTGCAAAAATGATTCTGGATAGGAGTGAGAGTAACAGGGTAGATGCTATGGGCACCTTAACTTTCCAAATATTGACTGGAAATACTATAGTTCAAGTACTTTAGATGGATCAGTTTTTGTCCAATGTGTGCAGCAGAGTTTCCTGACACAGTATGTAGACAGGCCAACAAGGGGTGAGGTCACATTGATTTGGTACTGGGTAATAAACCCAGCTAGGTGATAAATTTGGAGGTAGGTGAGCACTTTAGTAATAGTGACCACAATTCAGTTATGTTTACTTTAGCGATGGAAAGGGATAGGTATGTATCACAAGGCAAGAGTTATAACTGGGGCAAAGGCAATTATGATGCAATTAGGTAAGATTTAGGATGCGTAGGATGGGCAAGGAAACTACAGGGGAATGGCACAATAGAAATGTGGAGCTTATTCAAGGAACTCCTACTACATGTCCTTGATAAGTATGTACCTGTTAAGCAGGGAGGAAGTGGTCGAGTGAGGGAGCCATGGTTTACTAAGGAAGTTGAATCTCTTGTCAAGAAGAAGAAGAAGGCTTATGTTAGGATGAGATGTGAAGGCTTAATTCGGGTGATTAAGAGTTACAAAGTAGCCAAGAAAGACTGAAAGAGAGAGCTAAGACGAGCAAGGAGGGGACATGAGACGTTGTTGGCAGATAGGAGCAGGGAAAGCTTTCTATATCTATTAAAAGGAATAAAAGAATGACTAGAGTAAGGCTAGGGCCAATCAAGGACAGGAGTGGGAAGTTGTGTGTGGAGTCAGAGGAGATAGGGGAATCGCAAAATTAATATTTTTTGTCAGTATTTACCCTGGAAAATGACAATGTTTTCGAGGAGAGTACAGAGAAACAGGCAATTAGACTAGATGGGATTGAGGTTCACAAGGAGGAGGTGTTAGAAATTCTGGAAAGTGTGAAAATAGATAAATCCCCTGTGCCAGATGCAATTTATCCTAGGATTCTCTGGGAGGCCAGGGAGGAGATTGCCGAGCCTTTGGCTTTGATCTTTATGTCATCATTGTCTACGGGAATAATACCAGAAGACTGGAGGACAGCAAATATTGTTCCCTTGTTCGAGAAGGTGAGAAGAGACAACCCTGGTAATTATAGACCAGTGAGCCTTACTTTGGTTGCAGGTTATGTGTTGGGAAAGGTTATAAGAGATAGGATTTATAATCATTTAGAGAGGAATAAGTTGATTAGGGATAGTCAACACAGTTTTATAAAGAGTAAGTCATGGATCACAAACCTTATTGAGTTCATTGAGAAGGTGACCAAACAGGTGGATGAGGATAAAGCAGTTGATATAGTGTATATGGATTTCAGTAAGGCATTTGATAAGGTTCCCCATGGTAGGCTACTGCACAAAATATGGAGTCATGGGATTGAGGGCAAATTAGGAGTTTGGATCAGAAATTGGCTAGCCGAGAAAAGGCAGAGGGTGGTGCTTGATGGGAAATGTTCATCCTCGACTTCAGTTACTAGTAGTATACCACAAGGAAGTGTTTTGAGCCACTGTTGGTTGTCAGTTTTGTAAATGACCTGGATGACGACGTAGAAGGATGGGTTAGTAAATTTGCAGACAACGCTAAGGTCGGTACAGTTGTGAATAGTGCCGTAGAATGTTGTAGATTACAGAGAGGGATATAGATAAGCTGCAGAGGTGGGCTGAGGGGGCAAATGGAGTTTAATGCAGAAAAGTGTGAGGTGATTCACTTTTGAAGGAGTAATAGGAATGCAGTGTACTAGGCTAATGGTAAGATGGGTGGTAGTGTAAATGAGCAGAGAGATCTCGGTATCAATGTACATAGATCCTTGAAAGTTGCCACCCAGGTTGATAGGGCTGTTAAGAAGGCATACAGTGTGTTTGCTTTTATTAGTAGAGGGATTGAGTTTCGCAACCATGAGGTCATGTTGCAGCTGTACAAAACTCTGGTGCGGCCGTACTTGGAATATTGCGTGCACTTCTGGTTACCGTATTGTAGGAAGGATGTAGATGCTTTGGATAGGGTTCAGGGGAGATTTATTAGGATGTTGCCTGGTATGAAGGGAAGCTCTTATGAGGAAAGGGTGAGAGACTTGAGGCTGTTTTCATTAGAGAGAAGGAGGTTGAGAGGTGACTTAATTGAGACATATAAGATAATCAGAGGGTTAGATCGGGTGGACAGTGAAAGCCATTTACCTAGGATGGTGATGGCTAGCACGAGGGGGCATAGTTTCAAATTGAGGGGTGATAGATATAGGGCAGATGTCAGAGGTGGTTTCCTTACTCAGAGAGTAGTAGGGGTATGGAACGCACTGCCTGCAACAGTTGTAGACTCACCAACTTTACTGGCATTTGAATGGTCATTGGATAGGCATTTGGATGAGAATTGAATACTGTAAGTTAAGGGTTTCAGATTGGTTCATAGGCCGGTGCATCTTCGAGGGCCAAAGGGCCTGTACTGCATTGCAATGTTCTATGTTCTCTGTACATTACTGTGGGTCTGGACTCACATGTACGCCAGACCAAGTAAGGATGGCAATTTTCTTCTCTCAAAGACATTTGTGGTTGGACCTAGCATAATGTCTGAAGGATCGTGTGTGCAAAGTCCTGGAGATGATAAGATTACTGTCACAACCATTATTGTCTACTGTTATGCTAGATATAAATCTTAACCAGTGGGAGTTACCCCAAATTCCACTGACTTCAATTTTACTGAGGTTCCTCAATGTCATGCTTGGTCAAATACTGCTGTTTTGTCAAGGGCAGTCAGTCTCATTTTACCTCAGAATTTTGCACTTTCATCCATGCGAGGACTATTGATATAAAAAGGCTTAAGGCTGAGTTTTCCTGTCAGAAGCCAAACTAGGGTGAGCAGTTTATTGCTAAATATTTGCCTCTTGGTAGAGCTGTTGAAGATGCTTCCATCAGTTTGCTAATGATTGCCAGTAACTGCTGTAGTTGGCCAAATCACATTTGTCCAGTCTTATTTTCAATAGTAAACATTCAACAATTTCCCGTTTGTCACCTCATATTCACTTTGGCATATAAGTCAAATTTAAACAGCAACTACAAAGCAAGTTTTCAGTTAATTGCTTCTCTGCTGTCTTTTCAACTGTTATTTGATATTGGAATGTGGCAGAATAACAGTTCAATAGTTCTGTCATAATTTTAGATTGTCAAATAGATATATTAAACAGTAATAGAACAAGTGAAGTAGTAGGAACACAGCATTTATTTTGATAATAGTCGTTTCAACTCTGTCAGCTGCCTGAACAGTAAAAAAAACAATGGTTTGCAATTCCTGTGTTAGACTAAGATATAAATAACTTGCTTTTGAAGCCTATTTTTTTGTTTTCACACCATCCACATGAAGTACAGGTTGTTCTGCTATATCGCATGTTTCATCTCCAGGTCGTTCTGCTATAACGCACGTTTGCTGTTACACAGTTGACAAATAGGGCACGCTGTTTCTAAAGCGTGAACATTTAAAATGTGTGTTGGCTATAGTGCATTCACATCATCAACACTTTGAGTGTTATTTGTATTGCACGATTCTTACATAGCGCAGCATGGCACAGGATTACAACTGCCGTGCTATAGCAGAAATGACTGTAACTGCATTAACTAACTTTTAAATCATTCAATACAGACTATTATTCGAGGAGCCACATAGTCTTCTGGCAATATGGGTAGAACTCAGGAATAGGAAAGTTGAATGCTGGGAGTATACTACAGGCCTCCCAACAGCCAGCAGGAGATAGAGGAGAGAATATGCAGACAGATTTTAGAAAGATGTAAAAACAGCAGGATTGTTGGGGTGGTTGGCAAAAGTAACGAGTCAGACAGTCATAGAGTCATAGAGATGCACAGCACAGAAACAGACCCTTCGTCCAACTTGTCCACGCAGACCAGATATCCCAACCCAATCTAGTCCCACCTGCGAGCACCCAGCCCATATCCCTCCAAACTCTTCCTATTATATACCCACCCAGATGCCTCTTAAATGTTGCAATTGTACTAGCCTCCACCACTTCCACTGGCACTCATCCAAGATCAGTTGTGAACTCTGCTGTTTGTTAACTTTCCTAGATGCATTCCGATGTCCAGCGATACATGAATTCAACAGCAAAGGCAGTAACTGCGCAGGTTCACTGCTGTGTCAGTTAGCAGTGTGGGTTTCTTTCTCTCGCTCTATCCTGCACTGATTAGATTAGATTACAGTGTAGAAACAGGCCCTTCGGCCCAACAAGTCCACACCGACCCGCCGAAGCGAAACCCACCCATACCCCTACATTTACCCTTTACCTAACACTACGGGCAATTTAGTATGGCCAATTCACCTGACCCTGCACATCTTTGTGATGTGGGAGGAAACCGGAGCACCCGGAGGAAACCCACGCAGACACGGGGAGAACGTGCAAACTCCACACAGTCAGTCGCCTGAGGCGGGAATTGAACCCGGGTCTCTGGCGCTGTGAGGCAGCAGTGCTAACCACTGTGCCACCGTGCCGCCCAGACCATATGCTGCCTTCGTCTATCCCTCGCTTTTAAAGATGTTGTTGTTTTGACTTTTTTTTCTCCAAAGTTCCAAAGCAATGCAATAGCATATAAAACAGTAATTGCTGCTCCTGGAATTCGAGGAAATCACCTCCAATACCTAAAATACCTCAAAAAAGAAGCAGCCTGTTACAGCCAGAAATTTTTTCCTGTCCTCCGTCTTGGATTACCCAGAACCCTATTTCTCTATTTATTATAATTCCATTTCCAGCACTTGGCCCGTGGCCTTGTATGCTATGGCATCTAAATACTTAATAAATGTTTTGAGGGCTCCTGCCTTGATCAGCCTTTCTAACAGTGAATTCCAGATACTCACAGCCCTCTGGGTGAAAAGGTTCTTCCTCAAAACTCCTGCTCCTTACCTTAAAACTGTGTCCCCGGTTATTAATCCCTCTACTCGAAGGAAACATTTCTCCCTATCTACCCTGTCTTACCCCTCAAGACTTTGTATTCCTCAATCAGATTCACCTTCAGGCTTCTCTACTCTAGGGAAAACAAACCCAGTCTATCTAGAGCAAAAGAAAGAAGTGTAGATGCTGGAAATCTGAAACAGAACCAAATTATTCAGAACAGTCCTGAATAACGGTTATTGGACTTAAAATGTTTTTTTTTCTCTCTCCATAAATGCTGCCAGACCTACTAAGTTTCTGCAGAAATTTCTGTTTTTTTCTCAACCTATCTAGTCTCTCTACATAGCTGAATCACTCCAGGCCAGGCAACATCCTGGTGAATGTCTTCTGCACCCTCCAGTACAATATTAGTGTGGTACCTTAACTGCAACATTACTCCTGCAATGCCTACAAACTAATAAACAGGGCAGGCAGGAACAAAGCACAGAATCAGTTCGGACTGGTAAATTAAACTGTATTTATTTCAATGCAAGAGGCCTAACAGGAAAGGTAATGAATTCAGGGCATGGTTAGGAACATGGGGCTAGGATATCATAGCAATTACAGAGATGTGGCTCAGGGATGGACAGGTTTGGCAGCTTAATGTTCCGGGATACAAGTGCGAAAGGGAAGAAAGAAAGAGGGAAGCAAGAGAGGGGGGGGTGGATTTTTTGATGAGGGATAACATTACAGCTGTACTGAGGGAGGACATTCATGGGAATACATCCAGGGAAGTTATTTGGATGGAACTAAGAGATAAGAAAGGAATGGTCATCTTATTGGGATTGTATGATAAACACACCCCCCCCCCCCCCCCCCCCCAAAGTCAACGTGAAATTCAGAAACAAATTTGCAAGGAGATATCAGCTATCTGTAAGAATAATAGGGTTGTGATGGTAGGGGATTTTAACTTTCCAAACATAGACTGGGACTGCCATAGTGTTAAGAATTCAGATGGAGAGGAAATTGTTAAGTGTGTACAAGAAAATTTTCTGTTTCAGTATGTGATTGTACAAGTGAGAGAAGGTGCAAAACTTGATCTACTCTTGGGAAATAAGGCAGGGCAAGTGACTGAGGTATCAGTGGAGCAACACTTTGGGACCAGCAACCATAATTCTATTAGCCGTGGTTGTGGGTATGTTCACCGAGCTGGGAAGTTGATTTGCAGACGTTTAGTCGCAAGTCTAGGTGACATCTTCAGTGCTTTGGAGCCTCCTTTGAGACACTGCTATACTGTGTCTTCTGGAACTTATTTGGTTACATTCCTGCTGCTTTTGGTTGTCTTTTCCGGTTGTTCGTTGTAGTGGCCGGTATATTGGGTTTAGGTCTATGTGTTTGTTGATAGAGTCTGTGGATGAGTTCCATGCTTCTAGAAATTCTCTGGCTGTCCTCTAGTTTAGTTTGTTTAGTTTGTCTATGATCGTTGTGTTGTCCTCGTCGAATTTGTGGTCATCTGTGTATATGGCTACTATGGACAGCTCGTCATGGCATTTAGTGGCTAGTTGCTATTCGTGGATGTGGATTGCTAGTTGTCTGCCTGTTTGTCCTATGTTGTATTTCACGCAGTCTTTGCGTGGAATCTTGTAAATTACTTCAGTCTTGCACATGATGGGTACAGGGTCTTTTGTTCTGATGAGTTGTTGTTTGTGCGTGGCTGTGGGTTTATGGGCTGTCATAAATCCCGGTGGGCGAAGAAATCTGGCTGTCAGTTCCGAGATGTTTCTTATATAAAGTAGTGTGGCTCGTGTGTTAGGTCCTGGCATGTTCTTGTCGCATTGTTTGTCTGCTAGTCATCTGCAGATGAAGTTGCAGGGGTATCCATTTTTGGTGAAGACTCTGTAGAGATGTTCTTCTTCTTTTCTTCACAGGTCAGTGTTTGTAGACCTTTTGAACAGGGTCCTAATGCAGCATTTCTTGTGTGTGTTTGGGTGGTAGTTCAGGATCTGGTCTGTGTGTGTTGCTTTTCCGAACACTTCCTGTACACACAGATGACAAGGACCACAAATTCGACTGGAACAACACAACAATCATAGGGCAGGCTAAACAGAGGACAGCCAGAGAATTTCTAGAAGCACAGCGCTCATCCACAGTCTCCATCAACAAACACATAGACCTAAACCCAATATACCGGCTATGACAATGAACTACTGGAACCGGCAAACAGGAGCAACAAGAACACAGCCAAATAAAATCCAGAAGACACAGTACAGCAGTGTTTCACAGGAGGCACCAAAGCACTGAAGATGTCACCTAAGGGCCCATCCTTGTGCTGTATTGTTCATTGTTCTAGTCTTTGTTCTAATTTAAAAGAGAAATGTTGATAGATGTCTTCAAACAGACAAGGACAAAGCAGAGTTCTCTGATGCAATTTAAGAATTTTGTCTCTCTCAGGACGGCACGGTGGCGCAGTGGTTAGCACTGCTGCCTCACAGCGCCAGAGACCCGGGTTCAATACCCGCCTCAAGCGACTGACTGTGTGGAGTTTGCACATTCTCCCTGTGTCTGCGTGGGTTTCCTCCGGGTGCTCCGGTTTCCTCCCACAGTCCAAAGATGTGCAGGTCAGGTGAATTGCCCATGCTAAATTGCCCGTAGTGTTAGGTAAGGGGTAAATGTAGGGGTATGGGTGGGTTGCGCTTCGGCGGGGCAGTGTGGACTTGTTGGGCCGAAGGGCCTGTTTCCACACTGTAAGTAATCTAATCTACCTTGCGCACTAAAACTAACCTAGTTAAAATTTGGGTATTTAAAATCACCTCCTTTAATGCCAATTATTCTTACATTTCTTTGAAATCCGGTAATATATTTGATCTTCAATCTCTCTCTGGGTATTTGAGAGTAGACAGTTTGCTCCTTTTGAAGATTTTACTTCTACTCATGTAGTCTTATTTGTTAATCCTTTCAAGATATCATCCCTCTTCAATGCTTTAAAAGATTCCTTGATCAATATTGCGACTCCCCCAACCTCCCCACCTCACTCTATATTTTGTCTGAATTGCATATGATCAGAAAGGTTGAGCTGGTAATCTTGTCCAACTTTCAGCCAAATCTCGGTCCTATGTATGTTACCATACTCCAAAAAAAAGGCAAAATATTAATATGTTTATATTTTCCCTCAGCTCATCAATCTTATTCTTTAGGCTTCTTGCATTAAAATATATTCCATTTAGCATGGCAAAGCTTTCTTCTCTCTTCTCTCGCCTTCCTCTGCCTTCTAGACTCATCTTTTGTTTAACTTCTCAGTTTATTTTCCTTCTGAACTAGTTGTCGGGATCCAGTCCCCTGACAGTTTAGTTTAAATCCACCCCAAGAGTGTTAGCAAACTCACCATTGAGGACATTGGTTCCATTCCTGTTCAAATGTAACCAATTCAACTTGTACAGCTCCCAACACCCCCAGAAACAAACAGTCTTAGTCCTTCAAGAATCTAAAATCTCTCCTGCACCACCTTGTGAGCCACACATTCGTATGTTGTATTCTTCTATTCTAATGTTAGTGATCCAGAGAATACAACCTTTGAAGTCATACTGAATTTTCTATTCAACTCTCTGAAGTCTGCTATAGGACCTCATTTCTCTTCTGATCTCATTGATCCCAACATGGACCATGATCTCTGGCTGTTCACACAAACCCAAATCAATGCCCTGCACCTGTTCCCTGGCATCTTAAACATCCAAATGTGGTCTCACCAGCACCATGTATAGTTGAAGTAAGATTTCCCTTCTCTTATACTTCAATCCCTTTGAAATAAGGGTCAGGATTCCAGATATTTTAAATTAAACTGTTCAGAGAAGCTGTTAAGCACCTCTAGAGCAGATGGGATTTGAACCTGAGTCTCTTGCTGAGAGGTAGTGACATCATCACTGTGTCTAAGAGCCCTCAGGGTCAACATTCCATTACTCTTCCTGATTACCAGCTGCACCTGTATGCCAGCTTTTCTGTATATTTCATGCACAACTCACAATTCCCTTCGTGTTTCAGCTTTCTGGAGCTTTTTTTCCTTTTAAATACTATTCTGTTCTGGTGTTCTCCTTTCCAAAATGAACAACTTCACATTTTCCGATGTTGTACACCATTTGCCAACTTTTTGCGCACTTAATTAACCTATCACTATCATTATGTAAACAGCTTGTATCCCTCTCAAAACTTGCCTATCTCTGTGTCATCTGTAAGTTTGGCTTTAGTACATTCACTTCATGATCTTCATGCTTCTCATCTTCCACTCATAAAGCAAGAAGTCAAACTTACAAAGAGTTCATAAATTCATAATTGTGATAAATGGATGCTGGTTTATTGGACCAGTGATTCGCAGGAGATGCAGCAGAAACTGCTAATTATCAGTCTTAGTTTTCTGATTAAACTTAGGCCAGGCAAGTTGATTCCAATTGATCATGGCATTGCCATGAAGAATGCAGCTGAGATTTTCAATCTCCATAACAAAAGCGGTGCAATATATGGAAAAATTTATTTTACCTACAAAGAACAGTGTGCTGTGTGTGAATATATGTATCTTTCCGTATGTATAAATTAATCAGCCTGCAAACATGACTGATAATCTTAAATTAGTTTCTGGTATAATTTTTCAAATAGCAGATTCATACTGAATGCAGAGTTGAGAGGTTTGCAAGCAAGGGCTGGTTAAACACAGTCAGTAGGTTGCCTGCTGAGGACAATTAATGGGATACATTGCTTTTTATAGACTGCCAGTCACTGGGAAGTACAACCCACCAACTTGGTATAATATTGCCACTGAAACACATATACCACACTACTGTTGTGACAGACAAAACGTCTTTTTGGCTTGACAGCAGCATCATGTTAGTGAAATATACCACTCGCATATTTACTGGTAGCATATTGGCAGCATGAGTCAGCTAAGTTCGCCAGTTTCTCAAATATTTGAGACGTCCACTTCCACTTCAAAGGTAACCTAAGGTAGACTGCATACCTTTCATATGGTTGTCAATGAAATTGATCTTGTCCCATGTGGACTGTTTGGAATCCCAAAGTGTATATTGAGTAGTGAATATAGCCTTGCAATTGTTAGTCGAAGAGAACTCATTAGCAAACTTCTCAAGCAACACCTCAAAGAAAGGGGTTTCATTTGATTGCTCCATTTCAATGGTAAATTTAAATACACAATGGAGTTTATGCAGCTAAGTAAAGAAATTCTTTGATGTAGCTGTGGATTCAAATGTTGCAATATGTCATTTACACATTGAAAGTCTGCAAAGAGTAAGAGGTTAATATCATTCCTTCAAAGTAATGGTAATGGTAAATAATAAAGATGTTTGATAGGATATCAAAGGGATCCCATGGCAAAACTATCAACATTGGCGTATACAGTCTTACTAAAACTGAACTCAACTACATGGGTTGCTAGATTCATCAGTACAAAGAAAACTGATTCAGACACCAGTAGTACATCTAGGTTACCATGGTATAGCAATCTAATGTAATTGTCAATGGTTTCCTTGATTGGCACTTTGGTGAATAGGCTAACAATGTTGAAATAGCACATGGACGTGATATTGCTCTTGATATTTAAGTTTTGTTTGAGCTTTGAGCAAGTTTTTTTTTCTAATGTATTCACAGGTTATGGGCATTACTGCCTGGGCCGACATTTACTGTCTTCCCTACTGCCCAGAAGTAGTTAAGTGTGAACCTGTGGCTCTGGAATTACATGTAGGCCAGATCAGATAAGGATTATCAGGTTTCCTTCCCGAAAGGACATTAGTGAATGAGATTATTTTTTACAACAATTGACAATGGTTACTTTGTGGCTATCAGGTGAGCTTTTAGTTCCAGATTTTAGTGAATTCAAATTTCCATCTCTGCTGTGGTGGAATTCAAACCCATGTCCTTAAAACATCAGCCCGAGGCTCACAAGTTACTAGCTCCAGTAACATTAGCACTATGCCACCACCTCCCTCACAGTATTTGTGCAAAACAAATTTAAAACTGGCTACAGCAACTGTGTCAACTATTTGGCCAAGTCATTCTGTGTTGTGATAGTCACAGATAAAACAGGACATAAAGGGACATTCTTTTTTGTGTGTCTTGGGAAGCCTACACATGTGTGAATGGAGTGAGCCATGAAAACAAATCCTATAATATATTTTGGTAGATATCTCAAAACCAAGTCTAACAATCACCTCTGCAATTTGTGCTGAAGTGTGGCAATGAGTCTATCACAGCAGGTCCTATAGATATGAGCTTGAAATTGTCATTGAGCATACCATGTATTTTATCGAGGTAGTCATGTATGTTCAGTGTGATGCTTTCATTTCTTTGTCAGGTTTATATTAATGTGTGTCAGGGTTTGTGAGACTTACGCAATGCTATCAAATATTCACATTGTGTATGAAGATCTGTCACATTGCTGTGTGTTCTACAATATTCATATGCTAGGTCTTCTGGCTGTGTTTTCATGGCCTCAGCATTGTTGTTCAATGTTGGTTTGTGGTGTAATAATTGGTAAAGAAAGAATATGAACTCCGAGACTACCTCTTCCTGTTTACTGCGTATGAGGGCACACATAAGTTGAAACCATAAGTGAGAACAAAGTTTTCATTTTAAGACATTACATGGTCAGCATTCATTATGCAGTTAAGTAGCTTATGCTTAAGAATATTTAAGTAATGCAAACCTGTTTCAAGTGGGAAACAAAAACAGAAATTGCTTGAAAAGCTCAACAGGTCCGAGAACAGAATTCTGAGGAACGGTCACTCGACACGAAACATTAACTCTTCACAGATGTTGGCAGCCCTGCTGAGATTTTCTAGCAATTCCTGTTTTGATTTTTGATTTACAGCATCCGTAGTTCATGAGGTTTTTATTTAGTATTTCAAGTGGGTATTTTTTGTGGTGCAGTCATCTTTTTCATTTGCTTTCTTGGTGTCTGCAATTAAGTTCTTTTTTTTACCATTTTCTAAATTAACATCTAAATTAATGTTGTTTGGGTAATATAAATATCTTAAAAATGCAAATCATTTGCCAACAGGACCCACAATGAGATGAAGTTTCAACTCAAGTTGTCAGAAGCAGATTGACTGGCCATTACTTTGACATAAAGTAAAAGGAATTCAAAGAGTTATTTATTTCACATCAATCATCAACGAACATGTGAGAGAAGAAACAAATCAAAAATTGAAGCTGAATCATCCTCACTTGACCTGCAATTTGCAGCTTTCGTCCAAATTACTTTGTACAGTAAACCTGAATGCTGCATCTACAGTTTCCTGACTTACAATCTAATTTGCTAAACATGTGAAAAGAATGAACTATCCGAAGACTAACAGTGTGCTATTTTCCTTCTTTGCCAGGATACAGAGATTATCAATACTGCAATACTGACAGGAAGGACTGTGGCCATCCCTTTAAAGGTCGTTGCTGTGGAAATGAATGGAATCATCACAGATGTGTCACCCTCCGTTCAGTGCAGGTCAACTAATGAAGATATTATTAAGGTAACTTCACACAGACAGTGAGACAAAAATGAACAGGGAATAACTTGTTAGCCAATGTTAGCAGCTGAATTAATTTGTTTCATTCATGCCTTAACAGATTTATTCCAATCAAAAAATGGATGTAGTAGCAGTATTTCCATTATATACTGAGGTGTCAGCCAACATGGTGTCTGGTACCGTTCTACGCCTCATGTTTTACAAAGATAAACATAATAACTAAAAAACGGGATTGATAGCATCCTGAATAAAAAAAGGTCACCTAGAAGCACCTAGATATTACAATTCATTGTTATTGTTCATGTCATAATTTGCGATCTTAATGATGCAGTTATGTTGCAAATAGATCCAATTTTCAACAGTGTACAAGATCAAGTTACATTTACTCATTGATTCCACATTCTTGTCAAAATAAAGTAACATTGATACTTGTTATCTATTTATAGGACACAAAAAAGTGAACGCTTTGCCAACTGAGCCTTCAAAACCGTTGAAATTACTGCAGAAAATGTTTAGTGGTTGCATACAATTTTAAAAGGAATTGCATCTCAATGGATTTGAGCTACGTAAGGTAGAGTTAGGTGTTTATATAAAAGCAAAATTCAGTGGATGTTAGAAATCTGGAAGGAAAATGCATGAAATACTGTGCACCTCTCGCAGCATCGATGGAGAAAGAAGTAGGTTAATGGGATGGATTTTGTCAGGGCAGGCAATGCTCCCTTGGAGGGTCAAAAATCTGGGGCTAACACAACTGATAGCTGAAGAGATAGTGGAGGCATTAGAAGTGATCTTTCTGGAATTGCTAGAATCAGGGAGGACTGGAAACTCACTAACATTTAAAAAGGTAGTAAGGCAAAAGACAGACATTCACAGACTGATTAGCCTAACCTCAGCAATGGGTAAGATCCTTGAATCCATTGTGAAAGATGAGACTTCTGAATAATTGGAAGTGTATGGTAAATTAGGGCAAAGTCAGCATGGTTTCATCAAGGGGAGGTCATGCCTGACAAATCTTCCAACATTCTTCGATGAAATAACAAGCAGGTTAGACCAAGGAGGACCAATGGATGTTATCAATCTGGACTTCAAGAAGTCCTTTGACAATGTGCCGCACGGGACACTACTGAATAAGATAAAATAAGCCCATGATGTTAGAGACAAGGTACTAGCATGGATAGAAGCTTGGCTGTCTAGCAGAAAGGAGAGAATAGGGATAAAAGGGTCCTTCTCAGGATGGCAGCAAGTGACAAGTGATGTTCCACAAGGCTCAGCATTGGGGCCACAACATTTCACTTTATACATGAACAATCAAGATGAAGGAAGTGAGGGCATTCTGGCTAAGTTTGCAGATGATACAGAAGTCTGAAGAGCAAAGAGACTTGGGAGTTTTAGTCCAGGATTCTCTCAAAGTAAACTTGCAGGTTGAGTCAGTGGTTAGGAAGGCAAATGCAATGATGGCATTTTTCTTTGAGAGGACATGAATATTAAAGCATGGATGTACATCTGAGGCTCTAGAAGGCTCTGGTCAGACCGCATTTGGAGTATTGTGTGCAGTTTTGCACTCCATATTCAAGGAAGGATATACTGGGTTTGGACCATATTCAGAGGAGATTCACAAGAATGGTCCCAGGAATGAAAAGCTTAACATATGAGGAACATTTGAAGACTCTGGGTTTATACTCAGTGGGGTTTAGAAGGATGAGAGGAATCTATTTGAAGCATACAGAATACTGAATGGCCTGGACAAAGTAGATGTTGGGAAGATGTTTTCATTGGTAGGAGAGACTAGGACCCGAGGTCACAGCCTTAGAGTAAGGGGAAGACCTTATGGAACGGAGATAAGGAGAAACTTCTTCAGCCAAAGAGTGGTGAATCTGTGGAATTCATTGCCACAGAAGGCTGTGGAAGCCAGGTCATTGAGTATATTTAAGTCTGACGTAGATAGGTCCTTGATTACCAGGGGTTACAGGGAGAAAGTGGGAGAATGGGGTTGAGAAATTTCTCAGTCATGATTGAATGGCAGAGCAGACTCAATGGACTGAATGACATAATTTCTGCTCCTATGTCTTATGGTCTTATGGTCTAACTGCAGCCATTTACAAGAGGTCCAACCCAATTCTAAGGCAATAAGCAATTAACTGCCTGGTTTAGGGGTTTTGCCCCTCTAAGTGACAATATAATGCCTTGAAGAGCTTCTTGGAACAGTGACAATCCTGGCATTACATCTATTCCAGGTCAGCACCATCAATACTGCCCTGTAATAAAGATAATTGAGTCCAGATTACCACATTCGGTCAGGAGACCTTGGTGAGAGCAAAAGATGGATGTTGCCACTAGGTGTTGGTACTAGAGAGGCCATTGTGCTCAATAAGAAGGCTTCACTCAAACCTGCAGGAAAACTGCAGATCTTAATGGCCAGTCTTCCCATGCCTTTTGACGAATGCCAGCAGGAATAGTAAAATCTGTTCCTAGAGGTTATGATGCTTCTTATCCTCTGAACAAAAAGAGCAATGTCTGACAGCACTCATTTTGTGCTGCTGAGGTATTGCTAAAGTAAACTCACACAATTATATTATTTTAAATGCCTTCTTAATTTCCTCATATACCACAGCAAATGCTTAAAAACAAATACTGTTGCCATCTTTACCCCAGCCTCTAGAGTAACTCCTAATCACCGCTATCATTCAAATTAATAGTACCACATCCCTCCATTCAAGGCCACTGTCACATTCACAACTGTCTTCGCTCCTGATCATTCTTCTGTCTGTTCACCACTACCTTCCTTCCTGAACACAGATATTCCACTCTAGATCATCCCTCATAATCATTCTCCCCTCTGAACTGCCCATGACCCAACCCACCCCACTCATCCGCGCTCTCTATTTATTGCTATGATTCCTCCAGAAAAATCATAGGTACTTTAAGATCAAAGCTCCACTCCTTCCCAGGCACCTCTACCATCTCTCAGAATCAGCCTTCTTCTGTATTGACCATCCAAACCTTTAAGAGCCTACATGATGGCAGAATATGATTTGCTTTCCAAATCCCCTTCTACAGTAAGGTGCCGAAGTACATCTGCTTGCTGACTTAATAACTTGAGACTGAGAATCCAATTTTACATGTACCTCAGGCCGATCCACTCTGACATTGATCCCTGAGGCTCCTGCTCACCACCTTTCAGATTTCAGTGTGCAAACCCAGTGCAAAGTTTAGTGTTGACTGGCTACAAATCAAAGATGAGCCCCAACAGTGTGCTTAGCTAGCTAGCACAAACATATTATTTTGCTTTTGTATTTGGTATTTCTAAGCCTTGAATCTCTGCTTAGATCTGTTTCAAATAAGTAAGGGTAGTAAAGCATTCAGCAAGAAAGAGATAGAGCATTATTTAGGAATCTCCTGTGAACTAGTCAGATGCCTTCTGTTGCAAGCATTGTGAAATTCACTACAGTTCATTAAAACAAGGTGGTTCACTGGACACATTCCATTTTCAGTATACAAAAGAAGATTTCACTATGTGCTTTAAAAAGAATTGTCCAGCTGCAGCTATTCCATGCCCTGACAAACATACAGCTTCAATGCTATTAACAATTTTTGAGTTACAAGACAAGGTACATGTTGGATGCACTCATCCTATACTACTGCTGGACAGATTTGGTGATTTTTTGACCTGATGGGACTGTAGCATTATCCTAGTGTGACAACCGAAAAGAATCCATTATTCTGACAGTTTACATCAGTTGACTGCAGCAGATTGTCTGCGTTGCTTTTACCAAGGGTGTATCAGAAACAGGTTGTCAGAGTCACTAATGTTATGTAATATATTGCAAGTTGTATGAGCATATTGTCAGATTGAGACAGTCTATTCTTTACAACTTTTTTTTATTCCTTTGAGGGTAATAATCACTATTGATAAATTACTTTCTGTTATTATTAATTACTCATTTATCTATGTTAATAAATTCGAGGCTCAAGATTTTAAATCAAAATAGGATTGCACTGATATAATTTCCATATATCTTTACAAAAACAATTGGAAAAGAAAAATCATTTTTAATTAGTTAACAAGCAACTAAGGTGAATAGTGTTAAGTGGAAAATAGTTTGCCAGGCTTGTTTTCAGCTATGGGGGGTATTTTGGTGTGCAACCCATTGCAGAATGCTGTGTTAACTGGTTAGATGCACGAAGTGTGGCCGAGAAGTGTGCATAGCTAGAACCTCTTTCAAGTCTGAAAGGTAGTCTGTTCTATTAAATGAGATCTACTCTCATTTCACTGAAGTTACTTCAAACTACCTGTGGAAAACTAGAAGAGAAACAAAAGAAAATAAATGAAACAACAGATAAGGAGATGGGTGGGATCTGATTAATCATCACTGGAGGTATTAGTACAGGAGATTGAAAGGAGGAGAGACACACAGCAAAACATTCAATGGCAGAGCAATGCTTTGAGCCTCACCTGCATTATGCATTCTTTAAAAATGGAGTGTGAAACAGCACAATTGAAGTAATATTATTTAAAGGATCAGTAGCTTGATTGCAGATAAGTAAAATTTGTGCAATTGTTTCACTGTTTTCAAATAAGCTTTGCTGTATTTACTGAAGGATGTTGCCACATTATGATGGAGATGGCAAACGAATGGGTGATCTGGGTACACAAAGGCTGCAATATCTTTGAGGCAGCATTGGAAATTACTTTGTGTCTACAGTACAACAGGGAGATGAAATGGAGGCTGTGAAGATAGCAAACGTCTTCCATTCCCTAAGAGCATATAAACATGAGAAATAAGAGAAGTAGGTTATTTGGTCCCTTGGAGGCATTTTATTGAATGCCTCTTCAAAATCTGAATACACTATATCTATTTGTTCCCCTTCATCCACTCTGCTTCTTATATCCTAAAAGAATTCCAGTAAATTTGTCAAATGTGATTTCCCTTTTCATAAATCATGTGGACTCTCCTTGATTCTACTGTGATTTTCAAAAAATCCTGTTATTGCTTCCTTACTAATGGATTGCAGTGTTTACTTGATGACAGGTATTAGGTTAACTGGCCCATAGTTTCTTATTTTCTGTCTCCATTGTTAGCCATTAAGAGACCCTGTTAATAGCTATTCACCATCCTAGCCTGATTGTTATCCACTCCTTTGTCTGTTCAATTGTCCTTCTCTCTCTTTGGGCTCTATCTCCACCTATTGTTTACTCCTTACCCCCTCCCCCACCCTATCTCCTGCATAAAAAAAAAAATTCCTCATTGCCATAAGTTCTGAGGGAGGGTCACTGGATCTGAAATGTTAACTCTAATTTCTCTCCACAGATGGGGCCACACTTGCAGAGCTTCTCTAGCAATTTCTGCTATTGTTTTTGATTTCCAGCATCTGCTGTTCTTCAGATTTTTAATAAATGGAGCTAGTTGCTTCCGAATTTCAAATAGACTTTGCTAGACTTGTTACCTAAATGTGCCTCACATCCTGCTGCGGCCCACATCGCTCAGATCCCATAGGATTCTTTCCTAAATTTTTCTCCAAACAATACAGTCATAAGGATTAACATCTCCAACAGTCATTTCACACTGTAACTCCTATTGTGGTTGGAACAATTGCACATGTATACTCAAACCACAATGTGTCCACCCAGCAAATGCACAACTATTCCTGATCCCAGTTCTGAGAAAGCATCACATTAGTCTTGAAACATTAACTCAACTTCTCTCTCCATAAATGCTGCCAGACCTGATGTGTTATTCCAGCATTCCTTATTTTTATTGTCTGTGCATCTACAATGCCAACTTATTCAGTATCTACCATGGGCAGACCTCTGGACACACACTGAGATTAAATAAAGTTCTTATGTAGGTATCGATGGATTCATTCATTAAAAGAAAACCTCCAATGCATTTAACGTTTTTTGATCCCTTAATGAAATAAAAATTTGAATTCATAATACCATTTTAATGAACTTCTAAACACTTGGGGCTGCCAATCAAATTATGAACTGATAAGTGTGCAAGTGTGACAGTGAAAGCTTTTGAAATCAGTGATGCAGCACCAACCTTGTAATGATAGCCCTCGCCCAGCAGAATTTGCACAATTTTGAAGAGCTGTCCTGATGAAGGGCTTTTGCCTGAAACATCGATTTTCCTGCTTCTCTGATGCTGTGCTTTTCCAGCACCACACTCCTGATTCTGATCTCCAGCATCTGCAGCGCTCACTATCACACAGTTCTGAAGAATCATGCTGGACTCAAGCTCTTTTGTTAATGGATCATTGTATTGCAACAAAATGAATGGAAAATCTGAGCTAAAGACCTCATCTCCCCAACATCATTAGGCAGATGAGACAATATTTATAATGATGAATGCATTATATCAATAATTCTAAAAAAACTAAAAGGCCTGAAGGTGGATAAATCACCTGGACCAAATGGACTACACCCTAGAGTTCCAACATTGGAGGCAGTCCAGAAAAATTGCTAACACGACACCCCTGTTTAAAAAGGGAATAAGGCAAAAGATGGAAAATTACAGGCCAATTAGCCTAACCTCGGTCGTGAGTAAGATCCTGGAATCCATAGTGAAGGATGAGATTTCTGAATACCTGGAAATGTATGGTAAAATAGGGCAAATTCAGCATGGTTTCATCAAGGGGAAGTCATGCCTGACAAATCTGCTAGAATTCTTTGAGTAAGTAATGAGCAGGTTAGACCAAGGAGAGCCAATGGATGTTATCTACCTGAAATTCAAGAAGACCTTTGACAACGTTCCACATAGGAGGCTCCTGAGTAAGGGAAGGGCCCATGATGTTAGAGGCAAGGTGCTAGCATGGATAGAAGCTTGGCTGTCTCGCAGAAAACAGGGTGTGATGATAAAAGAGTCCTCAGGATGGCAACTGGTGAAGAGTGGTGTTCCACAAGGCTCAGTGTTGTGACAACAACTTTTCACTTTATACATTAACAATCTAGATAAAGGAACTGAGGGCATTCTGGGCTAAGTTTGTAGACAATACAAAGATAAGTAGAGGGACAGATATCATTGAGGAAGCAGAGAGGCTGCAGAAGGATTTGGACACGTTAGGAGAGTGGGCAAAGAAGTGCCCAGGTCGAGTACAACATGAGAAAGTGTGAGGCCATACATTTTGCTCGAGAGAATAGAGGCATGAACTATTTTCTAAATGGGGAGAAAATTCAGAAGTCTGAAGTACAAAGAGACTTGGGAGTTCTAGTCCAGGATATTCTCAAGGTAAACTTGCAAGTTCAATCGGTTGTTAGGAAGGCAAATGGCATTTATTTTGAGAGGACATTAAAAAAAAAAGCAGGGATGTACTTCTGAGGCTCTGTATGGCTTTGGTCAGGCCACATTTGGAGTATTGTGAGCAGTTTTGGGCACAATATCTGAGCAAGTATGTACTGGCCCTGGTGTGTGTGTGTGTGTATGTGTGTGTGTGTTCAGAGGAGGTTCACGAGAATGGTCCCAGGAATGAAAATCTTAACATATGAAGAACATTTGAGGACTCTGGGTCTATACTTGACAGTGTTTAGAAGGATGAGGGGTGATCTAATTGAAACATGCAGAATCCTGAATGGCCTGGACAGAGTAGATGTTGGGAAGATGTTTCTATTTGTTGGATAGACTAGGACCTGATCCTTAGAGTAAAGGGAAGACCTTTTAGAATGGAGATGAAGAGAAACTTCTTCAGCCAGAGTGATGAATCTGTGGAATTCATTGCCAAAGAAATCTGTGGAGGCCAGGTCATTGAGTATATTTAAGACTGAGTATCAAGGTTATCAAGGATTACGGGGAGAATGCGGGAGAATTGGGTTGAGAAACTTATCATGATTAAATGGTGGAACGGACTCGATGGGCTGAATAGCCTAATTTCTGCTCCTATGTCTTATGGTCTTAATACTCTAATACAGTCCTGTCTTCCAAGAGAGATCAATGGACTGGATTTAATGCAGCCAATCATAGTGGGAACTATAGCCGCTGAGCACATTTAGATGCAGGAGAGACCCTGCATTTGGCTTGCGATGCAGGGAAATCTTCCTTAATTTAGTAAAAGGGCAAAAGGAGCTGTAAACCATTCCAATACTCTCCACACCAATCCTGGACCACATCGATATTGGGTAGACTTATAATTTAACAATACTGCACAATTCTTCTTCAAGAGCAATGTGACTGTTCTGACCCCATGCTGAGTCTCCCCATTAACTTTTGGAGAATGCAATGAGATCCTGACTTGGCACAAATCCAGAACTGGTGGCAAAGTGGCTGAAGTACTCATTTGTAATTTAGATTAGGTTAGATTCCCTACAGTGTGGAACAGGCCCTTCGGCCCAACAAGTTCACACCAACCCTCCGAAGAGCAACCCACCCAGACTCATTCCCCTACATTCACCCCTGACTAATGCTCCTAACACTATGGGCAATTTAGCATGGACAGTTCACCTAACCTGCACATCTTCGGACTGTGGGAGGAAACCGGAGCACCTGGAGGAAACCCATGCAGGCACAGGGAGTATATGCAAACTCCACACAGCCAGTTGCCCAAGGCTGGAATTGAATCCGGGTCCCTGGCGCTGTGAGGCAGCAGTCCTAACCACTGAGCCACTGTGCCGCCCCTGTTGTGGGGGGAGGTGAAATGAGGAAGCTGTTGAAATCCACATTTATCCCGTGTGGTTGCAGGGTCCCAAGGCGGAATATAAGGCATTCTTCCTCCAGGTGTCGGGTGGTAACAGTTTAGCGGTGGAGGAGGACCAAGACCTACGTGTCCTTGACAGAGTGCGAGGGGGGGGGGGGTTGGTGTGTGCAGGTGTCCCAGAGATGTTCTCTGAAATGATCCGCAAGAAGGCATCCTGTCACCCCGATGTAGAGGAGACCACATCGTGTGCAATGGATGCAGTAGATGACGTTGTTAGCGGTACAGGTAAATTTCTGATGGATGTGGAAGGATCCTTGGGGCCTTGGACAGAGGTGAGGGGAATGGTGTGAGCGCAGGTTTTGCACTTCCTATGGTGGCAGGAAAAGGTGCCAGGAGTGGGGTGTAGGCTGTTGGTTGGAGATGGACCTGACGAGGGAGTGGTGGAGGAAATGGTCTCTCCAGACCGGTGATAGGGGTGGGGAGGGAATTATAAATTTAGTGGTGGGGTCTCGTTTGGAAGTGGTGGAGGATGATGCAATGTATGCAGAGGTCAGTGGGGTGGAAGGTGAGGACCAGGGGGATTCTATCCTTGTTGTGTTGGGAGGGCTGAGGTTCAAGGGCAGTGGGGCGTGAAGTGGAGGAGATGTGTTGGAGGGCATCGTCAACCACATGGGGAAAGGAAGTTGCAATCTTGGAAGAAGGAGACCATCCTGGGAACAGATGTGGCAGAGGCGAAGGAATTGGGAATAAGGAATAATGTTTTTACAGGAGATAGGGTGGGACGAGGTGTTGGTGGGCTTGTAATAGATGTCAGTGGTTAGTTGATCGCCGGAGACTGTAATGGAGAGTCCAGGAAGGGGAGGGAGGTGTCCAAAATGGTCCAGGTGAATTTAAGGTCGGGGTGGTATGTGTGGTAAAGTCGATGAACTGTTCAACCTCCTCGTGGGAGCACGAGACGGTGCCGATACACTCATCAATGCAGCGGAGAAATAGGTGGGGGTTGGTGCAATCGTAACTGCAGAAGATGGACTGTTCCACCATGGACATCGAGTCCCTGTACCCATCGATCCGTCACGATGAAGGTCTCCAAGCCATGCATTTCTTCCTCTCACGTTGTCCCAAGCAGAATCCTTCCACCGACACTCTCATCTAATTGGCTGAACTGGTCGTCCCCCTTAATAACTTCTCCTTCCAATCCTCCCACTTCCTCCAAACCAAAGAGGTAGCCATGGGCACCTGTACGGGACCCAGCTATGTTTGCCTGTTTGACAGGTACGTGGAACAGTCCACCTTCAGCAGTTACACCGGCAACACCCCCCACCTTTTCCTCCACTACATCGATGACTGTATCAGAGCCACCTCACACTCCCACGAGGAGGTGGAACAGTTCATTAACTTTACCAACAGCTTCCACCCTGACCTCAAATTCACCTGGACCATCTCGGACACCTCCTCCCCTTCCTGGACCTGTCCAGCAAGCAACTAACCACAGACATTTATTACAAGCCCACCGATTCCCACAGTTACCTAGACTACACCTCCTCCCACCCTACCTCCTTTAAAAACGCCATCCCTTATTCCCAATCCCTCCACCTCTGCCGCATCTGTTCACAAGATGACCAATTCCACCTCAAAGTCCCAGATAGCCACCTCCTTCCAAAATCACAACTTCCCACGTGGTTGACGATGCCCTCCAGTGCATCTCCTCCACTTAAAGCACCACTGCCCTTAGACTCCACCCCTCCCATTTATCTCTCATCACCCAGCCCACAAGGGTCATTCCTGGTGAAGGACTTATGCCCAAAATGTCGATTCTCCTGGTCATTCTGATGGTGAAAGTTATAAATCACACACAACATCAGGTTATAGTCCAACAGTTTATTTGGAAGTACAAGCTTTCAGAGTGCTGCTCCTTCTCAGGTAGCTCATGGGGCAGGATCATAGGACACTGAATTTATAGAAAAAGATCGAAGTATCCTATGTATAATAGCACTCATTTATTTACATTTGTATGTATTAGGTAGAAAGTGAGTGTACCATAGCCAAATTTGAAGACAACACAAAAATGTGTAACCTTTAACCTTATTTCATTTGTTTTACGCTAGACAATAATTATAGCAATGTTTAACTTTTAACTTTGTTCTTTCTTTCGACCTTGTTCTTAAGATTCTATACCTAGGTACTTATACCTAATATGGCAGCATGTGCGATGTTATACACTTTTCACTCTCACTTTTGGTGTCCTGGTCATCCAAACTCAGTGGGTAATAAGGAAAGCAAGTGGAATGTTTACCTTTATTTCAAAAGAAATGGAGTATAAAAGTGCTAAAACCATACAAGGCACTAATCAAACCATAGACTGAGTACTGTGAACAGATCTGGCCCCCGAAGGAAAGACATACTATCATTGGAGGCAGTGCAAAGAGGGGTCTCAAGACTATTGCGAGGTATAAAGGGACTGTCTTTTGAGGAGAGGTTGAATAGATTGGACCTGTACTTATTGTAATATAGAAGAATGAGAGGCAATCTTATTGAAATATATGAGATCCTTAGGGAAATTGACAGGATAGATATGGAGAGGTTGTTTGCCCTTGTTGGAGCATCAAGGGCCAGAGAGCATAATCCCAGAATAAGGGGTCCCACATTTAAGAGGGAGACAAAGAAGAACTTCTCTCAGAGGGCTCTAAAATTCTAGGCTGAGATGGTCAGATTTTTAATCAGTAAGCAAATCAAGGGTTATGAAGAAACGTCAGGAATGTGGAGTTGAGAATTATTAGATCAATCATAATCTCATTGAATGGCACAGCCCACTGAATGGCATACTTCTCTTCCTGCATCTTATGGTCTTAGTTTGTCAAATACAACAATCTAGTGTAGTGTCTAAGACCCTTCTTTTTCACTGTCTTAATGATGTCATGGTTATGTCATCAGTTCTGTCTTCATGACTTACATAAATCTCATTATACCACACATGTGCCTCCGTCTTCTTTCTACTTGGTCTACATTATTCCTATAGACTGCTTCTCCGTACTTACATAGTCTTTGCAATCCTTAATATCATTATTACCATTATCATTTTAATCACAGTCACACCTCTCTGAAGTCCAAATCTCACAGGTTGAGAAGATCAAAGCTCTGACTAAAACTGATGTGTCTGATTTCATCTTCCTTCCTCATTAATGGTTCTGCCATTGAATACCCATTATTTAGTGGTGTTGCTCTGTAACTGAGGAGAGCTAATTCCCAATCTGGACGTTTTTTGCATCAGAAACTTCACAATCTTGATGGCTCTTTCTACCTTTCTGTTCCCAAATGAGGATGAAATGGAGAACTTGTCATTTGATTGAAACCTATCTCCAAAATGAAGTTTCTTAAATCCTAGATGTAATCCTTGATGAAATCATTGACCTGAAGGCACTTGACGTGAATGGCAAACGTTTGGCACAAATTATGTAACTTTGTATGTCTTGCAAAATGCCTGGCCACTACATTGATTGTTGTGCTTTTGTTCTACAGTTGAAAATATCTACTTCTCTCCTGTGGAATTTATGTAAGACCTAACTTTGGTATGTCAATTCCATGATCATACGTGAATAAATCTCCCACTATTGCCAAATGTTCTTGTTGTTTATGGTAGTTTTACAGCACTTAGTCTACTGGACCATGGTTTGACCACCCTGACAAACAGTTTTGTTAGACTTCAACGCTGCACAGATTTGTCTGAATTTTCTCTCAGTTGCTGGGAAAATGTTGGTTATAGCTGTGGAATAAGACCCTAATTTCACGAGAAATAGATATTGTTTTTCTGTTCAATCCATAGCTGCTCTTGAGAGCATCTTGTGAGGAACATACACCATATCATTGTTGCACCTCATCAGCCTATGCCTGAATTTTTGTGTAGAGGTATTTTTGAGGTTTATTTGAATCCTGATAATGTTATCAAATACTTATAATCTGCTTGAACCTGGAAATGCAGTCCTATTAGGCAGTCTACAGACCTTTTGTATCCCATGTAATTGCAAATGCTTCTTTGTCTATAGTGCATATTTCTGTTAAGTTTTCAAAGTTCTTGACATAAAATGGATGCTTTTTTTGTTCCACCAGTTTGCACTTGAGCAAGGTCTGCAGCTAGTTCTGCGGGCAATGCATCTGCAGATATTATGATGAATACGCCTGGACAGTAATGTCTTCAAACAACATTAGAAAACTGTTTCTCTTTAATCCTTTCAAAAGCTGTTCTTGACTCCAGTACTATTGCTGCCCTTTCTTCAAAAGCTCTCTTATGAGTTGAGTAAGACTGGATAAGTTGGAGATAGACTTTCCTACTTGATTTATTATGCCTAACAAATACAGCATATTATTTGAAACAAAACAGAAGTGCTGAAGAAACTCAGTAGGTCTAGCAGCATATATAGCCAGAGCAACAGAGTTCCATAGTTCTTTGTTTTATACTACTGCACATCGTTTATTCACTTCAGTGTTTGAAATTCAATGATAGCACTTGCCTTCCTTTGATCCAGCATGAAACCTTCTTTTTGGATAAAGTGCCCTAGGTGTGTAATCATCATTGTAAAGAATTGGCATTCCTTGCTTATTGTAAGGTTTATGTCCTGTCGAATCTCTAACAAGTCCCTGATCTTCTGGTCATATTTGTTCTTTTGTTAACCATCATCTATATGGTAAATGGTTCCCTGCTTCCCTTCTGAGTTTCCATGCATTCCTTTTTGAAAATTTCTGGTGCAAAGGAGATTCCAAATGGGAGATGGAATAATGCAATGATGTATTCAATAATTTTGACTCTTGGTCTGAGGATATCTGCTAGAATCCAGTTTCACAAAACAAAATCTGTTGCAAATTTTGCTGAACAGTCACTGGCAGGTGAATTAGGATAGATTTCCCTTCCAACTCCTTTGTTTAACTGAATGGTATTGACACACAGTCATAGTTTCCCAATTCTCTTGGAATAAGTTACTACCCCTAAGAGTCACTGTATCCGTCTGTCACTGGAGATATTGCCAACTTTCAATAATGCTGTCAAGCTAAGATTATACTTTTCCCTTTATTTACTTTTGCTCTTTATTTATTTCTGTGCATAGGGTATCAAGTACACCTCTTCACATTGTGCATTCTAGGCTGGTCTCTTCACTCTTACTAATGTCAGAATCATGTGATCAATGATGTTTTCATGATATGCATGAATCTTATTTTACCATATAATCAATACCAAGGTCAAATTTAATATTTTTAGATTCACTGAGTATTGTAACTGGAGAGTCACATCTACTCACTAAGTTTTTCCAGTGCCAATGAATCTAGCTGAGAAGATGCTGTTTAGCATTATAATTGAGGAGAGAAAATACAAATCATGAATAGGAATATTAAGGATATTAGTCACTTAAATTGGCCAAATAAAACAGTTATCATAGCACAATGAATGCAGACTGACTCAAACAGAAATAACAGAGGGCTGATATACAGTGGCTACAGTATAATTTTACTTCTAGAATTAGACAAATTGTTTGTAGTCATGTCAGAAAAATATTATTTAATTGGGTGTCTGAGGTTAATACTAAGTCTTGGCACTTTGTGACAAATATTAATCATATGTTGTCAATGCGAGAATCTGTGCCAGACAGTTGTTTATACTTTTGTTTTGCTATTTAGAAGTTTAATTAGGTTGCATATACAAGATGGTCTGGCAGTTTGTGGTTGTTCTGTTTGAGATTCTGAATGTTATTTTGTGCATTGCGTTGATCACCCTGTTTCTTCATTTATGGCTTCATTATGACTAGCAAGAACATCAGCCTGCAAATGTTCAAATGCTGAATCTTAAAAAGAACCCTGAAACCATGCAATGAGACTGTTACACTTCAACGTTTTACGATATTTATGTTTTTGTTGTTGGTGCCTCTCAGTTATGTGTGGATTTAAGTTTCACTTTGAGTACACAAGCTAGCTTGAGTAAAGCCTATTGTAATAATTATAAAGACCAGGATAATGGACAGGCACATCTGGATTTTACCATTTTATATGATTTGGGCAACCAAGCAAGAACATTGCAGCAAATACTTCAGTTGGTGCAGCTGTGGCTGACTGTCATTTTCAGTCTGTCATTTCCAAATATTTTAAAGGAAAGGTTCTTGAATTGGACAGCATAGAAATTACCTTACAGTCGGATGGTGTAGTCAGTTCTAACAAATTCTGTGGGAAACTTGAGAAAGACAAGCAGAATAATTTGTATAATTTGTGCGTTTGGCTTCGGTGCTGCAAGAAATGTAGAGAATGCATTTGAGGGATTCAGACCTTGGTGATTTTAGTTGACCTGGTAAAACATCCTATAATGCTCCTGCCTGCCAGAGATTTGAACTTGTATCTTTCTCTAGTTTATTTCCTAGGTCCCTTCACATCCTCCCTGCGTTCATCTTTCACAATGAGACCCACTTCCTATTCCCTCAATCTTATATCTAATCACCCAACTTTTCCTCCAAATCCGCATATTAGCCAATATTATAAATTTTTCTCTCCATTAAATTGTCCCTCTTTCCTTTAAACCTGCTATCAAAGCCACCTTTCTTCAGAAAAGCAAAGCTTGATACCACTGTTCTTGCAAGCTATGTTTCTATCTCCAAGCTTTTTTTCTTCTCTAAAGTCCTTGAAAGTGTTGCCAATTTCTTACACCCACTCTGGTTTCTCCAAGGATTCTCATCTACATTCTGCCTCTTAATGACATTATCCAGAAACACAGTGTTAGTTTTCACATGTATATCAGTGCCCATCTTTCCAACATGTAAACCAGCTCAGAGCTGAAATCTGAGCCAGAGGACATTCAAAAAGTTATATTCTAGACCTTTTTGTGGAAAACATTGAGTGCCTTATTCCCTGATAATAGCTAAACCCCACTGCCACTACATCCATCCCCAATCACTTCTTCATGTTTCTTGCAATTGCTTTTAAAGGCTTCCTGTACCACACTGCACCCCCACCCATCATCATCCACATCTCATCCCTTCTCAAATGCTGAGACCACTTCCACAGAGCCCTAACTGCAGCATCCTGCCACAAATTCCTGTTCTTGCCCACTGGTCAGTTAAGCAACATAGCTGGGTCTTTGGTAGGATTACACAAGACTTTAATTTAAATATTGCCATACTCTTAAAATCAATTGACCGCTGGATCCCTTACATTGCCAGGTTCTGCTCATTTCCACTCCACTCCTGCCGGATCAGTAATATTGGGGTGTAAATCTAACCATCTAGGATTTGCTTTCCATTTCAAATATACAGTAGTACAGAACATTTTACTTGAGATAAATTATTTTGGACGCAGAGAAAGAATTACCGTGATTCTGTTATTTGTTCAACAGTGAAACCAAACTGCAGATTATATTCTTATCTAACCCTATTTTACAATAGCTGCTATTGTTTCAGCAGTTGATACTATCATGCAAAAAAGAAGTTGAATGATGTCCCTTCCCACAACCTAAATATAAGCATGACTTAAAGTTTCAACAATGTGACACAGAATTATAAAATAATCAGTTGGTTATTCTGCAGTTGACAGCTTGAGTGGGTTGAAGGAATTCGTAAATAACAGGTTTGAGAGTTTTCATTGCTTTTTAATTAGTTTTGTGCTGAAGCATTTTTTATGATCTAGAGGTGACAGAGTAAAAAGTGGAAGTAGATCTTTGCACCTGAGAGAGCTGTCTGTGTAATGTACCATTTGAACATGGTTGGACGAATCAAACATCTAAACAAAACAGTGTGTTGCTGAAAAAAGGCATTATTTTCATGTTGCACTCAAGAAAACTAGGAATAAATACAAATGTAAAATGAAAACACCTTTCCTTTTTGTCTCAAAAGAAATTACTGATTGGTTGGCAAGTGGACTTTAGTTGGTAGAGGTGCTGCCATGGAGAATGCACCATTTAGATGAAGACTGAAACTGAGAATTTTTATTTCATTTCAAATATAGAACATTTTATTTGAGATAAATAACATTAAAAGCACAGAAAAAATTATTGTGATTCTATTACTTGTTCACCAGTGAAACCAAACAGCAGATTATGACAGTTAACTGCCAAGTTAATTGTCTGCAAACAGACCAAGGCTGGTGAATCAAATCAAATAGCACACCCACAATACCATCAGATATAGGAGCAGACTGGCTATGAAGTGCATCGAGTCTGCTCCCACCTTTCAATGAGATCATAGCTGATCCGATCTCCAGCAATTTCAGTTTTTGTTTTTTACTTGACACATTGTATCCTCAGCAACAGCAAACTAGCTCTCAACAGATTTCAATAAGCTTGTTCACACTAATTGCCTTATTGCTGCATTGAACAGGTTTTCTCTGCCTGCCTACCCCTTCCTGATGAAACTTACCTTCCTTTATTTGCATGCCATGCAAGATAACCTTATAGGCACCACATTTTATTGTGTATAACTTCATAAATTTTAAAAAAATCTAATTTACACTTTTAGTGTAATACATAATACAAAAACAACTGTTTATTATTTTATCTGGGCACCAGTGCAGTGTTTATTTTTGAGCTTTATATTGATATTTTTCTGGGACAAAAGATGGAATAACTTGTGAGCTTTTTTGTGCAATATTTCAGACTAATAATATTCTTTTGGTGTCAGTTTGTATTTTAGCTGCAGGCTAATTTAGTCTTTGCAATTTAGTTTTCAGTTTTGAAAATAAATCTGTATCCCTAGTGCTTTGTGCTTCCTGAATCATGCATCTGTGTGCTTTTTGGTGCCAAAGGCATCTCCTCCAGTCACATTTCTCACTCCATTGTCATCCAACCATATGTTGTACCTGCACACAATCTCTGAATTAATATATTAATTTTGTCATTTAAACCTATAGCTGAATAAGAATATATTTCACAGAAATTTGATTCCACTAAGATTAAACTTAAAAAAGGAGTGTCAGTCATATTTCTATGTTTGGTGCAATGTGTGCATTGTTCCAGGAAAGAAAAATGTCAAAAGAACCTATAGTATACAAATATAAAATAAGACAAAAGATTAGAGTTTAAGACACAGATGAGAAAACATATTTTGTCTCAGAGGGTTATGTGTCTTTGGATCCCCTTCCTCAAATGGCAGGTGTAGATAGATCCTTAATTACCCAGAAGGTGAAATATTGTCAGGGTTATGCAGGACTATAGAGTTAAGGTTAAAATCAGATCAGCCATAATCTTAAGAGCTGAGTAGGCTATGCAACCCATCAAGTCTACTCAGCCATTCAATGAGACCATAGCTGATTTAATAATTCTTAATCCACTTTCCTGCCTTTTCCCATAATCTGTGATTTTCTTACTTACTAAAAATCTATCCACCTCAGCCTTGAGTAAACCTAATGACCCAGCCTCGACTGCGCTCTATGGTAAAGAATTCTATAGATTCACTATCCTCTGAGAGGAGAAGCTTATCCTCACCTGTCTTAACTGTGTGACCCTTAACTCTGTGATTATGCCCTCTGGTTCTGGGGAGACAATCTTTCTATATCTATCCAGTCAAGCACTCTAAAATCTTGTATGTTTCATTAGGTCACTTTTCATTCTTTTATATTCCAATGAGTACAGGCTCAATCTACTCAACCTCTCCTCATAAGAGATTCCCTACTTACCTTGTATCAGCCTGGTGACCTTCTCTGGACTATCTCCAATACTAGTTTATTTTTCCTTAGGTAAGGGGCCCAAAACTGTTCACAGTATTCCAGCTGACACCTGACTAGTGCTTTTTATAGTTTTAGCAAAACCTTCCCATTTTTAATACTCTATTTCCTTTGAAATAAATGCCAATATTATTTTTGCTTTCCCTATTACCTGCTAAATTTTGATGTTAGCTTTTTGGGATTAATTGATGAGGACTCCCAAATTCCTCTGTTCTGTAGCTTTCCGAAGTCTTTCTACATGTAAATAATATTCAGTTTCTCTGTTCTTCCTGCCAAATTGCATAACGTCATAATTCCCCAAATTATATTCCATCTGCCAATTTTTTGCTTAGTCACTTAACTTTTTCACATACCTCTATCGATTCTTTGTGTCATCCTCACCACATGCTTTCCCACCAATTTTGCATCATCTGCCAACTTGGCTATAGTTTTTTGCTTACTTCATCCAAGTCATTAATATATTTTGTAAATAATTGTGACCTGAGCACTAATCCTTATGGTACTCCACTAGTTACAGTTGCCATTCTGCAAATGTCCCCTTTTCCCAATTCTCTTCCATTATTTAACCAATCCTTAATGCATGCTAAAGTAGTACATCTAATACCTGGTTCTTATTAAGTAGCTTAATGTATAGCAGCTTGTCAAATGCCTTCTGAAAATCCAAATATGTTTTGTCCACAGTTTCCTCTGTATGTATCCTTTGTTAATCCCTCAAAGAATTCTAGTAAACCTGTCAGATTTCCTCTTCATGAAGCCATATGACTTTGCTTCATCATTTTGTGCATTTCTATATGCTTTGCTGTTACATCCTTTTTAAGAGATCTAACATTTTCCAACAAAATACATTAAGCTAACTGGCCAATTGCTAACTGCTTTTGTCTTCTTATCTTAACAATAACATTGTTATGTTGGCAGTTTTCTAATCCTCTGGAACATGTCCAGATCTAAGGCGTCCTGGAAAAATATGACCAGTGTATCCACTAAGTCTGTAATACTTCCCTTAACCTTTAGCCCAATTTGTTTATTTAGCAGTTTTTCTCTAGCGCTGGTCATTGTGCTTATTTCCTCGTTTCCTTTTGTCAGTTGATTCTTTTATAATTTTTGGGATGCTATTAGTGTCTCCTACCAGTGAAGACTGGTGCAAAGTATTTATTCAACTCCTCTGCAATTTCAGGGTTCCCCATTATTATTTCCCCAGCCTCATTCTCTCAGGTGACTTTGGTTTCTCACTTCCTTTTTTATGAAGAAGCTCTTGCTGTCAGTCTTGATATTACTTGCAGTTCACCCTCAAAATTTATTTTCTGTTTCCTTTCTTTTTTGGTTGTCTTGTGTTGGTTTTTAAAATTTTCCCAATCCCTCTGACTTACCACAAATCTTTGCCACATTGTATGTTTTTTTAAAATCCGATGCTTTCCTTAACTTCCCTGGTTAACCATAGTTGGCTTACCCCCTTACTGTAATGTTTCTTCTTCACTGTTATATGTCTCCTTGACCATATGTTTGTGCAATGAAATATTTATAATATATTCTGCTTCTGAATACAGGAGAATTTATTCTATACAGTACTGTATATGCAACATGGACAAAATAAAATCTATTTTATAGGTATATGCATAAAACAATGCATTTCAGCTCCACAGATCTTTGATCAAATTTCAATTTATAATCCAGTCCTCACTACATTGCTAATGTTTGCAACATTTTACCCTTAATTGTAAATGGAAGTTCCAGATTTTGAAGGAAAAAGTGATCCTATCCAATTGCATTGCTTTTTTCCCACCTAAAAAACTTCACAAGTGTTTGTAGCATTCAAGCACTGAAGATTAAAAAAAGTGCTACATATTTATTACTACTTATTTTCAATTTTGTTTCAACTGATATGAACAATGATGCTTTCGGCCAGTAAAATTACTTAATTATTTTTAATTCCCGCTCACTGTAATCAGCAGTGTGCCCCTTGCTTCCAGTTTGATTGACAAGCAAGTGAAGTTGCAGGCTATTAGGACATGCACAGGAACATGAGTCTATTTGATTTCAAAATGTAAAGTAAATCTCTTTATTAGCAGTATAATTTGTCTGTATTGCAGTCCCTCTATTATACCTTGAAGAGATTGGCATAATTACATAATAATCAGCTGCTGATTGTAAAATTGCTTTGACTAACACAATTTAGCTGTTCAACAACAAATTCTACTTAAGTGATGTTGCGAAAAAGTGAAAAATACTCTGAAGACTGATTTCTATCAAGGGTCCTTTCCATAGCTGCAAGAGGTATTGTAAGACTTTGACTCAAAAGTTGCAAATAGTTATTACCAATCAAATTTAGGGCATTCATTTTAACAGACATTTCTCATCTTCTGAACAATTGGAATTCACACAGCTGGTTAGAGATCAGATACTCCTTATAAAAATAAGTCAGGAAATAACAATGGCAAATTGCAGGCTACTGCCCGATAATTTTCCAACCTATGCCTTTTCATTCCTTCAGGGAATGTTAATGTGATTGGCAAGGTTTGCATTGTTGTCCATCATTAATGGGGTTTGAGAAGGTGAACCACCAACTTGAACCACAGTAGCTCACCTGGTATTGGTACACCCATAGCACTGTGGGAAAGAAGGTCAAGTTTTTTTGATCCAGTTAACAGTGAAGGAACAGTGATGTAGTTCCATGTAGGGATGGGGTGTCTTGAAGGAAATTACTAGTTGTTGTTGTTGAAGAAATGAATGCATAAGAACTGGATGGGATGCCAGTCAAGCAGGTTGGTTTATTCTGGATGACATAGACCTTGTTGACTGTTATTGGAATTGTAGCAATTCAGACAAATATAGTATATGCCATCACACACGTATCTTGTGGACAAGCTTTGGGAGTAGGAGGTCAGTTACTTGCCATTTTGTTCAATAACAAAGAAAAATGGTTAGATTCTCTTTATTGGAGATGGCCATTGTCTGGTACTTGTACATTATTGGAAGTGCCCATTGCTTGATATTTGTGTAGGACAAATGTTACTTGCCACTTAACAGTCTTAACCATGACTGTTGCATATGAACTTGAGGAGTAGCAAATGGTGCTAAATATTGTGCAATCATCAGCAAATGTTTCCACTTCTGACTTTCTGCTGGGTGGTAAATAATTAGGATGTTGAGCCCAACAAATTACAGTATGAGCTCCTCAGGATAGGGTTCTGGGCTGAGATGATTAGCTTCCAACCATAGCAACAAGTATTTCCTTTTGTACTAGGTATGACTCTAACCAATGGAGACATTTCCCTTTGCTTCCCATTAACTTTTGTTTTAGAAATACTTTAAGCCACACTTTAAATGCTGCCTTGATATCAAAGGTAATCACACTCACTTCATCTCTTGAATTCCACCCTTTTGTCCATGTTTGAACTAAAGCTTTAATGAGTCATGGACCCAAGGGCCCCAGATGGAACCTACAAGTCTTGCCCCTTGCTGTCATTTCTCAACAGTACTGGGAATCATATTTGTTCATCTATCTGCATTCAAAAAGTACTGAAATGACAGTAAAGGATAAGGACACGTTGAGATCAGGAAAGGTACTATGCACAATAAGTACGTTATTTTTTTCTTTCATCTGGAATGACAGATGACATTTACTACAGGCAAATGCAACAACAAAATGAATCTCTTATCATGTTCCCAGCTCATGTAGCTTTTTTAACTTCATACTTATAATTCATTTGAAAAGCAAATCTTATAAGCACTGGAATAGGTGAAAAAGTCTGCCTCTGGCAATTCAGTAATACATTCAGCATCCATGTGTTTTGCTACATTACCTGCATTACAAAAGTGATTATACTTCAAAAGTACTTCATTGGTTGCAAAGTATTTTGAGATATCTTGTGGTTATGAAATGCTAATCTTTGTTTTCTTATGTCCACCAATACAACTCAGTCTTGTTTAAAATGTTTTTCTCTTTGTTTGTGAATAGATCACTCAGTTGGCATATGCCAAAGTGAATGTACAGCAGAATTGCTGAAAGTGGCCCTTGAGAATACCTGCTTCCCATAGAAACTAAGCAATATGATTGCTCTGTCAGAATCATAACACTTATTCATAAATCACAGTTAATGCATTGTGATAACATTACTAGCTGGGACCGATCTGCAAGGTTTTTAATACATCTGGTTCTTCACGTGTTGCTATATCAATCATGAAGCAAAGCTCAGTAACAGAGTATATGATGCAGTACAATATTTACCCAATATTTAGATTTCATCATGGTCTTTGTTCCAGTTATCTTCCCTAAATTCCTGATGTCTTTACTACTCAATAAACACTGATGATTATCACTCCACACATCCACAATTCCACCCCAGTACACATTTTTTTAAAAAATTCTTGAGTTATTATAGTTATTACCAAGATTCATCTTGCCTTCTTTCACTGGCTTCAGCAAAAGGCTTCTCCTAGTCCAGTGATGAGGTAGCTTCCAGCAATGTCCCAAAATGGCAGTCTTGTTCTGGTGAGGAGGTCTCGTCCCAGGTGGAAGTCTTCTTTTGCATTGACATCCAGGTATTCCAATAGCCTATTGTGGCAGTCTTGTCCAGGATTGGCAGTCACATCCCAGCATGACAGTATTCTTCGTTGGAGGCTTCTGGCCTCATATTTAAGTGGTCCAGCGTGGTGTTCTCATCAAGGAATGGCAGTCTCAGCCCAGCTGTGTGTTCTGGGTGTTCCATCATTCCTTAATCAGCTTTCCTCAATCCCAAGAGCCGTTAACTGAACTATAATGAACTTGGTTCTAATCTTACTTTTTTTTCATTATTATGTATGGGTTCTGTCATTAATATAGCATTGTGATTTGGCAGCTTATCAACCTTTCACTGTATTTTTCATGTAAAAGTACACATGACAATAAATTTCTACTCTATTTCTACACTCAGTTCTGGTCCAAGTGACCCTCTTTCACTTTGATCCTGAATAATGAGTACTGACAGGCTTTTGAATATGGACGACATACTGTCCAAGATCAGTCCTGTCCCCATTCGACCTCAAACCTACTTTCCAATATGTTCACTAGATAGTGATCAAGGTGGCATTCAGTGCAATTGTGTACTTTAGCCTCTGCCGAGTTGAAATTAGAAAATCATAGTTCAAATCATAGAATCCCTACAATGTGGAAATAGGCCACTTTGGCCCAACAAATCTACATCAACCCTCCGAAGACTAATCCATCCAGACCTAGTCCTCTACCCTATTACTCTACTTGACTAATGCACCTAACCCACACATCCCTAAACATTATGTGCTATTTAGCATGGCCACTTCATCTAACCTGGATGTCTTTGGATTATGGGAGGAAACCAGAACACCCAGAGGAAACCCACGCAGACATGGGGAGAAATGTGTAAACTCCACACAGACAGTCACCCGGATCCCTGGTGCTGTGAAACAGCAATGCTAGCCACTGTGCCACCCACCTTTAAAAAAATATATAGCAGAGGCTGCCCTGACAGAGTGGGCCTCCTCTTGGATCATAGATCAAATCATTGAATCCCTACAGTCTGGAAACAGACCATTTTTGGTCCAAAAAGTCCACAGCGACACAAATCAATACAACTTAGAACCAAATTAGATGTATGCTACCTTCAATTCCTCCAGTATCTCAAAATTCTTGTCCTAGTCTTGAAATTTCTTCATGGCCCTACAACTATCAGCAACCCCTCCTAGCCCTAGAAACCTACTCTGACTCATCTTTTCCACCCCACTTTTAAATGGCAGGCATGCATTCACCCAATTAGTTCCTAATTATTGAAGTCTCCTCTCTAAGTTTCTCTACACCCTCAATCTTCCTCTTTATTCAGTTCAAAAATATCTGTGTCCTCTTCAAAATACCCCTGGCCTTGCTCTACTCTGCTTTAACAAAAACCTCAGCTTTACGTCATACTTATATTATTGATTATCTACCTTGCTACAATGGGAAGTTCTCCTGTATCATTTGTGGTAGAGCTTTTAGTCATTTTGCCACTCTACTGTGAAGTTTCCTTCATCAATTATTTTGACTTTCTAGTTCTCTCTCCACTTTCAAAATCTGCTTCAAAATTTGCCATGTTCACCATGCCTTTTGTGATCTCTCATGTCTCTTTGATTTCAAGCGACATTTCCTTTGCTCCATTGCTAATTTACCTTGAGACACTTTGCTAATTGTTTAATTCTCCCAGAAAGCCTTCAACTTTAATTTATTCCTGTTAGTTACATGGCTAAATCCCAGTCGTTTGTTATGGCTTTACTGAAATAACAGTAGAAAATTTGGAAAAGACTCAACAAATCAGACATCAGTTGTAGGCAAAGATTGTAGTAAGATCTAGAAAGTGGCTGGTTATTAATACTTTCCAAGCCATGGAATAATTAGTAAGTTTGCAGATAATTCCAAGATTAGTGGTATAGTAGTTGATGAAGAAGGTTGTCTAAGATTGCAAAAAGATCTTGATCAATTAAGTCAATGGGCAGAGGAGTGGTAGATGAAGTTTAATTCAGACAAATGTGAGGTATTGCATTTTGGTAATACAAACAAGGGCAGGACTTACACAATTAGTAGTCAGGCCCTGGGTAGTGTTGTAGAACAGAGAGACCTAAGGGTTCAAGTTACATAATTCTTTGAAATTTGCATCACAGATATATATAGTGGTTAAGAAGACGTTTAACATGCTTGCCTTCATTGCCCTGACTTTGAAAACAGGAATTAGGACGTCATTCTGAGGTTGTACAGAGCATTGGTGAGGCCTCTTCTGGAGTACTGTGTGCAGTCTAGTCGCCCTGTTACAGGAAGGATATTATTAAACTGGAGAGGATTCAGAAAGCATCTACCAGGATGTTGCCAGGAATGAAGACTGACACATTTCACTGGAGCATAGGACGTTGAGGGGTGACCTTATTGAAATATTGAGGGTCATTGATAAGGTGAATGACATGAGTCTTTTCCCTAGTGTAGCCGGATTCAAAATGCCACATGGTAGCGTATTTTTAAGGTGAGAGGAGGAAGATTTGAAAAGGTCATGAGGGACAACATTTTTTACTTGGAGATTGGTTCATGTGTCAAATGAGCTGCCAGAGAAAATGGTGAATGCAGGTACAGTCATTACATTTAAAAGACATTTGGATAAGTTTGTGAATAGGAAAGGTTTGGAGGGAGATGAGCCAACCGCAGGTAGGTGGGACTAGTTTAGTTTGGGAACATGGTCGGCATGGACTGGTTGGACCGAAGGGTCTGTTTCCATGCTGCATGATTTTGTGACTCTATACTTACATCTTTATATTCTGGTGAGGCAAAGCTTATTGCTAATTTGTTAAAGGAATGCATGATCAATCTGTAATTAGCTACAAAGGGTGATGGATAGTGATTGATGTCACCTCCCACTGTCTCCTGACTGGTTCTTATCTATGTGCCCATCCTCTTCGTTATGGTCTGTTTATTCTCTCCTTATGACTTTTTACTAAGATAAGGGTGTAGTTTGCAATGTTTGTTACCTCTTTGTTTTAGAAAATGGAGGTATATGCAGTCAGGATGCAACGATTGATACATTTAAGCTCAAGGTGAAATTCTCACTTAATGAAGTTCCCATCATCAGAGGGGAACTTAAAAGTAGTGGATTTCCTACGCATTTGCCTGAATCTCTGTTTGTATGGGGATGGGTTTGGAGGTGAAGGAGTATGACAGAGAAGCCTTCGGCCATTGGGTTGTGTTGTATTTGTTTCGCAGCTAGTGGCCTCCCATTGCTACACCAGTTTTTGACCCTGGAGTTCACTCACAGTTTGGAAAATGAGGAAACAGAAAATGTAGATGGGTTTGTAAGAACACAAATTCAATCAAGTTAAGGGGCAACACGGTGGCTCAGTGGTTAGCACAGCTGCCTCACAGCGCTAGGGACCCGGGTTTGGATTCCATCCCCAGGCAATTGTCTATGTGATGTTTGCACGCTGTCATCATGTCTGCGTGGGTGTCTGATGGGTGCTCCGGTTTCCTCCCACAGCCCAAAGATGTGCAGGTTATGTGGATTGGCCATGCTTATTACCCATTGTGTTCAGTGTTGTGTAGGTTAGGTGCGTTAGCCATGGGGAATGCAGGGTTACAGGGATATGATAGGGGGATAGATTTGGGTGGGATGCTCTTTGGGGGTGTCTGTGTGGACTCTGGAGGGATTCTATGGACTAAAAAAAAATCAGGTACTTATCACTGTCTTTTCATTCTTTCTTAGAAGCCAGTTAGTAATGGGTTTCTTTGTCTTTATGATGTTTGAATGACTGGAATTTTTTTAAGAACCAATAGGTATCATGTAAAAAGTTGCTTATTGCATCTATACTGTAAAAACTAATGCAATCAAAATGCATAGTACAAATCTAAACAAATTCTTATACAAGTAAAAAGAGTGAAGTATTGTATTCTTCAATACACAGTCTTGAATGATGAAAGTCTACAAGATCTTCCAATTACAAACTTAAAAATATGTGGTTACGAAGTGAACTCTAATACGAAGGATATGTTTAGTCAAAAAATTAAGTTTACCACAAATGCTTGACTAATCTTCTGGAATTTTTTGAGGATGTAACTATGAAGATGGACAAGGGATGGCCATTGGATGTAATGTATCTGGACTTCCAGAAAACCTTTGATAAGGTTCCACATATGAGATTAGTGAGCAAATTTTGGGCACATGGTATTGGAGGCAAAGTACTGACTTGGATTGAAAATTGACTGGCTGACAGGAAGCAAAGAGTCATGATAAACGGGTCCCTTTCAGAATGGCAGCCGGTGACCAGTGGGGTCCACAAGGTTCGGTGCTGGGCCCGTAACTGTTTACAATATACATCAGTGATATAGATGAAGGCATTAAAAGTAATATTAGCAAATTTGCTGATGACACCCTGGGTGGAAGGGTGAAATGTGAGGAGAATGTTATGAGAATACAGGGTGACTTGGACAGGCTAGGTGAGTGGACAGATGCATGGTAGATGCAGTTCAATGTGGATAAGTGTGTGGTTATCCACTTTGGTAGCAAGAACAGGAAGGCAGATTACTATCTAAATGGAGTCAAGTTAGGTAAAGTGGAAGTACAACAAGATCTAGGTGTTCTTGTACATCAGTCAATGAAAGCAAGCATGCAGGTACAGCAGGCATTGAAGAGAACTAATGACATGCTGGCCTTCATAACAAGAGTAATTGAGTATAGGAGCAAAGAGGTCCTCCTGCAGCTGTACAGGGCCCTGGTGAGACCGTACCTGGAGTATTGTGTGCACTTTTGGTCTCCATATTTGAGGAAGGACATTCTAGCTATTGAGGGAGTGCAGCCAAGGTTCACAAGGTCAATTCCTGGAATGGCAGGACTATCATATGTTGGAAGGTGGAAACAACTGGGTTTGTATACACTTGAGTTTAGAAGGATGAGAGGGGATCTGAGTGAGACGTATAAAATTATTAATGGATTGGACACTCTAGAGGCAGGAAGCATGTTTCCGCTGATGGGTGAGTCCAGAACCAGAGGACACAGTTTAAAAATAAGGGGTAGGCCATTTAAAATAGAGTTGAAGAGAAACTTCTTCACCCAGAGAGTAGTGGATATATGGAATGCTCTGCCCCAGAAGGCAGTGGAGGCCATGTCTCTGGATACTTTCCTGAAAGAAATGGATAGAACTCTTAGAGATAGTGGAATCAAGGGTTATGGGGATAAGGCAGGAACAGGATACTTATAGTGGATGATCAGCCATGATCATAATGAATGGTGGTGCTGGCTCAAAGGGCCGATTGGTCTACTCCTGCACCTATTGTCTAAAAATAATGACTTCATTTCTAAAATAATTACTTGAAAATGAGTGCACAGCTATGATCTTTTTTCAGTGACTCCCTTTTTGCTTTCTTTGTCTCTGATAAGGGTCAATTAATATATGTGAGTATGCATTTTTCTTACTTAGCTTTGGAGCCTGCATGTTTTTATTTTTATGCACTCATGGGATGTGGACGTCATGGGCTGGCCAGTATTTATGCCCAGCCCTCATTGCCCTTGAGAAGGTGGTAGTGAGCTGTCTTCTTGAACTTCTACAAGTCCATGTGCTATAGATAGACCGACAAATGCCCTTAGGGAGGGAATTTCAGGATTTTGACCCATCAAGGATGGTGCCTGGCTTTGGGGGGAAACTAATAGGTTGTGGTGTCCCATTTATCTGCTGCCTTTATCCTTCTCGATGGAATTGGTCACAGGTTCGGTTGGTACTACCTAAGGATCTTTGGTGAATTTCTGCAATGCATCTTGTAGGTAGTGGAGGAGTCAGTGATGGTAACACATTAAATGTTCAGGGGCAGTGGTTAGATTGTGTCTTATCAAAGATGGTAATTGCCTGGCTTTTGTGCAGAATGAATTAAAGAACATAATGAAAGAACATTCTGCGAATGTTACTTGCCACTTGTCAGCCCAAACCTGGATATTGGCCAGATCTTGTTGCATTTAAACATGGCTTCTATATTTTGGATGTTTCAAATGGTGCTGAATGTTGTGCAATAAACTGCCAATATCCCCACTTCTGAACTTATGATGGAGAGAAGGTAATTGATGAACCAGCTGAAGGTGGTTGAGCCGAGGATACTACCCTGAGGATTTCCTGCAGAGAAGTCTTGGAGTTGTGATAACTGACTCCCAATGACGACAGCCATTTTCCTATGTGCCAGGTATGACTCCAACCAGCAGAGAATCAATGACTCGCATTGATTCCAGTTTTGCTAGGGGTCCTTGATGTCACACACAGTCAGAGCTAACCTTGATGTTAAGACACCCCACCTCTGAAATTCAGCACTATTGCCCATGTGTGACGATGCTGCTCCTTTAACAAGGTATGCTGTTCTTGGCTTTTTTTTTCAGAGAGGAAGTTAAAGATACAGACTCCGAAAAGTCTGGGGTTGATGGGTTTCATGGCCAATTTGTTCATAGCTAACAGACACTGCCTCAGACAGAAGGCTTTCAAGTTTAAAAAAAACTTGTACAACGAAAGGGGGGTGGCCAGTTCTCCTCGCTCAGCTTTTCTCTGGTTTGGTTGGTTTTTAGCAGTAGAGTTGAAAAAGCTACTGAATGCAAAGATGCAGGTCCAGTCTGATCTCCTATAAGACCTTGGGTCTGATTTTATCTTTTGTGCCAAAGGGCATTTATGGGGAGTGTTGCAAGTATTTGGAACAGCATCATTAAGTTGGTATAATCTGTTGCGATTTCAGATAGGTTAACTTATTCAGTATTCAGTTCTGTTTTGTTTGTGTTTTATTCGGTTATAAATAAAATTTGGTTTTGTTTGAAACTAAATGATTTGACCAACTGCATCCCTCCCAGAATATCAGCATTACACCTGCGTAAAACAACTAGCAAAGATAGAGTCTGGGCTACTTTCTTGAAATGTTTTGATGATTTGGACATGCCGGTGTTGGACTGGGGTGTACAAAGTTAAAAATCATACAACCCCAGGTTGTAGTCCAGGTTTAATTGGAAGCACCAGCTTTCGGAGCGCTGCTTTTTCATCAGATAGTTGACTAATAGGAATCAGTATTTGTTAACAATAGTGGATGTGTCCACTAGATTTCCAGAGGCCGTTCCATTATGCAGTATCACAGCTAAAAGGATTGGAGATTTTGTACTAGATACGTACTGTCCACAGAGGTACAATAAGGTCAAGGGTCAAACTTTGCATCATAATTATAGATGGCTTAGGAATAACACAATTCAAATCTACTGCATACCATCTAGAAGGGAGCAGAGAGCACCAGAAAGGTGACATTAGGCATTGAAGACGATGGTGGGGGCTTTTAGTCAAGACTATCCAGATGATTAGGATAAAGGAATTCCATTTGTATTTTTTGCGATCAGTGATGCACCAAATGAATCGACCAAATTCAGTTCATATGAATTAGTTTTTGGGCATGAAGTGAGAGGATCACTAAAATTGATTAAGGAAAAACTGTTAAGTCAGAATTCAGAGACCACATATTTGGACTATGTGTCAAATTTTCAGAAATAATTAAATAGAGCAGGCTAGACAAAAGTATCACAGCATACAATGAAATGGAAAGCAGACAAGAAATCAAAGCTTGCAATTTTGCTTTTGGGGATAAGATGTTAGTGTTACTTCCAGTGATAGATGGATCTTTAAAAGCAAGGTTCATGGACCTTATCAAGTCAGAAGGAAACTGAGTGAGGTGAGCTATTTGATAAGGACTCCAGTTGGAAAGAAACCTCTCAGAGTGTGTCATGTGTCAAGTTCGGAGGACTCTGAATTGGACATTCCTTAAATTATATTGAACAATAAGGATTTTGTCAAAAATTGGGATACATTATTGAGTTCCTTGAAGTGGAAAATCAAAATGACCTGAAAGAGTTATTACTATCACATGGGGAGAGAAGTGGAAATAAACTGGGACGTACTAACCTAATTATGCATGCTGTAGATGTAGGAGATGCTGTTCCGATTAAGCAACATCATTTCAGGCATTACGCTCTCAAGTTGGCACAGATTCAAAAGGAGATTGAATGCATGCTCCAAGATGACATTACCAAACTGAGTTACAGTTACAACTCACCCATAGTAATGGTGCCAAAACCAGATGGTACCCAACAATCATGTGTGGACGATAGCAAAGTCAATGCAGTTACAAAGATTTGGAAGACTGTGTTGAGGTGGGACAAGCAACTTATATTTCTAAGTTGGACTTGCTCAGAGGATACTGGCAGGTACTTTTGTGAGAAAGAGCAAAGGCAATTTCAACATTCGTAATTCTGAATGGACTGTATCAGTTTTTAAAGTCATGCCATTTGGTATGAAAAATGCGCCGGTCATTCAGAGACTAACCAATAAGGTCACTGCTGGATTACCCAATTGTATCATATATATAGATAACTTGGTGGTTTTTAGTCACACATGGAAGGAACATTTGCAACATTTATCAGACTTGTTCAATCAACTTTGGAAGGCAGGCTTGGTGATAAACCTGGAGAAAAGTGAATTTACCAAAGCTTAAGTCACCTTCTTGGGCCATGTAGTTGGACTAGGACAAATGGCCCCACAGGATGCAAAGACAAAAGTATTTGGAGAGTTTCCCATACCATTGACAAAAAGAGCAGTACTCATAATTTTATCATAAATTTTTACCAAATTTTAGTACTGTGGCTACTCCACTGACTGAACTGCTGAAGAAAAGCAAGAACTTTCAGTGGACAGCAGACTGTCAGAAGGCGTTTGACAGGGAGAAGAAAGTGAGGTCTGCAGATGCTGGAGATCAGAGTCGAGACTGTGTTGCTGGAAAAGCACAGCAGGTCAGGCAGCATCTGAGGAGCAGGAGAATCGCTGTTTCGGGCCGGAGCCCATTCCTGGTAATGAGGTCTGGCCCGAAACGTGAATACTCCTGCTCCTCGATGCTGTCTGACCCGCTGTGCTTTTCCAGCAACACACTCTCAAAAAGGTATTTGACAGCTGAAAACTATGTTAACCACTGCCCCGGTATTAGCCACACCTAATTATGCAAAGCTATCTATGCAAGTGGTGTGGGTGTCGGTGCTGTGTTCTTGCAGGAAGACGACGAAACGATAGGAAGACCGATCAGGTATTTCTCCAGGAAATTGAACATTTGCCAGCAGAAATATTCGACAGTTGAGAAGGAGACTTTGAGCTTGGTGTTGACATTACAACACTTCAATGTTTTTGCACATGGAGAGCAGTGATTTGAGGGTTGCGTAGGTTAAGTTATTATTTTTTACATTAGGATTAAACCTCGGCACAACATCTTGGGCCAAAGGGCCTGTTCTGTGCTGTACTTTTCTATGTCCTATGTTCTATGTTATCAGTAACGTATCTGAGACAATAATATACAATGATCATAACCCATTGAAGATTGTGGAGAAATTTAAGGACAAAAATGCCAGACTGTATAGATAGAACTTGTTGTTACAGCCATTCAATTTGAGAATTGTGCATGTGGCAGGACGACAAAACATGACTGCTGACGCAGATTCGAATGAGGAACAGAGACGTTCAGTGGCAGGAATATAACACTCTGAAACAGGATGTAGTTGTGCATATTTCCATGTTTATAGTCAATGTAATGTATATGTGTGTTGTAGAGTACTAACAGTTTAAGATTAAGGAGTTGTAAATGAAGCCATCTTTACATTTTAATGGTTCTTTTTTTAAGGGGCGAGGTGTGATGATGCTGCTCTTTTAACAAGATTATGCTATCCTTGGCTTTTTTTTCCAGAGAGGTCATAAAAGCCACAGACTTCAAAAAGTCTGAAGTTGAAGGGTTTAGGGCCAATTTGTTTTTAGCTAACAGATACTGCCTCAGCAATTTTAAAATGAAGCCATCTTTGGATTTTGATGATTCTTTTTTTAAGTGTAGAGATGTAATGATGCTGCTCATTTAACAAGGTTACGCTGTCCTTGGCTTTTTTTTTTCTCAGAGAGGTCGTAAAAGCCACAGATTCCTAAAAATCTTGGGTTGAAGGGTTTCAGTGCCTATTTGTTTATAACTAACAGATACTGCCTCAGGCAAAGGCTTTCAAGTTAAAATAATACTTGTACGATGAAAGGAGAGTGGCCAGTTCTACCAGCTCAGCTTTTCTCTGGTTTGGTTTGGTTTGGTTTTTAAAAGTAGAGTTGTAAAACCTGCTGGACCCCAATGAAGCAGGTCCAGGCTGATTGAATTGAATTGAATTAAATTGAATTTATTGTCATGTGCATCGAGACACAGTGAAAAGCTTTGTCTTGTGAGCAATACAGGCAGATCACAGAGCTAAGTAGCATAGATAAGTAAATAATAGGTAAATAGCAGCAAAAACAAAAACAACAGTAGGGTAGAAACTGTTTCGAAACTGGCTGGTGCGTGTGTTCAGACTTCTGTACCTTCTCCCTGATGGTAGAGGTTGTAGAAAAACATTGCCAGGGTGGGATGGTCTGGCTTCTCTCCTATAAAAACCCTGAGTTTGATTTTACCTTTTGTGCCAAGGAGTGTTTATGGGGATTGTTGCAAGTACAGCATCATTAAGTTGGTTTTCTGTTGCGTTTTCAGATGGATTCAGTTATTCAGTATTCAGTTCTCTTTTGTTTGTGTTTTATTCGGTAATCTTGTAAATAAATTCTGTTTTGTTAAAACTAAATGGTTTGACCAACTGCAACCCTCAGAATATCTGTGTTACACCTGCTTGAAACAATGAGCTACGTTAGGGTCTGGGCAAATTTCTTGTAATGTATTGTGGGGTTCTAGCCTGGACCATAACACATGTTTGAACCAAAGCTCTAATGAGGTCAGGAGCTGAGAGCCTTTGGTGGAACCAAACTTTAGGGTGTAGGTTTGCCCGCTGAACTGTAGGTTTGATATCCAGACGTTTCATTCCTGGCTCGGTAACATCATCAGTAGCGACCTCCAAGTGAAGCGAAGCTGTTGTCTCCTGCTTTCTATTTATATCTTTCTCCTGGATTGGGGTTCCTGGGGTTTGTGGTGATGTAATTTCCTGTTCGTTTTCTGAGGGGTGATAGATGGCATCTAGATCTATGTGCTTTTTTATGACGTTGTGGTTGGAGTGTCAGGCCTCTAGGAATTCTCTGGCATGTCTTTGCTTAGCCTGTCCCAGGATAGATATGTTGTCCCAGTCGAATTGGTGGTTTTTTTCACCCGTGTGTAGGGATACGAGGGAGAGAGGGTCGTGTCTTTTTGTGGCTAACTGGTGTTCGCGTATCCTGGTGGCTAACCTTCTTCCTGTTTGTCCTACGTAGTGTTTGTGGCAGTCCTTGCATGGAATTTTGTAGATGACATTGGTTTTGTCCATGGGTTGTACTGGGTCTTTTAAGTTTGTTAGTTTTTGTGTGAGAGTGTTGATGGGTTTGTGTGCTACTAGGATTCCGAGGGGTCTTAGTAGTCTGGCTGTCATTTCTGAAACTTCTTTGATGTATGGTAAGGTGGTTAGGGTTTCTGGCTGTGTTTGGTCTGCTTGTCGTGGTTTGTTCTTGAGGAATCTGCGCACTGCATTTTTTGAGTATCCGTTCTTCTTAAATATGCTGTATAGGTGGTTCCCCTCTGTTTTCCAAACTGATGTCAGTGAGCAGGCTATTGCTGGCCAGGTGCTGTTTGATAGCACTGTTGATGCCACGTTCCATAACATTACTGATAATTGAGAATAGACTGCTGGGGCAGTAGTTGTGGGTTGGATTTGTCCTGTTCTTTGTGTACAGGACATAGCTGGACAATTTTCCACATTGTTGGGTAGATGCCAGTGTTGAGGTTTGTTATGGACCAGATCAAACCCCGTCAACATATATCAAGAAGATAGCCTAGAACCCAACCTTTTCTTATTTTTAAGGGCAAATGTAAGGCATTATGTTCTGTTTACAATTCAATTGGTCAAACTACCAGGCTTAAAGCAAAGAACACTTTATTCTTGCATTATAGCTAAAATACAAATCTAAGAAAGACAAATTGGAATAACAACTCTGTTGGAAAATTTGACAGAATAATACATTATTTAACTGCTAAACAGCAATTGTTTCAGTGTAGAACATTCCATAAACACTTGTTTCGCAAAGGAAAATTCAATGAAATAGATTGTCTCACATGCAGTTCTCTGGTCCAGGAGGAAAGAGCATCAAAAGAAAATTCTGAGAGAGAGAGAGAGAGAGAGAGAGAGAAAGAACGCAAGCACTTTACTGTAGGCTGCGAAAGATGTAGGACAGTGTCCAAAGCCCAAAAGCTACTAAAAACTAAACTTAAACCCTGGTTCTGTTGGAGCGTGATCCCATTCATTCATGCTGTTTTTATTGCCTGCTTTCTAAAAAAAAACTAAAGCTTCGCGGCATTGCTGGGCTCAGAGCACATAACTCAGCTCCAAGTTTAAAACTTGATTTCAAAAGAAGCATGGCAGAACAAATCTGAAAGGCACATTTCGTAACAAGTTATATTGGAACAGTTTGGTTAGGGGAGCAGCATTTTCTGGAGCACAAGCCTTCAGTACAGTTGCCAGAGTATTTATTGTCAGGGCCTTTGCAGTATCTGGTACCTCCAGCCATTTCTTGATATCAGGTAGAATGAACTGAACTTGCTGAAAACTGTCATCTGTAATGCTAGGAACCATAGGAAGAGACTGGAATGGATCATTCATGCAGCACTTCTAGCTAAGATTGCTGTGAATGCTTCCGAATTTGTTTTTGCACAGATGTGTTGGGCTCTGCCACATTAAGGATGGGGTTGTTTCTGGACCCTTCTCTTCCAGTGAGTTGTTAAATTATCCACCAGTCTTCATGATTGGATGTTGCAGGACTGCAGAGCTTAGATCTGATCCGATGGTTGTGGGGTTGCTTAGCTCTGTCAATTTGCTGCTGATGCTGTTTAGCATGCAAGTAGTAGTATTTGGTAGAATCATCTGGTTGTCACCTCATTTTTAAGTATGCCTGGTTCTGCTCCTGGCATGCTGTACTAAACCTTCCATTGATCCCATGGCCTGTGTGAGGTGTATGATGAGCCATAATGTTGCAGATTCTGTTAGATTACGATTCTGCTGCTGTAGATGGTCCACTACACCTCATTATCATGAAAAGGGAATGAGATTAACAGGGGCCCTTCAACCTGTCTGTACCTTCAAAACATTATTTTATATTTTGAATCTGTCCGCAATCCAATGCTATATTTGGAGTCATAGAGTCATGGAGATGTACAGCATGGAAACAGACCCTTCGGTCCAACCCGTCCATGCCGACCAGATATCCCAACCCAATCTAGTCCCACCTGCCAGCGCCTGGCCCATATCCCTCCAAATCCTTCCTATTCATATAACCATCCAAATGCGTTCTTAAATGTTGCAATTGTACCAGCCTCCACCACATCCTCTGGCAGCTCATTCCATACACGTACCACCCTCTGCGTGAAAAAGTTGCCCCTTAGGTCTCTTTTTTATCTTTCCCCTCTCACCCTAAACCTATGCCCTCTAGTTCTGGACTCCCTGACCCCAGGGAAAAGACTTTGTCTATTTATCCTATCCATGCCCCTCATAATTTTGTAAACCTCTATAAGGTCGCCTCTCAAGTACTAATCTATGTCAATTACAAATGAGTAGTTTCACAACAAATTAATTTAATTACATTAATTAATGAATATACTTTGATTGTGTGATTCTAACTAAAAAAAAGGTCAATCATGAAATTTCCCTACTACTTTACAAGAATAGTTCTAGAAATGAGAAATTTCAGTTATAAGGATAGATTGAAGAATTTGTCACTGTTCTCTTTAGATAGCAAATGGTTGAATGGAGATTTCATAGTTTTTAAAACTCTGTGGGTTGATTTGAGTGGATAGAGAGAGGCTGTTCCGGCATTTACTAGAAGAAAGACCAAGAGGGCATTTAAAGTGATGTGCAAATGAAACAAGAATGATGTCGTTCGTGTATAGAATATACTGCTTGGAAATTTGGTGGAGTCAGGTTTAATTGAGGCATTCAAGAGAGCATTAGATGATTATTTGGATTGAACTGGCCTGGGATATGGGAAAATGGCAGGAAATTGAAACCAGCAAATAGAACCAGTGCAAACTTCATATGCCGAATGGCATCCTTCTGCACCATAACTGTTCTGTAATATTAATTCTACAACTATAAGTACATCTCATATGAATATTCTTCTTAATGCAGGGAAAGGACCAGACCAACTCTCATTGATATATATTAATAAACTGATTTGATCTCTAAGAGACGAGTATAATCGTCAAGGGGAAATGATACAGCATTTCTTCTGGAGGTATTAATTTTTCAGGTTATAAAACATTACCAACATATTAGGTAAATGCTCCAGGAAAGCTCACTAAGGCATTTTCAATATTTATTTTCACTGAATTACTTTTAGGGTAAAAGCTGCATATAAGACCTCGTGGTTAAATTACCGAAATTAGTAGTTTCATTGAAACTCATGAGCCTTTAGCATATACAAGACTAGTTGTATCTGCCCCATTCACTGCCTTTGTTGAGATCAATTAATTCTGGATGGATCAAAAATGAAGCCTTGAGCTTTCTGAACTTTATCAGAATCTCTACAGTGTGGAAGTAGGCCATTTGGCCCATTGAGTCCATACCGGACCACCAAAGAGCATCCCACCCAGACCCACCTCCCCTATCCTATCTCTGTAACTCTGTATTTTCCATGACAAGTCCCCCTAGCCTGCATATTTCAGGACACTATGGGCAATTTAGCATGGCCAATCTACCTAACCTCACAGCACCAGGGTCCCAGGTTCGATTCCAGCCTCGGGCAACTGTTTACACATTCTCCCCGTTTCTGCATGGGTTTCCTCTGGGTCCTCCGGTTTCCTCCCACAGTCCAAAGATGTACAGGTCAGGTGAATTGGCCATGCTAAATTTCCTGTGGTGTTCGGTGCATTAGTCAGAGGCAAATGGGTCTGGGTGGGTTCCGGTTTGGTGTGGACCGGTTGGGCGAAAGGCCTGTTTCCACACTGTAGGGAATCTAACCTAATCTGCAAACTCCACACAGACAGTCATCCAAGGCTGGAATTGAACTCAGGTCCCTGACAGTGTGAGACAACAGTGCTGACCACTTAAGAGTCTTAGAGTCGTATAGCACAGAGACAGGCCCTTCGGCCTAAACTGGTCCATGCCGACCAAAATGTCTGTCCACTCTAACCCCATTTCCCTGCACTTTGCCCAAATCCTTATATACCTTTTCTGTCCGTGTATTTATCCAAATGCCTTTTAAATTTTGTTAGTGTACCCACCTCAACAACTTCTGCTGGCAGCTCATTCTATATGCGTATCAACCTCTATGTAAAAACATTGCCCCTCAGGTTCACTTTTATTCTTTCCCCACTAACCTTAAACTGATGCCCTTTAGTCCTCGATTCCCCAAAAGAAGACTGAGTGTATTCACTCCATTCATATCTCTCATGATTTTATACACTTCTATAAGGTCCCCACTCAGTCTTCTACACTCTAAAGAAAAAGGTCCTCCCTTGTCCAACCTCTCCCTGTAAATCAGACCCTTGGGTCCTGGCAACAACCTTGTAAATTTCTTTAGCACTCTTTCCAGTTTAATAACATGCTTCCTATAGCAAGGTGACCAAAACTGATCACAGTACTACAAGTGTGACCTTGCAAACGTCCTGTACAACTGCAACATGACTTCCCATCTTCTATACTCAGTGCTCTGACTGATGAAGGCCAGTGTGCCAAAAGCCTTCTTCACTGCCCTGGCTACCTGTGACTCCACTTTCAGAGAACTGTGCACCTGAACTCCAATGTCCCTCTGTTCCACTACACTCCTTCAGGCTCTACCATTCACCATGAAATTCCTACCTTGATTTGACTTTACAAAATGCAAGACCTCACACTTAACTATATTAAACTCCATTTGCCATTTCTCAACCCATTTGCCAACCGATCAAGGTCCTGCTGCAATTTCTGATAACCCTCCTCATTGTCCACGATACCGCCTATTTTATTGTCATCTGCAAACTTACCAATCATGCCTTGTACATTCTCATCCAAATCATTGGAATAGATAACAAACAGCAATGGACTGTTTGTTACACCACAAGTCACAGGTCTCCAGTCCAATAAGCATCCTTCCACTATTACCCTCTGCTTCCTACCATCAAGCCAATTGTGTATCCAATTTGCCAGCTCCCCCAGGATTCCTGTGATCCAACCCTCCAGAGCACCCCAATATTGTACTAGAGTCATAGCTTCATACAGATGCACAGCACGGAAACAAACCCTTCAATCCAACTTGTCCATACCAACTAGATATCCTAAATTAATCTAGTCCCATTTTCCAGCACTTGGCCCATATCCCTCTAAACCGTTCCTATTCATATACCCTTTTAAATGTAATTGTACAAGCCTCCATCACTTCCATGCAGCTCATTCGTGAACAAGTTGCCCTTTTTAAATCTTTCCCCTCTCACCGTAAACCTATTCCCTCTAGTTCTCAACTCCCCCACCCTGTCTATTTACTCTATCCATGCCCCTCATGATTATTGCTCAAGGTATCAGGGGAACTTTCAACATGGTTTTACACAGAAAGTCCGAGGACACATCGCTGTACAGATCTTCAGCAGAAATGTTTGAATCATGTCACAAACCTTGCTGATGCAGCCACAATGCTTAAAAATTGCAAATTACAAACATAGCCCATTTTATCTTTATAGTTGACTAGTCAACAGAGTTCCGTAGAGGATGCAAAATATAAAAAAAATTAAAGTGAGGTAATATAGCAAACCATAAAATCTAAAGTACTAGGTTTCTCATAAGCCAACTTGAATATGTAAAGCTTCAAAAATATTGCACTTAATACAATGTAAATAAATTTATCATATATTTTATAAAAGTAAATTGGCTGTGACATTTGTTACGTAAATACATTTTGTATGTTTATGATATTGTAATTTTTTATTGAGCAACAAATTGTCTAAGTAAATAAAATGCAGGATAAACTAACAGATCTCATGTGACATTTCCCTATGATAAATTGGAGGATATGCTGTTCTGTAAAACGAGGAACTTTGCATCATGCAGTGAACATATGGTGCCTGCCATTCATTACAATTACACTTGCTCATAGACTTTCTATGGGATTTTACACTAGAATTTGTTATGATTAAAATGCCATTTCGCCATAACAATTCTACTGTCAACATAGCACAATTATGAACAACGTAAAATATTTTGTATCTCTTTAACTGATTAGATAGAACAATTGAGGGACACAAATGTGAACCAGGAAGTGTCAGAATAATTAATTCTATGTCAAATGTGTACAAAAAAAAACGTAAGGAAAGACCATAGTAAGAATGATAAAAGAAAGAGGGAAGATAAAGTTATTTAATTTTCCATATATTTTAAATATTCATCAATGTTAAAAATCTAATGGAATGAGACACCTAAATTATAAAATATGATTTCCAATGCCAGAGAGATTGTTTGACTGTCATTAAGCCACATCATGTTGTCAAACCTGTACTAGAATAGACAAGCTCTAACTTTTTTCTGACAAGTTTTGCTTGTACATCCAACATACATACAGTAATTCTGTGCCTTTCGCATCTGAGATGCTTATTATTATGAGTGTTGTTATGTTGATTTTCTGATCTGAAGGTAATCTTTATTAGTAAACATAGACCTGCTGAAAATTTCATGGAGAGTGATGGAAGGAGAGGCATAATTGGTTACTGCATGGCAAAGTCATAAATTGAAATCACTTTGGACAAGATTGGAAGCAGGGGAGGGGCATAAAATTGCTGTATGAGTGAGGAGCAGAAATGAATCTATGTTGAATCCTTTCAACTGCATTGTAAAAAATTGAATATTCTGTAGATGTAAGGGGATCAAAGGTTATGGGAAAAGGCAAGAGAATGGGGTTGTGAAACTCATCAGCCATGATCGAATGGCTGAGCAGACTCGATGGGCCGAATGGACTAATTCTGCTCCTATATCTTATGTCCTAAGATAGCATTTTAACCTGTTCTATTGATCACTCTATTACTAGCCTGTTTGACCCATTCACTTTTAAATACCTCCCTCAGCCGCTATAGCTCCATACAGGGTTAATGGAGGTTGGAAGTAAAGTCGTCCCCCCGTACCCACGGGGATATGTTCCAAGACTTACCACAGAAGCCGGAAACTGCGGATAGTAGTGAACCCATTCATTTAAATGGGAAATTTACCTTCCCGGCAGCCCCCGCTCCCTGGTTCTGGAAGGTTCTCTGTAACATGTTCAGGCCACAATAAACTGCACAAACTGAAACTGTGGAAACTGGGTCCACGGATATGGAGGTTGCTCTATACTTTATTTTCTTTTTTGGTAATTCTTTCACATTCTACTAAGTTAAACCAGTATTTGTTCAATCAACAAATGCTGCTGTTTTATAAATTTTACAGTTAGGTCAGGCAGAAGCCCATGTGACAGAGACTTGACATGTTTTCAGTTTCAAGTGCAAATCAGCATAAAAAGCTTAAGTCCTACTACCAGTAAATCTCTCACGATGTTACTTCAAGTGTTTCAGAAGATACAAGGTTTTGTCCTATGTAATTGAGGCCTGGTGCCCTCATTGTAGCAGATCCCGTGTTCCCATCTTCTACACAATGTGATTTTAATTTTTGAGTTCTGAGATTATCTCTTTTGCAATTACAAAATCCAACATTATTGTTACTTGACTTAAATATTTCAAGCAGGTTCTCCCCAGCATTAAATACCACCAAAAGGAATTTGGCACAAGAGTGTTAAGCAATCATACGAGATTAGTGCCAGTTGTAAATTCAACCCCTCAATGAGACTGCCTACACAGCTTTTGCACCTGTTTCAAACTGCTGCAAATCAGATGGAACAACTAGTGAATCTGGGGAGGTTGTGTTGGTATGGGAAGGAGGGGTGCAGACTGTTGTTTTGCGTTTTAGATATAAAACTGTTGCATGCTTCATATTTTAGCAAGATACATTGTTGGATGGATTAGTCTTTACACAAATGTTAATATTTCTTCGACTTAGGATTCCTATACTTTCCACATCATTAACAGTCTGAAGGAACTTTTTATACAGATATTGCAACATTGTAATGGTTTGTAGCTTTTTAAGTCTTATAGCTATTAGTGCATTATAAATGAACGTCCTCTTTCTGTCCTTAAACAAGCTACTATTTGGAGCATTTCACAGCAGAAGCTATGATCTATTGGTTCAGTGAAATGCAGTTCTTTCATTCTAATAAAAGTTGTTTTTCTTATATGACTGTGAAATTAGTCAAGCTTACACACTAGATTATTCAGGTTATTTTAATTTTCTAAATTAGTAAAGGTAAGACTTAAAGTTTTTGAATTCTCCAATTCACTGGGGTAGACTGCCCTGTCTGAATGACCTATTTCCTTGCTGCATATCACTTGTATTGACAGGTTTAGTGTGATTTGTTTAAATGTTACATATCTTGTTTGAATGACCTGTGATTTGCTCGAATTTTATCTTTCTACAAAACATTTGAACATTTGGAATTTGTAAGAATGTAGGAGGTTTACATCAATGTTTTCCTCATCAGTTTTAAAATTATTGGTTGTATCTGACCAGACATAATTGTGAACTGTTATGAGACTTTAAGTTCTCTATGTTATGATTGATTCTTGGATTCTTCAGGACTGTAATTTAGTGAAGGTCCAAAACTTTTTGTCCTGAGAAATTCAATTAATTCAAACATTTTGGTATTCCCACAGGTCTCCAAAGGTTGTGATTATGTGTTTGTGAGTGGCAAGGAATCTCGAGGCTCAATGAATGCCCGGATTATTTTCAACTATGAGCACTTGAGTGCCCCACTGGAGCTGACAGTTTGGGTACCAAAACTTCCTCTGCAGATTGAATTGTCGGATGGCAAATTAAGTCAAGTGAAAGGATGGAGAGTGCCAATCCTCCCTGATAGAAGGTGAGAAGCATGAATCAATCTTCATTTTATTGTAAAATACAGAGTTATCTCTCAATGATTTAATTGTCCAGAGAAAATCTTATTGATTATATACCCTTAGTAAGAACTCCGGTGACAAATAAATACCAGATTTGCAGTTCAGAACCTTTAAAATTCACTGTTTTAACAATACTGGGGCAACATTGATGTTCAAATTACAGAGGAACCTCAATTATCCGAAGGACACAGGCAGGAAGTATTTTGTTCAGTTTATCGAATTCCAGATAATCGAATGCCAGCTAACACTGTTTAGCCAAGCATCGGGACCTTGCGATCTTGCCGCATAATCCAATATTTGGATAATCAAATGCTGGATAATCGAGGTTCCTCTGTATAAGGCAAAACAACTAGATAAAAGTTGCAATTTGAATGTTTTCGTACTCTGTTACACCTCACTGGGATAGCTTACTGAAGATCATGTCCACTTTAAAGACTTTTAAAAAGAAGCGGCCTTCTTCAATTTTTCTGTCTTTTCAACAAGTTGACAGAAATCACAGACCAGGTATTTATACTTAACAAGAATGATTTTTTTATAACAGGTAAATAGGCTGTCGTCAAAAGTAAATAATTATGAGCTGTCTTCATATAATTCTACTTACTAAAACTCTAGCTTCGTATAAACGTCCCCCTTAGATACACACAGACAAGCATAGACAGGACAAAATGTGGATTTTTAGGGAAGGGAGAAACTGGAAAACAGTTCAGTCGTCTCTGTTCACAGGATCCGCGGAGATAATTTTTGTAATGATCATCCTTCTGTGCTGCTTCTGATTTTCATTCTATAGAAGCTTCCATTGGTTTTCAGTCGGCACAAAGTGGCTGGTTCACCCTGACAAAAGATCACTGGCTTATTAATTAATTGACTTGTTGGAATTCTTTAAAGAATCAAAATATGTTGTGGATAAAAAGGAGTCTGTTGATGTAGTGAATTTGGATTTCCAGAAGGTACTTGGCAAGGTTCCACATTAAAGTCAGAGCTGATGACAACATACGAGCATAGATAGAAGATTGGTTAGCAGTAAGCAGTCAGTATGTAGTTTGAGATTGACAGGATGGGAAAAGTGTGGTGCTGTAGGGCCTTCTTTGCTAATCCCTCAACATTTTATAATTTATAACTTAAATGAAGCATTTGAAGGCATGATGGCTAAATTTGCAGGTGACAGAAAAATAGGTAGGAAAGTATGTTGTGAAGATGACATAACAAGGAAGCAGATCAATATAGATAGGTTAAGTGAATGGGCAAAGATCTAGTGGATGAGAGCATAATGTGGGAAATGTGAAGTTGTTTGCTGTGACAGGAAAATGAAAAATACAGTGTTTACTTAAATGAAGAGCGACTGCAGAATTCTGAGGTGCAAAGGGACATAGATGTTCTGATGCATGTCTCACAAAAGATTAGCAGCAGGTATGGCACATAATCAGGAAGGTTAATGTGATGCTAGCTTTTATTCTGAAAGAAATTGAACATAAATAAAAGAACATCATTTTCAGTTAAACAGGGTATTAGTGAGAACATGTCTCAAAAAATAGTTTCCTTATTTAAGGTAGGATGTAAGTGCATTGAGCGCAGTTCTGAGGTGGTTTATTAGATTGATACCTGCTTTTGTGAGTTGTCAAAATTCAGAAAAGTGAATAGCGATTTAATTAAAGTTTATAAGATCCTGAATTGCCTGGACAAGGTGGATGCAGAATGAATGCTTTCTCTTGTGGGTGAGTCAGAACTAGGAGATCCATTTTAAAATTGGGGGTCACCCTTTTACGCCAGACATGAAGTGAATTTCTTTCTCTTGAGGGGTGTGTGAGTTTAAACTTTCTGCATCAGAAAGCAGTGGAAGTAAGGTGATTGAGTATTTTTAAGGCAGAAGTAGATGGATAGTTGTTAGGTTACCAGAGATGGATGCAAATGTGGAATTTGGAACGCAGTTGTATCAGCCATGATCTTATTCAATGGTGAAGCAGGCTCGAGGAACTGAATAGTCTACTAATTTGTAACTTTGTATAGATTTAAAAATATAGATCTGATCCATCTGGATCAGAGTAGAGAGCAGGGCATAGGTCTGATTGTTTTCTGAAGCACACAATTCTGCAGCGAGTTAATGGCCCAGCAGAGGGAATTTGTACTTTTCATAAGCAAATGCTGAAAAGATGTTTTCCCCTTCGGAAGAGTTTCGGACCAGAGGGCAGAATCTCAGAAAGAAGAGGTGCCAATTTAAGACTGAGGAGGATTTTCTTCTCTCAGAGGATTGTGCGTTTTAGGAATTCCCACAGATAGCTGTGGGAGCAGACTCTTTGTGTATATTTAAGACTAAGATAGATACTTTCTTAATCAGTAGGGGGATCAAGGATTATGGGGAAAGAGCAGGAGAGTGGATGTGAGGAATATTGGATCAGCCGTCATAGTTTAGAATGATGGAGCAGGCTTGAGGGGCCAAATTGTCTGTTCCTGTTTATGTTTTTTTGGGTCTTGTATTTCCTGAATAAGGCTTATAAAATATTCAGAAAGATTGAAAGTGTTGCCATCATTTTGCATGCTCAGTACTCAGTACCAGAAATGCCCGGAATCATTCATTTTCAACTAGCACTGATTTGAAAATTCCTTCAGGCATAATGAACATACTATTCTTAAAAGGGAATGTTATATTCACCTGTGTAGCTTTATTTTGTTGCATTATTCATTGCTCAGTCACTGATATTATTCCAGTCTTTGCTCATTTCTACTGTTGCCTGTGGTTTTCTTTGAGATTGTTTTTGTCAGCTTCCTGTTTTCCAAGGGTTTCCAATTGGGGATGTTTCTCTAATTACAGGTTTTGGAGGACTCTCTCCCAGCTGTCATTCCATTTTGATTTGCCTCCACCATCCTTTCAAATAGTTCTTTACCACTCAATATGTAAAAAGTTTTCCTTCATGTCACCTTTGACCCTTTTGCTAGTCATTTCAAATTTATATCTTCTGATTCTTGATTCTGCCACCAATGGGAACAGGTTCCCTTTATCTACTGTCTCTAGACCTCTCATGAATACTTCTAACAAATCTCCTCAATTTCCCCTGCTCTAATGAGAACAATTCTAACTTCTACAATTTGTCCACACAACTTTCTTATTCCTGGAAACATTGTTCTTGAATCTTTTCAACATCCCCTCTGAAACCTTTGTATGGTTTCTAGTGTTTCCTAGAATTGGACAAAATATCTAATGAGGCCAAACCATGTTTTAAAAAGGTTCATCATGATTTTCTTGCTTCTCTGTTTATAGAACACAGGATCTGCTATGCTTTTTGCACCACTTTCTCAACCTGCCCTACCAATTAAATATTTTATGCATAAAAACGCAAGTCTCTTTGTTCCTGCTATTTTTGAGAATTATATCTTTTTGTTTATATTATCTCTCCACATTGTTCCTCCCAAAATGTATAATTTTATATTATTCTGCAGTAATTTACATTTGTCATACATCATACTTTACTAGCCCACATATGTGCTTTTGCAATCAATCATTATACTTTTTAAATTCAAAATACTTCTAAATTTTATGACATCTGTATGTTTCAAAATTCTGCCCTGTACACACAGAACAAGGTCATTAAGATATATCCAGAAAATGCTATAGCCCGGGTACCAACCTGCAGGTGAACATTCCTTTACACCTTCCTCCAATTCAAAAAATCAACTGTCACCACCACTTTCTCTGTCACTTAGTCAACTTTGTATCCAAGTGCCATTGTATCCACTCACCAAGTGCCATTTGCAAGTCCATGTACAGCACATTAAATGCATTATTCCTATCAACATTTTTTATTAGCCAATCAAAAAAGTCAATCAAGTTGGTCAAATATGTACAGCTATCTCTAATTCATCAATTGAAATAATTTAATTAATCCGTACTTCTCTAAATGACTGTTTTATTGTCCCAGATTAATCCTTCTAAAACATTTCTTGCCATTATCTGACTTTTGCTGTTCAGCATATCCTAACACTCCTTTTTGAATGAGGGTGTAACAATTGTCATTCTTTAGTCCTCTGTGTCTGCACTGCATCTTAGAAGGTTTAGAAGTTTATGGACAGTACTTTTGCAATTTCTATCCTTAGTTTCAAAAGCAACCTTGATGCATCTAATTTCACCCTTGGTGAGTCATTAATTGTAAGTATAGCCAGCCTTTCAAATTCTTCACCGTTATCAATTTTTAGGCTATTCAGAACTTTAATATCTTCTCTTTAATTGGCAATTTCGAACAATCTTCTTCTTGGTGAAGTTGGATGCAAGTACTCATTCAGTCCTCTGCCAAACTCTCTGCCTCCAGCTATAGGTCTTCCTTTTGTTTGCTGAATGGCCCTCTCCAGTTCATCTCTCCTGTTACTACTGTTTTACTGTGTATATGCTTATTAGAAGGTTTGGATTACTTGTTATGTTAGCTGCCAGTATCTTCTAATATTCTTTGTTCTCCCCACCATCACTTTGCCTTGAAAGTTTCAAACGTAGCCTGGTATTATCAACCTGACGTCAGTCTTATGGGTCCTTTCTCTCCCTTAAATTACTCCTCAATCATTTTCATGATTTAAGTGAGTTCTGGCTTTAGTTACCCTACACTTTCTTCGAGTGCAAATATACGTCATGTGTATCCAAACTATCTTTGTGCAAATGTATCTTAAATGTAGTCGAACTATCTCTTCAAAAGCAGCTCATTGCTTTCTTACAGTTTTGCCTTTCAATCTTTGATCCTACTTTACTCAGACAGTAATTTTCTCATTCTATGAAACTGGCAGTCCTCCAATTAAGTATTCTTACTCTTGATTGCTCTCCGCCCATTTATGCTAGCTAATATTAGCAATGTATCATCATGTTTCCGTTTGCTGCCTGACCTACAAATGCTCCACCTGACCACTTCGTCCCCAGAACTAGATTCAGCAATGGCACCTTCATCATCAAGCCAGAAACATACTGATCAAGAATATGCTCATGAACACACTTCAAAAACTTTGAACCATCTTTTCCCTTTACACGATTACTTTCCAAACCTATATTAGGATAATTGACAATCCCTATTGTCATTATGCTATGATCTCCAAAACTTTGCTCCTATATATCTTTTGTACATTTAGTATTCTATAGAATGCACCCAGTAGTGTAATGGTACCTCTAATGTTTTGTAACTCAAACCAAATAGATTTTGTACTCATCACTCCACTACATGGTCTCTCTCTATTTCTCTCACAGTAGTAGCCTCCCTAATTTATTCTGTCATTCCTCCTCCATTCTTTGATTATTTGCATTTCCTGAACAATTTTTATCCTGAATTATTTAGTTTCCAGTTCGACTGTTTTTTTGAGCAATGTCTTCATTATTACCACTACATCATGTCCAATATAATTGTTTTCAAACAAATTTATTGACCAGCCTTTGTGTATTTATTGTACTGCAACCCCATTTGAACTTTATTGTATTCCCTCTTCGTCTGACCCCACCTAATACCTTATTATTCCATGGTCTACAACTATCTGCCACTTTCAGTCCTTTTCACACTTTTTTTAATTCTTCTAATTCAGCAAACTGGTGAGCAATTCCCTTCCAGGTTAGTTTAAGCCTTCACAGTACTAGCAAACTACTCCTGAGAACATTGGTCCCAAAGCTGTTGAGGGTAATCTGTCTGGCCCGTACAGATCCCACCTTCCCTAAAGCATCCCCTATATTCTTGCTCCAACCACACAATTATATGTTCAAAATTCCTGTCTTCACAGTGGTTTTGGTACCTGGAAACATCTAAAGATTATTACTTTAGACGTCTCATTTATTAATCCCTTTCCTATAGTTCTCTAAAGTCCTCCTGAAGAACTTCAACCCTCTTTCTATCAGTTTTATTTGTAGGCATTTTCTATGCAATCTGTTCAGAGATGTTTCTCCATACCTCTGGAACAGGTGGGATTTGAACCCAGGTCTCCAAGCTCATAGGTAGGGACACTACCACTGCATTATGGCCTTTAGTAGAGTGATGTGCTCTTCCTGTCAGATGTGGGAGCTTATGGAACGTTTGCATGTTACTGATGATTAAGTCTGCAGGAACTGTCTTTGGTTGCGAATACAGTCATGTCGCATGGATTGGTTGGAACAGTAGTTACAGACAATGAGGAATTTACAAGAGCGAGGGCGTGTGATGGATGGCTGTCATAGGAAGGGAGAAAAGCTGCAGATACAATCAGGTAGATGGGTTAACTCCAGGAAAAGTAGGAGGGGTAAGCAGGCTGTGCAGGAGTCCTCTGTGGCTGTTCACATCTCAAACAAGTATGCTGTTTTAGAAAATGTAAGGGGTGATGGACTCTCAGGGAATGGAGCACAAACAGCCAAGTCTCTGGTATCGAGACTGGCTCTAACGTAATGAGGGCTACATCAGGTTCCAATGATTGATTGTGATAAGGTACTCTCTCATCAGAGGCACAGATAGACGTTTCTACAATCAGCAGCAAAAAATCAGCATGGTGTGTTGCCTTCCTGGTGCCAGGATCCAGGATGTTTCGAAGAGGGTGCGGAATGTTCTCAAAGGGGAGACCGACCAGCTGGAGGTCATTATACATTTTGGACCTAACAACATAGAAAAGGAAAAGGATGAGATTCTGAAGGGAAAAAAATAGAAAGTTATGTAGGAATTTAAAAGGGAGGTCCTTAAGGGTAATAGTATCTGGATTACTCCCGTTGCTACGAGCTAGTCAGGGTAGGAATAAGAGGGTAGAGCAGATGAATGCGTGGCTGAGGAGCTGGTGTATGGGAGAAGGGTTTACATTTTTGGATCATTGGACTCACTGCTGTGGTAGAAGTGACCTGGTCAAGAAGGATGGATTGCACCTGAATTGGAAGGGGAATAATATACTGGCAGGGAGACTTGGTGAAGTTGCTCTGAAGGATTTAAACCAGTAAGGTGGGTGTGTGGGACCCAGGGAAATAGTGAGGAAAGAGACCAATCTGAGACTGGTACAGTTGGACAAAGGAGCGTGTCTAACAGTCAGAGCAGGCAGGAACAAACCAGAGAACAGTGTAGGACTGATAAATTAAACTGCATTTACATCAATGCAAGAAGCCTAATCGGGAAGGCAGATGTACTCAGGGCATGGTTAGGAACATGGAACTGGGATATCATAGCAATTAAAGAGACATGGCTCAGAGATGGACAGGACTGGTAGCTTAATGTTCCAGGATACAAATGGAAGGATAGAAAGGGGGCAAGAGAGGAGGGGGAGTGAAGTTTTTGGTAAGTGGTAGCACTATTGCTGTACTTAGGTCCTGGGAATACATCCAGGGACATTATTTGGGTAGTACTGAGAAATTAGAAAGGGATGATCACCTTGTTGGGATTGTATTATAAAGCCCCTAATAATCAGCGGAAAATTGAGAAACAAATTTGTAAGGAGATTTCAGTTATCTGTAAGAATAATAGGGTGGTTATGGTAGGGGATTTTAACTTTCCACACATAGACTGGGACTGCCAACATGTTAAGGGTTTAGATGGAGAGGGGTTTGAAAGTGTGTACAAGTATGTGGATGTACCTACTAGAGAAAGTGCAAAACATTGGGAAATAAGGCAGGGCAGGTGACTGAGGTGTCAGTGGGGGAGCACTTTGGGGCCAATGACCATAATTGTATTAGTTTTAAAATAGTGATGGAAAAGGATAGACCAGATCGAAAAGTTGAAGATCTAAATTGAAGGAAGGCTAATTTTGACAGTATTAGGCAAGAACTTTCAAAAGCTGATTGGGGGTAGATGTTTTCAGGTAAAGGGACGACTGGAAAATGGGAAGCCTTCAAAAATAAAATAATGAGAGTCCAGAGACAGTATATTCCTGTTAGGGTGAAAGGAAAAGATGGTATGTGTAGGGAACGCTAGATGACTAGAGTAATTGAGGTTTTGATTAAGAAAAAGAAGCATATGTCAGGTTTAGAAAGCAGAGATCGAGTGATTCCTTAGAAGAGTAAGACAGTAGGAGTATACTTAAGAGGGAAATCAGGAGGGCAAAAAGGAGACATGAGATAGCTTTGGCAAATAGGGTTAAGTGGAATCCAAGTGGCTTTTTCAATACATTAAGGACAAAAAGGTAACTAGGGATAGAATAGGACCCGAGCTGAAAATGTGTTGCTGGAAAAGCGCAGCAGGTCAGACAGCATCCAAGGAACAGGAGAATTGATGTTTCGGCTGATCTCCAGCATCTGCAGTCCTCACTTTCTCCCCATAGAGTAGGACCCCTCAGATATCAGCAGGGCAGTGTATGTGTGGAGCCACAGGAGATGGGAGCAATACTAAATCAGTATTTTGCATCAGTATTTACTGTGGAGAAGTACATGGAAGATATAGAATGTGGGGAAATAGATGGCGATATCTTGGAAGATGTCTACATTACACAGGAGGAGGTGCTGGATGTCTTGAAACGATAAAAGTGGATAAATCCCCAGGACCTGATCTGGTGTACCCGAGAACTCTGTGGGAAGCTAAGGAAGCTGGGCCCCTTGCTGAGATATTTGTATCATTGATAGTCACAGGTGAGGTGCCGGAAGACTAGAGGTTGGCCACTATTTAAGAAAGGTGATAAGGAAAAGCCAGTGAACTATAGACCAGTGAGCTTGACATCGGTGGTGGGCAAGTTATTAGAGGGAATCCTGAGGGACAGGATTTATATGTATTTGGAAAGGCAAGGACTAATAGGGGATAGTCAGCATGGCTTTGTGAGTGGGAAATCATGTCTCACGAACTTGATTGTTTTTTTTGAAGAAGTAACAAAGAAGATTGATTAGGGCAGAGCAGTAGACATGATCTATATGGTGTTCAACAACATTCCTCATGGCAGACTGGTTAGCAAGGTTAGATCTCATGGAATACAGGGAGAATTAGCCATTTGGATATAGAACTGGCTCAAAGGGAGAAGACAGAGGGAGATGGTGGAGGGTTGCTGTTCAGTCTGGAGGCCTGTGACCAGAGGAGTACCACAAGGATCAGTGTTGGGTCTACTGCATTTCATCATTTATATAAATGATTTGGATGTGAACATAGTAAATATAGTTAGTAAGTTTGTAGTTGACACCAAAATTGGAGGTGGAGTGGACAGCGAAGAAGGCTACCTCAGAGTACAACAGGATCTTGATCAGATGGGCCAGTGGGTTGAGGAGTGGCAGATGGAGTTTAATTTAGATAAATTCAAGATACTGCATTTTGGGAAAGCAAACCTTAGCAGGACTTATGCACTTAATGGAAGTTCCTGGGGAGTGTTGCTGAACAAAGCAACCTTAGAGTGCAAGTTCAAAGTTCCTTGAAAGTAGAGTCGCAGATAGATAGGCTAGTGAAGAAGGCATTTGGTATGCTTTCCTTTATTGGTCAGAGCATTGAGTAGAGGAGTTGGGAGGTCATGTTGCTGCTGTTTAGGTCACTTTTGGAATATTGTGTGCAATTCTGGTCTACTTCCTATCGGAAGGGTGTTGTAAAACTTAAAAGGACTCAGAAAAGATTTACAAGGATGTTGCCAGGGTTGGAGGATTTGAGCTATATCAAAAAACTGAATTGGTTAGGGTTCTTTTCCCTGGAGTATCAGAGGCTGAGGGGTGACCTCATACAGATTTATAAAATCATGAGGGGCATAGATAGGATAAATAGACAAGGTCTTTTCTCTGGGGTGAGGGAGTCCAGAACTAGAGGGCATAGGTTTAAGGTGAAAGGGGAAAAATTTAAAAAGGACATAAGGGACAACTTTTTCCACACAGAGAGTAGTGCTTGTATGGAGTAAGCTACCAGAGGAAGTGGTGGAGACTGGTACAATTACAACATCTGGATGGGTATATGAACAGGAAGGGTTTAGAGGGATATGGGCCAGGTGCTGGCAAATGGGACAGGATTAGGTTAGGATATCTGGTCGGTATGGATGAATGGTACCAAAGTGTCTGTTTCCGTGATGTACGTCTCTATGACTCTATGACTCCATTACCTGTAACTGTTCACCCTACCTGCTAAGTATGTTCTTTTGTCTCTCGGTAACATCATAGTCTTTACAGCACACATTGAGCAACATTACAACCATGGAAACACCTCTCTGTTTCCCTACCTATTATTCAGTCTTAGAGATATACAGCACAGAAACAAACCCTTCGGTCCAACCTGTCCATGCTGACCAGATATCCTAAATCAATCTAGTCCCATTTGCCAGCATTTGGCCCATATTCCCTCTAAACCCTTCCTATTCATATACCCATTCAGGTGCCTTTTAAATGTTGTAAGCCTCCACTGTTTCTTCTTGCAGCGAATTCCATATACGCACCACCCTCTACTTGAAAAGTTTCCCCTTAGGTCCCTTTTAAACCTACACCCTTTTATTTTGGACTCACCCTCCCTGGGGAAAAGACTTTGGCTATTTACCCTATTCATGCCCCTCATGATTTTATAAACCTCTATAAGGTCACCCCTCAGCCTCCAACACTCTAAGAAAAATAGCCTCTATTCAGCCTCTCCTTATAGCTCCAACCGTCCAACCCTGGCGACATCCTTGTAAATCTTTTCTGAACCCTTTCAAGTTTCACAACATCATTCTTGTAGCAGGGAGACCAAAATTGAATGCAGCATTCCAATTGTAGCCTAACCAATGTCCTGTACAGCCACAACATGACCTCCCAATTTTCATATTCAATACTCTGACCAATAATGGAAAGCATACCAAACACCATCTGCACTATCCTATCTACCTGAGATTCCACTTTCAAGGAACTATGAACCTGCACTCCAAGGTCTCTTTGTTCAGTAACAATCCCCAGGACCTTACCATTATGTGTACAAGTCCTGCCCTGATTTGCCTTTTGAAAATTGAGTACAAAATCTCACATTTATCTAAATTAAACTTCTTCTGCCACTCCTCGGCCCATTGGTCCATCTGATCAAGATCCCGTTGTACGCTGAGGTAACCTTCTTCGCTGTCCACTACACCTCCAATTTTGGTGTCATGTGCAACTTAGGAGCTATACCTCCTATGATCACATCCAAATCATTTATGTAACTGACAAAAAGCAATGGATCCAGCATCAATCCATATGGCACACCACTGGTCAAAGGCCTCCAGTCTAAAAAACAACCCTCCACCACCATCTGTCTTCTACCATCGAGCCAGTTCAGTATCCAAATAGCTGGTTCTCCCTGTATTCCATATGAACTGACCTTGCTAACCAGTCTCTCATGAGGAACCTTGTTGAATGCCTTACTGAAGTCAATATGGATCATGTCCACCACTCTGCCCTCATCAATCCTATTACTTCTTCAAAAAACTCAATCAAGTTCGTGAGACACGATTTCCCACACACAAAGCCATGTTGACTATCCCTAATCAGTCCTTATCTTTCCAGTCTTTAGTTCCCTGGCTTTTCCTTACCACCTTTCTTAAATAGTGGCACTACATTAGCCAACCTCCAGTCTTCCAACACTTCACCTGTGGCTGTCATGATGCAAATATCTCAGCAAGGGGCCCAGAAATCTCTTCTCTAGCTTCCCACAGAGTTTTAGGGTACACCTGAATCTGTCCCAGGGATTTATCTACCTTTGTGTGTTTTAAGACATTCCACACCCCCTCCTCTGTAATATGGACATTTTTCAAGATGTCGCTATTTATTGAATGCCTATTACTATTCCTTTCCTAATATTTCTCCCAAGTATCCCACCCTCCTTATCCCAATACAACTGAGCCACTTATGATGTACTGGTCTTTGTGTTTGCTGCATATCACTCTAAATTCTACCCTGTACAAATAGTCTATTCAGAGGTAAGACCCCTACCACTGAACCAAAGCTGACACTTCAATAGAAGCACATATTTCTTTGCCAGCAACAAACATGATCTGCAGTGATGTAGACATGCACATGCATATGCCAATTAACTGAAAGGCTGTCAATACTTTGTATATTCCCTCAATGAAGTAGCACTAAAATGACATTCATTAGAAGGCCATATGGCAAATGTAAGCATAAAAGTTTGTTCCACACCCACTCTTACAATTTATTGACATGGGATAATGTATTATCACATTCTAACATTCCATTCTGACATTTTTAACAAATATCCTGATTGGATGATGCCCCTTTCCTCCAAAGAGACAAACCGTGCTCTGCTTCAGTAGCTATTGATGAAATATTTATAGAGCTGTGCCCTTAACAGGGACTGAGCACCAGCTTCCCCACCCCAGTCTCTTCCTTGCTGTCACACAGAAGTGCGCTTGGAAATACATTGAGTTGGTGAGTATGTAATTTATTTTAATTATGAGCAGCTGTTGCTTAAGAGCACCTAATATGCCAAATGTCCTAACCCGAAAGACCATTGTGCTCCCTCCATATTGAACAACACACATACAGCATATGGAGATTATTAAAATAAACTGATCACAAAAAATAATATGATGTTGGCTGCATATATTGCTGTCATGTTTTGTACATATTTTGAATATATTTGTTCATGTTTTGTATATATTTTTATGACAGAATTTATTCCCCAAATATTTTTCTATGACAGAATTAGTTGTTGATGTTTTCATGAGATTTGACTTGAATTAGTTCTGAGCCCAAGCTAATACATTGATCTAAATTTCAGAAAAATACCGACTGCGTTTTACTTTTGTATTGTGACCAAGAGGACAATGGAATGATGAGTGGCAGAATCTATAGGACTGTAGTATCTTAGAAGTGCAGATATAGTTGAACCATTGTAGGAGCTGCTAATACGTCCTTGCAGGTATCATTGTCCCACCTCGCATGTACAAATGACCATATCCTCATGGTAGGGGACAAGCGATCCAGTAGATTCACTAGCACCATTAAATATAACACCAGGTAGACAGAGGGTAAATTTGAACAGGGAATATTGTATTGTGCATCCACTCAGCTCCATAATCAGTCTAAGACTGCCCCTCACTCCCATCTCTGAGTCACCTGCCCCATTCTCTTAAAAGGGCAAAGCACATCCAAGTATATATATAAAACACCCCTCCCTCAATCTCTATGTTTCCCTTATCAATATGTACACATCCAACAATTATGACAATTATACAAGCATTATAGCAAGCATAAATAAATTATCAGAAATATGTACAATAAAGAAACGTGGAAACCAAAGTGACCCTTCCATAGTTAACATTGACATGGTCAGTCTTTCGAGGGATGGCGATTCCACAAAGACTGTCTCAAAACCTTTTCTAGTTTAATATCATTCCTGGTGTTCTGTAGATATGTCCCTCTCTGATTGGCTGTTGTTGCCCTGTGATGCTGCTGTTGTCTCCTCCCTGGGTATTGCCAACCCTGGTTCAGAGACCCATGACTCAATTGAGACCATTGGTTCCATCTGAACAGCTTAGTGTTCTGAAGGACATTCCCCTCATTGGTGAGATGCGGTGACCAGCTGGTCCACATGTCTCTTCCAGACCAGTTCATTCCTAGTCTGCACTGTATATGACAATGGTCCTGTTTGAGCTAACACCACTGCTGAGATCCATTTTTCCCCTGATTTATGATTCTGGGCCAACACAGTCTCCATTCTTTGGAATGCCTCGACCATAGGCTTCTCATTCTTCTGTCATCCGTCCCTCTTTATTTCGTTCTACTACCTCTGTGGTCTCTTACAGCCACAGTAAGTCAAACATGGTTCTCAGCTGGTGGTTGCACATTAAGGATGCCAGCGAACAATAGGTTGTTGCATGTGATGTCTTCCTGTTCATGCTGAGGAACTTGTTGGATCACTGTCCAAATGAACTGTCCTCTTATGTGGCCTTTAAGCCAAACTTCAAGATTTATGCAAGTCTCTCTTGTTGCAGGGTGATACGGATCTGAACTCACATGTCTCACTCCCTGATTTTCCTGGTGCTCCTTGAACTCTTGCACCACAAACTGCAGACAATTGTCATTCACGACTTGTTCGGAGTTCCCAGACCTGGAAAATATTTCATCTGTTCAGTGTATCATTGCTTCTGCTCTTACCGACTTCGTGACCACCACCTTAGGCCATTTGGAGTGGACATCCACAACCACTACTAACACCTAACCCTCTACTGATCCTGCAAAAATATGATGTGAATCTGCTGTCATGGTGATTGAGGCCGCTTCCATCAGTCAAGGGGCAATAATGGTGGCATCTTCTTTACTTGTGCGCAGTATTCACATGATCCCGTTTTCTCCTCAATTTGGGAGACCACATTTACTACCAAAATTAGCTACTGCTATTTCTTTCATTCGCAACATGCTGAGGTGCCCTTGGTGCACTTGTCCCGGCACCTTTCCTATTAATAGGGGAGAGGTAGCAACTCTCATTCCCCATTAAACATCAAACTAATAGAGAGTTGAAGACTGTGGTACTGGAAAAGCACAGCCAGTCAGGCAGCCTCCAAGGAGCAGGAGAATCAACATTTCAAGCATAAGCTCTTCATCAGAAATCCTGATTTCCTGATGAAGAGCTTATGCTCGAAACATCAATTCTCCTGCTCCTCGGATGCTGCCTGACTGGCTGTGCTTTTCCAGCACCACAGTCTTCAACTCTGATCTCCAGCATCTGCAGTGCTCTCTTTCATTCAACTGATACAGACAGCTCCCAGCTAAAGGTGTAATTCTGAGCAGTTTCTATGAGAAGCCCTTCCTCTAGGACTAAGTCCACCTCCAGGCTAAAGACCAGGACACTTCAAGTAATGTTCCAGTCCTGACTCGCTGACACTGGTACCTTGTTTCCGGGAAAGGTATATAATTTTCATGTTCCAGTCGGGAACATCCTTATATCCCAGCAGTAGTAATCTTGACAGAGCATTGCACTGCCATGCTTCTCCAACTGTCAGTATCTAATTTCATATCAATAAGCTGACGGAGCCAGTATTCATCTCTGCAGCCATGCTGCTGCCATTGAAGGTACCCCCATATACGGGCCAAAAATGGAGTTTAGTGGTCTGTTAGCAGTACAAAGTACCTGCCATAAAATAAATGGATGAACTTGTTAACACCGAAACACGATGTGCAATCCTTCCTTTTCCACTTGCGTATATATCTGTTCATGACCGTAATGTGAATGTAATGGACCTTTCCTCTCCTTTTGTTAAGATATGTGGTTGTACAGGACCAACCCACAAGGTGAGGTGTCATACATTAACTGTAGTGGCAACTTTGAAACAAAATGAGTCAACACTTCCAATGTTTTAGGGCTTGCTTCACCTCCTGGTAAGCCTCCTCTCATTTCTCGGTCCATTTCCTCTGATGCCCTTTGCCAAGCAACCAATGCAGGGGTTTCAGCACAGTTGTCAGATCAGACATGAACTTACCATAGTAATTTACAAGTCCCAAGAACAATGTCAGTTGAGACACATTCTCTGGACTAGGAACCTTCATGATACCCTCCATCTCTTTGTAGTTCCTTGCCTTTGATTACACTGCCCAAGTCCCTTTGTACTTGTAGACCGTGCTCCTCCAATATTTTTAAGAGTTCTTCTAGGTTTTTCAAATACTCCTCTTCTGTGGATACAATACCCAATATTGTCCAAATAACACTGGACACCTGGCAATCCACTCAAAATTTGGTCCATGGCCCTCTGGAACAGAGCCAACACTGACATGGTGCCAAAAAGCAGCCACTTGTAGTGGAACAGTCCTCTATGTGCCATGTCATCATCAGCAGCTGAGATTCTATTGTGAACCCCATCTGCAAGCAGGCCTGCGACATATCCATTTTTGAGAATTTCTTTTCTCCAAACAGTCTACTGAATAAGTCCTCAATGTGTGGGAGTGGGTATTGATCTGCACACAGGACTGGATTGACTGGGAGTTTAAAGTCACCACAAATCCTCACTACACCATCTGTTTTTAAGGCTAGGATGATTGTAATGGCCATTCACTGTTACTGGCTCCAATGCTCCCAGGATCACCAGCCATACCAGTTATACCTCCACTTTAGGACTGGACAGCATACGAGACTGGTTGCACCTTCAAACTCTTTGGATGAGCCTCCTGCTTCAACCAAAGTTTAATTTATATTCCTTTCATTTCACCCACTATTCCCTTGAAGACAACCTTATGCCTGTCCAAAATCTATTGCAAATTCGTTTTTGAGTTCACCAGCCTATTAACCATGCCACAATTTAACAATAATTTCAGTAACCAGGAAGGTACGAATAATGTAGGGTAGGCACCTATCACTACATATAGAGGCAATTCAGTCTCTTGGCTGTACTTTTACCAGTACATAGCCCTTCAGTGACACCACTTGTTCCATGTATGCCTGCAGTGTAATCTTGGCAGACTTCAATGGCATTGCCCTTAACCTTTCTATTAATTCAGGAATCAGAGATACCACTGTTTCTCTACGATCCTACTCTCTAATTTGGGAAGAAACCAGAAATGATTAGCTTCACCCGAAACTGCTGATTCTGGTCCTACTGTTTCTTCTGCAGACCCCAGCTGACTCCTTGCCTGTAGCATGTACCTTATACCTGGTCCTCTGAATTGTGAAGGAAGTTTAAACACCCTTTCTCTTCCTTGAGTTGTACTTGGCAATTTCAGGCTCTATGGCACCTATGGCTTTAGCTTTCTCGCGTTCAGCACGATGACTCCTTGTGACCACTCTTGCCACATCAGTGGCATTCTATGATTGGTACAGCATTCCACTGAGTTTCTGCTATGATATGCAACCAGGCATTGTCATTCAACTGTATTACTTTACTACTCTCCAACTCCATTGAGGTAGCAATTTCTAAAGTTGCCTTAAAATCCCAGGTTTCTCCTTGTTAGTAGCTGTACGTCAGATGGTTTTGAGTCAAGGCATCTTGGAGGAACACTCTGAATTCACAATGTTCCACTAACCTCTTTAAGGTGGCCTTGAATTAGGTGATGGATTCCCCTTCGTACTGTGCCCATGGGAAAAAATGCCGCAATCAGCAGTGGCTTAGGTGTGAAATAATTCCCCAACACTACATGTAGTCTTTGGTATGTTTTCACTACAGATTTCTTTGATTGCACCAGACTTATTAGAATTGTGAAGATCTTGCTCCCAATGGTACTCAAGAAAACCGATATCATTATGTCTTCAGCCACCTTATTTGCCTTTAAATATGCATCAAAATGTTTGGTGTAAAGCATCCAGCATTCTGTCTCTTCATCAAATGGTCCCATCACTCTAAACTGGCCTGCCACTTTGCTTTCCTGCCAGCAGGAATTTGTCCTGCAACTCAAGTCTAGTAAGTGTTTGTGGCCGGAGTCCCATCAGTGAATGCTCCCGCATTGGCGTTTCCCTCAGTGGCTATGTTAGCACGCCGTTCTTCGTTGACATCACCCATAATTTGAGTCCTCTCGGGATTGCTCTTTATGACGACTTTGGTCAGCTCCAGGGTGAGTACTCCCTTCTTCCGCTGTCTGCTGCATCCCAAATTCCCTCAAGAACACTTCCCTCGATGTTACCTTCACAATCCAACACTAATTTTGAAGTCTGGGTGACGTTCTTTGTCCTGACAAAAACAAATGGTGTTTGCACACAGTTCATGGCCCAAATCCCACCCTTGTTGTATTTGTGATTCACTAAAGCCATTAAATAGAACATGAGGTAGACAGACCGTAAACTTGAAAAGAATATAATTTATTGTGATTCCTGTCAGCTCCACAGTTGGTCTTAGACTGCCCATATAGTTCCTGCCTCCACGTCACTGCTGCCTTAAAGGGCAATACTCACCTAACCACAAACATTACAGGAAGTTGCTCAGACATATAAAATCCAACACTGTTAGTCTAGTTGGAATTTGTCTAATATTAAAGGAAGATCAATATAGCAGTGCTTCCCAAATCATTTCCTGCTGTCACACCATTTCAAGGCTTGACAATTTTTGTGGCCTATCAGTGACACTTATGAGATTGTGGATGAGGGAGAGATCTATGCAAACAGAAAGGGAGGGCCTGTTAGAATGGGAGCATGGCTGTGATAACACAATTGGAGTTCCATAGTTGCTATTACAGCCTCAGCCCTCACAATCCTATAACTATAGCTCCATACGGGTTCTGATCCCCACTTTGGGGTGTCCTGCCACATGTTTTTGTATGTTTGTCTGTGTTTTGTGTTTTTCTGTGTTTTTGTATGTGTTTGTGTTTTCCTGTGTGTGTTTTTATGGGTGTTTTTGTGTGTGTTCTAATGTTTTTGTGTGTGTGCTTTCATGTTTTTGCATGTGTTTGTGTGTATTTGTGTTTTTCTGTGTGTTTTGTGTTTAGTCTTTCTGTGTTTTTGTGTGTGCTTGTGTTTTTATGTTTTTTCTGTGAGTTTTTGTGTTTGTGTGTTATTAGATTAGATTACTTACAGTGTGGAAACAGGCCCTTCAGCCCAACAAGTCCACACTGACCCGCCAAAGCGCAACCCACCCATTACCCTACATTTACCCCTTTACCTAACAATACGGGCAATTTAGCATGGCCAATTCACCTGACCTGCACATCTTTGGACTGTGGGAGGAAACCGGAGCACCCGGACGAAACCCACGCAGACGCGGGGAGAAAGTGCAAACTCCACACAGTCAGTCACCTGAGTCGGGAATTGAACCCAGGTCTCGGGCTGTGAGGCAGCAGTGCTAACCACTGTGCCACCGTGCCGCCCACAATTATGTTTTTGTATTTTTCTGTGTTTTGTGTTTTTCTGTGTTTATGTGTTTTTTGTGTTTTTGTGTGTTTTTATGTTTTTATGATTTGTGTTTTTGGCGTGTTTTTGTGTTCTTTTTCTGTGTTTTCATATTTTTGTGTTTTTCTCTGTTTTTTCGTGTTTTGTGATTTATTGTGTTTTTGCATGTTTTTGTGTTTTTCTGTGTGTTGTGTGTGTTTGTGTGCTTTTGTGTTTTGTTCTATGTGTTTTGTGTTTTTCTGTGTATTTTTGTGTTTTTGTGTGTTTGTGGGTTTTTCCACGTCACTACAGACAAGCAAAGGTATTAAAAGTTATTGAAGTACTGAACCACAAATTGAGTGTCTGCAATTATTTTGTGGTTCAGTGCTCCAATTAGATTATTGAATGAAGATTGTGCTGTCGGATCAGAAGGACCTCAATTCTTTTTTATTAATTGGCACAAATTTTCTTTCTAAGTTTTTTTTCTTATTCAGGGGTCACTATTTTACAACCTGTAATGTGACCCTTGATGCTGTTGGCTTGAAAACAGGAAAACTTTATCTGGCCATTCCTAAGACATCAAATAAAAACCAGAAGAACTGCAGATGCTGTAAATCTGAAACAAAAACAGAAATTGCTGGATAAGCTCAATTGGTCTGGCAGCATCTGTGGAGAGAAATCAGAGTTAACATTTTGGGTCCAGTGACCCTTCCTCAGAACAGATAAAATATCAATGTTTGGCATCAAAATTATGATTTTGTGTTACATTCAGTGTGGCACCATTTGGGAAATGATATCATACACCTTGAGGAAATAATTATAAAGTGACAGTGACAGTCTTCAATGGATTACTGGAAAATTATTCAAATAGGCATATTTCAAGGTTGGAGCACAGTTAGAAATTGTATTTTCAAAGTTAATAATTTCTGAATGATGAGTCGTTTGCAGTGTCTCTCCAAGGTACTTTTTATCTAAATAAATTTGTATATGTACATTCAGGTTCAGAAATTAGATATTAGAATTGCTGTTCATGGGACTTTCTTTGCTTGTTTTTCTATCTATTTGTGACAAAGTCTTCAGTCTAAAGTGTAATTATCAGTTTGGTTCAACTTATAACACTGTTCTCATTGAGATGTTACTGATTGTCAAAGATCCTATGACATAATTTGCATTGAATTGAATTCAATAATTTGTTGTCACGTGTATACAATAGAAAATTCAGTGAAATGTTTATACAGTTGCCATGTATTGGCAAAATTTTCATTAGCTCAAAATAAAAAATAAAGAAAGATAACTTAAAAAGAGTCCAACTTTTCCTTCTCCACCGCTATAGTCCTCTCCGGGCTTCATCAGACCATGCCATGCCTCAGCCAGAGTCCTGCTGTGGGCTTCACCAGCCCATTCCACTCTGCAGCCAGAGTATTGCTCTGGGCTTCACCAGCCCATTCCACTCTGCAGCCAGAGTCCTGCTCTGTGCTTCACTAGCCCATTCCACTCTGCAGCCAGAGTCCTGCTCTGGGCTTCACTAGCCCATTCCACTCTGCAGCCAGAGTCCTGCTCTGGACTTCACTAGCCCATTCCACTCTGTAGCCAGAGTTCTGCTCTGAGCTTCACCAGCCCACGCAGAAGTGCTGCCGTGGGTTTCACAGGCCAGCCGCGCTGCCTAAGACCATAAGACATAGGAGTAGAAGTAAGGCCATTCGGCCCATTGTGTCCACTTCGCCATTCAATCATGGCTGATGGGCATTTCAACTCCATTTACCCGCATTCTCCCCGTAGCCCTTAATTCCTTGTGACGTCAAGAATTTATCAATGTAAAGATCCTGAAGATCCTGCTGCTTCAGACCCCGTCAATGTTGCCGTCACACCAAAAGGGCTGTCTTTAGAAGGTAAGTAGAAGTGAAAACTGAAAAGAAAAGAAAACAGAAAAGGAGAAAGGGAAGAAAGGAAAAGAAAAGAAAACATAGATGAAGAGGACAAGCCAGGGTATAGGAGCCTGGATGCTACTTAGAGAGTTATCTTAGTACCCTGGCCAACATTCTTCACTCAATTAAATTATGAAAAACAGGTCAGCTATTCGTTTTCTGTTTGTGGAACTTTGTGTAAAAATTGACACTGTGCATGTCTACATAAGTGACTGCACTTTAAAACTAATCCATTGATTTCAAAGGATAAAATGATGTGCTAGAGAAAATACAGGTCCTTCTTTCTATGACAGAAACTAGTCACAAATGCATTGAAAATGACATTTATAGTTCACAGATTAGTAAAATGTTGGAATGTGCCTGATGTGCTTCTTCTGCTACTGCCTGGCATTGAAATGAAATGATGCTGCAGGGTCAAATAAATAGTGCCCCATACTTCTGAGGCAGGCTCGTTTTCAGCACACATTATCAGTTTTCAAACTGTAGCAATTAATATTGCTGTAATCTCTCTGCAGACAAAAGAATAAATCTTTGAAAATGCTAGGACTCCTTATTTATTGATGTATGAAGGGCTAAATTAGTTAGCCCTCTGAAAATGAGCAAGAGGATCTCAATGCATAGTTAACCCAGTGCCTTTAATTCCATTGTAGTTGACAGGTCAAATTCATGTTTTCTGTTTATTATAATGATTTCTGTATACAACTGGTGTAAATTGCTCTTGATTGATGCAAGTATCAGGGGCAACAAAATCAATAGTTGCTGGCATTGTTTAAAACTGATCTGTACTATTTAAAACAAATCTTCTCCCCTTGGTGTATTATGACCAAAGTAGGTGCTGCGTGTCATACAAAGAGTGAATCTGCCATGGCAAACAGAGAATAATGCTACTGCATGTAAGTGTATGGGCTCCAAATGTTTCTGAAGTTGCAGTACAAGAATTGAAAGAGGTGTCAAGGAAAATAAATTTCCTGTCTCTATATGGGGGGAGCTGGTGAAAGGTGGTAGGTACGATGTCCTACAAAAATACAGTTAAACAGCAAAGGGAGCATGTAACCATGGAGATCTAATATAGCCACAAGTCCAAAGAACCTGAATGCGGCGCCCCAAGAAGTTAAATGACTTCACAGTAATGATCAAGTGTGGTAAATTCATCTTCAAATGCTGCGTCCTACATTTTTGTGCTGACTCAGTCATTCAATTAATGACATTCCCTTAACTCACCTTGTAGTAATCTGTATCATTCAGGACTCGTGTGTAATATTCATAAGCTTAACTTCACTTTTACATGGTTAACACTATTGTAAGCCTCAGACCTTCTCTCACAGCTTTCTTACACTGCCAGTTATTATGTCGCTTTAGCCACATTAATCATATTGCTTAACATTCACTGACACACTTCCTGTCTCCTACAGAATGAGGCAGTATTCAACAAGTCAGGAAGCATTACCTATCGGGGTCAGGCACGCCTGCACTACCTATTCCCTATTTGTTTAGACTGTTCTGGCCATTACTGGAACAGCCATTTTGAAATCATCAACAGCAGCAGGGCTGAAGCTATTGAGGATCATTTTATATTCACCCCAATCCTCTTCCGCACATCTCATTTCCACCGCCCTGCAATCTTCTCATTTGCAAGCTGAAGACTATGTGTACATGGGAGTGGTGAGCTAGTTTGTTTAAACACTTTTACACCCGACCATGATGCAGTGTCTGATGGCCTGTGTTGCAAATTGCATTGTAATATATGCAGCTGATGTCCTATTTGAGACTATTACAGAGTTCAAAAGTATTTGCAGAGTCCTTGATGGTGCAAGTCAGGTAGGAAGGCCAGACTGATATCACTATGGCAGGATGTGGCAGTTCATAGCAGGGCATTCTAAGCCCTGCAATGCTATGTGCACTCTTCATCATTATAAGTTGTGAGCCTTCCAGGGGCCATGCTACATCCATCCATGCTACATCCATTACTGCCTGTCTTTTGAATGCCTTTGTTTGTCTTACTGTGCACAGTAAGACAAACAAAGGCATTCAAAAGACAGGCAGTAAGAGAATCCCAATGGATGATTAGTTTACATTTATATATAATATGGTGTGTCTCATCTGTATTTTTAAGTTTATTTTTAAATGTCTATTTTGCATTGTAATCATGATTTTGCTGCAATAATTGCTGACAATGGGAAGGTTATGAAGTCGATGAATGATCAGTTGGAGCTGAAGTTACCAGAATCACACTCAAGTAAAGTCTTCATGGGGAAAGTGAAGACTGCAGATGCTGGAGATCAGAGCTGAAAATGTGTTGCTGGAAAAGCGCAGCAGGTCAGGCAGCATCCAAGGAACAGGAGAATCGACGTTTCGGGTAGATTCCTGAAGAAGAGCTTATGCCCGAAACGTCGATTCTCCTGCTCCTTGGATGCTGCCTGACCTGCTGCGCTTTTCCAGCAACACATTTTCAGCTAAAGTCTTCATGGACCAAGTAGAAAAGAATGGTCTAAGTTGCCACCACTCTTCTTCCTCCTGCTTACCATCATGATAGTGACAAAAAGATGTCCTCTAAGAATGGCAAAGTTGCAATTCAGTAATCTATCACAGCTTCTGACACCCACTTTGTCATGTATTGCAAGGCACTTCTGGAGCTATCCAATAAGCATGCTAGTGTCTGCTGTATTGCATTGTATGTGGCAGATAATCCTCATTGTGTGCATGCTGTTCACCTGTGTATGGGTAATTCACCAGCCATTATTTTGTTGATCATATGGATCAAAGCAACTGGTTCAGCAGACTGTCACAGAACAATGCTCAGATTCCAGACATTAATCTATCTGATTCTCTATCTATGGTTGGACAGCAGCTGGATGTTGAAAAAGGTGAATTCCTTATCACTAAGGTGCTGATTAGTTTATGTGAAACCTGCAAAACAATATGGATGCAGTCAATGGCACTTTGAACCACAGTAAAGCAGTTAGTGGCATCCTGTACCATACCTCATCCCTCCACCTGTTGCTGTTTGGTAAGGAAGAATCAAGTACAGCCAGCTTCCTTTGAGTAGACAACCTCAGTGACCTTCCTGCAGAACTGTGGGTGGCAAACTGCAAGGTCAGCCTGGAAAGTGCCAGACATAGTAAAGTTCTCTGCCAGAATCAACTTACAGCCATTTAAAATGCAATCTATTCCCTGTTCTGAGGTTGAAGTTGTGGCTGCTACAGGTGTCAGATTTTGGTGAGGATGGCTTTGTTGAAGCACATAATTTGCATGACTTGTTCCTCAAAAAAGTTGAGGTAGGGCAGTTGCTCCCGAATATCCTAAGCAGGTATAATTTCCTATTAATAATGCTTCTCTCTTCTTCCTCCTCCCTCTTCCACCACTTTGTCCTGTCTATATTTATTCCAAGAGAGATGGCTATTAAGGTATCTTCATCTTGTAACAACTTATTTGTGCAGCAACCTTGCAATTAGCAAGAATTCCTTTAGCACTTGCCATATGTAGACTTTTGCAAATTAAAATTCAATAGAAAGCTCTCATAGAATTATGGCAATAACCAGAAGAAATCAATTGCAAAAACCTATAGGTGATCTCATTAGATAAAAATGGTGGGGGGACTTCTCCAGCTATTTAATACAATTCACTTTTGTGATTAAGTGGAGGTGGTGCCTTGTTCCTTGAACTCCAAAATTGCAACACTGATGGTAGATCATCTGTATGTTGATTGACTTAGTGATCAACCTGCTCTATGTACCTGCTGTGGACTTAACTTGCTTGTCAAAGTGAAAGATTCATATCAAGATGGCATGGGGCTTTATTTGCTGCCAAACCAAGCACACAGAAGTATTAGAAGCTAATTTGGTCGACAAAGAGCATTCCTGATGCCAACAACAAGCCTATCAAACTGACTTTCATGGCACTATCACTCTGTATATAGTAGTTGTATATATTTCAGTCCATAATCACTTATTGTTTACAGTTGATGCCAACCACAACCATAGCCTATATATATAGGTACCCCCGCATTTCAAATGTTCACTTTATGCAATTTCACTTTTACAAAAGAGCTACATTAGTACCTGTTTTTGCAAATCTGAAGAGGATTTTCACTTTTACAGAAAATAGCGATACTTTTTCCCATATAAATCATGCACCTTCGCTTTACACCATTTTCAGCTTGTGAAAGGTTTCCTGGGAGCACTCTACTTTCGGATAGCGGGGACTACCTGTACACCTCATCCAGTCAAAAGATGTTCTTCTTTTGTTTCAGTTATTTGCGTTTCTTCTTTTTAATGGTTAAATTCTGAGGACAGAATTTTATAGAACTCTGAAGGACATGGGCTATAGTAATGAATCTTTGATGATGTCTATTAAAGGGGTTTACTGTTTGTTATCATCCTCATTAACTGAAAATCTGCCTCTGAATATACTGATAGAAAGAGAACTTGAGAATTCTTGACACAAAAATCTGAACAGGTAACTGGCAACTTCAACTCACTGCTTGAATCACTGGACTGTCATCTTGAACACCTGGTACCAATGTCTCAGGGCAGCAACGACACACAACTGACATCCACAGACACTGGAATACAAAATGTGCCAGCCTCCCCATGCCATCATAGTATATTCCCTATATACTTACATATTGCTGCTTGAGTGCAACAGTTTGGAACATATCGGCAACCATCATTGAAGTGCTGCTGCAAGGATACTTTGTACATATTGTGCACAGGGACAGGCGCCCATTTCGCAGATTGTGCACAGGGAGCATCTTAGAGCTGTTCACTTGCTTTCTTATCATCCATTTACTTAGCAGCAAGATGTCTGTCGCATTCCTGCTTGTAAGTTTGTACTTTGCCCCTTCTATACTCATAATACCGCTGCATTGCTTTGCTATTTAGTACTGTCACAAAGCCAGTAATCTTGTCCTCGTTGTTAGCAGTCAGCAGACAAGGGGATGCACATGTCACTGTCTGGCACATTGCTATGTCAATTTCATACCTACACTATAGCCAGCCACATAAGAAGCAAGCCAACTGCATGTGCTGCAAAGTAAACAATCATGTCTCAAAGTCATAGGGGAGTAGTCATCATTGACATTTGGTAGCATCCTTCAGTCAGGGCAACTTCTGATATCAGATTAGGGTTTTGGGCAGGGTTAGGAATCTAGTTAGGGTGCTCACAGTCAGGGAGTATATACCTCTTCAGTGCAAGAAGGCCATAGTTAGCCCTGTGGTCCAATGCAGCTAGTTTAGGTAAACACCTGAGGAGCTGTACCGATGTTGGTCAGGTGTCTGGTCATTCGTTGTTTGGAGCTGTTGTGGGGATGGCCACATTCAGTTTGGAGATTTGGTTAGCTGAACTTCAATGGGAGAGGGGGATTTATTAAGAGGCTGGTATGGTGGGACAGTGGCTGAAGAATTTAATGGTAATAAGTGGAGGTAGGATGCTGGAATGCAGAGGACATTACAACAGTGAAGATGGCAACTTAATATAGGGGAGCCAATGAAGCATGGCAGGTTATTTGGTCATGTGAGTGGGTATTTATTGATGGTGTGATGGCTTCCGGCAGGGGTGATGTACACATAAAAGCTGACATGTTCATGTGATATACCTGGGACTTTGGAGGCTGACAGGGTATATATATGGTTCCTTCTCTGACTAGGTGCCAATTGACATCACCCTGTTTCCTTGTGAGGAAGGATGTCCAGAGTGAGGTCCAGAATCCTGCAACCTACCATCAACTACCTTAGTCATTTCTTCCCAAACCTGCTGTGGAGATATGGATGTGGTGTTAACCAGCAGCTAATCTAGCTAAAATACCCAATAAGATGTCAATACCTAAGCAGGTACAGACAATAAACAATAGGTGCAGGAGTAGGCCATTCTGCCCTTCAAGCCTGCACCACCATTCATTATGATCATGGCTGATCATCCTCAATCAGTATCCTGTTCCTGCCTTATCTTCATAACTCTTGATTCCACTATTCTTGAGAGCTCTATCCAACTCTTCCTTAAACGAATCCAGAGACTGGACCTCCACTGCCTTCTGGGGCAGAGCATTCCACACAGCCACCACTCTCTGGGTGAAGAGGTTTTCCTCATCTCTGTCCTAAATGGCCTACCCCTTATTTTTAAGCTGTGTCCTCTTTCGGGACTCACCCATCAGCGGAATCATGTTTCCTGTCTCCAGAGTGTCAAATCCTTTTATAATCTTGTACATCTCAATCAGATCCCCTCTCAGTCTTCTAAACTCAAGGGTATACAAGCCCAGTCACTCCAATCTTTCGACATAAGATAGTCCCGCCATTCCAGGAATTGACCTTGTGAACCTACGCTGCACTCCCTCAATAGCCAGAATGTCTTTCCTCAAATTTGGAGACCAGAACTTTACACAATATTCCAGGTGCAGTCTCACCAGGGCCCTGTACAGCTGCAGAAGAACCTCTTTGCTCCTATACTCAATCCCTCTTGTTATGAAGGCCAGCATGCTATTAGCTTTCTTCACTACCTGCTGTACCTGCATGCTTGCCTTCATTGACTGGTGTACAAGAACACCCAGATCTCTTTGTATTGCCCCTTTACCTAACTTGACTCCATTTAGGTAGTAATCTGCCTTCCTGCTCTTGCCACCAAAGTGGATAACCATACATTTATCCACATTAAACTGCATCTGCCATGCATCTGTCCATTCACCTAACCTATCCAGGTCACCCTGTAATCTCCTAACATCTTCCTCACATTTCACCCTGCCACCCAGCTTTGTATCATCAGCAAATTTGCCAATGTTACTATTAATACCATCTCCTATATCATTAATATATATTGTAAAAACCTGCGGTCCCAGCACTGATCCCGGCGGTACCCCACTTGTCACCACCTGCCATTCCGAAAGGGAGTCGTTTATCACTACTCTTTGTTTCCTGTCAGTACTTTGCTCCCAATACCATGCGTCCTAATTTTGCTCACTAACCTCCAATGTGGGACTTTATCAAAGGCTTTCTGAAAGTCCAGGTACACTACATCCACTGGATCTCCCTTGTCCATCTTCAGAGTTACATCCTCAAAAAATTCCAGAAGATTAGTCAAGCATGATTTCCCCTTCATAAGTCAATGCTGACTCTGACCTATCCTGTTACTGCTATCCAGATGTGTCTTAATTTCATCCTTTATAATTGACTCCAGCATCTTTCCCACCACTGAGGTCAGACTAACTGGTCCATAATTTCCTGCTTTCTGTCTCGCTCCTTTCTTAAAAAGTGGTACAACATTAGCCACCCTCCAATCCACAGGAACTGATCCTGAATCTATTGAACTCTGGAAAATAATCACCAACGCATCCACGATTTCTAGAGCCACCTCCTTCAGTACCCTGGGATGTAGACCATCAGGCCCTGGGGACTTATAGTCTTCAGACCTAACAGTCTCTCCAACACTAATTCCTGGCAAATATAAATTCCCTTCAGTTCAGGTCCTTCAGACACTGTTACCTCAGGGAGATTGCTTGTGTCTTCCCCAGTGAACACAGATCTGAAGTACCAATTCAACTCTTTTGCCATTTCTTTGTTCCCCATAATATATTCCCCTGTTTCTGTCTTCAAGGGCCCAATTTTAGTCTTAACCATTTTTTCCCTTTCACATACCTAAAAAAGCTTTTACTATCCTCCTTTATATTTTAGGCCAGTTTATCTTCGTACCTCATTTTTTCTCTGCATATTTCCTTCTTAGTAATCCACTGTTGTTCTTTAAAAGCTTCCCAGTCCTCTGTTTTCCCACTCATCTTTGCTATGTTATACTTTTTCTCTTTTGACTTTATATGTTTCTTAACTTCCCTCGTCAGCCACGGCCACCCCTGCCTCCTCATAGGATCTTTCTTCCTTTTTGGAATGAACTGATCTTGCATCTTCTGCATTATACCCAGAAATATCTGCCATTGTTCCTCCACTGTCATCCCTGCTAAGGTATTGCACGATTGAACTTTGTCCAGCTCCTCCCTTATAGCTCCATAATTCCTTTTATTCAACTGAAATATTGTCACTACCAATTGTACCCTCTCCCTTTCAAATTGCAGATTGAAGCTCATTGTATTATGGTCACTACCTCCTAATGGCTCCTTCACTTCAAGCTCCCTGGTCAATTCTGGTTCGCTGCACAATACCAGATCCAGAATTGCCTTCTCCCTGGTAGGCTCAAGCACCAGCTGTTCTAAGAATCCATCTCGGAGGCACTCCACAAAGTCTCTTTCTTGAGGTCCAATACCATCCTGATTCTCCCAGTCTACCTGCATGTTGAAATCCCCCATAACAACTGTAGTAACATCTTTGCAACAGGCTAATTTCAGCTCCTTATTCAACTTACACCCTACATCCATACTACTGTTTGGGGGCCTGTAGATAACTCCCAAGAGGGTATTTCTATTCTTAGAATTTCTCAGCTCTATCCATACTGTCTCTACATCCCCTGATTCTCGGTCCCCCTGCGCAAGGGACTGAATATCATCCTTTACCAACAAGGCCACCCCACCCCCTCTGCCCGTCAGTCTGTCCTTATGATAGCACGTATAGCCTTGAATATTCATTTCCCAGGCCCTGTCCACTTGAAGCCACATCTCAGTTATCCCCACAATATCGTAGCTACCAATTTCCAAAAGAGCCTCAAGCTCATCCATCTTATTTCTAATACTTCGTGCATTCATATATAGTATTTTTAATTTGTTACTGCCCTCACCCTTCCTATCAACCCCTATTTCACTCAACCTTATGGCATGATCCCTTTTTGAGTTTTCTGCTTCATTGATACCGTTGTCTTTCTTTACTTCCCTTGTTCTAACTTTCCTTTCAATTTCCTTCTTAAACTTCCAGTTTGTTTCCCCCCCCCCCCGGCTATTTAGTTTAAACGTAGCTGTGTTGCAGTAGCAAACCTGCCTGCCAGAATGCTGATCCCCAACCTATTAAGGTGCAAACCATCTCTTTTGTATAATTTATGCTTACCACAAAACATACCCCAGTGATCCAAGAATTTAAATCCTTGCTTCCTGCACCAGTTCCCCAGCCACACATTCAAGTCCATTATCTCCCTGTTCCTGGCCTCTCCAGCCCGAGGAACTGGAAGCAAACCAGAGATAACCACTCTGGACGTCCTGCTTTTCAGCCTTCTTCCTAGTTCTCCGAAGTCCCGCTGTAGTATGTTCCTCCTCTTCTTCCTGACATCATTTGTGCCAACATGTACCACCATCTCTGGCTCTTCACCTTCGCTCTTGAGGATTTCCTGCACTCTGTCTGTGATGTCCTTAATCCTGGCACCAGAAAGGCAACACACCATCCTTAAATCCTGCCTGTTGCCACAGAAACCCTGTTCAGTTCCTCTCACTATGGAGTCCCCTATTACCACGGAGGCAGCCTTGCCTGTGCTTCCTCTAAGGGATATGTCACTACATCTTTAGAGTAGACAGGCAGGAGGCTGGAAGAATATAGCAAACCAGGCAGCATCAGGAGGTGGAGAAGTCGATGTTTTGGGTGTAACCCTTCATTAGGACGTCTTTGAGTCCTGAAAAAGGGCCATACCCAAAATGTTGACTTCTCCACCTCCTGATGCTATCTGACTTGCTGTGTTCTTCCAGCCTCCTGTCTGTCTACTTTAGATTCCTGCATTTTTTTTGTCTCTAACCAAGTTTGTTCCACTGCGAAGTCTCTTCAAAGGGTGCCCACTTTGAAGAATTTTTCTGCTTCCCTCAGATATGCACTCAGTGAGTCCCTTTCTCAGTGCCACAACGCCGTGATCTCCTCAGCCCTCCAGCTCTTTGACCACACAATGAAACAAAATATTTTTGTGTCCTGAAGAAGGGTTACACCTGAAACATCGACTTTTCCACCTCCTGATGCTGCCTGGTTTGCTGTGTTCTCCCAGCCTCTTACCTCTCTACTTTGGATTCCAGCATCTGCAGTTTTTTTGTCACTACTTCTTTTGAGGCACTGGAGGAGATATGTGACAGTCACACCCACCTGCCTACTGAGACAATGGACATGTCTCTGTTTTATTTTTAAATTGACTCATTGGGTGTGGGCGTCACTAGCTGAGACGGCATTAATTACCCTCCCTAGTTCCCCTTGAGAAGGTAGTGGTGAACTACCTTCTTGAACCACTGCAGTCCATATGCCGCCACACTATTTGTGAGGAAGTGCCAGGATTTTGGCCCAGTCACACTGAAAGAACAATGTTCTATTTCCAAGTCAGAATTGAGAGTGATTTGGAAGGGAACTTCCTGATGGTGGTGTTCCCATGTACCTGCTGCCCTGGTTCTTCTGGATGGAAGCAGTTGTGTGTTTAGTGTATGCTGTCTAAGGAGCCTTGGTGAATTTTTGTAGTACATAGCATCATTGTCATAGTGTCATACAGCATGGAAACAGACCTTTCAGTCCAACCAATCCACGCCGATCATAATCCCAACCTAAGTTAGCCTTTTCCTTGCCCATAGCCCTCTAAACCTTTCCTATTCATGTACTTATCCAAATGTCTTTCAAACATTGTAATTGTACCCACAACCATCACTTCCTCAGGAAATTCATTCCACACATGAACCACCCTCTGTGTAAAAAAATTGCCCTTAATGTTTTTTTTTAAATCTCTCCTCTCACCTTTAAAAACATGTCCCCTGGTCTTGAAATCCCTCATCATAGGGAAAAAACAACTACCATTAACTCTATCTGTATACTTCATTATTTTATACTTCTATAAACTTCTATCTGGTTACCTCTCAAGCTCCTACAGACCAGTGAAAAAAGTCCCAGCCTATCCAGCCTTCCTTTTTCACTCAAACCTTCCATACCTGGCAACATCCTGGTCGATCTCTTCTGAACCTTTCCAACTTAATAACAACCTTCCTAAAACTGGGCGACCCGCACTGGGCACAGTATTCCAGAAGAACCCAAATCCCGTCCCTGCCTTACCAGACCTCGTCACACAAGTCTAATATCAGACATGCCCCACCTTAACTCACCACCAAATGCCCAAGATCCAGTATCACTCTTCCACCCACACATCCTCCCCTACTCACCCACCTGTGACTCTACACCTCTCACCCGCCTGTCACCCGACCTTTGTCTTCCAACTAGCTGCTTATCCCTCAACCATCCACCACCCTAACATATCACCACCCAACTGCCAACCTATCCCCTCTGACTCACCTATCACTCTGACCCTTATCCACCTGACCCCTATTTATCGTCATACTTAACCTCTCTCCATAATATTTCACTGAGGGTTTAGACATTTAAGCACTTCACTTACAATGGGAGTTCCATTGTAAGGAATATGGCTTCTGACCTGTTAGGTGAGACATTAATGTTTCAGCATCTCTGCAAGAGTGATCATGATCATCTCCAGTGAACGCCAGGATCCTCTTCTCATAAGGGTTGAGGAAATTGATCTTGGATGCCTCACCACCTATCTTAGCACTTTTGGCCTTATTATTTTCTCCTGGAATGAGAGAAAGGGAGCAATTAAATAAGCTTAAAGTGCTTGGCACATGTATTAGTGCTGGTTCCAGTTGGTGGCAAAGGTGGTGAGGTGACCTGAATGAATGAGTAGGCAACTCAGAGCAAGGTCCATTGGGTGGGGTAGGTTGCTTAGGTGAAAGTGAGTGAGCTAAGATGCTGCATGCCAAAATGAAAAGGTTGCATCGTGAACATGGTAGGAACTGGTTGCAGTAGCAGAGAAAAAGTGAGTGTGAAATAGCAGAGGGAAGATGGTAGCACTTAGCCTGGCAGAACCAAGAAGCTCATTGACTCTTTGCCCTGCGTTGCTGGGTGTTCTGCTGGACAATTGAAACTAAATTGATCTGCTTAGCTGGTCCGTGCTGGCAGAGTCTGGTGTCATGGCATCCTCTAATGGTCTTGGCAGAGAGGGTCAGCTTTCTTCTGCATCACTCCAACCATTAGGGTATTAAGGTCCCTGTTTAGCAAATCACATCACCAATTTTCTTTTATCTGCTATGCCCCAGAGAATATGTGCAGCAATGCACATGAGCTTCCGTATTTCAGCTCTTTCTTGGGTACACAGTAGCATTTTAAAAAGGCCAGTTCTTCTAAGATATCCATCCAGAAGAGTTTATCTCCTGGCTATGGTGAGTGAAAAACTTCAGCGAGCTCAGAATGGGAGGGGCACCATAGGTAGTTGATGAGACAAGTTTGAGTTGATAGCATAAGAAAGTTCACTAGGCTTAGCAGAAACTCAGCAAAAATGGCACTTTGCCCAAATAGGTTAAAGATTCAGTTCCATGTTTTATAAATTTTTGATGACAAATAAATATTTTCTACAGATAACATTGTGAAGGGTCTCATTAGAATATTTCATGGTGCACAAGATTGAAGTTGATAAATGATTTTGGAAGTTCTTATATATGTAATAGCAAATCACAGGAGCTGGAATAAAGCTATTTTCATTGTAATAATTTTTGAAGTCATTGATACATAGGCCCATGAAGTCTTGTTTTGATAAAGGTTTTTTTTAATTTGGAGTACTTTCTTGTATGCTTTAAATTATCTGATAAATCTATTTCATTTATAAAGGTCAATTAATAATTTGTATGGAATTTTGTCAAGGAATTATGTTGTGCTGCAGGGACAAGATGGTATAAAGTATAAAATTCTCAAGTAAGTTGCTATTTATTGGAATGCTATTAAAAAAAAATAAAAATTTTGAAGAGGTATAGGTAACTTGGTCTGATATTAGAAGCATAAATAGTCAAAGGTTGAAAACATTAAATGGCATGTTATTAGTCCTTTAAAACAGCAATTACCATCAAGTAAATGTACTATAGTATGCAAAGGAAGAAATAATTTAAATTAGTTGCTGCCAATGTATGAAGTTGATACTGTTTATTTAGATTTTCAGAAGACATTGAATAAAGTTTTGAATATGAGACTTTAAAGATCAACTGTCTTTTGATTAATATCAGATGGGTGGAATAGGTTGAAAACTAACTTTTGAAGAGAAAGTAAAAGATGATAATAAATGGATTTAGCTCTGTGAGTAGATGAGATTGGAGAGATTATTTATGGGCCTCATTATATCGAAGCAATGGAAGAGAATATTTGTTTTAACAATGCATAATTTGCTGATGACATCAAACAATGCCCAAGTTGCTTCTGATAATGGCAGTGATCACTTGATATCTCAAACTTTGCCTATAAATTGTTTTCTAATTTTAGAAATGCTATGATTATACAGGATATCGCCAGTAAATTACTATTCCCATTTGTGGGGAAAGCTTCCCTGGCCCATCTCTCAAGTATAATCATAACAAAAATAAATCAAACTCTAAATTTAATCCCAAATAGAAATAATGTATTTATTTTGTATGTTTTAATTAAAATTAATTAAATGTTATTATTAAAATTAATAGTTATCATATTTTTGAGGCTAAGTGGCAAGTTACAAGTCAATGTCAGGGTTAGTGATTTGACATTTATTCGTCATATAAAAATCTGAAAACCTGGGGAAACAGACCTTTAAACTATACTTATGGTTTCAGATGCACTGGCTAAAAAAAACTGTGGCTCAAACCTACTGATTAGAAGATGGTCCTTGTAACAGTGTATTCTGAAAGATGCACCATAGGACCTTTTGGATATCCTATGCAACTTCTCTGCAGCAACTAGCCAGGGGGATTCGTTTCAAACTGGTAGTTACCTGGAATCTGGAACCCACCAAAAAGGTCTTCAACTTTGTGTTAGAGTCAGAGTCTTCAAAAGTTAGAGGATTAAAACTTGTACTAATTCTTGAATAACTATAAAACTGATTCGACGTTTCAGGCATTAGCCCTTCTTCAGGCTAATGCCTGAAACGTCGATTCTCCTGTTCCCTAGATGCTGCCTGACCTGCTGCGCTTTTCCAGCAACACATTTCCATCTCTGATCTCCAGCATCTGCAGACCTCACTTTCTCCATAAAACTGATTCACCTGAGAAACCACTGATTCACCCACCCAACCCCAAATCACTATCAATTCAACCCCAACAACCCTTGTGTTGACTTGATGTAGTGTCTTCCTTCTCTAAGATCCATTCAACAAACCTGACCCAACCCAAACAACGTCCCTGCCTGACCAGACCTCGTCACACAAGTCTAACATCAGACATGCCCCACTTTATCAGACATGCCCCACCTTAACTCGCCACCAAATGCCCCAGATCCAGTATCACTCTTCCATCTACACATCCTCCCCTACTCACCCACCTGTGACTCTACACCTCTCACCCTACCTCTGTTTTCCAACTAGCTGCTTATCCCTCAACCATCCACCACCCTAACATATCACCACCCAACTGCCAACCTATCCCCTCTGACTCACCTACCACTCTAACCCTTATCCACCTGACCCCTATTTATCTTCATACTTAACCTCACTCCATAATATTTCACTGAGGGTTTAGACATTTAAGCACTTCACTAATGGAAAAATGTAGCTAATGCTGGAAAAGGGGTATAACTTGGCATCCTCCAATGATCCTACACTATGAGCATTCAGCTGGGCAGCAGGTACACAACACACCTCCAGGATGGGAATTCAATATCTTTGTTAAGATAATATCATTTACATTGAATGAGTAAATGATAAATGCACATGAATTGTTGGGAATGGTTTTAGATCTGATTTTTACCTATTACTGAGGTATTAAGGATATTTTCATAAAAGTAATTCAATGAAAAATTACCAGTGTCCATTTCAGGGTGTTTCATAGAACATTTTCTTTGTTAGCTCTCGTGAATGATCTCACCCAATTCTCTGCAACTTGCTTGTCATTTCAGCATATCACTGTGTTCTCGAGCCAACATTTCTGTTGCAGTGTTCCAGTGACCTTAAAGAACAGCATCTCATTTTCCACTTAGGAATCCTGCAGCCTCTGGGACTCAACACCTAGTTCAATAACTTCAGAACCTGATTCCATCTTTCCATGTTTTTTTACTGACACCACACGTGGTCATATGACATGGGTTCCTTTTCACACAGTCACCCATTCCTGTACATGCCTAGTTCCATTATCATATTATATAGGTAACATTCAGCACAGCTAACTCATTTTCTCATTCTTGGCTCTTATTATCACTTATTAAACTTTTCTTCTGCCCTAGCCTGCTTTCCATAATCTCCTTGTTTATTTACCCCATTCATATCTCACTTGCTCTCTGGACTCTGTCTCTTCCTTTCTTCTCACCCCAACTTCACTTTCAGCATAAATACCACTTTTTCCTACCTACGAAGAGTCACTAGACTCAAAATAATAACTGCTTTCTTCCCAATGCCAGAAGCTGCCAGACCCCCTGAGTTTCTCCACCAATTTTTGTTTTTGTCTCTGCAAATCACCTCATTATTTATGCACCACACTTCCACGGGACCCCACTTGACCTATTATACACTCAACAATGGTTAAAAGTATTCACCCACACTTGGATCACCTGGGATTCCCAGTGCAATATTTAAAGCTCAGATATCCAGCAGGTCAAGCGCTGCTGCCCTTCTCAATGCACAGTGCAATGAGAGGGAAGCCATAAAGAAAAGCTTCGAAGGATATAAATATGGCACATATGACAGTTCATTATAAATACAAGTTTACATTTGTACATATTTTGGTAATTAACATCATCACATGCATGATCTACTGTCATTTAACTGAAGCTTTAAGAATCAAGTGCACAGGCCACCATTCCTTTAGTACCATATCAAATCATAGGCCTGTTTACAGGAGCTCTACACTCACATAGATTTGCTAAATGTGATACTAATTATCACAAATGACGTGTGTTGATGGAATGGAAAGTTTTTCTGTTGATGAAGTTAGCTGCTTTATGATATGACCCTCTCAGCATAACATGTGTAAAGTCTATAGCACCCTGCACCTGGATTAAGACAACTATGTTAGCAAAGCCTACTGCTCATGCTATAACACTGACCTTGCCATGGAGTAATGAAACGAAGCAGTGTGATCTAGCACAAACTGCATTGGTAAGAGCCTTGACACGTTTACAAGTTGAGGATTAAGAGATCCCTAGTGAATCCTTGAATGCAGCCCATTGGATAAGAGTTTACTGCAATTGCCACCATGATGGCCACTGGGATAGGATGGCCACCTAACCTCCTCAGGTCTAGGTCAAACACCACCAATTAACATAATTCTGTGACAGTGTCCCAGAACATCCGAAATCTGCGTAACACTGCACGTCATTCACCTGTAGGAAATTACATTGAATCTGATGTCCTGAGGGGACTTTTACCTGCGATTTCTTGATGTGGAGGCTGTTTTGAAGCTGCTGGAGGTTGATACTACTCCAAGGCTTCCTAGTGCATCTGTTCCGAATCAATTTCCTTGTGTCTTAATTGCATTGGCCGCAGTGAAGATAACTTGATGTGGATGAAATGAACTTGTATGGGGAATTTCAGAAGCTGAACAGGCTTTAGTAATGTGAGCAGTCAATATTCACATCACTCACAAATGACAGTTTAGCAGAGACCTCCATATTGTGAGACATAAGGCCTTTACATCGATCTTCCATGTAAAGGTAAAAGCATATATAATTCTGATAGATATAACAGAAGCCATGTTGTCACCCAAATACTGTAGGAAATTATAAGCATGGAGGATTACTGATACCCTTTCCCCTAAACCTCCACCCATCCCCACATCACCAAAGAACAGCGTCATTGTTTGTAAGAGCAGGTTGGCGAAAACAGACAGTTCAAGGTGAGAGGAAATCAGCTCCATGTCAGTATGCAGCCTATGAGACCTTAGATTGTGGGGTTTTTTTCTGAATAGTGGCCCGTATGTGACACTTTTAGTTTATTTGTGATTCCTTCTGCCTTACAGAGATAACTATGATCTATTAGTATTGATTAATGGCATAGTCAAGGTTGCTTGTGACCAGGATTTGTATCCCACATTGTTGGACCCTGCATATATTTCACAAGCTAGGTGCAATGATTACAGCAGTCTTCATTCTGTACTGCATAAATATCTGATTGTGAAATTGACCCTTGACAGGCCTTATATCACTCAAAAATGGAAGTCACCTGCTGAAACAAATAAACCTGCTTATTCTGCCCATTCTAGGTGTGACCTTTTCCATTTCACTTGCACATTTGCAAATCGCAAGAGGATGGAAGACAGCACAGGAAGCACTTGGCAGAGTGTGTAGCCTGGTTCTCAAGGGCACTCTGAACCTTCATGTTCCTTTCTACCTTGCACTTCTTCTCGACCCTATCAATATTGAGTTTTCACAACTTCTCACCCAACTCCTTTATTTGCATCTTAATTTTCCAATATTACTCCCTTAACACCAGCACTCCAAAGTAGCCCATTGTGATACACGCTCTCCCTGCTCAAGCTAGAGTGGTTGTGGCCATCATTGGGCCCTCTTCTAACCCCCTGCAATAATCCACGTCCTCCAATGCGTTAACACCTCCCACCCTTATGTGTTGAATTATCTCCCTTTACAAGTATTGCCCCCTCTGCATCCAGTATACTGCTTCCAACCCCAACAATTGGCTTTCGCAACTTCCATAAAACAACTGTTGCCTTTATAACCTTTAACTTTTATTGTGCAGACCTTGGGGTTTGACCATGTATCACGCAGCTGACCCACTTTAATGGATGAGTCTAAGTGATGACGTGACCAGACTGCAGCCAGATCTCTGTGCAATTCTCTGACTGACTTACTCGCCTACAGGATTGAACGTGGGCTGCCCCTCCCCCGCCGCCTCCAAAGAACTCCAGTGATACAGTTCCCTGACCTTGACTGCCCTGAATGTTTCATTGACCGTGTTCAACCTCTGGATTGAGACTGGATGCTGCCTTTGACTGACCATGGTGGGACTCCCTGACTGACGTCAATCCACCTAGACTTCACTGAGAATTGCACTTCTTAGACTTTGAGATGGGGCCATTTGGCTAACGTAAGCGCCATGTGTTTAAACATAAGTTCCTGGCAAATGCTGGAGATATGACATTGAACATTACAGTGTGACATTGAATAGTAATACAACATGTCCACCCCTTGATGGATTACTATTAAAACAATATGGCAAACTGCCTGACTTTGTGTCTGCACAAACCAGTGATACAGTGCATAACTAGTGTGAGCCTTTAAGTTCTGAATGAGGCAACAATGCACAAAATCACAAGGTGAGGCAAGGCAAGGCAGTGATTCTCTTGAGTGTTGAAATAAGCGCAAAATGAATGAACACTAAGAGAGCAAGTGAGGAGCCCTGAGGTGCATTCTAGTCCAATCCATGTGTTGGGTGTTTGTTACAATGCAGAAGTGTCCTGAGAGCAATACTACATTAAACGGAGAAATTGCTGGAAATGCTCAGCAGGTCTGGCAACCTCTGTGGACAGAAATCAGACTTAAACTTTCAGGTCAAATGACCCTTCCTCACAGATAGATTTTTGATCTGTCTAGCAGGGATAATTCAAGTAATTACAAACCTGTGAGCCTGATGTTAGTTGTAAGGAAGCTACTGGAGAAGATACTAAGGGATAGGATATATACCCATTTGGAAGAAAATGGGCTTCTCAGTGATAGGCAGCATGGTTTTGTGCAGGGAAGGTCATGTCTTATAAACCTAATAGAATTCTTTGAAGAGGTGACAAAATTGATTGATGAGGGAAGGGACCTAGATATCATGTACATGGACTTTAGTAAGGCGTTTGATAAGGTTCTCCATGGTAGGCTGATGAAGAACGTGAAGTCGCATGGGGTCCAGGATGTTCTAGCTAGATAGATAGAGAACTGGTTGGACAACAGGAGACAGAAAGTAGTAGTGGAAGGGAGCTTCTCAAAATGCAGACCTGTGACCAGTGTGTCCCACAGGGATCCGTGCTGGGACCACTGTTGTTTTTGATATACATAAATGATTCAGAGGAAGGTGTAAATTGCCTCATTAGCAAGTTCACAGATAACACTAAGATTGGTGGAGTAGCAGACAGTCAGAGAATGCAGCAGAATATAGATAGATTGGAGAATTGGGCAGAGAATTGGCAGATGGCATTCAATCCAGACAAATGTGAGGTGATGCAGTTTGGAAAAGGAAATTCCAGAGCGAACTATACAGTATATGGAAAAGTCCTGAGGAAAATTGAAGTACATAGAGATCTGAATGCTCAGGTCCATTGTTCCCTGAAAGTGGCAACGCAGAGTGGTCAAGAAGGCATACGGACAGGGTATTGAGTACAAGAGTGGGCAGGTCATGTTACAATTGTATAAGACTTTGCTTCGGCCACATTTTGAATACTGCGTACAGTTCTGATCACCACATTACCAAAGGATGTGAATGCTTTGAAGAGGGTGCAGAGCAGGTTCATCAGGATGTTACCTGGTATGGAGAGTGCTAGTTATGAGGACAGGTTGAGTGGATTAGGATTATGTTCATTGGAAAGAAGGTGGTTGAAAGGGGAGCCTGACTGAGGCCTACAAAATCATGAGAGTTGTAGACAGGGTGGATAGCAAGAAACTTTTTCCCAGAGTGGAGGACTCAATTACTAGGGGTCATGAGTTCAAAGTGAGAGGGGAAAAGTTTAAGGGAGATAAACATGGAAAGTTCTTTACGCAGAGGTTGGTGGGTGTCTGGAATGCGTTTCCAGCGGAGGTGGTAGGAGCGGGAACGATAGCATCATTTAAGATGTATCAACACAGAAACATGAACGGCCAGGGAGCAAAGGGACACAGATCCTTAAAAAATAGAGGATATGGATCGGCGCAGGCTTGGAGGACGGAAGGGCTTGTTTCTGTGCTGTAATGTTCTTTGTTCTTTGTTTATCCATTTAGAACTGAGGAACAAATAAACTTGTTAAAAATAACTTTAAAAAGGACACAAAAATAGTCATGATGGTAACTGATTGCTAAAAACTTAAGAAAATTTTACTTTAGGCAGTGGCTTGAATTCTCCTGGTTTCCTGGCCAACAACTATCTCTCAATCAACACTTCCAAAAACGAAGTCAAAGAGTGTGGTGCTGGAAAAGCACAGCCATTCAGGCAGCACCTGAGGAGCAGGAGAGTCGACGTTTCAAGCATAAGCTCTTCATCAGGAATTGTTCCAAAAACAAGACCAACCAATTATTTATCTCATTGCTATCTACTATGCCTTATATGTGAAAACTGCTGCGCTTTGCCTAAACATAAGTGACTACACTTCAAAGGCAATTACTTAGCTGTGAAGCACTTCAGAATGTATTAAAGATAGGAATTATGTTATATAAGCACAGCTATTGAAGAGACTGGCTGAGGTTGTTTTCTTTAGAGTAGAGAAGATTGAGGGTGGATTTGTTTGAGGTGTACAAAATTATGAGGGGCATGTACAGGAGAGATAGGAGGAAGCTTTTCCCTTTCGTAGAGGGGCTCAATAACCAGGGGAACAGTCTTAAGGAGCGGGACGTTAGTGGGAATTTGAGGAAAGGATTTTTTTATCCATGGAATTGTGGCTGTCTTTTATTGAGGAAAATTTATGCAGGAGCCTGACAGATTGATATTTGCTATTATTAACCAACTTTCATAGCTTTAGACTTTCCCAAAATGCTTTACTGTTAAAAGTTTGTGCGAAGATTTGTAGCTCGGGTGCTCGTTGTTGTGGTTCTGTTCGCCGAGCTGGAAGTTTTTGTTGCAAACGTTTCGTCCCCTGGCTAGACGACATCATCAGTGCTTGGGAGCCTCCTGCGAAGCGCTTCTTTGATGTTTCCTCCGGAAGCGGCAGGGACAGACCACTATAAACACTGGAGGAAACATCAAAGAAGCGCTTCGCAGGAGGCTCCCAAGCACTGATGATGTCGCCTAGCCAGGGGACGAAACGTTTGCAACAAAAACTTCCAGCTCGGCGAACAGAACCACAACAACGAGCACCCGAGCTACAAATCTTCGCACAAACTTTGAACACTAAGTAATTGCCTTTGAAGCTGAGACAAGCCAGGAAATGGGAATCCTGCGCTAACCGACTAAGCGCCACATACGAACAACTCCGGTTCCTACACGAATGCCGAAAGAATCGAATCCTTCCACAATGTGTCAGATACAGACCACCAGTCAACAACCCACAAGCCAGGGAAACAGCCAAGCAGAATGGATTCAGGATGATCCAGGTAATGATCACAGACGCGCACAACCGACTCCACAAGTACAAACAAGAAATTGTGCGCCAAAAGTCATTAATTTCAAAAACCACTAATCGTGAATGGATCCGGACCATAGAATAGGCTGTCACCATAGGACAGAACAGGACAACACACCGCAAAAAAACGGCACTAAAAGAAAAAATGGCCAAACTAACACACAACAAAGAGGACACTACAACACACACCTGGGTTAAAAACCTCTCCCACAGACAGCTCACAGACACGGAAAAAACAATACTGGCCAAGGGACTCAACTACAACCACAGGGACGCCAAGACAGCAGACTTCCTAGCAGCATGAGAATGCACACTCAGGAACAATGGACTGACAGAAGAGACACAACAAACAGTGAGACAAACTGTCGTACCTATGATAATAAGGAAAAGACAAACACATAACCTCAACACCAAGGAGAGGGAAGCACTGAAATCACTAAGAAACGATAAGAACATAATCATACTACCAGCAGATAAAGGCAGAATGACGGTCATCCTAGATAAATCTGATTACATCCAAAAAGCACAACAACTACTTGCAGATATCAACACCTACCAAATGAAGGAATTTGACCCCACACCACAACTCACCAATAGGATAAATAACACACTAAGGAATCTACAAAAAAACGGACAGATAACCAGAGCTGACCTACAAAGGATGAAACCGGAAAGCAAAAACACCCCCAGATTCTATGGATTACCTAAAGTACACAAACCAGACATCCCACTCAGACCCATAGTATCACTACCAGGGACACCATCATACAAACTGGCCAAAGAACTACAACAGAAACTGAAACACCTGGTCAGCGGATCCAAACACTCTATACAATCAACACAGGAATTCTTGGACATCATCAGAAATATACACATAGACAGAGAAGAAACCATGATATCATTCGACGTGACGGCACTATTCACTTCGATTGACAAAACCCTAGCCAGAGAATCAATAGCCAACCTACTGGACATACAGAACAGAAAACAGGACGCTGAACCTGTCAACAAAGACGGCATACTTAAACTACTGGACTTGTGCCTCACAACACACTTCACATTCAACAACCAGATTTACAAACAAATTGTTGGAACACCCATGGGATCACCAATCTCGGGACTCATAGCAGAGGCAGTTATGCAAAGGTTAGAACAAACAGTCCTACCACAAATTCAACCCAAACTCTGGGTCAGATATGTCGATGACACGTTTGTAATCATTAAAAACATGGAAATAGAAAAAACACACCGGATCATCAACGCCACACTCACAGGAATCCGATTCACGAGAGAAGAAGAAAAGGATAGCCAACTCCCATTCCTAGACGTGATGGTACAGAGAACACCGGATGGAGAATTCACTACAAGGGTATACAGGAAAGCCACACACACAGACCAAGTCTTAAACTATGAAAGTAACCACCCCAACACACACAAATGAAGCTGCATCAAGACACTATTCAAAAGGGCCACAACACATTGCAGTACACCAGAACTGCAAAAAGAAGAAGAGGAACACCTATACAAGGTATTCGCCAAAAACGGATACCCGCGCAACTTCATCAACAGATGCCTAAGAGAAAGACCACGGAACGAGGACATACCACAACCAAAAGGACTAGCCACACTACCATACATCAGGAGCATCTCAGAACTGACAGCCAGACAACTGCGACCCCTAGGACTCATAACGGCACACAAACCAACAGCCACGCTCAGACAACAACTCACCAGAACGAAGGACCCTATACCCAACATGAGCAAAACTAATGTAGTATACAAAATACCATGCAAGGACTGCACAAAACACTATATAGGACAAACAGGAAGACAGCTAACAATCTGCATACATGAACATCAACTAGCCACGAAACGACACGACCAGCTATCCTTAGTAGCCACACACGCAGACAACAAGCAACATGAATTCGACTGGGACAACACTACTATCATAGGGCAAGCCAGGCGGCGAACAGCCAAGGGAATTCCTAGAGGCATGGCATTCATCCACAAACTCCATCAACAAACACATCGACGTGGACCCAATATACCAACCACTACAGCGGACAGCTGAAACTGACAACCGGAAGCGGCAGGGACAGACCACTATAAACACCGGAGGAAACATCAAAGAAGCGCTTCGCAGGAGGCTCCCAAGCACTGATGATGTCGCCTAGCCAGGGGACGAAACGTTTGCAACAAAAACTTCCAGCTCGGCGAACAGAACCACAACAGCTTTACTGTTAATTATTATTTATGTGCATAATCACTGTGATAATGTAAAAAATTTGAACATTAATTTGCAAAGCAAGTTACCACAAAAAACAGCCTGACAATGACCAAATAATCTGTTTTTGTGATGTTGCTGGAGGGATAAATGTTGGCTACAACACTGTAGAACATGCCCCCATTCTCCTATGTAAGTAACCCAACAGGGCGGATGGAGCTTCGTTTTAATATCTTATCAAAGGGTAAGTTGGCGGGGCAGCCGAAGTGCTCGGGCGAATGGAGCAGTGGGTCACCATTAAATGTGGGGCTGACGAGAGTTTAGCATCCAGGTGAGATCAAGAGAAGAAATCCAGTGATGTTACCCATCTCAAAAGAGAGAAATGATTTTCAACTGTCAACAGAGCAGATAGAGCCTTATTTTAACATCCCGTCCAAAATACATCCATTCCCCCATGACAGTACTCCCCCATGTAAAGACCATATCTTTTAATTTTCTCCAGTTTTGATTGTGGATTGAAATGGGAAAAGGACTGTTTTAAAAACCAAGGATGATGGAAAGGATTGATTTTAAAAGCAAGTTACCTGACGCTCATTGTAGGTACTATTTTCACAGCCATTTTTTCAAGCAGTGGGGAATGTCTAGTTACAAATGAGCTGGTGCCAAGCCATGTGTACAAGTGGATCTTTAGCTGGTAACAAGTAGCTGTGATATGATTAACTGATTACTTGTTATTTGATGACGGAGCCTTTCTGTCTGCCAACAACAAAATAATTGGCTCTAAGGTAGCTGAAAAGTTTGAAGGTATGGAAGTTTAAGAGTGAGGCCATCAATCTTTGACGGGATAGGAACTGTTCCTTTTCTTTGCAGGAAAAAAACCTCAAGCCTGAAGAAAGTCAGGTTTTATTTCCTTTCATCGGTTGTTGGAAGCTGAGATTTTGTAAATCTGAACCAGTTGCCCTGTGCCTCCTGCAAATAAGTGAAAAGAGCTGGAAAAGAAAAATGAAGGAACAGTTTCCTGGCAAACCAAAAAGATCATCTCAGAGAACCCTGAAGACAGGGACCAATGAACTGCTTTTCCAGACTTTTCCTCCACCCATAACACCCATGTTTTTGTTTGTCTGTATCTGTCTATATGCATGTGTAGGAGGAGTTTATGAGAGGGTTAAGGTTTTAACTAGTAGAGTTATATGTCGATGGATCGTAATTGTTTCCCTGCAATTAGAATCTATTTATTTAAAATAAATATGAATTCTTGTTAGGTACAGAAACTTGGTTGATATGTCTGAAAACCTGAGTCTAAAAGACAGATAGAATGGGGAACTCTCTGAATTTTTAAAAATCTAATTTTTCATGCAACTCCAGGAATAGCAGGGCTTGATTTCCAGAATACTACCCTGGTGAGGCGTAACACTGCATATTGTATAAGATGGCCCTAATTTCTGGAGTGGGACTTGAACACATACCCTTCTACACCTAGCTAATAGCTAATGCAGCCTTTTCTCCTTTTCCTTGTGCCTGTTGTCACAGTTGCTCCTCGTTACACAACTCAAGAGTAGGTTTTCTGGCCTCAGTGCTTTCCCATACAGGTGAAATTCTCCCTCTTTCATTTAAAATTTTTATTTTTTTGATTTTTTTTTTAATTTACAGATAAATGTATTTCAGTTTTCTTAACTGTAGAATATGATCTCCCTGCTTGTACCATAAAGTTACAAATTATATAGTTCCTAAGAAGGGACAATAGGCTTTTGCAAATAGAGAGAGAAAATTGATGTAGTGCCTCCTCAATTCACTTGCATGACAGTTTTGGAGTATAGCCCTTAGAGACAAGCAACTAGGTAGGGGAGAAAAATGCCTATAATTTGCTGGCATACACATGTATAAATGTTTGGGAATGTTACCACCATCATATGTTGCGATACAATTCAAGATTTGTAATCCCTACATGGTGGTGAGTTCCAGGGACTCTGTAGGCTTTGGAGAGAAGCATGGATCTGAGGCTAGGCAGTTCTCCACAGCAGCTAGAACTTTGATTTGCAAATCACTTAAGGTATAAAGCCATGTGACTCTCAACAGTTGTCTTTAGAACGACTTTGGCAGAAATCTTGAGAGAAAGCCTGTAGTCTCAAAACATTTTGGCCATTTGCATATCCAGTTGTTTGGCTGATGCTGCTGAAATATCTTATTTTCGGCTTAGCCAAACATTGCATAGTCAGAGTAGCTGGAGGTGATGCCAAACGGCCTTTCATATAGTAGTAAAGATTCTTTGCAAATTTCAATACATATGTTAATTTAACATTTGCTTTGATGTACATGTATTCTATTTTTCAGACCCACCCGTGACAGTGAAGATGATGATGAGGAAGAGCGAAGCAAAACACGAGGCTGCACTTTGCAGTACCAACATGCATTGGTGCGAGTGTTCACTCAATTCCACACAACGTCCTCAGAGGGCACTGATCAGGTGATCACCATGTTAGGACCTGACTGGTCAGTGGATGTCACTGATCTAGTCAGTGACTTCATGAGAGTAGCAGATACAAGAATTGCACAGATCATGGAGGGAAATGTGCTGAGTGGACGTGAACCTGGAACAACTATGTTCAAGGTGAGTTTTTTTAACCTCAGAATTGCGTACCTGCATATTTTCTTTGATACTTTTAAGATAATAGTGCAGCATCCAGAGGAGGCTGAATTTACTTATTTGACATATATAAAACTGCAAACTTAAACTTGTAAAATATATCTAATATTGTAGAATGCAAGATGTGAGAATATCATAGTATAGGGATCGCCCAAACTATGTTGTTCTAATATATTTGACTATCATAGCTTCCAAAATTCTCAAGTATTTTCTATTGGTGAGAAATTTATTGAAGTTGGTAGGTAGTTTTAAATTATGGCCCCTCTTGAAAAATCATCAGGAAATCAAAAGGAAATGACTGGCTTTCTATGCCTCAATATTTTTAAAGTACAACACACCATACGCACAGTATGATAGCTGAATTGTTCTGACATGTTTCAAAATACAATAAAGAACTGGAATTAGAAGATACGCATGCAGATAAATAGAAAAACAGAAGATTTTTAAAGTTCTGAAGAAGGGTAATTAGACTCGAAACATTAACTCTTTTCTCTTCTCAGACACTGCCAGACCTGCTGAGTTCGTCCAGCAATTTCAATTTTTGTTTGAAGTTTTTTTTAATGACAAAGTCAATCCAGCCTTTAAACAGAAACTTGGTATAGTTTATCATCCTCTTTTATTTATTCTCTTCATGTGGACATTACTAACAAGTCTGATACTTCTTGCTTCTCCCCCATTGTTCTTGAAACTAAGTGACTTAAGTATGTAAATTAGCTTGCTGAGCTGGGAGATTTGTTTTCAGATGTTTTGTCACCAGTGAGAGTCGGTGAAATGCTGGTGGTACGTCATGCCTCTCTATATGTAGGTTTTAGTTTCTTAATGTGGGCAAGGTGGGTGATGGCATTTCCAGTTCTTTTTTTCAAGGGAAGGTAGATGGGATCTAAGTTGATGTGTTTATTGATGGAGTTCTGTTTACAATGCCATGCCTTTAAGAGTTCTTGTGCATGTCTTTGATTCGCCTGTCCTAGGAGGTATGTGTTGTCCCAGTCAAAGTGGTGTCTTTTTTTGTTTGTATGTATGGATACTTGTGATAGTGGGTCGTGTCTTTTGGAGGCTAGTTGGTGTTCATGTATCCTGGTGGCAAGTTTCCTGCTTGTGTGTCCAACATTTTTACAGTTCTTGCATGATATTTTGTAAATGACGTAAGTTTTGCTGGTAGTATCCAATGGATCTTTTAGGTTCATTAATCACTGTCTAAGTGTGTTGGTAGATTTCTGGGCTACCATGATGCCAAGGGGTCTGAGTAGTCTGGAAGTCATTTCTGATATGTCTTTGATGTAAGGTAATGTGGCTATAGTTTTTGGTTGCGTTGTGTCTGCTTGTTTGGGTTTGTTTCAGAGGAATCGGCAGATTGTGTTTATTGGGTACCCGTTTTCTTGAAAACATTGTACAGATATTTTTCTTCTGCTGTTTGTACTTCTTGATCACGGAATGAAGAACAAAATAGAAAATTATTTTAGTTACTTAAGATCAATAATGAAAACAAGTACAACATATTGCACAGTACTTATGTTTTCAGGACAGGAGTTTGCTTGAGAGCTGATATTTGTTGAACGGGCCTACAGTTGTTCAGGTTATTCTTCTTCCTCTGCTTGAACAAAGGTGTTGTATTGGCTACTGTTTGAACCCACAGGCATATTTGAAGATTGAAACAATGGGCTAAATCTTCCCAGCTGCTGAATGATGTGGACAATACCAAGTCAACTGAGAAAATATGTAAAATGCGGAAAAATAAGATTCTCGAAATCAAGGAGTCTTAGAGATGTACAGCACGGAAACAGACTCTTCAGTCCAACTCGTCCATACCGACCAGGTATCCCAACCCAATCTAGTCCCACCTGGCAGCAGCCGGCCCATATCCCTCCAAACCCTTCCTATTCACATACCCATCCAGTTGCCTTTTAAATTTTGCAATTGTACCAGCCTCCCCCACTTCCTCTGGTAGCTCATTCCATACACGCACCACCCTCTGAGTGAAAAAGTTGCCCCTTAGGTCTCTTTTATATCTTCCCCCTCTCACCCTAAACCTATGCCTTCTAGTTCTGGACTCCCCGATCCCAGGGAAAAGACTTTGTCTATTTATCCTATCTGTGCCCCTCATGATTTTATAAACCTCTATAAGGTCACCCCTCAGCCTCTGACGCTCCACGGAAAACAGCCCTAGCCTATTCAACCTCTCCCTCTAGCTCAAATCCTCCAACCCTGGCAACATCCTTGTAAATCTTTTCTGAACCCTTTCAAGTTTCACAACATCTTTCCGATAGGAAGGAGACCAGAATTGTACGCAATATTCCAACAGTGGCCTAACCAATGTCTTGTACAGCCGCAACATGACCTCCCAACTCCTGTACTCAATAATCTGACCAATAAAGGAAAGCATACCAAACACTTTCTTCATTATCCTATCTACCTGCGACTCCACTTTCAAGGAGTTATGCACCTGCACTCCAAGGTCTCTTTGTTCAGCAACAGTCCCTAGGACCTTACCATAAGTCCTGCTAAGATTTGCTTTCCCAAAATGCAGCACCTCACATTTATCTAAATTTAACTCCATCTGCCACTTCTCATTAGCCCATCTGATCAAGATCCAGTTGTACTCTGACGTAACCCTCTTCGCTGTCCACTACAACTCCAATTTTGGTGTCATCAGCAAACTTACTAACTATACCTCTTATGCTCACATCTAAATCATTTCTATAAATGACAAAAAATAGTGGACCCAGCATCGATCCTTGTGGCACTCCACTGATCACAGGCCTCCAATTTGAAAAACAACCCTCTACAACCACGTTCTGTCTTCTACCTTTGAGACAGTTCTATATCCAAATGGCGAGTTCTCCCAGTCTCCCATGGGAAACCTTGTCGAACACCTTACTGGAGTCCATGTAGATCACATCTATAGACAATAGACAATAGGTGCAGGAGTAGGACATTCTGCCCTTCGAGCCTGCACCACCATTCAATATGATCATGGCTGATCATCCTTAATCAGTATCCTGTTCCTGCCTTATCTCCATAACCCATGATTCCACAATCCTTGAGAGCTCTATCCAACTCTTTCTTAAATGAATCCAGAGACTGGGCCTCCACTGCCCTCTGGGGCAGAGCGTTCCACACAGCCACCACTCTCTGGGTGAAGAAGTTTCTCCTCATCTCTGTCCTAAATGGTCTACCCCGTATTTTTAAGGTGTGTCCTCTGGTTTGGCACTCACCGATCAGCGGAAACATGTTTCCTGCCTCCAGAGTGTCAAATCCTTTAATAATCTTATATGTCTCAATCAGATCCCCTCTCAGTCTTCTAAACTCAAGGGTATACAAGCCCAGACGCTCCAGTCTTTCAGTGTAAGGTAATCCTGCCATTCCAGGAATTGACCTCGTGAACCTCGTGCTGCACTCCCTCAATAGCCAGAATGTCTTTCCTCAAATTTGGAGACCAGAACTGCACACAGTACTCCAGGTGTGGTCTTACCAGGGCCCTGTACAGCTGCAGAAGAACCTCTTTGCTTCTATACTCAATCCCTCTTGTTATGAAGGCCAGCATGCTATTTGCCTTTATCTACCGTTCTTCCCTCATCAATCCTCTTTGTTACTTCTTCAAAAAACTCAATCAAGTTTGTGAGAGATGATTTCCCACACATAGAGCCATGTTGACTATCCCTAATTAGTCCTTGCCTTTCCAAATCCATGTACATCTGTCCCTCAGGATTCCCTCCAACAACTTGTCCACCATCGACATCAGGCTCACTGGTCTATAGCTCCCTGGCTTGTCCTTATCACCTTTCTTAAACAGTGGCACCACATTAGTCAACCTCCAGTCAAGGAGAAAAAGTGTAATTGTCAACCAGGTATTTAACAATGAGACAAGAATCTTGCTTGTGAGCAATGAGAGGCCTACTTGCTTGTATTACCATTAGTACCAAATCTCGCTATGCTGACCTGCATTTTCCCTATTCTCCCATACTCCAGATAGAAATTAGAAAGCAACAATTGACTTCGTGAAAGTCAGCACTGGTAGCTGGTAGTTCCATCTCACCGCTCACTCCTCCAGGATTTCATCACCGTGAGGCAACACAGTAGCTCAGTGGTTAGCACTGCTGCCTTAGAGTGCCAGGGACCTGGGTTTGTTTCCCACCTCAAGTAACTGTGTGGAGTGTGCATATTCTCCCCGTATCTGCACGGGTATCCTCCGGGTGCTCCGGTTTCTTCTCACAAATCAAAGATGTGCAGGTCAGGTGAATTGGCCACGCTAAATTGCCCATAGTGTTAGGTGCGTTAGTCAGGAGTAAATAGGAGGAATGGGTCTGGATGGGTTACTCTTCGGAGGGTTGGTGTGGACTTGTTGGGCCAAAGGGCCAGTTTGCACACATGATGATGCATCTTTGACTCACTTGGAATACAGTTCTCCACTTTACTACTGTACTTTGGAGTGCACTGACACTATTTGTTGTAATGGTGCAGCCAGGACATGCTGCACACAGAACTTGAACCCACTGCATGGATTGGACCAGGGTGCATCTCAAGCTCTTAGTGCTCACTCACCTTGCGCTTACTTTGATGCTCACAACATTTCCACTTTACTTTGCCTTTTTGCACAACACCGCCCCAGTCAGAGCTTAGAGGCTCACAGTATTTATGTCTTTCTTCTCCTTTTAGCACAGAGGTAAAGCCAGGCAACTTGTCATGTTTGTCAGCAACTATCCAATAAGGGAATGGACATTATGCTTACTGCACCATACGACATGAATGCCATATTCACCATGTGCCTGCTCACCCAGTAACACATTAAATCTGAATCATACACGTGGCCATGTTTCAAGGTCTAAGTGTGGAAATCTTCAATCAGGTCAAGAGAGATAGTTTCACTTAGGTGGTACTGCTGTAAGCGGGACATTAACAATTCTCACCATCTTTGTTTTGATGGGCCCGGTATATGATTGTGTTTCATTTGACAATGATAAGCTCAGGGAATAAGGTTGTTATGGTCCAGACCATAACCTCAAAATATTCCAGACCTCAAAATATATTAAGAAGACACCCTAGACTCTAATGTTTCCTTATTTTAAAAGATAAGTGCCATACATTGTGTTCCAGATGCAATTCAATTGGTCGAACTACCAGTCTTGAAGCAAAACATTCTTTATTCATACAGTCTAGATAAAATACAGCAAGACAAAGAATTGGAATAATTTAACAGAAGAATAGATTATTTTACTACTAAACAGTAACTGTTCCAATATAGTAACCATTCCATAAACACACATCCCATAATAACACTTCCAGGTCATTTCCTCTGGAAGGTAACTCAATAATTTATCCGAGTTTTTGAGAACTTTTACATTGTCCAGTTTAATTAGAGGAATGTCCAATTTGGAATCATCTGAACTTGGTTCTTCATTCTGGGTTGTAACCAATAATGATGTGGAGGTGCCAGTGTTGGACTGGGGTGGACAAAATCAAAAATCACGACACCAGGTGTATTTGAAATCACGAGCTCTCGGAGTGACGTCCAGCATCAGGTGTAGTGAGAGAAGGGCACACCAACACAGAGTGAACTCACTCCATTTTCACCAACTGTATGATGTTTGATCTCTCTGCCTATAAACTCTGTGGTCAGTGTGCCTTCTCTCATTGCACCGGATGAGGGAGTGTCACTCCGCTAGCTTGTGTTTTCAAATAAACCTGTTGAATTATAACCTGGTGCCGTGTAGTTTTTGACATTTGTAACCAGTAACACATTCTCCTTTTGTTTTCCTTTCCTATCAAAATACCTTTTGAGCATATCCATGAATCATAGAGATGTACAGCATGGAAGCAGATCCTTCGATCCAACTTATCCATGTTGTCCAGATATCTTAAGTTGATTTAGTCCCATTTGCCAGAATTGGGCCCATATCCCTCTAAACCCTTCATATCCATACACCCATCCAGATGCCTTTTAAATGTTCTAATTGTACCAGTCTCTACCACTTCCTCTGGCAACTCATTTCATACACACACCATCCTCTGCATAAAACGTTTGCCCCTCAGGTCCCTTTTAAATCTTTTCCCGCTCACCTTAAACCTATGCTGTCTAGTTTTTGACTCCCCCACCCTGGGGAAAGTACTTTGTCTATTTACCCTAACCATGCCCCCCCCCCATGATTTTGTAAACCTCTGTCAGATCACCCCTCAGCCTCAGATGCACCAGCCTATTCAGCCTCTCCCAATAGCTCAAACCCTTCAATCCTGGCAACATCCTTCTAAATCTTTTCTTAATCTTTTCAAGTTTCACAACATCCTTCCTATGGCAAGAATTGCACACAGTATTCCAAAAGTGACACACAGATTTCTTCCTATCTGGCATTCTTATTAAATAATTTACCTCACTCAGTTTCCTTTCAATTTGATAAGGCCTACCAAAACTTGCCCTTAAATGTTCACCTACCACTGAGAATATTACTAACACTTTCTCCACTAGCAAAATTGAAAATTTTTGGTTTCTTGTCTGCTTTATCACATACTGTGCTACTTTCAAATGCAATCTAGCTAACTCATCCACTCTATTTAATCTTTATCTAAAATTTGACATAGTCCAAATAGGTGGTCTCTGAACTCTGACTTACAATTTTTTTCCCTGATAATTTCAGCAGTCCTCTCACATGCCCAAAACCTAATTCAAATGGACTGAACGTAGTTCATTGATTCATTAGTGCATCCCTATTGCGAAATAGAATTCTTATATCCCAATACTCAACAGTCTTGATTATAAGCTCTCAACATGGTATTCAAAGTTTGATGCCACCATTCTAATTCTCCCTGTGATTCTGGATGACATATGTGGTGGATTTGAATTGCTTTATTCCTATACTATCCATAACTTTCTTGAATAATTTTGATGTAAAGTTTGATCCTTGATCTGATTGTATTTTTGTGGGTAGTCTGCATCTTGTTAAAAAAAAAAGCAACTCTTCTGTAATCCTTTTAGCCATGAAACTGTGTAGTGGAATGGCTTCTGGAAATCTGGTAGACGTATCCATTGTAGTCAATAAATACTGATTCCCACTTCTTGTTTTAGGTAGGGGTTCTACGCCATCAATTAAAGAGGTTCCTCAAATGTGGGAATGGGCACAAGGTTGTTTTATTTTTCACTGCCAAGGTTCTCCAATTACCTGACACATGGCAGAACTCAACCACATTCGTATGCAGTCCAGGCCAATAAAAATGTTTGTATTTTGGCTCAAGTTTTCCTTACTTCCAAATAACCTCCTACTGGTAATTCGTATGCTATCCGCAAAACTTCCTTTCTACAACCCACCAGTAATACAACTTGATGAACTTCTGTCCATTTTTCATCCACCTTAATATGTGATGACCTCCACTTCCTGATCAAGACATCATTGTTAAGATAGTAACATTCTGGGATACATTCAGATTTTTCTGTGTATGCATTTTGAAACAATGGCTACAGTTTTGACCTCTGTTGAACCTCTGGGGCTAATTTCTCCGAACTAAAAGTATCTGGTCTTCTTTTTTTTCTCTCAACCAGTTGATCAAACATCAGAAACTTCAACTTCCTTATCTTTAATCTTTAATTTCTCCTGCTGTTTCCACCTGTAGTTTTACAACCTTGTTGCCACACAGTCAGCAAAAATCAGGATATACTTTCTGTAACACATCAGTTGCCTGATTTTTCCACTGGCTTTTCAACTACAGTTAACATCACTCTCACTGTGATTCAGCTGTATCATTACCAAGGAGAAACTGTATTTCTGGAACAAAGAATTTCTCTATTACTCTTCCCACCACTTTTCACCAGATTCTCCAAACTCACGTTTATACAATGGAACAATGCTCTCCTCACTATGAATTCCACATATTACCACATTTTCTGGCAATACTCCTTCTGAATTACATTTCTCTTCATCTCTCACCAAAGGTTGAATTGCTCCACTATCTCTTAAAATCCTAAATTTGTTTCCCTGTTCCTCCTGGTATGAGTAAACCTTACCCATGCAACTAAATTCTTTAAAGAGATCTGGCACTTCTTTCTAAACCAACCACTGACCAGGTTATACAATCTTTGCAGCTTTTTAGCTTCTACTGTGCTTTCCTTTACCACTTCAACAAACTCACTGGTTGATCTTGTTTTCCCATATCCATCTTTCCGGTGCTTCTTCTAAACTATCAACACTGCAACTTTTGTGGTCTACTTTATTCCAATAAAAATGCTCAGGTGTTTTCACTTCTCTTTCCCCCTCATTGGTTTCTATTTTACCCTGCGATAGACTATCTTATTATCTTCTTTACCCTTACCACCTGATGATTTCTCTTTTCCCCAATTTCTATCCCTCACTGATTGAAGTTGATGTCGGAAGGCAAACTTTGATTTATGGACTAATTCATTATCATCAGCCATTTCAGCTGCTAATCTTGCTGTTTGAACTCTCTGCTCTTTCACATGAATTCTCACTACTTAAGGAAATGAATCTTTGAACCCCTCCAAAATAACCATCTAAGAGTGTTATATGTTTGATCTATTTTCAATGCCTTTATCTACCTATCAAAATTACTTTGTTTGATCCTTTCAAACTCCATGCCAAGTACATTTAACTAGGTTCCCTTCTTAGATTCCGAATACATTGTTTGTAGGTGTCTGGTACGAGATCATATACACTTAAGATGACATTTTTCACCTCATCATACACCCCAGATAGTGATAATGATGCAAATATCTCACTAGCCACATCTACCAACTTTCATTTGGATCAACAACACCCAGATGGTCACCAGCCATTTCATTTGTTTAGCCACTTCCTCAGATGAAATAGAAAAGGCTTCTGCATCCTCCTCATTGAACTTTGGCAATGCTTAGACATATTTAAACAGAAATCCACCAGGCCTTTGGATACGATGGGATTACTCTCATCACTGTCTTCATCAATACTCCTACCTTTCACATCTATCCCCAGCATTTTTAGTTGACTTTCAGTTTTCAGTTCTAACCTATAAAGTTCAAAAACTCTTTTTCTCCCTTTCTTCTGCTTGGACCTTCCTTTACTTTTCTTTTTCCACTGATTTTGATTGTAATTTAATTTGTTTCTTTCCTTTTCATGTTTAAGCTAGTTCGTTTGCAAAGGAATGTTTCCAATGGCATTTCCGCAATCATAAATGCGGAGCTTTTGCTGCAATGATTTCCTCACAGGTACTGGCAACCCCAACTCCAGCTACTTTGCCAATTCCAAAAGCTTTGCCTTGCTCACTTCCTGTAAAATACCCAGGAATTTTTCCAAGCTTCTTCCACCCACAGGAAACTTCGTGGCTGAAAGAGCCATTGTTATACAAATCACACCCTATTTAAAACCAACCAGATGCAACACCTGAAAAGAACACCAACACTCACCACTTTTTTACATTTGAGTCCAATAATCTTAAACCCTACCGAGAATTCGAGATTTTGATCTCAACAAGAGCCCTCAGTTTGTTATGGACCAAACCAAATCCCCTCAAAATGTATTAAGAAGATAGCCTAGACACTAACCTTTTTTTTATTTTAAAGCCAAGTACCAAGTGTTGCATTATAGATGAAACTTGATTGGTCAAACTACTAGGTTTGAAGTGGAACACACTTTATTATTAAAATACAGCAAAAAGTATTGGAATAACAACAGAATAATAGGTTATTTTACTATTAAACAGTAACTGTTCCAATATAGTAACATCCCGTAAATGCACCTTGGCAAAGGCAAATTCATTAAAATAGAGATTGTTTCACATGCAATTCTAGCAGCAGGGAGAGAACTCTCAGCTTTTACCTGGAACAGGGAGAGGAAAAACAGCTTCTACATCCAGCTTCAAGATCCCAACAACAACTGTTACAGGAAAAACCAAAACTAAAAATCCAGATTCTATGGGAGCTTCACCCTACCCTTTCAGGCTGCTTCTGTTGTTCCGACTTAGACAAAATAATCCAGTGCCTCACAAGCTGATACTTTATCGGTTTTGAAGACAACTGCTTGATACCTCTGTCTCAGCCCTTCTTCATTTAAAAAATAATCAACAGGACCAAATACATCTAAAAGTCATAGTATTGTTACAACATAGGGAGATGAATAACTAAATAAATGGGTTCGGTGGAAATGTGGGGAAGCTTAAAGCTGGAGGGAATGCCTGGGAGGATATGATTCAAGGGGTCACCAAACAGAAGCTAATTCTGTGAATCATCCCGTGAATTTCCATCCTCAGCTAAACCACAAGTGTGCAATGGAGTTGACAGAATGAGTTTCATTCCGAGGGAGGTGCATTGTGAGGCACTTCAAAGGAAAATAATATTAAACAGATACTCACAGTACAGGTGAAGGACATAACATCACATTCAAGATAACAAATCAATCTGACTGGTATCTATGAAGCACAAGCAATATCTTGTGAGCTGGATAGATTTGCCATGGTTGCCAAAGTAGCAATCCACTTCCAAGGTCCATAAACTACACAAGATACAGTACCTGTTCACTTCATGTCTTGCGCCATAAAATAATCACACCATTATCCTAATTGTATTATTGACTTTCTTTGGCACTGTGAAGGTTGGCGATAAAGGGAAATCTTCTCCTTAATGCTACCAGCTATACAATCTGCATACATGCCACAAGACATAAACGACACGTCTCTAACTCAGGCCAATGTACAACATCGGGCAGCACAATGACTCAGTGTTAGCACTGCTGCCTCACAACACCGGGTATCAGAGTTCAATTCCCACCTCAGGCAACTGTCTGTATGGAGTTTGCACATTCTCCCCGTGTCTGTGTGGGTTTCCTCCAGGTGCTCTGGTTTCCTCTCACAATCCAAATATGTACAGGTCAGGTGAATTGGCCATGCTAAATTTCCCATAGTGTCAGGTGCATGAGTCAGGGCTAAATATAGGGTAGAGGAATGGGGTGGGTCAGTGTGGACTTTTTGGGCCAAATGGCCTGTTTCCTCACTGTTGGTAATCAAATTCATATAGAGGCATCTCTTCGATATGCCCAGTGTTTTGATAACACATTTCAAATGTTTTCGGAGTGTTCTGTAACTGCTGAATGCTCACATTACTGAGCAGCTGTTTTCTGATATTGGCCACATAGGCTGATTGGACTCATCGCCAGTGGATCCATGCACAAAAGATATGATTGGCTGTCACGACTGGTACATGACTGGATGAGTAACACATGCATCTGCAAGACCAGCTTCAACACTTAGCTGTGGAGCTAATCCCTACTATAGAGCTTCCAGTCATAGTGGTGAAAATGCAAAATGCCCGGTTGTGATCCATGGACTGCTGTGCAAACCAGAGATGATTCATAATACTACTCGCTGTCAAGAGGAGGAGAAGGTCAGAACACTTATGATGCTACCCAGTACATATGCAATGCCACATCATCTTCCACTGGAGCCAAGGGCCAGAGGACAGCTCTTCCACAGCAGGTTCCTATCCAAGTCATAGCCAGGACTTTGTACTAATACCAATTGAGCCAAAAGGTTGTGGCTTAATTCTTGAATTCTGTGCTCCAACCAACAGGAGCATACACCAAAGCCATGGGAAAGACCATGGGTATCCATGAAAGCCACAGCTTTGTGCTGAGTGAGAACAGCACAATAATGCAGGAAAGATTTCCATGTGAACAGAGTTCCATTAAATCATTTTTCAGTGACTGTAATATTTTGATGATGGGACCAGCAGCTCCTGTGTAATGTTCAAGCAAATGCAGCTTAAAGCTTTGTTGTTCCTATGCAGTTCATGCTGTTTAATAGAAGATAAAGTTAGAAACTTTTGAAGCATTCATAATATTCAATGCTCCCCTATATAATCACAAAAAAGTTTCATGCTGGTATGGGGGCAATGGAAAAGTTAGCTATTACTCTCAGGCATTTGGTCCATGTCCCTCTAAACCCTTTCTATTCATGTACCATCCAGATGGTATCTCACTCCATCTTCTCCCCTGGCAGCTAATTTCGTACACACACTAACGTCTGTTTATGATGAAATGTCACTGGCGCCAGCAATGTACCCTCAGTAAGATTTTCTTCTTCCTTTCCTTCCCACTACAATTAGATGCAGTCTAGTGTCTGCAGGTAGGATGAAAGAAATCTGACCTATATTGGAGTTTTTAAAGTGGCCTTGAGGTCTTGGTCAGGTGGCCTAGGGCCTTTGTAACTAGAGGGCCCGGTTATACTGAGTGTGACCTGTATTACCCATCTGAGAGACAAAAATATATACATAGGCAAAGATACAGTGGAGACATTTAGAGCTTTATAAAACCAGATTATTTATTAAATACTTAAACGAATAACACATGCATTTAACCAATAGAGATATCTCACTGTCTTTCACTACGCTGAGTTCTGTAACTAAGTCCACAAATTATTACCCAGGAGAGAGTTTGAAACTGGCCAAGCTGAATCTCTTCTCGATGTCTTCACCACGCCTCCAAACATAGGATACCACCTGCAGTGTTTATCTTCAAAACTCTGCTGTAAATGAAAGATTTTCTGGACTCTTTATGCACAGGTCTCGGTGTCAAGTGTTTGCCTTATTTGGAATTCTGTGATAATGACCAATCCTGAAAGTTTCTTCCCTATTTAGTAGAGACAGCAGTTACTGATTTCCTGCAATCTTAGGTCTTAGCAGACCATAATTCCACAGACGTAGCAGCCCATTGTAAAGCCTCTTATCAGTTCCTGTGATCTTCAACCCTTAACACCTGCCCAGAGACAGAGTCATCTTCCTTGGTTTGAAATCCCACAGGGTAATAGACAAGATTGAGGTAGAAGATCCAGCCACTTCTGGATTCAGAGGAGACTTCTGGGGGCACTGTATGTGATTCACCCTCTGGCTGGGTCCACCATTCAGATCAGTTTGTCTCTAATAAACCTACCTGCAGCTCTTGTGTCTGCTTGTGCATTTGGATGCATTTATAAATGGACAACAACCAGTGTGTCATCTCCTGCCTGGGACTGAGTAGGTGCTAGTATCCTGCAGTCTTCAGGATTCCAGAGACCTGGAGTATTTCCTCCTTTGACCAGCTGCAGAGAGGTGGAAATGATGTGCTGCACAAAAGAGTGCTCCCAACTGTAGTGTACCCTCTGAGGTGTCAGTATCTGAGCTGGTAGAGGGTTCAGGAACCAGCCCTGCTAGTGCTGCCTGTGAGGGGATCTGTGGATTCTTCTTCAGATTTGGAGGAGGAGCTGGTGCCTTGATGGTTTGGTCTCTTCACAGTAGAGACTCTGCAGATTTCACTGGTGGCTGCAGAAGACGAGAAGGAGAGAAGAAGTTGTGAAAGACTTAGGAGAAAAGATTAAACAAGGTAAAATCACCATTGTCCCAAGGATCACAGGGCTGCTCTCTCATTACAAAGAGGCAACTGGTGATGAGTTTAACCTGAAGGTCACCATGCCTCAGGCAAGGTACAATCTTGAGAAGGCAGGACAATTGCGGTAATGGGAGAGCAGCACAAGACTAAATAAATCTTGCCAAGTGACAAAAGGTGTTCCATGGAACAGTGAGAGTGATAGACCATGGTCTTTGGATGAAAGTGAATACCGTAGCAAAGTCAGTATTAGGGTGTGGTAATACCAGGCATTCCTCCAGACCAAGGAAACCACATTGACCTGGATAGCAACTTAGAACCAGCTGGCAGGGGTCTGGTGCTCTGGTCTCCTCTAGTGGTTGAGGAAAGAGGATGACTCTTCCCTAAACTTCAAAATGATACCAGGAACCCTGGGAGGTCACAGCAGTGGCAATTATGTCTGTCACTGGTGCAATAGCACAAACAGGCTTCCAAAACAGCTTGGAGAACATGGTGAGGTAATTTTTGGTAAACTTCGACCTATAGTGTTGAAAACATTAGTTATTTTCTGTTCTTTCATTATCCAGGTTAGGTGCCATCAGGGTCTAGTCCTAGGATACATGCTGTTATCTTGCATTCTGCTGATTGTGGAAAAAGAATTACTACTTTAAAAAAAATATCTGCAGCAAAGGTAATACCGAGTGAAGCTGCAATCTCATTGTCACCATTTTTAAAAACTATTGTACAATATTTATTGAATATCTCTGTTATTTGAACTATGCTATCATCCCACATTATCAGGCTCTTTAAGTGTCATAACCTTTATTTATGAAAGGCCTTATTTCTTTTCATTATCTATTTACCTTTTTAAACCTCATCCAAAAGGGTATTAGAGGTTTCAATCTGATAAACAATTTAAGTTATTTATACTTTCACTTAATTCTTTGCTTAAATTCTGAGTTTTTACAAATCCTCAATATCTGTTATTTTATACACAGCCTGAACTCTAGTTCAATCATGATTTTTAACTGCTTCCAGACTTGCTATCTTCTGTTTTATATATCTATATTTTGATTCTTTTGCCAACTTAGAGAGACCATCAATGAAGCATGATGGAGGCAAGTTCATTTATGGCATTCAAGAGGGCATTGGGTGATTATTTGGATAAAAATATGCAAAGGTATGGAGAAAAGCAGGAAATTTGCTCTGGGTAATGATTCTCATTTAACAAGCTGATACAAGCGCGATGGACTGAATGGCCTCTTTCTGCATTGTAATACTTATGTCATTCTAAAATTCAAATTCTACCAACCCAGTAGCAAAACTCTCCATTGGCTGGACTCAAACCTAATACAAAGGAAGATGTGGTTCATCTGTTCCAGGACTCCAGAACAAAGCATCTGCTGACTGGCAACCCATTAACGCTCAACATTCAATCCCTCTACAGTTGCCACAGCAGCAGATGTGTACCATCTGCAAAATGCACTGCAGAAATTCACCAAGGCACCTTCGACAGAACTTAAAAATGTGTTGCTGGAAAAGCGCAGCAGGTCAGGCAGCATCAAAGGAGAAGGAGAATCGACATTTCGGGCATAAGCCCTTCTTCAGGAATAAGGAGGGTGTGCTAAGATAAAAGGTAGGGAGGAGGGACTTGGGGGAGGGGCATTGGGAATGCGATAGGTGGAAGGAGGTTAAGGTGAGGGTGATAGGCCGGAGAGGGGGTGGGGGCGGAGAGGTCGGGAAAAAGATTGCAGGTCAAGAAGGCGGTGCTGAGTCTGAGGGTTGGGACTGAGAAAAGGTGGGGGGAGGGGAAATGAGGAAGCTGGAGAAATCTGTATTCATCCCTTGTGGTTGCAGGGTTCCTAGGCGGAAGATGAGTCGCTCTTCCTCCAGGCAAAGCGTTGCCATGGTCTGGCGATGGAGGAGACCAAGGACCTGCATGTCCTTGACGGAGTGGGAGGGGGAATTAAAGTGTTCAGCCACGGGGCGGTTGGGTTGGTTGTTGAGGGTGTCCCAGAGGTGTTCTCTGAAATGTTCTGCAAGTAGGCGGCCTGTCTCCCCAATGTATACGAGGCCACATCGGGTGCAGCGGATGCAGTAAATGACGTGTGTGGAGGTGCAGGTGAATTTCTGATGGATATTGAAGGATCCCTTGGGGCCTTGGAGGGAAGTGAGGGGGGAGGTGTGGGCGCAAGTTTTGCATTTTTTGCGGTTGCAGGGGAAGGTGCCGGGAGTGGAGGTTGGATCTGACAAGGGAGTCGCGGAGGGAGTGGTCTTTCCGGAAGGCTGATAGGGGTCGGGAGGGAAATAGATCCTTGGTGGTGGGGTCCGTTTGGAGGTGGAGGAAATGACGAAGGATAATCCGATGTATCTGGAGGTTGGTGGGGTGGTAGGTGAGGACTAATGGGGTTCTGTCCTGGTGGCGATTGGAGGGGCGGGGTTCAAGGGCGGAGGAGCGGGAAGTGGAGGAGATGCGGTGGAGAGCATCGTCAACCACGTCTAAGGTGAAATTGCGTTTTTTTTTAGATTAGATTAGATTACTTACAGTGTGGAAACAGGCCCTTCGGCCCAACAAGTCCACACCGCCCCGCCGAAGCGCAACCCACCCATACCCCTACATTTACCCCTTACCTAACACTACGGGCAATTTAGCGTGGCCAATTCACCTAACCTGCACATCTTTGGACTGTGGGAGGAAACCGGAGCACCCGGAGGAAACCCACGCAGACACGGGGAGAACGTGCAAACTCCACACAGTCAGTCGCCTGAGGCGGGAATTGAACCCGGGTCTCTAGCGCTGTGAGGCAGCAGTGCTAACCACTGTGCCACCGTGCCGCTCGGTCTTTGAAGAAGGAGGGCATCTCGGTTGTACAGTATTGGAATTTGTCGTCCTGGGAGCAGATGCGGCGAAGGCGAAGGAATTGGGAATATGGGATGGCGTTTTTACAGGGGGCAGGGTGGGAAGAAGTGTAATCTAGGTAGCTCTGCAGTCCTCACTTTCTCCTTCGACAGAACGTCAAACACAACTTTGATTTAGAAGGACAAGGACAGCTGATACATAAAAATACATCTAGCTGAAAAATATCTTCCAATCCACACACAATCCTGATTTGAAACAATATCGTTATTCCATCAGTTGCCTGGATGAAAATCTTGGAACTCCGGAAAGACTCAGTGGATGTACCTACAACACAGAGTGCTGCAGTTCTGGATGGTGGCTCATCATCACCTTCTCAAGGGCAATAAATACTTGTGATACCCACTTCCCATAAAAGAAAAAGTTAAATCAGTCACTGCTAACTCAGTACACAATCTTGCTGCTGTAATGTTTTGTGCGTTAGCACAATCATGCATTTTCATAATAATCTGTGCTTCAAGTAGCTTCTTTTAGCTCAAATTGATGTGATTATTTAGACTGGCTTAATGTTCTCCTTAGAACTGTTGATACATCAGCTTTCTTTCAAAATGGCTATTGGTTTGCTTAGCAGAAATGAGTTTGCATATCTTTCACTGGCATTATCTTATGAAAATCATTTTCATACCAATAAAGGCTCGTTTTGTCAGAGCTTGAGTATTTTAAAATTTATATTTTAAAATTATAAAATTTATAATCAACAAAATTGATTAAAAGAGGCAGATTTATTTCTACCCACTATCCAGCAGTAAACAGGCATTAACCTCATCAGTAATATGTTTTCAAATAAGTGACAAGAAACTGTTTTTGAAAGACATTTGATCAACCCTGTTTTCTGCTTCTTCATTGAAGTGTGCACATTTCCAAGTGAACCTCATTGAGAAATAGCAATGGCAAAAGAGTCAACAAAGCAAAGGTTGTCAGAAGAGAGCAGTTTGAAAATTCAAGTGAAGCAGGGCATTATTTTTACTGTAACTGGTACGTCTAAATCAAAATGTTGGTAGCCTGTTGCACAAGTGTTTTGATTAATTTTATGACAAAAGATAATTAAGCAATCAAGTGAAAAAATAATCACTTTTTTAAGTTTGGAAGATTGCAAAGTATTGTGTTTTGGTATATAAAGCATGTATATCCATATTAAAAATATAGACTATTCACATCACTTTTTCATTGTAAATTTCTATGTCCACATTTATAATGGAAACTGTCTATTTAAACATCTCATGCTATAATTGCATTCTCTGTTAAGTACAGAAACAGCTGAGTTGTCACAGATCGCTCTCGATAGGCTATAATTACAAAGTGGCAAACTTAGTTATTATAAACATGGACTAATCTATAAAAAATAATGAATATAATTTTAGATGTTGTGTAAATTATGTCCCTTCACTCTGCTCCAATTATTTCCCACAATTTCTGTATAAAAAAACTCATCATGGGCAACACAATGAGTGATCGAAATCAAATACATTGCATTTGATGAGAGATAGTGGTGTAGAGGTCCTGTCATGGGGGGAGTGCTGCATTGTCACTTGTGGGTTCCAGTCTCCCATGGAACTGGTCTTAAACGCAGACAATTAAAAAAAATGTTTCCATAATATTCCAGTATCAGCACATCCCTCCCAACTGAAGTATAAGTAGACAATAAAACACAGACTCTTAGTTCAAAATCTTCAACAATGCAGACTCCTCAGTGTATTGGCACTCATCTCATTTGTAGTCACTCTGACACTGGCAGAGAACATTAGAAACAATAGTTTAAACAGCATCTGTAGAGAGAATAATTTGGAGATGCCAGTGTTGGACTCGGGTGTACAAATTTAAAAATCATATAACACCAGGTTAGAGTCCAACAGGTTTATTTGGAAGCACTAGCTTTCGGAGCGCTGCTCCTTCATCAGGTGGTTGTGGAGAATCAGATTGTATGACACAGAATTTGTAGCAAAAGTTTACAGTGTGATGTAACTGAAATTATATGTTGAAAATGACTTGGATTGTTTGTTAAGTCTCTCATCTTTTAGAATGACCATGTTGGTTTCAGTTTTTTTCATATGTAAATCGCAAAACTTTTTTTTTTAAAAGTTACGTTCTCAAGTGAACTTTAACAATTGGTGTCATGTCGGCCCAGTTAATGTATTGAAGGTGTGAGCTTTCCTGTGAGACTGGCTGTGCCACAATGGTAAGATTGATTCTAATACCTTGCCGATTTGCGTGCCTACCCACTATCGCTACTTTGTCACCTGCCACTGAACCAATTTCCCAAACATGTTAGTAATCTGCCCCCAATTCTTTGGGCTTCTAGTTTAGTTCACAGTCTCTGATGTGGAACTTTATCACATGCCTTCTGAAAGTCCATATATACAACATCCATAGGCACTCCCCATCAACTACTTTAGTCACCTGTTCAAGACATTCAATAATGTTTATTAGGCATGACCTACCAGTCATGAATTAATGCTGCTGCTCCCCACTTAACTGAAAATTTAAAAAGTTCAGTTACCCATTCTTGACTGTAGACTGCAAATATTTTCCCACTAACTGGTCTATAATTCCCTGGTTTTCCTCTCTCACACTTCTTATAAAGCAGAGTGTCAGGTACAATTTTCCAATCCAGAGGGATGACTCCTGTATGTAGGGGACTGGAAAACTATAGTTAGGGCATCTACAGTGTGCTCCCATTTCCTTCAACGGTCCTGGATGGAAACCAGTCAAGTCCTGGGCAACTTGTCACTCTTTAATGCCATTAATTCCCCCTGACCAATGTTATATTTATAGTGGTTTTATTTAGTCCATAGTCCCAGTCTGCTATTAAGTTCCTTGGGACTTCTAGTAAACTATCCTCCTTTACTTTGCCTCAGTATTTACAGTAGAAATTATTCATTGTGTTTGCTCAATTCCCTCTTGGCATTGACAATATTCCATTGTCAGTCTTTAGTGGGCCACCATTGCTCTTGACTAGATTCTTTCCATTCATGTAACGATAAAGTTTCTTCTTGATTTTGATGTCTCTGGCAAGTTTGTTTTCATAATCCTTTCAGTAGCTCTGAAAAGCTGCTTTGTTGGTCCTTTGCTAGTCTTTATATCTTCACCATTCAGCAGGATCTGTGCAGGGTTTTTTTTGCATTTTTAGTAATCCCTTTCATTTTAGTTTAGTTTTATGTTGTCCCTTATCTCTAAATTGTCCATGACTTTTTTTTTGTTGAGAAGTGGAGCCTTTGCCTCTCAGGGGTGTAAACCGGTTTGCAGTGTGTTAAATGTTCCTTTAAACATTCTCCACTATTGTTCAGTTGTTTTACCCATTAGCTGATTTTCCCAGTTTACTACAGTCTTTCATTGTATTAAAGTCAGCCTTACTTGAATCTAAACCTCCACCTGCTGATTTATGCTTTTTCACTTTCAAACACTACATTGAACCCCAAGGCAAAGATTGATAAATTCATAACCTCGCAAGGAACTAAGAGATACGGGGAGAGTGTGGTTAAGTGGCGTTGAAATGCCCATCAGCCATGATTGAATGGTGGAGTGAACTTGATGGGCCGAATGGCCTTGTTTCCACTTCCATGAGTTATGGTCTTATGTTATGATCACTATTGGGTAAATATTCATGTACAGCTCCTTCCTCATTACTAAATCCAACATTGCTTATCCCTTTCTTGCATCCAGGACATATTGATGTGGGAAACTATTCTGGGCAGACTCCAGAGATTCACTCTTTTTAACAGGTGCTTATCTGCCTCACCCAATCTCCGAGAATTTCAAAGTTCACCATTAATACAGCACTGGCCTTGCTACACACTTGCCCAATTTCTGCATTTGTATAATCTAGCATTTAAGAGCTGCTACAAGGGGATCGTTACACAATATCTATTACAGTTTTAGATCCTTCACCTGTTCCTCAGTTCCACCCATATGATTGCCTCGGAATGCTTCCCCCTCATTATATCCTCCCTCGTCAGGGAAGTAATTTTGTTTCTAACTAGTAAGGCTACTCCACCTCTTCTGTCATTTTCCCTGTCCATTCTGTAAACTTTATAAGCTGGTTTATTAGTTGCTAATCCAATCATCCTGCAGCCATACCTCAGTAATGGCTACTGTGTCATAATTTCCAATATGAATTTGTGCTTGCTACTCATTTAATTTATTCCTTATGCTCCAATAATTCATATATAAAACACTTATTTGGGCCATACACTACAACCTGCCCTCAACACTGATGCTTTATTCACCTATGATTTCTATCTTCCAGTTTCATCAGTACACCTTTGTACACCTTTCATCAGTACACCACTACTTAATATCTGAAGTAGGATTCCTAACTGTTACTTTTCTCTCTATCGAGCTTGGAACTGGATTGACTTCCCCGAAACCCTCCCTTCCATTTACTAGTTTAAAGTCCTTGTGGTCACTCTATTTAGCCTTTTGACTAGGACATTACTCCCAGATCAGTTCAGATGGAGTCCATTTTAACAGTACATTTTCTTCCTTTGCCAATTCTCACAAAACTGAACCTCTCTTTCCAGCACCACTTCTTCAGCCATGTATTTGTTTCCCTATTTTTCTTGTCTGTGTGCTAGTTTGCATGTGGATCAGGTATTAATCTAGAGATTATAACCCATGAGGCCATTTTTGATTTTTGTTTTCACTTCCTGATATTCCCCAAATATGACTTTTTTGATATTTTGTCCCCAACATGGACCACAACAACTGAATCCTTTACTTTGGCACCAGTAAAGGCACACACTTTGTGGGAGTGAATCCTACTGACCAACAGATGCTATTTGTGCCCCTAATTATTGAATCCCTACTACTACCACTTTTCTTTTCATTCCCCCCATTTGAATGGCATCCTTGGGGCAACACAATGACTCAGTGGTTAGCACTGCTGCCTCACAGCACCAAGGCTCCATGTTCGATTCCAGCCTTGGGTGACTGTCTGTGTGGAGTTCGCACATTCTCCCCGTGTCTGCGTAGGTTTCCTCTGGGTGTTCTAGTTTCCACAGTTCAAAGATGTGCATTTCAGGTGAATTGGTCATACTAAATTGCCCATAGTGTTAGATGCATTAGTCAGAGGGAAATGGGTCTGGGTGGGTTACTCTTCAGAGAATTGGTGTTGTCTTGTTCGACCGAAGGGCCCGTTTCCACACTGTAGGGAATCTAATCTAATCTGTATGACAGAGCAGTGGTCAATTTGCTCATCATCCTTCTCCTCATTCAATTTGGGAGCTACCATCTCATATCTGTCAGACAACATCAAGAGGCTCTTCTAATGCTCCTCCTCTCTCTTCTCTCAGGTAAGCATGTACACCTTAGGCTTCATTTTTATTTTATTCTTTATCTCAATCTCCTCCCTCACTGGCTGCTCTTTCCACTAAGCTTCCTAACACCTTACTCTAATGAGAGCAAGCAGCAGTACCCATCAACGAGAGAAAAGAACAGACTGATCACCTCCTCTCTCTTTCACTTATCTCTATTTCACTAAACTCAAGTTACATTCTAATGCAGACATAACAATACTATACAAGGACTCTCTTTATGGCCCCCAATTCGAAGGCTTCTGAAACTGGTTAACTAAATTCTGGTGAGTACCTTTACCTTTCTGATTTAAAGCTGCAATTAAACTGCACCCAATCAAACTTTAGTTAATTGCTAAATTAAAGAATAGACTAAACTTTAGAATGAAATTAGCCCTTAGATCAAATTAAATTATTCCTTAAAACATATCCCTTGAAACTCCTTATTTCACCAACTCAGTTACACTCTAAAGTAACCAATCAGTACTCCTGTGCAATTGTGCATCAATGTTCCAATCCTCATGCCCAGAGGGTCAGGTCCAGCAATCCTTCATTGTCAGAAACTACTGACTGACAAATAGGAACAGTGGATCAGATCTAAAGGTATTAGGCCCAAGATTGAAGCTGGAAGGCTGTATTGTGTCGAGCAGACAGCGGAGATGCTGCTCCAGATTTTCATGCCTGAATCCAGAATACAGGCAGCTAGGATTTAAAAATGGAAGACAGGTGCTGATTCTAGGATTCCTGCCTAGATTTTAGAGGTTGCAGTTTAAACATCCGTACTTTATATGACCTGGGAATGGGAGAAAGTGAGGACTGCAGATGCTGGAGATCAGAGCTGAAAAATGTGTTGCTGGAAAAGCGCAGCAGGTCAGGCAGCATCCAAGGAGCAGGAGAATCGACATTTCGGGCAGAAGGGTTTACGCCCGAAACGTCGATTCTCCTGCTCCTTGGATGCTGCCTGACCTGCTGTGCTTTTCCAGCAACACATGACCTGGGAATGCTCAAGCCCAATACTCTTGTATAAAATTAACTTAGAAAATGTTAATATTGGAAACTGCATTATCCTCCATCCAATCTAATGATGTTATGATGATATCAGCAGAGAGAACCATAAAAACCTAGAAGTATTAGAACCTAGAAGTCTCTTCATGGTCTTAGTAGCAATGAGTAGATCTTCCCAACCCTTGAACGATCTGGACGTTGGCGAATCAGATGGGGAGGAAAATGTTGAGAAAAAAGCAGAAATGAGAATCTCAGCATCAAGAAAATAAAAATCATATCCTCCAACTATGTTTTGAACAGCAAGACAGAGCATTGAGAAGCCTGTTGGTATATGTTAGCATTTCATTTTTAAATGATTTTCTTTGATAATGCAGTTTCCCATTCTTCCATTCATTGGATAGAAACTAGATAGTGACAAGTCCCTACAAAAAAGTTGGTACTTAGTGACTCTACATTGCTGCCTGCTCCTCCAGGTTTCTATCTTGGACAGCGGTCACCAAACTATCAGCGTACACTTCATAGCCAGAGACTGCTCACATCCCCTATCCATTGAGGTTGACATGGGATACAAATAAATCTCATTGTGCCCACATGGCACATCACAGATTCCACTTACAACACATTTCTGCACTTCATTGTTGTATTTTAGTGTGCACTAGCGCCTGTCATTGTAGCTGCCAGGAAACTTTGCACCCAGGGATTTGTGGATTCAACCAGGGTGCATCTCAGGGTTACACTTTATCCCCTCAGTTTAAAGCCTTCTACCTTGTCTTGCTGTTTAGTACAGACACAGTCAGGCAGCTTGGTATAGATGTCAGCAGTGATCAGTCAAGTGTTGGACATGTTGATTTACAACATGTTGCCAGTAACGTACGCAGCAACCACATTGTGTATGCATTACCCAAATGGCCTAAGGGTGTGCTCCCCAGTCAGGCAAATATTCAAGTTTGCATTCAGTTAGTGGGTTCTGCCACAATAAGTCAAAACAGTACCCCATAGCCTGGACACAGTCAGTTGGCCACTTGGGATAGCCAAGATCAGTGGGTCTGTATCACTACAGTCCAAGAGTAGGCAACAGTCAGTCCTGCAGGTGCAGTGTAACCAGGTCAGGAATTCATGGTAGATCAGATGGAAAGCCACAGAGATATGTCAGGGATCCGATACTCAAGAGGCAAGTGGTACCTGGGTATTCCCAGAAGAGAATAAAATCATTTTTTTTCATATGCTTTTGCTACTGTGAAATAAAAATGGAGATTTTCAGCCATTTGAAAACTTTTCAGAATGTGGTAGTCCCACATTGAACAGTGAGAAGATATTTGGTTATACTGGGCACTGGGGAAAGAGTAACACCCCTGTAGACAGGGCTCTAAGGTGGGATAATACTAAGGATAGGTAACCTGTGTAGCTTGGTTCTTGGATAGGAGTACAAGTATGAATGTGCACTTGCATTTGTAATGATGAGTCAACCAGAGCCCCGAGAAGCATTTGTTTTGGGTTCCCTTTGATTTGATTTATTATAGTCACATGTACATAAGTACAGTGAAAAGCTTTGTTTTGCAAGCAGTACGCAGTTCATAGCAAACAGGAACATAGAGATCAAAGGGTGCTTAGACAGGCTGTAGCACACAGAATACAGTCCACAGGAGGTGCACAAAGCAAAATCAACATTAGGAAGATCAACATTATTTGAGCATTATTCCCTTCCTACTACAATGCACTATATGAAGGGCAAGTCCTGCTGATAATGCTTGACTGGATTCTCAGCTGGGCTTTAAAAATAGTGGCATAAACAAGACCACAGCAGTGGCAAGTGCTTCCACCTCCGCCGAAAGGGAACGTAAGGTGACCAAGGCCCCTTTGAGGTGCATTGGTAATAAGGGATGTTTTGTGGAATAACATGAGAAATTTTGCTGGGATACATGGACAGAAACTCTAAATCTCACCAAAATTGTCACTTAGCCAATTTCTGGTAAAATCTCAGCACCTTTTTAAACTCTGTTAGTATTGCTTTTATTATGTGTTTTGAAATATATTTATCGTAGAATATAGAACTGTACAGTACAGGGTCAACAAGTAGCAGAGAATATAATAACCTGTACCCTTACTCATTCCGGTTTGGGAGATCTTTTCTGCCTGCAAAATGACTGTCACATTTATCGAGATTTAAAATATTGAATCGAGTTCTCAAGTTCTTCCATTGGCTGTGATAATGTATTTGGTTGCCATGAGGATGTTACAGGTGCTATATAAATGCTAGTAACTCCTTTAGCTATCTCATTGATTCTTTATTGAAATCCACTGTAACATTGATAAAATAACTGCAACATTGATCAATAAGTAACTAGCGACTACTTTAAACCAAGAGAATTTTGTTCTGTGACAATATTGATTTCCCTCCACAAGCATTCATAAGCAGATAAGTATAAATAATAGCATAGCTCACAACAAAGTATGAAAAGTATCTGCAAAGGTTACCTGATTAATCTTAGTGAGTGACAGCCGTCATTTCATTGAATGTAAAGTTTGCTGATGTGAATTTCTAATAAATTTACACATGGTTTCCAAATATTAGAGTAAGACAGCCAGCATCAGATCATCTGGACTTCGCCAATATTTTGTATGAAATCTGCAGAGGAAAGCAGTAATATTGATTCCAAATAGAAATTTAAGCTTTGAGTCAGGAATTCTTCTTAAAAGATAACTTCAATGAAGAACATTTATGTCTTAAGTATACTGTCATTTTCCAGCAAAATTGCTTTGCACCAGTAAATATAAACGAAGATACATTAATAAATAAATACCAATAAATAAAGAACTTCCTGCAACCTCATGATCAACTATATTGAAGGTAGTAATACACTTTTGTGATATTGTACAAGGCTGTTCTGATCAAGTGCATCTACTTAGTATCATCGCTGTTAGTAGATTAAGCCATTGTATGGAGGAGGATTTATTTTATTTTTGGCAAAACTATTGCATTTTCATTTTGGAGACCAGTGATTGTAAAAAATAAATCCATCAAATTATATTAAACATGTAATTGGCCTTTGTCAAGGTGATCCAGAAAACCAACTGCATGCTTAAGACTTAATCACAAGTATTAATTTGAATCATGTTTCTAAGTTAGCTTAAATTTTATTAACCAGTTTTAAACTCTTCTATTAATTCTGCAGAGCAAGCATGTCTAGCATGAACTTGTTTTTTCACATTCTGTTTGTGAGGGAATATATGGTTTCACAAATTGGATTTTTGACCTGTCCTACAGGGCTCTGCTGATCTGCTGAATTTTCCATTAGTGCAGGATATTGCAGGAAACAGGTGTTAGAACTGTCTGTAGTGTTACATGCTGAAGATGTGCGCAGTAATATAACTATTAGAAGTGTTTCACCCACTCAATCTACTGAAATTGCTAATGTCAACCTGTAGAAAGACTAGACATATTGCACTAAAGGTCTTAAAGCAGAATTTGAGACTGAAAATCATGATATTCAATGCACAGCTTAGACTTCAAAATCTAAGTCCATACAGCTATTTTATCATTCTATTTGAACCACAAAAAAAGCAGGGATTTCTGAGAGCAATTCAGGAGACACATCAGAGATCCATTCCGAGGAAAAAGAAACATGGGGCAGGGAGTTTGAGGCAATCAGGGCTGACTAGGGAAGTCAGGGTTAGCATAAAAGCAAAAGAGAAAGCAAATAATGTGGCAAAGGGCAGTGGGAAACCAGAGGATTGGAAAACTTATGAAGACCAACAGAGGGCAACAAAAATGACATAAGAGGGGAGAAGATTAGATATGAGGGTCAACTAGTCAGTAATAAAAAGGAAAACTAAGACTTTCTTCAGATAAATAAAGAGTAAAAGTGGACAATGGGCTGCTGGAAAATGGCACTGGAGAAATAGCAGTGGGGAACAAGGAAATGGCTGAGGAACGAAATAATTACTTCGCGTCAGTCTTCATGGTGGAAGACATGAGTAATGTCCTAAGATTTCAAGAGAATGAGGGGGCAGAGCTGAGTATGGTGATCATGACCAAGGAGAACGTGCTAGCAAAACTAAATGGCCTGAAGCTGGATAAATCACCTGAATGACTATACCCCAGAGTTCTAAGGGAGATAGCTGAAGAGATAGCGGAAGTATTAGTGGTGATCTTTCAGGAATCACTCGAATCAGGGAGAGTCCTAGAGGACTGAATAATTGCTAACGTGACACTCCTGTTTAAAAAGGGAATCAGGCAAAGACGGAAAATTGCATACCAATTACCCTAACCTCGGTCGTTTGTAAGATCCTAGAATCCATTATGAAGGATGTGATTACTGAATACTTGGAAGTGTATGGTAAACTAGGGCAAAGTCAGCAGGGTTTCATCAAGGGGCGGTCATGCCTGACAAATCTGCTAGGATTCTTTGGGGAAGTAATGAACAGGTTAGGCCAAGGAGAGCCAATGGATGTTATCTACCTGGACTTCAAGAAGGCCTTTGACAAGGTGTCGCATAGGAGGCTACTGAGTAAGATAGGGGTCCATGGCATTCAAACTGGAACTCCATTAACAAACACATCGATTTGGACTCTATTTACCAACCTCTCAGAAAAAGAACCGGACGTGATGTCACCCACCACAACAGACCAAGGCACATAAATAGCAAGTGAGACATAACCTAGCATGGTGACAAAACGTATGAAAACAAATCTACCAGCTCAGTGAGCAAACTTACAACCTGTTTGATTGTCATTCTGGACGGAGGAGAAGAAGAGGTAGGCTGTGATGAAAATGGAATTTCAAATATTGTGACTGCATTTGTGAGTGTATAATGGGGAAATGCCACAGAAGTCCCTGAAACAAGCCAGAAGCATAAAAATTAAGGTTAGTTTACCTCGGAATGCTACATGGATAGGATTACCAGCCAGTCCTTGTGATCACAAGTCCTCATCCAGCATCTGGCATTATTCTGAGATGCTGAATCAAGACATCATTCATCTACTCTACTGTAGAATTGCAACAGTGAAGCCTATGAACCCTAGTTCTCTTCATTCCTCTCATCCCTTTGATGGATCTGGTCCTGCTGCTTTCCTTTGGAGGTTGTGCATAGGCTTTTGAGGTTGCTGTTCTTGCTGGATTTGGTGAAGCTCTTGGCTTTTTTGTCTCCTCCAGTCCATTCCCAGTAGGAGCAAAGCCACAAGAAAAGGAAGACATAGCATCTGCAATTTCATCTCCATTAGAAGGTAACCTGTGGGGAAGTAAGGTTAGTGTAATTGAAGGGACACCCTGAACCTCATATCCTTAACAATAAAGCTGAATGTTAAATCCTCACACAGACTGGTGTAGAAGCTTCCCAAGGAGACAGTATCATATTTCAATTACAAGCTCCAAGGTATCGAACCTTGCCAAATGATCAGTGGACGATTAAAATATCTTAATTTCATTAGACATATGCTCCTTGCTGAAGAAGTACTTGTTGTAGATTGTCCTGGCCAACTGGGAGGTTCCGCTTTAAAATTCCTTGTTACAATAAGACTTATAAAATTTATTGTTTATAATGGAGTGTGTATAATCACTTTAAACCATTATTTGTTATCTGCATTCTTTGCAGAATAATTGAAATCCAGATTAAGTGAGAACTGAAGACAAAGAGGTAGCATTGCTTAATCAATGGAGCCATGATTGTGGCATTGCCTCTTGAGGTGTCTCAAAAATGTTGTAAACTTCAGCCTCCTAGGAAAAAGATTAACTTACTCTACCTACTTTGGATACAGTCTCAGCCATTTTCTGATGTTTTCACACAATTGATTTTCTGATCAATAACGTGAGGTTCCAATTTTGTGTTCACATAACTGAACTGCAGGCTTTGCCTGTGACCCACAAATAACCCCCCCAATTCTTCACATTCTCTTCCATGTTGCTGTCCCCTGTCTGTCTTCACTATTAGAATTCCACTACCATCAGCTTCCGCATATTTTGGTTTAACTTCTTTATACTGCAATTAATGTGCCTGCTTTACTCAGAGATCCCATGATTCTAGAGATCTCTGTGCCGTTGTTGACTCCACACCCTCCCCATGGAGTAACCATGACCTGCTTGAAATCCTCTTTGAGAGCTCTCAATCTCTTCTGAATCACTATCGAGTCCCACACTGCTGTCTTCAATTGCCTATTAGTGACGCCATTCCCTCAATAATACCATAAAATAAGACCATCACAAATTTGAGTTGCCCGCTTTCTCCAGAATTCCAAAGTAAAGAATGGAGCCATTGTCCACAAAGTATTATCAGCAGTTTTTTTCCAAAAGCAAGAGAGAATTGGTTGTGCTTAGCTTGAGGGTAATGACTCCACAAGCATTAGGATCAGGTGAATAGTCAGATTTCCATGAACTACACACAGTCAGCACACCAATTGAACCCACACTGTTGGATTTATTTTGCATCTACACTCTAGTCATCTAGACAACTGAACTAACCGTTTCCCAGGCACCATTCACTGAGCCTGTGAAGCCGCCTTAGAATCAGCGACTAAGCCCACAGGAATGACCAAGGTGCCACCACCATCCCCACTACTCAAGCCCCAAACTTAATTGGCAGGACAGTCCCCATAATTTTGACCCAACCACTTCCTGTCAACTGATCTCAACAGCACTCCAACTGACCTACCAAATGACCATGGACTGCTGTCAGTTGTCTGGTCTCGGCCAACAACCTGGACTGGAATCAGACCATGCCCATGATTGACTGTGACAGTACCCCTTCATTGATTAAACTCTAACCATAGCCACTAAACAGTTGTCCACTTTGGCTTTCATAGCCCCATTTTCTTCAAACACATCCATTATGTTTGCCACAAAAACTGCCAGTGTATGCTCCAGCTCTAATGTTGATGTAGCACTGTGCTGTACTGGACATGTCCATTGTCTCTCTTCACTGTTCCCTGCTACTGTAAGCTGTCTGCCTCTCCCTCCATACTAAAAGCAAACCACAGTCTGTCTGCATCTAAGTCACTTCTAAGGACCTATGCTAACAAACATGCTAAGACACAGAGGCTGCCTAACTTTACCTTGTACGCTTTGAAGTAAATGAAGACACAGACAATATCTGCCGACATACATAATAAACTAGGCTCTCAGTGGAAAATGACTTGTCACAAGATGCAAGTACTACTCTTCATCAGTTCAAAATAGCATGTTTGAAATTCTGAAGTCCATGTTGCATTGGGAAAGGCCAAGCAAGCTGATTTTGTGAGGATGGCTCTTTGCCAATGCCAGGTTGTATAGATTAAAGTTGCAGGGAGAACGTGCCCATTGATCTTGGAGGCAATTTGTGCAGAAGAAGTAGTACCATATAAGAGAAGCTGGATGGCCAGCACAGCCACTCTGTGACCTACAATTGACAGTGTTGAAACAAGTCGCCAGGCACCTGCTCTGTTTTACTGGTTGAGTTTTTGCTCCATCAAGTTTCTCAACTGTGCAAAAGTATATCTGGAGTACAACGTTAATACAGTAAGTCAGGCTATTAATAAAATGCAAGCGGTGACAGTGAGATGCTGAACTCACCACCTAAGGCATGAAGACTTAAACAGGAGAAATTTTCTTAATGTCCAGAATCTGAACTTTTTGATTGTTGCCTGATTTCTCGCCATATTTAAAGAGAGCAGACATATCTTGACCAGCTCCCTAAGGTCCTCGTAATTATGTCTGACTAAATGATATTATACATTTTGCGATCCAGCAATAAATCATGTTATCTATAAAATACACAACTTCTGTAGATTCCTTAAGGTGATTTATCTTCCACAACTTCTTAACTAATATATCCATGACAAAGGAGAGTTGGTGGCAGTGAACTACTTGAATAATCCTTACTCAGGATCATCTACTGGTGAAGGTGGCAAATACTAAAAGCTACGAGAAATTGTCATATGGGAAAATATTAGAGGGTTGAGCAGGGCCTGATTCCAAGCAGTCCTTCCACTTTCAGGAACTCAGCTGACAATCCCACTTAGCCGCTGGGAGTTGTCCATAACATGTTCACCAGCCTGTGCCCCCGAACTAATCCATGTACCATCTGTGATTTATGTGAATATAACTGCTCTGGCTGAGGCAGATAACAGTGAATCCTTTTGGTGTACTTTATCATCATAATTAGAAGAGGAGATATGATTTTCCATGCGGGCTTGAATCCTTCAGCACATGGCCAAAACCTGCAGTGGAGAACAAAATGATGACATCAGGAGAAGCAAAGTCTGCCAGGAAATGACAGTTTTCCATCAGTCTCCAATGTGCCATATTCTGGATTAGAGGTGCTGGAAAAGCACAGCAGTTCAGGCAGCATCCGAGGAGCAGTAAAGTCCTTCATCAGGAATACAGGCAGAGTGGCTGAAGGGTGGAGAGATAAATGAGAGTAGGGTGGGGGTGGGGAGAAAGTAGCATGGAGTACAATAGGTGAGTGGGGGAGGGGATGAAGGTGATCGGCCAGGGAGGAGGGCGGAGCAGATAGGTGGAAAAGAAGATAGACAGATAGGACAAGTCATGGGGACAGTGCTGAGCTGGAAGTTTGGAACCGGGGTGAGGTGGGGGAAGGGGAAATGAGGAAACTGTTGAAGTCCACATTGATGCCCTAGGGTTGAAGTATTCCGAGGCGGAAGATGAGGCGTTCTTCCTCCAGGCGTCGGGTGGTGAGGGAGCGGCGGTGAAGGAGGCCCAGGACCTCCAGGTCCTCAGCAGAATGGGAGGGGGAGTTGAAATGTTGGGCCACAGGGCAGTGTGGTTGATTGGTGCGGGTGTCCCAGAGATGTTCCCTAAAGCGCTTCGCGAGGAGGCGTCCAGTCTCCCCAATGTAGAGGAGACCGCATCAGGAGCAACGGATACAATAAATGATGTTGGTGGATGTGCATCCAATGTGCCATATCTCAATATTAGGTTGAAAGCATTCTCATTCTGCTGGATAGCCAATTCTTGCACTGGGTTGGCTGCCTTGCTCAGCCGTAAAATCCATGACTTCCTACACATATGCTACTTGAACTATAAGGTCAGCTAATTGTCATCCGGTCTTGGCCCTCTCTGTGGCATTAAAAGTTTCCTTTAGCTGCATGACAAAGTAGAAAGAGTGGAGTCAACAGATACTTAGCTTCCTTGTTTCCACGTGTCCCCGTGCCAAATATTAGCATATATTCTAATTGGTACACTGATAAATTTGACAATGAAAAGGGGAGTTTTGCGGTTTACTTCCTGTAAACTGTCAAATGAATTGGACACACAGAATCACAGCAAAATACAGAATGACTTTACACAGGTAAAGTATGTTGCTGCAAGCTGGCTTCCAATTCTATCTCTGCAGAGACCAGATGCTTGCAGATGCAGACCTTTTATAGCTCTTACAATTTGGATTGTAATTACAAGCATTGAGGCAACTGACTCGTTGGCGGAAGTCATACCTACATCCACTTCTGCTGTTGGGAACCACACTCTTATTGAACTCCACCCACACATTTCCCAAAATATTTGATGTTATTGAAAAATATGGACTTTTATAAATGTCATTTCATCCATATTGAAGTAAGATGGAAAGCTGTTGATGGGACAGTAGTGTAGTGGAGAATACCATTCTAAACTGGGAGTGCTTTTGGAGGATGACAACTTCAAATTAACAAAATGTAGAATTGTTAATGTAAATATTCAAAGTTTTCCAAAAAATACATCTGAGCTTCACTTCTCTATAATGTTCAACATCAGTTGGTGTGGAGCAACAAAAACAGCATTTGGAAGTGTGTACACATTTAAATGTGCTACTTATGATTATGATTAGGTTTGAAATTGCATTTTTTACTAAATGGTCTATTTTTGTGGCTTATTATCAAGCTTGGTCATTTATTGTTGAATTAGTATAGTTGCACATGTTTATCCTGAAGAATTTCCATACTCTGACTTCTGCTATAATGTTTAATATATGTACACTATATACTTGGTATTCTTTTAATTCTTTCAGGTAGTCTCTCCACTTATGGAGGTTGTACTTGGGGAAGTGCCACTGATTGTTGCCGATGACAAAGTCACTATCACTGACCTCAGAGCAGAACTCATCTCTGGTCTGTCATTGAGCCTTGAATCAAATCCTGGAACTAGTCACACCTTCATCGCCAAGACAACAGCTCATCAGCGCCTTCAAACACTGAAACAGGTACTAGGGTGATATTCCATCTAAAACTTATTGTTAGAAAGATAAGTATTTGTTAGTAAAAAAGTCCTCGACACACAAAGGGTAATTTCTTTTTCTGTAGAGGAAGTGGACACCGATGCATGATATAATATGTCTCTTTATGCTAAAACGCTTTTTGGGGATGCTGTATGGATTGTGACTGAATTTTGTTCCCACAATGCATTCCCACCCTCATTTTACTGGCTACTCATGTTATATTCTCTGCCAATACATTGTATTTTAGCTGCACTACACAGTAAGGGTGGGCATGATGGAATTTTAGACTTGTGGTTGAAGTTCATGGGCACGAAAGTGGATGAAGGGTGAAAACATCAAAAAAAACTTCAAAACTGGACTCTGCCTTGCCTATCAGTTCATTCTTTACTCCACCCTTTTCTTGTCATCAAGATAATTATCACTTTTTCTGAGATACTATCAGTTCTAAAGGAGGGTTATTGTACTTTAAACACTAATGGTCTTTTCTCTCCACAATTGCTGCCAGCTCTATTGAGTTTCTCCAGCAATTTTTGTTTTTGTTGCAAATCTTCAGCATCCACTGTATTAAAACATCTTCAAACTTCAAATATATTAAATATAATGCATCTCTCCAGCGCCCAAAGAGGAAAATTTGCCCTTTTGTGTTTCTGCAATACAGAATGTTAGTTAGACACAAATTTATTGTAATTTACTATCACCCTGCTCCCAAGATACATTAAGATTCCACATATCTTTAACCAAGTGCAAATCAAATAATCTTACATTTGAACATATGAAGTCAGAGCAGGAGTAGGCTAGTCGATGCCTCAAGCTTGCTCCACTGTCCGTAAATTTTTAGTTTCCCTTACTACCAAAGGTCTGTGGATTTCTGACTTGAACATATTTTGCCATGAATAGAGAGATCTTCGAGGTTGAGATTTCCACAGGTTCAAACTCTTTTTCATGAAGTAATTCCTCTCTTAGTTCTAAGTTGGTGACCCCTTGTAATTAAGGGGAAATACTGTAGATGTTGGAATTCTAAAACATACATGGAAAATGCTGGAGAAACTCAGCTGGTCTGGTAGCATCTGGTAACAAAATTAATGTTTCAAGTCCAGCATGAAGAGTCTCTGAAATGGAAACATTAACCCTATTTATCTCTCCACAGATGCTGCCAGGCTTGCTGTGTTTCTCCAGCAATTTCTATGTTTGTTACCAACCCTTATTCTGAGACTATGACCTCCAATTCCAAACTCCCCAGCCAGGTCACACATCATCAAAGCTGTCTATGAGTTTTATGTGTTAATGAGATCACCTTTCATTCTTCTAACATCCCTTACATTTGCTTGGAGAATATAGGTCTCATCTACCTTTGGTGGGCGGCACGGTGGCACAGTGGTTAGCACTGCTGCCTCGCAGCGCCAGAGACTCGGGTTCAATTCCCGACTCAGGCGACTGACTGTGTGGAGTTTGCACGTTCTCCCCGTGTCTGCGTGGGTTTCCTCCGGGTGCTCCGGTTTCCTCCCACAGTCCAAAGATGTGCAGGGTCAGGTGAATTGGCCATACTAAATTGCCCGTAGTGTTAGGTAATGGGTAAATGTAGGGGTATGGGTGGGTTTCGCTTCGGCGGGTCGGTGTGGACTTGTTGGGCCGAAGGGCCTGTTTCCACACTGTAATCTAATCTAATCTAATCTAATCTAATCTACTTGATCTCTCCTCGGGGCAATTCCCATATCCCACGAGTCAATTTTGAGAATCTTATTGCACTTCCTCCAAGGAAGGCACATCTTTCCCTTGATAAGGAGACTAATACGCACAGAGTATTCAAAGTGTGGTCTCAATAAACCATTTATAATTATAACAAACCTCCTTACTCTTGCATGCCATTTCCTTCATAGTATCACCCAACAATCTGTTCGATTGTTAATTGTTTCCTGCACATAAACATTATTTCATATACAAGTGTACCCAGATACCACGAACATCCAACATTTTCTACTCTATCAACATTTTTTAAATATTCTGATTTTTTATTCTTCTTGCCAAGCTGAACAACTTCACATTTATCCACATATATCATCAACTAAGGTTAACCTTTAAGATAACCATTACAAATTCTTTTGCGGCATCTTTATGTCTTGCTTACAGCTTTCCCACCTGACTTTTTCTCAAACTTACACCTGAATCCCTTACCTAGATCCTTGATATAAATTATAATAGCTACAGCCCAAGCTTAGATCCACTATTCCACTAGTTACAGACTGCTAACTTCAAAATAAGCCATATATTCCTGTTTTCTGTTGTTAACCAATGTCTAATCCGGGCTAAAATACAATCCCCAATCCTAGAAATTCTAATTTGTGTAATAACTTCTTGTGTGGCACCTTTTGCAATACACTTTTAAATACAAATACTTTGCATCATTGGTTTTCCCTTAACTATCCAACTCAATAATTTCAAACAAAATGATAATTAAACTAAACAGCACTGTGGATGCTGTAAATCAGAAACAAAAACAGAAATTGTTCAGAAGGGTCACTCGACCTAAAATGTTAACTCTGATTTCTCTCCACAGATGCTGCCAGACTTGCTGAACTTATCCAGCAATTTCTGTTTTAGTAGTAATTTCAATCACTTGGTGCTACAGAACTTGAGTATTGCTAAAATAAGCAACATACTGTTGAAGTTTTTTGTCTGCACTCATCAGGACAAACTCAAGAGTATCAAATTTCAAAGGAAGCAACAATTTATATCGCAATTGACAGGTCTTTGCATGTCAATATATATCTCCTAGCAAGGGTACGTGAGCCACATTATGAGGACAACTGATAATCCTAAATTGGCCATTAGTAGCTGAAGCACTGTCTGGCTCACTGTGATTTCATGGCTGGGATTTTACAGGCATTCTTTGGGCAACCGTTGGTGCCAGGTGCCTTTCCTTGGAGAATAGAGCCTCTGGAAAAGATGATCTCCTAGGAATTGCCTTGATAAAAGGTGTAATCTCAGCACAAGGTAGGTCCATTCCATACTGCTAAATCCTGATGGGATAAAAAAAAATTGCTGTGAATAGGTGAACCCTCTTGGCCAACATCATCTTCAGAGACCGAGTCTAGTCATCTAGTCATCTTAAACCTTTCTCTCTCTCTCTGAAGCAGGATCTTGTTCAACTTCTTTTCTGAATGATCAATAGAGTGAATATTGACTGAACTAAATCTAACCATATTGCAAAAGGAAATAAAACTAAATATTATTAATATATAATTCTCAATATGTGTTTGAAAGCAATCCATTTCAAACCTGCCTACCTAGAGGGTTCAGGGAATTTCTATTATTAAGACAACCACTTCAAATGAATTTAAGTCCAGGTCCTAGTCTGAAATCAGGTACCTGCCAGACCAAAAAAAACTTAACCCAAATGCAGATTTTCCTGAATTTTGGATTACCCTTTCCATAACACATAAAACCTCACAATAAATTCTTGGTCTATGTTTAAATCACATTTTTAGTGAAAGGTTCAATCTATGAAAGAGTTGGATAGTGAAAAGTCGAGTCTAGGACAACTGCTGAATAGTGAATACAACAGAAAAGAGTAAATTAGATAAATGTTGTAATTGCTCGTTAGTACCCAGAAAGAAAATGCCCATTTTTAGACAGTTTTCAGACATTTTGACATGTAGTACCTATAATTACATAAAGAGCAATTGGGATGGTGAATGCAACACCATGGATCACTACGCAGCCTATGGTTGGAGACAGAGATCAAATTCCCAGAACTCCTTTCCTAACGGCAGTGCGGGTGTTCCTACACAACATGAACAACAGTGGTTCACAAGACCTTTCCTCAGGCAATAAAGACAATAAATTCTGTTCATACCAGTAACACTCCGTTTCTATGAATAAATGTTAAAAAATTGATGCTGTAGGGGATGACATCACCAGAAGCTCTATCAACCACTTCACTGCCTGTCATGCTGTGTATCCGACTTCAAGTATCAGATGATCAAATAGCCTTCAATTAAATATTGACATTATTGACAATATAGTCAATGGTTTCAATGCCCACTACCAATTCTATTCCCTACCAATTAACTTAATTCTTGCCCTTGTCTGAGGCTGATTTAGCACTTGCAATTATGGCAATCGTCTTGATCCTGAAGTGAGCTTCATACCCTTATCTGATCAAATGCACGAAGCTCATGTGCTTCAATCTCTGTAACAGCATCTGTCTCCATCCCCTTATTCATGCTTTGTTGCCTTCACACCTAACTATTCCACTAGTTTCGAAATGCAGTGTACATTCATCCAAGATCGTGTGCCTGAATATTAAATCTTACTAAGCTCAATTTGCTCATCACACTTATACCTGCTTACTTATGTGTCTCCCAGTTCAGCAAAACCTCCACTTCAAAATTCATAACATTCTTTTCAAATGCCTCATTGTTTTTCCCCTTCCTAATCCTGCAATTTTAATCTATTTTTTCCTCCAATTCTGGCCCCTTGATTTTAATCTGCAGTAAGTGGGCACTCTGTTAATTGACAATTGGCATTGGGGTTGGTGGCAGTGAAGCATGGTTAGTACAGCAAGCCTGAGAGCCCCCTGTCTCTTCCCAGATCCACATCTACCAGTTAGTGGTCTCACCAACACCTCCAATTGTCAAATTATCCCTCTTTTCTAACCATGAATCGGTCCCCCTGAAAGAAATTGAAATTTTCATTGCTCCCAGCGAACTATGCAAGCTCCTATTCTTAATTGCGGACATGGCAAACACATCTGCTTTGCTGCTAACAGGAAAATCTGGGCCAGTATTCTAGCTGATTGCCAATTGCCAAGGATACCTCTACAATGTCCAATTCAATGTGGTTTTGGATAGATTTAGCTTTGATGCTATTCAGGTGCAGGGGTTTGCCTCCCTAAATTTAGCACCTCTGTTTTCCATCTCAAAAACACACCAAAGTGAGTCCACTTTAACTGTCATACAGCTTTGTTTCAAAGATGAGGGTTAGCATACAAACTTGCATTTTTAATTCTCATTCAGAATTGGAGTGAGCCATAGTAAAGAAAGATGAGATCACAATTCCAGATATGAGAAGTGCAGAAGACAATAATTGACCAGTTCTTTATGTGGGTCCAGAAAGCAACATAATTGGAGAGCATATTTTTCAACTGGATATGAGTTTTATGTTGAACTTGCCAGTTATTTTTCCTGTTTAATTTCCAACAGTTTAATCCACTTGTTTTCCTTTCCACCTGAACATTTATTTTTCTGCATAATAAACAAGTGACAGACTTTGATATGTGAACAAATAATCTTTGATTGTTCCAATGAATGTGGTGTTTTCAAAATTTCAGTATTATGCTCCTTTTCCTAACGCCCTTCTACTTTTCTAACTAAATAAAAAAGACTGGCAGATGACTACTGAGACCATGACTATCTGTATGAGATTGATAAGACTACTTACTGTATCTTTATCTATGACCACCCCTCCTCTATCTGAACGAGTTCTGCCTCCTCCTTTGTTGGAATTGTTAGGGACTAACTACATGAAGTGTTACTTCCTGCTCATCTATTTTAGGTGAGGTCTGGGCAGAGACCTATTGCTGAACTGGGGACCAATTTACTTTACCTGTATTTTACAACATTAATAACCTAATATGTTTGTATAACATGCCTTGAGACACATGGGCTGAAGAGCACTCATTTACAAAATCATTCCTGACAGCTCTTCTTTTGATGTCAGTTGTTAAGTTTGGGATACTAACAAAAACAGTTTGAAATTACATAGCACCTTAAGTATATCCCAAGCTGCTTCATGTGAGGTATTATCAAACAAAATTGGACATTGAATCATATAGGAAGACATTAAGACAGGTGACCAAAAGATTGGTCAATGAGGTAAGTTTAAAGATGATTCTTAAAAGGAGCAAGGCATACAAAGGCAAAGAAGTTAAGGAGGGATTTCAAGAACTTAAGAATCTTCACAGCTGCAGGCACAGCTTCTAAAGGTCAAACAAAGAAAATTGGGATGTGCATGAGGCCAGAATTAGAGAAGTTACAGAAATCTCAGAGTTGTAGATCTGAGGAGGTTTCAGAGTCATGCAGTAATGAGGTAATGTATAGAATCGTAAGCAAAGTTGTTAAGTTTAAATTTCAAATCTTGCCACAATATGGACCAAGTCAACAGCCCATGAGGTTAGAGGTGGACAAGATTTGATGAGAGTTAGGATGGATAGGTTAAAATGCAAAGTCTTTTTCCTGGGGTGGGGGAGTCCAAAACTAGAAGGCATAGGTTTAGAGTAAGAGGGGAAAGATATAAAAGGGACCTAAGGGGCAACCTTTTCATGCAGAGGGTGGTGCGTGTATGCAATGAGCTACTAGAGGAAGTGGTGGAGGCTGGTACAATTACAGCATTTAAAAGGCATCTGGATGGCTATATAATAGGAAGGGTTTAGAGGGATATGGGCCAAGTGCTGGCAAATGGGACTAGATTAGGTTGGGATATCTGGTTGACATGGACTTGTTGGACTGAAGGGTCTGTTTCCTTGCTGTACATCTCTATGACATAAGAACAAATAGTGTGGATTTTGGATGCACATGTTTATGGAACGTATGATGTGGGAGGCTGGCAAGAAATGTTGTGTAATAGTTGAGAAATAACAAAGACATGAATGAGGATTTCAGCAGAGCTGAGCTGAGCTGAAGCAGAGAAGGGAAGATGGCATTGAGGGGGAATAATTGATACTGATAGTGGAGCAATAATGGGTCAGGAACTCATCTCAGAATCAAATAGAACTCCTAAGATTTTGAAAAGTATGCTTTAGCATCAGATACCTTCCATTTAGCTTTTATGAGAAAGTTGATCATCTGTTAGAAAACAATAATTGTGTTCTGTTTGGTATGGCATCAGCCAACAACAACTTTGAGATATATTTTGAAAACTTCCTTTATGGTTATGTGTAAATAACTAATCTACACAGTCAACTACAATGTAAATAATCTGCATCACTTTGCTAATTTGATTATGTACATGTTATACAAAACATGCAGTGAATTATCTAAACTGTAACCTTGTCAACTAATTCAAGAGGATGGCTGATATAATAATGTTTTTATTGTTCCATGTCAACATGTGGCTTTCCAAAACATGATAATTATTTGATTCCCTTGGATCGAAGCAGTCATGTGTTAACTTGTCAATCGTACACAGTCTGTTTGTCAAGTTGGCTTCTGATGATAATCTAGAAAAAATTGCTTTCATCTTCAAAGGGAAAGGCATCCTTAAGAAAACATGGTATGCCTAAGGTAGTGAGTGACTTTATCAATTTGAGCATGTCAGTATGAAGCTCCACAATGCAAAGTGTTGTAAAGATCTCACAGTTGTGAGGAAAAGGAAAATTGGTAGAGGACTGAACATTCCTGTGGGACCTGGGGAAGTACACTTGCTAAATAACATTTGTGCTTATTTACCTAAGTTGTTCTCCTAATTATTCATTTGGGAGGGCTGTCCTCTGGAGTGAATGTAATTACCATCAAGGTCTTGTACGTATTTCATGAGATACCAATTTCCTTATTCAGTGGAGTTATTGCCACTTCAACTGCCCTCCTGCACCACTTCCTCAAATTGAGGGTTATTTCTCATTAGGGAAATCTCTCATGAAACCTGTGAAATAGCCCCTTGTCACTTGTTTTCAAGAACGTTGCACTTCTGCACACAATCTCTTCAATAAATTGTTTAATTACAATTTTATTTGTAGTTTTTTTGCTATAAAGATTGGTTAGATTCCATGTTTAAATTAGCAAAGCCAAAGCAAAAATACTACATAAAGTGGAACATTGCTTTCAAGCTATTAATAGTTTATAATGCTGGGCTAATTCAGTCCAAAGGATGAAAAGGACAAGTTTCAGTTGATAAGGAATGTTGTTTGCTTACAAAATCACCGTCGTTAGGATGTTTCATTTATCAATGAAGGTGGTGAAAGTATAAACTTTAAGTATAATTTCCTGTCATTTGGTGCATGGTGAACCGGGTGAATAATATAGCATTAACAACAACGACCTCCAAAATCAGTGCTCGCCAACACACTCCTAAACTATCTATGAGTAGTTAATTGGTAAATACTGGTTTCCTTCCTAATTTGAGAAAAGAACAAAGTTTCCCAATTTTAAAAATAAAAAAAAGTGAGAAGCACAGCAGGCAGTGCATCTGTACTCTACTGAAGAAATTTGTTCATGTTGACAGCTAGGTTATGAACAAAATAGATATACGACAAACAATGATCACAATCCACTATTGAGAGCACTTACTGCAAGATTAAACTTTGACATCAATTACTTTATATTTCAGTCAGCTATTTAAAAACCTTGCTTTGGTGGTGATATGCTACTTTAAACACACATTGCTATCAATGTTTTGTCACACACAGTCCATTAACAAGCACTATAAAAGTATTTTATCGTTAAAATTACATGACCTTATCTTGTGATCGTGAAAATGTCAGACAATTGGAATGGTCATTCAAGTTCTTTCAAGTGATATGTCCAAACTGTTTAAAAACAAATGGTTATTGTCTGTTTTTTTCTAATTTGTTGCTTATTTTGTTGAAGTTTAGTGATGGATGAAATAAAAACCGAATTCTCTCCCAATTCACTGATTTTGTTGCTGTAACCTGTGAACACACAAATCAAGAAAACCGCTGCAAACGTGGTTTTGAAAAATTGGAATAAAAATTGACTATAATGAAGATTAATATTTTGTTAATTGATTCCCATTCCTATTTTATATTGACTGTCTGCACATTGTGCACTATTTTATAGAGTAGAACCAATCTGTCCACACTTATAATGCAGCCCCATAGCCTATTGCTTTCCTGTTCTTATTCCATAGCTGTGAGCCAACATTCTAGTTCTAATCTTTATCTCGTCCCCAAACCTTCTCCCATGTAAAGCCATTGTTTAAACGTCACTCTTACGCCTCCATTCACTATACCATGGACTTCCTGTATTCCTCTAGTTCCATGGCTAACCTTTTCATTCAATATAACCATCAATCCGTTCTGAGCTGTACCTCCATTATTCACTTATCTCAAAGGTCAACACCAGCCTTAACATTTCTTCCTAGGATTTAAGCTCTAACTTATTTTCACTCCATGAATATTAGTCTTTCAAATTCTATTCCCTGGGCCTGATTTCCTCACTTGCTCTAGTATAATTTGATACTCTACTCAGCCAACCTCTTTAGTTTTCCCATCATCATTTTATATTGTAGCAAATCATGGACAAATCATTATATTGGTCTAGCCCATGATTCCCTAGCTTTCACAACTATCTGGCCTGGCCCTACCTTCCACCTTGTATCATTGTGAATCTCAGCACTCTCCCAAAGCAGGATATATTCACAGTTTCTAGCAGGCTGTGCTTTCTTCAAGAATTACAGCATAAATCAAGGAATGGGAGAGATGTATGCTCAAACTCTACAAGACACATTTGCTGGTAATCAAGTCCCACTACTCTATGAACTGTACCATTTGTGTACCTTTTAATTCAATTACACAATCTGCCAAATTATGCCTCTCGTTTAACCTTATCTAGATTAAAAGAGATTTTCACTCAGTTTCTTTAATAAAATTGAAATTAATCAGAAACAAAACTTATTCTTTAAACAAGCATCAAAACTGGCTAACAACTAAGCTGTATTCTGGAACGATATTACTTTAATCCCAAACACATTCACACAAAGACAATAATATTTGCAGGGATTTGCAAATCTGCAGAGAGATAGTCTTTTAAAAAAAGGGGCCAAAAATTCAAACTCAAAGAATAACATGAGATGAGTTCTCTCAGTTCCCCGGGTTTTCTCACATGAAATGGAAAAAGTTCAGATTGGACTTCAGTTCAATTAAAAAGTCAGTGCTAACCACTGAGCCCCATGCCACCCCAAGGACGCCATTCAAATGAGGGGAGTGAGACGGTAGTTGTGAGCGATCTTCTTGAGCATTAGAATTCCCTCTTGGTACAACTAGAGCATCGTGTGTCCACAGCACCCCACAGTGACTGAGGCAAGTGCAAGCAGGAAGAGCATCAATGAAAGTGACAGACCGGAAAGGCATTGAGCAGTATAATTGAAGAGCTCTATCCAGTGCCAAGTGAAAGATTGCTGTTCAAAACATTTCTTCTCTCAGAGAATGTTATCACTTGCCAGTTGATAGCCAGCTTCATGGAAAGCACTCCAGCTGATGAAAACTGCATTTGCCTTTAACTACATTTCCTTGCTGCTAACCAACAACACAGTAAGAAAGCAAATAATGGAGCTACATCTCCCAACTTTGATTAGAGGCAAGAACAGAAGCAACAAAGCCACCATTGCACCAGGTACATCAGGAGGAACACGGTAAAATGACCAGTGACCTTCTTCTCATTCAGTGTGCCTTCACAGAGCATAGCAATCAGGAATGGTCCCTTTACTGAGTGCTTTCCATGCCCGAGTATTGGGACACAAACCTGAATTATCATTCAAAGTCCAGTGTCCGGGTGGAACTACAATCTTTGGACTGTGTGAAATGTATGAATCAATGAGATTTTTTGTCAAGAAGTGAAGATGCCAGTGTTGGACTGATGTGGACAAAGTTAAAAATCACACAACACCAGATTATAGTCCATCAGGTTCATTTGGAAGTACTAGCTTTTGGAGTGCTACTTGATCATCAGGTAACTGACAGCTTCAAGTTACTTAAACCACTCATTCCAGAGGTGTACAGTAACACATCTGATGAGAAGGAAATGTGCTGACATTTTCTTGTCTGTCCTAGATTTGACTCCAAACTCACTACAGTGTGGTGGTTTCATAACTGCCTTCTGAAGTGTTCTCACAGCCAATAATAGAAACATAGAAGTTAGGAACAGGAGTAGGCCATTCAACCCCTCGAGTCTGCGCTGCCATTTATTATGATCAGAGCTGATCATCAACCTCAATACCCTAATTCCACTCTCCCCCCTTTTCCCTTGATCCCTTTAGCCACAAGACCTATACCTCTCTCCTTCTTAAAACACATAATGTTTTGGTCTTAATCACCTTCCCTGGTAGTGGCTTCCACTGGCTTTGGGCGAAGAAATATTTCCTCAGCTCAATCCTAATAGGTATGTCCTTGTCCTTAAACTATAACCCCTGGTTCTATACTCCCCACAATCGGGAATATCCTTCCTGCATCTAACCTGTCTAATCCTGTTAGAATTTTAAAGATTCCTCTGAGGTTCCCACTCATACTTCTAAATTCCAGTGAATACAATGCTACCCAACTCAATCGCTCCTCATACTTCAATCCTGTTATCCCAGGTATCATTTTGGTAAGCCTGTGCTCCCTCTATAGCAAGAACATCCTTTCTCAGATACGAAGACAAAACCTGTGTACAATATTCCAGATCTGGCGTTGCTAATGCCTTGTATAATTGCAGCAAGGCATACTTCTTCCTGGACTGGAATCCTCTTGCTATGTGGTCCAACATACAGTTTGCCTTCTTCACTGACTGTTGTACCCACGCATTTACTTTCAGTAACTGGTGCACAAGGACATGCAGGTCTCGTTGAACACGCCCCTCTCCCAATTTACAACCATTTAAAAAATAATCTGGCTTCCTATTTTAGCTACCAAAGTGGATAACCTCACATGCGCATTATACTGCATTTGCCATGCATTTGCCAATTCACTCAGCCTGTGCAAATCAAACTGTAACATCTCTGCATCCTCTTCACAACTTACCCTTCTATTCAGCTTTGTTGTATCTGCAAATTTGGAAATATTACATTTAGTTCCCTCATCTAAATCATGAGATAATTGTGAATAACTGGTTCCCAGTACAGATTCCTGCAATGCCCACCTCAGTTGTATTGGAAAAGGTGATTCAATCTCAATGACAATTAGCAATGGTTGAAACCCCAGACAAACTCATTTACTGTAATTAACAAAAATTGTTTTTGGATAAATTGAGTACTTATAGACATCAACAGATGCAAATTAAATTAAGTCCTAAAACTAATATATGGAAAAGTCAATTATGACAGAAAAGGACCATTAGAACAGAAGGACCCTATTCACAGCAACCCCGCTCCCCACCAAACCGCTCAATGCACCACCTCACCACCTAACCTGCTTCATTATTTAGCTAGATCATAGCTTTTCTGTATTTCAATTCCATTAACTCATCTTAGTTCTAGATATCAATATTATAGAACCAACAATAATCCATCAAATCTGTTTAGAAATTTGTAATTGCCCTCACTGAACAGCATTTTGAAAGAGAGAGTAACAGATTTCATAATATAATTGAATTCAATATTATGTTTAAGAGGGAGAAGGTAAGTCGCAAACTAAGGTTTTAAAGCTTGGTAAGACCAACACTCAGGAGTAAATCAGAAATTTAGTACTGAAATAATATAACTGTAGATTAATATCTACAGAAGATCTTCAAATAAATATGTAGTACAATATGTAAGTAGTCCTAAAGAATAATTATTTATGTAATTAAACAGTATTGATCAATATGAGAGAGAGAGGGAGACTACATAAACCAAAACATTTTTTAGAAATTCAAAATATATTGGTGATCCTGGAGCCTGGGTGCGATATTATGAACAGCAATGTGATGCAAAAATGTAAAACAGAATGACACAAAGATGGGTCCTATCACAACTTATCCCCAGCTGAGGGTCCCCTATTCATTACAATTCCAGACAAGATGCGTCAAATGGTTATACTCAGGGGAGAGGAAGCATGAACTGGTTCTCCTTCTTAATTTAAGCCCTGTCTCAGTTGGATATAACAAACTTAATTTTAAAATGGGTCCTTTCCCTCATGGATGAATTTCCCAATCTAAATGTATTTATGTATTAAAAAGTAGCCAAACTAATCAGACTTGTTTCAGTTAAAGAGTAGGTGAGTTTATTAGCTACTAAATCTGAGAAAATATAATACATCACAGCTTGCATTGATTCAAAATATGAGTTGATCAAAAGTATAGCTCTTAAATAGATATGTGAACCAGTCTCTGAATTCTGTGAGGAGTAGATGGTTGACATTGTGGCTGTTAAGTTAAATGGTACTGGTGATGCTGGCATTATTCTTGGTTTTGCAATTTAACCAATAGACTTTCTATTCAATTTCCTATTTGACAGAGACTTCAGTGGCTTGCCTGACTTCCGTCAAATTACAGCCTTGCTTTGCCTGCATTACAGGGATATCTAATGATCACTCTCAATCTGTGACTTTCATAGCACAATTGACCAATTAGCGCATCAGCCAACAATCATACTCAAACAAAGGATTGCAGTTGTTTTTTAACCATTTTTTTTAATATGTTCCTAGAAGGGTAAAGCTCAAACATGCCTGTAATTTGGGACATTATCCACAAGAGATGGCTTCTGCTGAGAAGGATTGTTAACCCCTCATTACCTCCATAGCTACAGGAGATCACAGTCCAGTTTGTTTTGAATTGCATCTCTTCCTTACAAGAGCTGCTGTTTGAAGTGCCTTTGGCACCTTTTCAGGCGAGATATCCCATATTCCATGAGGGGTTTTGACAGACAATCACTGAGTTTACATCCACAGTCAACTTTTTGCTGTATTTCCTATTTTTAAAAAAAACATATATTGTAATTTAATATTTAATATTTCCATAAGAAGTCTAGAAATATGGTCCACTGCTATGACAGTCCAGATGAATATAATTTGCAGAGGAAACACAAGGACAAAGTTAGTAATCAGCAAAGTGGCTCAAACACCATTGGCCCAGAAGCTTGGGAGAAGAAAATAACCTGTCCAACCAAGATACAGATAACTTTGACAGCATGGAGTTCTGGCAGAGGATCCTCATACTAAGCATCAAGCTTTTCCTTAAATCCCAGAAATGCCAATACATCCGTCCAACATTGATCTTAAAGTTGGCTTCAGAGTGAACTATTGCTGCTATTTTCTCAACAGGATTAAGAAATCCTTTTCTTATCAGTTCTATTGGAACTGATTACTTCAGATCAGAAGGGATTAAAATTAATTCATTGTTTTACTTTGATATCCAATATTCTAATTACATATGAAAATGGAACCACTTCTGCGCATGATTGCTATGAGCTCTTTTTCTCAGCCACATCTATGATTTGCATCTTAATGGAGTTTTCATTAGACAGCTTTAGGCAAAATCTCTGAATCACTACAATACTTTAAATGGGACACAAATCAAAGGACATTTTGTGACTTGGGATTCTGTATAGTTATACACACTGGGGTGAATACATTTTTAAATCCATAGTTTTATTATCTTGGGAATTCAGATTTTATTGCACTGTTTTTAGAAATAATTGTTTTTACATGCATCATTAATGTTGCAGGGAATGATTTGCTTTTACTGATATTAGTCAGCAAGTGGAGCAATATTAAATTCTGGTAAATATTTATGAAGCCTAGAAGGTTAATCCATCAGCATTAATCAGACGGTTCATTATCCTGAAGATTCAAGTGGCATGATACTCAGTGTGCAATACGACAGAGATGTCCTTGTTCGAGAGACTGCACTGTTTCCAATGCATAATTTCCCACTATGATCATGCATCTCCTTCAATGCTTCAGCCTTACATCCTTGCTCAAATTTTTCTATTAGCTGTTGTCTCTACTATTAACAAAATAGCTTTCAGCCATCGTATATTCGCACTCTAAAACTTCTTCTAGAGAACCTCTTAGAATTATCCTCTTCTAATTTCTAATTTGCTAACCAACCTGCCTTTTGGAACTGTATCGAATGCTTTCTGAAGTCCAAGCATACAACATCCACGACACTACCTTCATCCATTTCCTGTAGAACATGGAACATAGGGCGGCACGGTGGCATAGTGGTAAGCACTGCTGCCTCACAGCGCCAGAGACCTGGGTTCAATTCCCACCTTGGGTGACTGTCTGTGTGGAGTTTGCATATTCTCCCTGTGTCTGGGCGTGGATTTCCTTCAGGTGCTCCGGTTTCGTCCCACAGTCCAAAAGATGTGTGGGTTAGGTGAATTGGCCATCTAAACCTCTGATTATCTTATATGTCTCAATTAAGTCACCTTCTCTTTAATGAAAACAGCCTCAAGTCCCTCAGCCTTTCCTCATAAGACCTTCCTTCCATACCAAGCGACATCCTAGTAAATCTCCTCAAAGCCCTTTCCAAAGCTTCCACATCCTTCCTATAATGCGGTGACCAGAACTGTACGCAATACTCCAAGTGCGGCCGCACTAGAGTTTTGTATAACTGCAGCATGATATCATGGTTTCAAACCTCAATCCCTCTACCAATTAAAGCTAACACACCCTATGCCTTCTTAACAATCCAATCAACCTGGGTGGCAACTTTCGAGGATCTTTATACCTGGACACCAAAATCTCTCTGCTCATCTACACTACCAAGAACCTTACTATTAGCTCAGTATTCTGCATTCCTGTTACTTCTTCCAAAGTGAATCACCTCACACTTTTCCACATTAAACTGCGTTCGCCACCTCTCAGCCCAGCTCTGCAGCTTATCAACCTACAACATCCTTCATCACTATCTGACTTTAGTGTCATCTGCAAATTTACTAACCCATCCTTCTCTGCCCTCATCCAGGTCATTTATAAAAATGACAAACAACTGGACCCATAACAGATCCTTGCAGTAGCCCACTACTAACTGAACTCCAGGATGAATATTTCCCATCAATGACCACACTCTGTCTTCTTTCAGCAAGCCAATTTCTGATCCAAACCACTAAATCACCCTCAATCCCATGCTTCTGTATTTTGTGCAATAGTCTACCGTGGGGACACTTGTGCCACCTCATCAAAGAACTCAGTTAAATTAGTCAGACATGACCTGATCTTGACAAAGCCATGTTGACTGTCTTGTATTAACTTATTTTTCTCTGTGTATATTTATCCTGTCTCGTAAATGGCATTCATCAGTTTTACGACTATTTTTGTCAAGCTGACAGGTCTGCAATTTTCTGGATTATCCTTTGCCCCTATCTTAAACAAAAGCAAATTTGCAATTCTCCAGTCCACAGGAACTAATCCTGTGTCTAGAAAGGCTTGCATCATTTCTGTCGACAGCTCCACAATTTGCTCCCTTATGTAACTCACCAACCTACAGTGCCTTATATCTAGGCTTGGCAACTTCTCTGCTTGGAGTGCTGTCAGCCTTTTTAGTCTCTCTCCTTTACCTGTCACCATACTGTTCAGGTGCTCAATACCCACATTTTCAACTGGGCCATTGCCACCGTTTTCTAACTTGGTAAATACAGAAATAAAGTACTAATTTAGTAGCTCTGCCATACCTTTTGCTTCATGGAGCGGTTTACCCTGCATGTTTCTTATTGCCCCACTCTAGCTTTCACTAATCTTTTACTATTAATATGTTTGAAGAACATTTTATTATTTGTTTTAATGCAGTCTGCTATCCTTTCGTCTTGCTCCCTTTTAGTCTTCCATGTTCCAACCTTCCCTCTCACCTGCATTTGAGGTACTCTTCCTAATTTCTACAGCTATTATTATTCTGGTGTATAATGTATAAGGAGAAAGTGAGGTCTGCGGATGCTGGAGATCAGAGCTGAAAATGTGTTGCTAGAAAAGCACAGCAGGTCAGGCAGCATCCAGGGAACAGGAGAATCGACGTTTCGGGCATAAGCCCTTCTTCAGGAATGAGGAAAGTTTGTCCAGCAGGCTAAGATAAAAGGTAGGGAGGAGGGACTTGGGGGGGGGGGGGGGGGCGTCGGAAATGTGATAGGTGGAAAGAGGTCAAGGTGAGGGTGATAGGTCAGACTGGGGTGGGGGCGGAGAGGTCAGGAAGAAGATTGCAGGTTAGGAAGGCGGTGCTGAATTCGATGGATTTGACTGAGACAAGGTGGGGGGAGGGGAAATGAGGAAACTGGTGAAATCCAAGTTCATCCCTTGTGGTTGGAGGGTTCCTAGGCGGAAGATGAGGCGCTCTTCCTCCAACCGTCGTTTTGTTGTGGTCTGGCGATGGAGGAGTCCAAAGACCTGCATATCCTTGGTGGAGTGGCAGGGGGAGTTGAAATGTTGAGCCACAGGGTGGTTGGGTTGGTTGGTCCGGGTGTCCCAGAGGTGTTCTCTGAAACGCTCCGCAAGTCTGTCTCCCCAATATAGAGGAGGCCACATCGGGTGCAGAGGATGCAATAGATGATGTGTGTGGAGGTGCAGGTGAATCTGTGGCGGATATGGAAGTTTCCTTTGGGGCCTTGGAGGGAGGTGAGGGGGGAAGTGTGGGCGCAAGTCTTGCACCTCCTGCGGTTGCAGGGGAAGGTGCCGGGAGTGGAGGTTGGGTTGGTGGGGGGTGTGGATCTGACGAGGGAGTCACGGAGGGAGTGGTCTTTACGGAATGCTGATAGGGGAGGGGAGGGAAATATATCCTTGGTGGTGCCGTTTGGAGGTGGCGGAAATGACGGCGGATGATGCGCTGTACATGGAGATTGGTGAGGTGGTAGGTGAGGACCAGTGGGGTTCTGTCCTGGTGGCGGTTGGAGGGGCGGGGCTCAAGGGCGGAGGAGCGGGAAGTGGAAGAGATGCGGTGGAGGGCATCGTCGACCACATCGGGGGGGAAATTGCGGTCCTTGAAGAAGGAGCCCATCTGGGTTGTGCGTGTATAATGTATACCTCTTTTGTCTTCCTTATTTTCTCATCAATATCCTTAGTTATCCAGGGTATTCTAACTTTGAATATCCTATACTTAATTTTTATGGATATGTACTTATTTTGCACCTTATTTTGCACCTCTTTTGAAATTCTCCCATTTTTCATCCAAAGCGTGTTTCCAATTGACTTGCTCTAGTTCAACGTTTAGACCCTGAAAATCTGCCCTTTCAGTTTGGGATCTTAATCATTGACTATTTTTTATCTTCTTCCAATTTAATATTGAGCTTCTTACGATTGCAATTTTCTAAATGCTCCCCTAGTCTGACAATCTCCATTTAGTCTACCTCATTTTGTAGGACCAAATCCAGTACAGCTGCCTCGCTGGTAGAACAGGAAATGTACTGTTCCAAAATGTTTTCCTGCACACATTGCAGGAATTTCTCACCTTTCATGCTGCACATACTACCTTTATCCCACTCTACCCAATAGTAATTGAAATCTCCAACTATCACAGCCCTACTTGTCCTGCAGATGTCCATAAACTAAAAGCTTATAACCTGGGATATTAATTATCCAGTTCTGTCAATGCTACAATGCCATATTCCCCAAGAGCAATTTCTGCTTCCCCTTCCCAATTTTGCTCACTATACTCTGGGCATTTAAATACATACAATCTTGGGATAACTAATATTATTGGTACATCTGGGAAAAAAGTTAATATAGGCTTTTAACTGAGCACTCTAGGCATACTCTTCACAACCACAATTCTCTGCAGGTAATTCTGGAATAATGCACATTTTCAGCAGCGCGATTTGGCTATAACTTTGCTGAGAAACAAGGGGACAGTATTTTCAAGAATGCTTACCTCTGTTTCCCATAGCCCAATTCCAGCGGTGATCGTTTCACACATTTCACTCTGCACATGCGCCGATGACCGTGCCGAAGTCTCCTTGTTGTTCTGCACATGCACTGGTCTCTGCACTGTTCTTCGTGGTGTTCTGCACAAGCTCCTGTGTCAGCTACTGACAGAGCAGCTTTCAGTGAGAGGTACGTTATGCAGCTTCCTGTGATAGGCACACTACTGCTAGATTATCCTTTTCTTTAAAATCATGGAGGGGCTTAGTGACAAGAATGTTAGTAAGCGTGCTGGTAATGAAATTGTAGGTGGTGAACGCAAAAGAAAGGCTATAACACTGGAAAAGAAGCTAGATATTATAAAGCGTTTTGAGCGTAAGGAGACAATGTGTGATATAGCTCACCTAACAGGATTGAGGGAGGCTACCTTACACACCATTAGAGGAACGCTGAAGAAATTAAAGCAAGGTGCATTGCTGAAACAAGTCTGAGTGTCAGTAAATCTGTGAGGTCATGGCCAAAGGAACTTGAGGAGATGGAGAGGCTTCATGTGTTTGGATAGAAGATCAAACAAAAAGGCGATCTGGGACAACCTTTCTCACCATAAAAGCTTGTGGTTGTGTACCTCTCTGCCAATCAATGAACCTTCAAGAAGTTACCTTAAGTCTACTCTAGGACATTTACTTTAGCTCAAGCAAAAAAGATTGGATGATGATGCAATTTTTTTTCTGACCCTATAAAAAGCCTTATCTATTTATGAAGATCAAAAGAAAAATGCCCAAAATCCTGCAAATGTGCCTGCGTGTCGTGCAAGCAGTGGGTGATTTGCTGGTTTTAAGAACCGCTATGCATTCCACAACATAAAATTACTTGGTGAATCTGCCTGTGCAGACAAACAATGTGTGCAGGCATTTCTTCCCATAGTAAAAAAAAATTACAAAGAAGGCTGCACCTCAGATCAAATCTTCAATTTGGATGAGACTGGTTCATACTGGAAGTAAATGCCAGCAAGAACCTACATTTCTAAGAATGAAGCACATGTTCCAGGCTTTAAGGTAGCAAAGGATCATCTGGCTGCTGTTGGGTGCCAATGCCAGTGGCAACTTTAAGCTTAAGCTTTAAGCGTACCACTCTGCCAATCCATGAGCTTTAAATAATTACTTTAACTCTACCCTAGCGTTTACTTCAGGTCAAGCAAAAAAAGGTTGGATGACGGTGCAAATTTTTTTCTGACCTTATTGTTGATGTTTTGGGAGATATTTTTAGACAGTATTGCAGGCAAAATAATTTGGATTTCAAGGTTCTCATCCTGAATAATGCGCCAAGCCATCCTGCCGTCATTGGTGAGCTTTCTGAATACTTCAAAGTGCTATTTCTACCTCCAAACACAGCTTCTCTCATTCAACCAATGGACCAAGGTGCAATATCAGCTTTTAAAGTTTATTATTTAAGACGCACATTCAAGAGGCTAATTGCAGCTACTGACGGTGACAATAAGGACAGTGTTCTTCAATTTTGAAGGAGCTTTAACATTCGTAATGCTATTGACATTATTGTGGAGGCCGGGGGTAATGCCAGTAAGGACTGCCTGCATGCAATTTGGCAGTGGCTTCTCCTGGATTTTTTTTCAAGATGTTAAAGGATGCGAACCATCAGAGGAGCTCCCAAAAATCAAAGAGCATTGTGTTGCCCTTACAAAGCAGGTTGGCTTTGAAGAAGTGGAAAGTGAGAATGTTGAAGAGCTGCTTGACTCCCAATATGAAGATCTCGCTCCAGTTGATCTACAACAGCTTGTCACTGAGAGGGAAGTGGAAGCTGGAGATGAAAAACATGAAGTCCAGCTTGCAGCACCACAAGAGCTTTCCACTTCTCTTTTGTATCCTCAGGGAAATTGAAACGCAGTTGCAGCTCTAGAGGATAACGATTGCAACGCCGAATGCACCAGGGTTGCTTGGCACCCTATGAACAGCTTCTTCAAGATAGAAGAAAAAGGGCAAAGCAACAAAAACTGGATGTCTTTTTTAAACCAACCCCCAAAAAACAGTCAGTAGATAATCAACCACAGCCATCCACTTCTGCAACCACAATTGCACCTGAAGATGGTGAGGATGATGACCTTCTGTCCCTGCATTAACAATATTTTTTCTATGTAATATGTGAAGTTTAGATTAGATTAGATTAGATTCCCTGCAGTGTGGAAACAAGCTGTTTGGCCCAACAAGTCCACACCGACCCTCCAAAGAGTAACCCACCCAGACCCATATCTCTCTAAATAATGCACCTAACACTATGGACAATTTAGCATGGCCAATTCACCTGGCCCGCACATCTTTGGACTGTGGAAGGAAACCAGAGCACCCGGAGGAAACCCACGCAGACACGGGGAAATTTGCTTTTGTTTCATTAATAAATGCAATTTAAACATCCATTCAAGCTATACTTTGTATTAAGGTTTTGGGTGATTTTTGAGCAATTGTGAGTGATGTTTTTTGCTGGTCTAACACTAACCCCACTTTTCCCTTAGGTCCCATTATTCCTATTAGCGATTTTTATTAAGCGAGGATTTGCTAGAACACAACTATGGCGTTATAGGAGAACCACCTGTATTCTAAACAAAATGAGGAAAGGATTGAGCATTTAAAAGTGCTACATTAAAAAAAAAGTAAGAGCATTTTAGAAGTAGCTTGGGTAGGAAGGGTAGGTGAGAGGAGGTACACCTGAGGAAATACACAAACCTAGAAGTTGGTTTATCAGGACTAGTGCAAATTAACTCATGGAAGTTCACACCAAAATATCAAGTTTGAAAAACATCTGAGTACATTCTGGAGTCAGGAAGAGTAGGAGTGCTCCTGCCAACTTCAGCTTGCTGCTGGCCGCCATCAGCTCTCCTCCCAGACTCATTTTTCACTATCAGCTAGTATCTAAACCAGCCGCTCTTGTTTTTTCACCAATAGCACTCCTCACTTGTGGTCATTGAGTTTCATGTTGTGTCATGATGCAAGTGGACAAATTTGCTGAAGGCCTTATTAAGTGAGGGCATGTATACTGCAGCTGGCTTGAGAGCTTGATTTAATTTCTCAGCGTATAGTTACCATTAGATTTCAAGCATTTGCCATAGGAACTGAGGAACTGCCTTGAGCTTTATTTAGTATGACATTTGCTGGAAGGCTGCCATTCTAATGTCAATTTTTTGCTAGAACCCCTAAAAGTTCAAGCTCTAGTTGTGGATTCACAATGTAGAGTAACAACAATAGAACAGTCTCTTCAGATCATATGAAAAACTCTTTCCGAAAAGTTTCTGAAATTTGCACAAGATCCTATCATTCTGCTGAACTCACTCACTTCTCAAATATAAATAGATTAAATTATTGTCTCACTTGATAGATTGGCCTAAAACTGTATTAAGTACACAATATCCTTTGTCTCCTGTGGCATGTCTTTCACAAAGCAAAGGTTATTCAAATGGTTAGCTGGGTGTCATGAATTATCAGAGAGGGAATCTTCCTGGAACCAGTGAAAAGTCATTCTACATTAAATAAACTGGTTCTTTGGCATGATTCAAAACTGCTACCATCAATGACATTTATATGATTCTTACCTTTAAATGAGATGAAACATCCCACTCACAATGTGCTTGATGCTAAACTTGCATAAAAAATAGTTATGGCTTGTAATGATCAACCATTTTGAAAAGGATCTGAGTTCAAATCTGACTAAAAACAAGATTGAATGTTTTAAAGGTAGACATGGAGAATAACTCAGATCTCAAAACGCGATCAATTACACACTACTGATACCATGAAAATCACATCTAGGAAACGCAATTAGGCATAGTAAATAAGATAAAAGAATTTCTTTTATATACTGCCTTACAATATCTTCAGGATATGTCAAAGTGGATTATGTTGGGAATGCAATCACTGTTACGTAGAGAAAGGTGATAGCCTATTGAACATGTAAGATCTCTCAAACAGCAAATGCTCAACTCGTGTTTTATTGTTGCCAGGGCCTAGGATATGGGAGATCGAAGAGGACATTTTGCTGTTGCTGAAACATTACCATGGGATCTTTTAAATTTATCTGCAAGGAAAATTATAGATTTAGTGACTTTGTGGGGAAAGGACACTTTTACTAACAATTCATAACCTTTGAAATTTGCCTTTAGTTCTTCGCCTTCACATTAAATACATTAGATAGACTCGATGATGGTCCATTGACAAATGGTTTGATGGAAAAAATCAATTTCAGTGCTATTCTTCCCTTACTTTCTTGATTGATCTTGAAGTAAAAATACAGAAATAACTCTTGAAATAAAAGAAATAATGTATGGTCACAGAAAGCATGAACACAGTTAAAGATATCACTCAGAAATCTTTTGATTCATTCATGTGATGTATGTGTTACTGGACAAGTTAGCATTTATTCCCCATCTGTAATTGCCCAAAGCCTGCTAAGAGTCGATCATATTGCTGTGAGAATAGAATCCTATGTAGACCAGAGCAGGCAAGAATGGCAGATTTCTTTCTCCAGAGGACATTTGTGAACCAAATGAGTTTTTGTGACAATTGGTTGCATGTTCACAATTAGGTGAGTCTTTTGTTCCATTATTTTTACTAATGTTCAAATTTCACCTTTTGCCGTGATGGGATTTGAACTCATGTCCGCAAAGCATTCTTCTGAGTCTCTGGATTAATGCTCATGTGACATTGATACTACACCACCACCTCCCCTTCAAAACCTCTCCAAACTCTAAATATGAAATAAATCATTCTTAGGTGAATGCACACAAGATTTCAAAATTGCAGCAGCATCAATAAATAATCAGTTAATCTGTATTTGTCTTATTATCTGTGGGAAAATATTGTCTAGGCTAATGGAAGAACTGTACTCTTCAAATTGTATCATTGGACCTTTCCTAAGTCACTGAAGTAGGTAGAAAGGATTTCAATTTTACACAACTATAAAAAGACAGTGCCAATAATGCAAAATTTTCTCAGGATTGTGCCGTGTTGTTGTATTCTAATTATGCGGAGAAGTGGGGGGGGCTTGTGTGGGGCTTAAACTCAAAACTTCTAAACTAGATGCAGAAATTTGCAAGCAGTTCCCATACACTGAACTACAAATGTGAACAACAAATAACTCTAATTTGCTGATCTGATATGTATAAATATGTTAAATACAGCTGCGGTTACCACCAGACAGATAGAACATAGAACATAGAAGAATACAGCGCAGTACAGGCCCTTTGGCCCTCGATGTTGCGCCGATCCAAGCCCACCTAACCTATACTAACCCACTATCCTCCATATACCTATCCAATGCCCGCTTAAATGCCCATAAAGAGGGAGAGTCCACCACTGCTGCTGGCAGGGCATTCCATGAACTTACGACTCGCTGAGTGAAGAACCTACCCCTAACTTCAGTCCTATATCTACCCCCCCTTAATTTAAAGCTATGCCCCCTTGTAATACCCGACTCCATACGCGGGAAAAGGTTCACACTGTCAACCCTATCTAACCCCCTAATCATCTTGTACACCTCAATCAAGTCACCCCTAAACCTTCTTTTCTCTAATGAAAACAGCCCCAAGTGTCTCAGTCTATCCTCATACGATCTTCCTTCCATACCAGGCAACATCCTCGTAAACCTCCTCTGCACCCGTTCCAGTGCCTCCACATCCTTCCTATAGTATGGCGACCAAAACTGCACACAATATTCCAGATGCGGCCGCACCAGAGTTTTATACAACTGCATCATGACCTCAGGACTCCGGAACTCAATTCCTCTACCAATAAAAGCCAGTACGCCATATGCCTTCCTCACCGCACTATTTACCTGGGTGGCAACTTTCAGAGATCTGTGTACATGGACACCAAGATCCCTCTGCTCATCCACACTACCAAGTATCCGACCATTAGCCCAGTACCCCATCTTTTTGTTATTCTTCCCAAAGTGAATCACCTCACATTTAGCTACATTGAATTCCATTTGCCACCTTTCTGCCCAGCTCTGCAGCTTCTCTATATCCTGCTGTAACCTGCCACATCCTTCCTCACTGTCAACAACTCCTCCGACTTTCGTATCATCCGCAAACTTGCTCACCCAACCTTCTAACCCCTCTTCCAGGTCATTTATAAAAATGACAAACAGCAATGGTCCCAAAACAGATCCTTGCGGAACACCGCTAGTGACGGCACTCCATGAAGAAACTTTGCCATCAACTACTACCCTCTGTCTTCTTCCATCCAGCCAATTCCTAATCCAAACCTCCAACTCACCCTCAATGCCATATCTCCGTATTTTCTGCAGTAGCCTACCATGGGGAACCTTATCAAACGCCTTACTAAAATCCATATATACCACATCTACCGCTTTCCCCTCATCAACCTCCTTCGTCACCTTTTCAAAGAATTCAATAAGGTTTGTGAGGCACGACCTGCCCTTCACAAAACCATGCTGACTATCCTTGATCACATTATTCCTATCCAGATGTGCATAAATCCTATCCCTTACAATTCTCTCTAAGACTTTGCCCACAACAGAAGTGAGACTCACCGGCCTATAGTTACTAGGGTTATCCCTACTCCCCTTTTTGAACAAGGGAACCACATTTGCTATCCTCCAGTCTTCTGGCACTACTCCTGTAGACAAAGAGGACATAAAAATCAAGGCCAATGGCTCTGCAATCTCCTCCCTTGCTTCCCAGAGAATCCTAGGATAAATGCCATCAGGCCCAGGGGACTTATCTATTTTCACCTTTTCCAGGATTTCCAACACCTCTTCTCTACATACCTCAAAGCCATCCATTCTACTTATTTGTGACTCAATATTCACATCGACGACAATGCCCTGTTCCTGAGTAAATACTGAAGAAAAGTATTCATTCAGTGTCTCCCCAATCTCTTCCGCCTCCACACGCAACTTCCCACTACTATCCTTGACTGGACCTATTCCTACCCTAGTCATTCTTTTATTCCTAACATACCTATAGAAAGCCTTAGGGTTTTCCCTAATCCTACCGACTAAGGACCTTTCATGTCCCCTCCTTGCTGCTCTTAGCTCTCTCTTCAGGTCCTTCCTGGCTACCCTATAACTCTCAATCGCCCCAATTGAACCTTCACGTCTCATCTTGAGATAGGCCGCCCTCTTCCATTTAACAAGGGATTCCAATTCCTTATTAAACCACGGCTCCCTCGCACGACCCTTTCCTCCCTGCCTGACAGGTACATAATTATCAAGGACACTCAATAGTTGCTCCTTGAACAAGCTCCACATATCATTTACACTCTTGCCTTGGAGTCTACTTTTCCAAGCCACACATCCTACGTCATGCCTCACCGCATCATAATTTCCCTGACCCCAGCTATAACTCTTGCCCTGTAGTACACACTTATCCCTCTCCATCACGAGAGTAAAAATCACCGAATTATGGTCACTATCCCCAAAGTGCTCACCTACCTCTAATTCTAACACCTGGCCTGGTTCGTTACCCAGAACCAAATCCAGTATGGCCTCACCTCTTGTTGGCCTGTCTACATATTGTGTCAGGAAACTCTCCTGCACACATTGAACAAACACTGACCCATCTAACGAACTTGAGCTATAGCTTTCCCAATCAATATCAGGAAAGTTAAAGTCCCCCATAACCACCACCCTATTACTGTCACTCATCTCCTGAATCACCTTCCCTATCCTTTCTTCTACGTTTCTAGGACTATTGGGAGGCCTGTAAAAGACTCCTAACAGGGTGACCTCACCTTTCCTATTCCGAACCTCAGCCCAAACTACCTCAGATGGCAAGTCCTCATCCATCGTCCTTTCCACCACTGTAATACTATCTTTGACAAGCAATGCCACACCTCCCCCTCTTTTACCCCCACCTCTGACCCTACTAAAACATTTAAATCCTGGAACCTGCAACAGCCAATCCTGTCCCTGTTCTAGCCATGGTATATATTACATGCCATATGCTTTCTGGTGGAACAGAGATCAATTTTCTCCTGTTACTTGCTGATTTGATCTATAGGAAACTAGAGGTGGGGCATTTTGATTGTGTCCTGGATGTGTAAGGCCCACCTGATGCAGTTGTCAGGGACTCTGTACATGGATACACAATATGCCGACTCAAAACTTAATGTGATACTGCTCACATCTGCAAATCAGAAACTTACACTAATCAGGGGACCATATTTACAACTTTTAGGTACATGTTAGTAGAATGTGAATGCTGCACATTCTGCCCATTTTTTTCCAGGTGCTGACAGATTGGAACCACTGTCAGATCATAGAACAGAATCATAGAATGGACACATGGAGCTGAATTTTTACCAGAAATCAACTAAGTGTCAATTTTGGTGAAATTAGCACCTCGCTTTGCCAAAGAAGACCTAAAGATCCTGCTGAAGGGGCTGCATTCAGTCTCTGGCCATGGAGAAGCCCTGAAATCATGGTGCCTAGTGCCTGTAATGCAAGGCAAGAGGAGCAAGCAGTGAGCTGGAATCAATAGTTACCACCCTGATTTTCATGTCAAGAAGTCTTGTATCTATCCAGTGGGAGAATGGAAAGCTGCATATTAATAAGGCAAGATGATAATGATTAGAATGCGACTGGAGCGCAGGTTCATAGCTCCTTGAAAGTGGAGTCGCACGTAGATGGGATAGTGAAGAAGGCGTTTGGTATGCTTTCCTTTATTGGTCAGAGTATTGAGTACAGGAGTTGGGAGGTCATGTTGCGACTGTACAGGACATTGGTTAGGCCACTGTTGGAATATTGCGTGCAATTCTGGTCTCTTTCGTATCAGAAAGATGTTATGAAACTTGAAAGGGTTCAGAAAAGATTTACAAGGATGTTGCCAATTGGAGGATTGAGCTATAGGGAGAGGCTGAACGGGCTAGGGCTGTTTTCCCTGGAGCTTCAGAGGCTGAGGGGTGACCTTATAGAGGTTTACAAAATTAAGAGGGGCATGGATAGGGTAAATAGACAAAGCCTTTCCCTGGGGTCGGGGAGTCCAGAACTAGAGGGCATAGGTTTAAGGTGAGAGGGGAAAGATATAAGAGAGATCTACAGGGGTAACGTTTTCACACAGAGGGTGGTACGTGTATGGAATGAGCTGCCAGAGGATGTGGTGGAAGCTGGTACAACTGCAACATTTAAGAGGCATTTGGATGGGTATATGAATAGGAAGGGTTTGGAGGGATATGGGCCGGATGCTGGCAGGTGGGACCAGATTGGGTTGGGATATCTGGTCGGCATGGACGGGTTGGACCGAAGGGTCTGTTTCCATGCTGTACATTTCTATGACTCTAAATGGGCCACTTGATGCTCAAAACTGAGAATTTCATTGCGCCATTAAGCACTTAATTGAAACATGGGTCTTTTTGCTCTTGATGTATGAATCTCCTTGATACCAATCTCACATGATTCTCACAACTTTCTTGTCAATGCTAACATTGTTCAGTGACTGGGAAGATTGCACCCACAGAATATTATGGCACAGAAGTAGACTATTCAGCCTTTCAATCTATTCTTCTTTTTCATTTGAACCATCTATGCTGGCTTTTCTCTGTTTATTACTATATTTCAAGCAACTGCTCTTCCTTCCAAAAAGCATTTCTTCACTATTTTCTGCACTGAATCCTTCATCTGTCTGCCCTGTGAGCTTAATTGTATTCCTACAAAGTTATATATTCTTCATCACAATTGGTTCAACATGGTATTTGTTAAAAAAAAAAACTTGATACGGCTGGTCTGGCATGACATGCCTTTTACAAATCTGTGCTCGCTGGTTCTGTTCAACTGTAGTGTATTCACGAGTTCAGCAATTTCACTCAATATTAGAGTTATGGGTCCGGATTTCACTTAGTAGGGGGCATTCCAGGCTCCATAAATTCACAGTGTAAATGTTTCAGGAAATACATTCTAGATCATAACTCACTACAGGGAAATAACTCTCCTCATCTTATCTCTGGTTCTTTCAATATCTTAAATTTGTGTCCTTTTGCTACTGATTCCTTGCCACTGAAAATAGTTGCTCCTCACATGATTTAACTCTTCATGATTTTGGACATTTCTATTAAATCTCCACTGAACTTTAACCATCTATGCAGAACAATGCTAGCCTTTCTAGTCTCCCTTTGTGTCTGAAGTCTCACTTCCTGACACCATTCTCTTAAATCTCTGCACTTTCCTTTTGGTTTTGTCATCCTTCCGAACATTTGGTGACCATAATTGGACACATTTGAGCTGGGACCTAATCATTGATTTATAAATACTTAGTACAACCTCCTTGCCTTTGCAATTTATACCTCTTATTGTAAAGCCAACGTACTGAAAGTTCTTTTTAACAGTTATCACAACTTATCTTGCCTCATTCAGAGATTTGTATATGTGCCCACTTATGTTAGTCTCTTCCTGCACCCACTTTGAAATTGTATCATTTGTTACAACCAGAACCCAAGCTAGATTCCCCAAGTGGTTATGGTGCCAGATACCGCAACTTATCAGGTTCCTGGGGAGGAGGGATGAACTGGCTATTCATCTCACTTTCAGTAGGTTGTAGCAAGATTAATTTGAAAAGGATCCCTTGTGGATTCCTTTCTCCCAACCCAAATGAATTTATGCTTTGAAAGGAATTAATCTAATCAGGCTTTCTTAGGTTAATGACAGAGTGAACTAATTAGTTGTTATAAACAAGAATAACAAATAATGCAACACACATACACACAGATTATAAGTAAGAAACAAGACCAAAAATAGATAAAAATTAAAAGAAATATGGATCAGCCTCTCTGGGTTGATCCTGAGAAGTAGATAGTGAAACACCAATAGCTGAACTGTCAATTTCAGGATTCTTGGCTTTGCTGTTAGTTGAAATCTTTGCTGTTAGTTGAAATCTTTGCTGTTAGTTGAAATCTTTGCTGTTAGAAAGAAAGTTCTGTTTCCTTTTAATGATGGTTGGCTAGAAGCACTTGAGTGAGAGTCCTGTTGTTCTGTTTCCTTCACACTGTGTTGGTAGATAGCTGAATTCTAACATTAAGATATTAAAAGAGATAGATTGATCATTTACCTGTTACAGGGGTGATGAGTGGGTGGTTCTTTAACTGTCACCTTCACAACATTCTAGTATTGACAATCTAAAATTAGTCTTAATTAAGCTAAAAGTCTTTTGCAACTGAAAATTCAACGTTTAAGTTAAAAAGTGCATCTAAATAAAATTCTAATTTGTTCAATAAGTTATGCTAATTTTATCTGAGTGACATAAATAAAAACCTCCCTGTCTAAGCAATCATATTTCTTTGCAAACAACTGTCTAATTTCAGCTGTTTAAAATAAAATTCTTGAATATTCTGCGATCAGTGGATATTTAGTTTCCGGAATCTTTTGAGACAACTTGATTAAAATATTGAATTACGCAGTTCTTCAGTAGCTGTTAAGTCCTTCAAAATATTTTTTAAAGCGGTAAACATGTTTCATTGAAAGCTTCAGTAGCATTGAACATCAGCTCAGTTGAGTTAATTGAAAAATTCTCAAAGAAAACACAGGACAGCAAACTATAACTATAAATGTTTAAGCCTATTGCTGCCAGTAGCTCACTTTAAGCAAAGTTCAGCGAGAAGAGTGACATTAATAGGTTTTGTTTCCGCTTAACTTCAATTCTTTTTGTGCAGTGTGACATCACAAATTTGCAAAATATAGATCAATAAAAAAACTTGTTTAAATATATAAAATATATTACTGGAAATACTCATGAAGATTATCAAAATGTTAACCAGTCTGTACAGATGCTGAAAACACTGCAAATATTTGAGCAGTTTCATATAGGATGAAATTGCACATTGTCATAGTAATGTGTAAACGTTTTGCATGTTCACATGGAATCCCTTTTCCTGGTACTTGAGTACTGTCACTTTAACATCCATATTAAGGTAGATTTCTTTTTCATAAAGGGGTTAATGCCTCCACTAAAATCATAGGCAGAAGAATGTTATACTTGTACATGAGGCAGTCAAAAATTAATAACACCGTAGTCCTTTGTGCACTTTTGCTTTTTATAGCTTTGTATAACAATATATAAATAAATTCAAACTGTCAGAGATTGAAACCCAACTGTTTGTTAAAGTGAGTCATTTTAATCGTTCACTTTTTAAGAAAAGGGAAAATAAGTTACATTTACATTGCATCCTTCACAACCTCAGGATGTCCCAAAGTGATTAACAGTAAATTAAATACTTGAGGTGTGGTGACCAGATAGCTAGGTTAGATCCCGAAATAATGAGTGGAAGTTGTTCTCTGTTGTGTGGCATGAGCAAAGGTGAAAGTTGAAAGAATACAGAGAAAATGAAGAAAATAGAATCTCAACACTGAGAAAAAGTTTACAAGTTCCTTTGTGTGCTTCAAATAGTGACTTTAGTATATTACATCATCTGGGACATCACACTGGCCCGTCTGCTATCTGAATCCAGCTATCTGGGTCTACTGCATCCTGCTGGAGTCAGATGAAAAAATGACAACCCCCTGTCCATTGCCATGTCCACCAGTATTCTAGGTCCCTATCCATGAAGAGGAGTATGAGCTTTCCTTTCCATTCCATAATGGTCTAGCACCACATTGTAAAAGGTTCCTGACTTTCAATATCTGAAGTGATGTGGAACTGACTTTTAAATATGGTACCAGTGGTGTGAATACCATACAATCCAAAGTACTCCTGCTTCTACTGTAGCACAACTTCATTAAAAGAGCACCAAAGAGGCTCGTTGCATAACTAGCATGTGAGATTCAGAAGATTGCATGCAATAAGCAGCACTGAGGTATGACTGACCAGACACAATGCATCTCACAGACTAAAGCTTTCACTAAAAATGGAAAAATTCTGCCCAATGCCCCAACACTGGGCTCCTTACCTCTTCACCAAAAACAGTTTGTATGTTTTTTTGTGTAATTCATTTTTAAATATGGTATTGTGTGTTAATAACAAAGACCTAAAATAATGAGACTATTATTTTCATAGTTATATTATTTTCATAGTTCATATTCCAGCAATGTCTCTTCTTGATCCCACCAGTGTTCTTTCCCTTATTTCTGAATAAAAAAGGACTGAACAATTTTTAAACCAGTCAACAATCACAGTTTCTTGCCAGACTCACCCTTACCAATATCAACATTAATGTAGTTAAAAATCACACAACACCAAGTTATAGTCCGACAGGATTATTTGGAAGCACTAGCTTTCGGAACGCTGTTCCTTCATCAGATAGTTGTGGAGCAGGACCATCAGACAGAGAAACTATAGCAAAAGATTACAGTGTCATGCAACTGAAATACTATATTGAACAAACCTAGATTGTTGTTAAGTCTTTCATCTTTTAGAATTCTAAAAGATGGCAGGTGCGGCAGCATCTGAGAGAAACAAAGTCACCATTCTGAGTTCAGTATGGATGTTTAACTTGTAACTGTCCTGCCATTAGATAGACTAACACTTGCACACTTCATCAGAACTCCAACAGTTTTGAATGGCAAGTATGTGTAAGTGCAAACTGATACCTGTCTGCCAATGGAAACAAGGGACTTGAGTGAACAGCTTGATGAAATTAATATTTTTCTAACTAATTAGATTAAAAGATTGTAAAGTTAACAGAAGAAAGATTAAAGGTACATTAATCAAAGTGTGTGATTCAATGTTCAATCAAATACAGGTACAGAAACTGAGAAAGAAGGAAAAATCAGATTGACAAATAAAAGATCCAATTTTTATATCTAAACTTACACATACTTGCCATTCAAAACTGTTTAAAGTCTAAGTGTTAGTCTATCTAATGCCAGGACGGTTACGAGTTAAACTTCCATACTGGACTCAGAATGGTAACTTTGTTTCTCTCAGACACTGCCTCACCTGCCATCTTTTAGAATTCTGGGAATCTGAAACAAAAACAAAAGTTGTTGGAAAGTCTCAGCAGATCTCACAGTACCTGTGGAGAAAAAGCAGAGTCAAAGTTTTGGGTCCAGTGACCCTTCATCAGAATGGAGTTCTGATGAAGGGTAACTGGATCTGTGATGTTGACTCTGCTTTCTTTCCACAGATACTACCAGACTTGCTCTAGCAACTTCTGTTTTTGTCCCAATTTATATCTTATACTTTTAAAATCTCCAACAATAATTAAAATCTTCGGGAATGAAACTCTGTGTTTGTAGTAATTTAACCATGCATTTGCTCTTTGCGTGAAGTTGCTGTAACATTTATATTTAAATTGCAATAACTGACTGTGCACTGCTTTGCAGTGGCAAGAAATATTAGAGGGAACATAGCTAAATGCTGCATAAATATATTAATTTCAGGTTAATTTACCTATTCATTTGAGCAAGCAACATGGTGACCTGCATGATCTGAGTACAACGTCTCTATTTAAAAGAAACATTGAAAAACTAAATTTGATAGATTCAGAGTTGAGAACAGACAACAAAATAGCAGATTGGAGTTTGCACATTCAAAGGTTGCACCTCATTTTGTTGATGCTTGTCTATATGTGATGCTATAAGGGCTTGAAGTGAGCTACTGTTCCCTGCAAGGAGAGGAAGAACCCTCCAGTGAAACAAAGAAGTCACAGCTGGAAGGGACATACAAAGTCAGCAATAGGTGTAGTGACAAATTTGTAGATTCACTGTCAGTATCAATTTAGTGAACTAATCAGGGAAGAAAAGGTGATTAAATACAGTGACTCAATCAACTAAATCATGGTATGTCCATCATTGCCAACCCAACTGTGGCACATAAACTTAAATTGCAGGTAGACACATCCCCTATCTGTGCACTTTCTTACGCCCATCCATACATCCACTACTGATATTCACCTTCATCTTTATGCAGTGTCAAGCCATTCCCTCATCTTTATGCAATGTCATTGCCTCAACAAATGGTCTTTATCCATCAATATATTCCTTTTTACTCATAGGCCTATTCTTTCCCTTTTTGAGGGTGATGAGAACACAGAATAAAGAGAAAGGCAGTGAACTAGAAATGTGCGTTGAGCCATGTCACAACTGGCTGATGTTGGAGGCCTCCCAGTTACCCCAAAATAGAATGAACTATTACTATCACAGCATAAAGCACTCAGTCTTATCTTGACGTCAGCAGTGAGTGAAAAATGAGCACGAGCAAATGACCAATTAAAACATTCTCACATTAACTGAACTAATGAAGGGTTTCAATTTCACACAGGGTCTTCAAGCATCTGGCATGAATTTGTGCAGGGGATGGTTGGCTCAGAGGAGATCACTCACTCCCAGAGAGTACATATGCAGATCATGTACCAACTCAGATACTCACTCTTCGATGGAAGGAAGGTGGCTGGGTTGTTCAGTTTGTTAAATGGCTTTTACTGTAATACATGTTGTCCTCATTGGTTAGGTTTCTCATCAGTGCTATGCACCAGGTCCTAGGTGGGTATCCCTTATCTTTGAACAGATAGCTGCCAAGCCTTCTTTAAGATATGAAGAAATTAGGGAAATTGGTCTGCTGTCAGATGAAATCATAAATGGGATCAACATAGGAATCTTGTGAATATCTGCTTGATGATCATCATGCACTGCAACACCAACTGCAAGTTGAAGTCTTTGAACTTCATGGATAGTCCTAGGTTGTCTGGGGCTGCCTTATATAAATCGTACGAACAGTCAATCATGTCCTGCACCTGTTGAAAGCCAGCTAGAAACACAGACTTAAGCATCTACTCACTTTCACTTGCATAATCACTAGCAAGTTGGCATAAACTGGCAAATCAGCTAAGTCATCTGTTTGATTCATTTGAGTGCTGCCAGGTATCCTGCACATGTCATCAGCAGTGACTAGAACAATCTGCAGGGGAAAGGGCTGAGGGTGTGGTGAGTTTGACAGCAATAGCCGCCAGGTTCACTTGACAGCGGGACATGTTTCATCAAGCAGCAAATGTCTATCATCATCTGACATGGGACCCAGAGTCCCCTGAGATCCCATGGTGTTCCAGCATGCCTATGAAACTGATACTCAGCCTGTACACTGTTTTGTGGTATCATCACTAATGAAGTACAACCTCTGCATGTCACCTTCATCTGTGGAGCTGCTATTCTGAGGAAAAGATCATTCCTGTACTCACTGCTTCTGCTGCAAGTCAGTCTCCTGTGACAACATTTATACTCTTCCTATTACCACGTTAATGCTCTTCCTACTAACTCTTTAATGCTCTTTCTGTCATCCCCATTGATGTTCATCCTGGAACCCAGCTAGTGCTCTTCTTGCCATGTCTGTTACTACTCTCCCTGCTGCTCCTGTTACTGCTTTAATTACTTACAGTGTGGAAACAGGCCCTTCGGCCCAACAAGTCCACACCGACGCGCAACCCACCCAGACCCTTTCCCCTACATTTACCCCTTCACCTAACACTACGGGCAATTTAGCATGGCCAATTCACCTAACCTGCACATTTTTGGACTGCGGGAGGAAACCCACGCAGACACAGGAGAATGTGCAAACTCCACACAGACAGTCGCCTGAGGCTGGAATTGAACCCGGGTCTCTGGTGCTGTGAGGCAGCAGTGCTAACCACTGTGCCACCCACGCTCTGTTACTGCTCTCTCTGCTACTCCAGTTCGTGCTCTCCCTGCTGCTCCTGCTACTGCTCTCCCTGCAGCTCCTGTTAGTGCACCGATCACTGCTCCTGGTAATGTTTTTTCCTGCTGTTCCTGCTAATGTTCCTCCAGCTCCCTTGTTATTGCTCTTCCTGCTTTTTCTATTACTGCTCTTCCTGCTCTCTTGTTAGTTCCCTTCCTGCTCTTCTGTTCATGCTATTCCTCCTCCTCTTTCTGGTGCTTATATCAGTTGCTCTTCCTGCTGCTCCTGTTAATGCTTTTCCTGCTGCTCCTGTTAGTCCTCTGCCTGCTGTTCTTGCTATTCCTTTTAATGTTATTCCTGCTGCTCCTTTTAAAGGTCTTCCTGTTGCTCCTGTTGATGCTCTTCTTGCTTCTCCTATTAATGCACTTTCTGCTGCTTCCATTAATGTTCCACCTACTGTCTATGCTCTTCCCACTGTTCTTTATAGTGCTCTTCCTGTTGCTCCTGTTAATGCTCTTTCCATTGTCCGTGTTAATGCTCTTCATGCGGCCCCCATTAACGCTGTTCCTGCTGCTCCTGCCCCTGCAGCTTCTGTTGATACCACTTGTCTTTCTACTCCTAGTCTGAAGTATAAAGTGAGACAGAATGATCCCTGCCTGTGCTGAGTTGATAGATCAGTTTTCAAATGTGGAGATCAGATGTATAAATCTCCCATATTGTTTAAGTAATATCTGAAGATGTAAGAACTTTTAGCACATTCACTGTAATTAAATTCTTTCATGGAAGCATGCAAGAAAGCACTGTTATTCCCTGTGTCTCCCCGTCAATTACCACTGTGTTTTGGCCTTGTTTCCACTAACTGGTGAATTCTAGAAAGTCCAGGAAATGCAAGGATCCACAATTTAGAAGCCTTGTTCATAATGCTCAAAGTAAATGATTAGCATATTGAAGTTGATTGTTCTACTGACAGGATTTTTTCTCAGACAACCTAACATGCTGCAGTTAATTGCAAACATTGGTGGGTCGAAAGGGCTTCCTGACAAGCTTAGTTTCCCTCTTTTAACTCTCACTGAGACCCACTCCTAAACCCATCTGCTCCTGCAGGGTAAAATTCCAATAAAACTACAGGCCTCAGCTATGAGCATGCTTTCATGAAGATTGTAGTTAACTTTGGATTAAGCACATAGAATCATAGAATCCTTCGAGTCCACACTGACATTCTGAAGACCATCCCTGTAAGGGTTGTACCCAATCCCTGTAATCCTGCATTTCCCAGGCTGATCCACCTAGTCTGCACATCCCTGGGCGCTATGGGCAATTTAGCATGGCCAATTCACCCTAATCTGCCCACACAGGCGTGGGGAGAATGTGCAAACTCCACACAAACAGTCTCCAGAGGCTGGAATCAATCTTGGGCCCCAGCTGCTGTGAGGCAGCAGTGCTAACCACTGTGCCACCACTGAAAATGCAATCAGCTGCAGTTCAGTACACAGTTTGGGGATCACCAGTTTTAATCAGTCTGTAAAATGAATGTATAGTCAATCTCAATAAGTAATAAACTCCTTATTCTCTTTCATCAAAATGCCAGTCAGTAAGCACTTAATCAGTTGGCTTCTCATATAATGTAATTATATCGTATAATATACACTGGTGAAATATTGTATAAGAGAAAGTGAGGACCGCAGCTGGAGATCAGAGTCGAAGAATATGGTGCTGGAAAAGCACAGCTGGTCAGACAGCATCCGAAGAGCAGGAGAATCAACATTTTGAGTATAAACTCTTCATTAGGAATGAGGGGGTAGCCCAAAGGGGCTGAGAGTTAAATGGGAAGGGGATGGGGCTAGGGGGAAGGTAGCTGGGAATGTGATAGGTAGATCAAGGAGATAGGTCAGAGAGGAGGGTGAAACAGATAGGTGGGAAGGAAGATGAAGAACAGATCAAGAGGACAGTGCCAAGTTGGAAGGTTGGATCTGGGATAAGGTGGAGGGGGGGGGAAGTGGGGAAACTGGTGAAATCCACATTGATCCCGTGTGGTTGGAGGGTCCCAAGGTGGAAGATGAGGCATCCTTGTAGAGGAAGGAGGAGAACCACCAACCTCCGAATGCATCGCATCATCCTCCACCACTTCTGCTAACTACTACAAAGAGACCCCACCACCAGGGATATATTTCCCTCCCAACCCCTATTTGCATTCAGGAGAGACCATTTCGTCCACAACCCCCTTGTTAGGTCCATGCCCTCCATCAACCTACCCTCCAATCCCAGCACCTTTCCCTGCCAATGCAAGAAATGTAAAACCTGCACCCGGACCTCTCCCTTCACCTCCAAGACCCCAAAGGATCCTTCCACATCTGACAGAGATTTACCTATACTTCCACACACATCATTTACTGTGTCCATTGCTCTCGATGTAGTCCCCTCTACATTGGGGAGACAGGACGTCAACTTGTGGAACGTTTCAGAGAACATCCCTGGGACACACACACTGAACAACCCCACTGCCCTGTAGCCAAACACTTTAACTCCTCCAAAGACATGCAAGTGCTAGGCGTCTTCCACCACCAAACTCTAGCCCCCGGACGCCTGGAGGAAGAAAACCTTATCTTCTTGCCTTCAGCCTCTCCAACCACACGGGATCAATGTGGATTTCACTAGTTCCCCCATTTCCCCTCCCTCCTTATACCAGATCCAATCTTCCAACTCAGCACCTTCTTCTTGAACTATCCTACCTGTCCATCTTATTTCCCATCTCTCTGTTCCACCCTCCTCTCCAACCTACCACCTTCACCCCCACTTCTTCGCATTCCCAACTACCTTTACCAAACCCCACCCCCTCCCATTTATCTCTCAGCCCCCTTCAGCCACCCCTGCATTCCTGATGAAGAGCTTATGCTTAAAACGTTGACTCTCCTGCTCCTCGGATGTTGCCTGATGGCTGTGCTTTTCCAGCACCACACTCTTCAACTCTGAAATATTGTACAGCAGAAAGTTTTCACTTTAATATTGTAATGAGATCATAGACACTTCAAAATTAAATGTTTGGAGTATATTTTTCACAGAAAAGAAAATTGTTGGTGGTCAAAATATTTCTTCTGACTTTTTCATTTGAGTCTAAGCCAAACATGTTCCGCAATTTCTTTTTTGTTTTCAAATTAAGCTGTGATAATGGCATATGCTTGGGTGATTGGCTGCAGGTCAGAAAGCTGCAAATTGGAACTGTAGCTAGATAATAAATGCACAAGGTATTGCCATACATCCAACTGGCATTCTCCAGTCCATTATTCAGAATTCCAGAAATTTAATAATTATTTCCGATTTTGGCACGTGTACAAAAGCCTCATATAACTTATGACTGCTGCAGGCATGCCAACTATCACAACCTTTTATTGAGAGCAGACCCTGTAACTGAACCTGGGTGAAGTTTGTTCTATGGATATGCGGCTGCTGTCTCAGAAATCAAAAGGTAAATCTTTGCAAAATATTCATATTTCCCTCATTAACGAGTAATAAGCTAAAAACCATTCTTGGTGATATGAGCAGATAAATATTTAACAAATTCATATGATATTATTCATGTTTGTTTTACAGTATTTAACATTGGTTATTTCTTTTATTAAGAAGAATATCATTTGAAAGTATGAAACATTCACCTTCCTATTATCACCAACTGTGATTTATAGTTTAAAGGCAGTTTGGATTCTTTATAGTGACTGGGTTTTCAATGTTTTTTAATTGCTGGAAGTCAATGCTCTGGAGTCTAATCCAAATCACTGTCAGACAGACTTAACTTGCATAGGTTCATGAACTATTATTGTTTTGATTGACATCTTCCCAAATCCACTACTTACGTCATAGAATACAACACAGAAACAGGCCATTTTTTTAACGTTCCAGTCATGCCTCATCCCATTCTATTAATATCGGCTATCGATATCAATAGTCAATACATCTTTCTATTCCTTTATTCCTAATGTATTTACTTAGTTACCTCTTAAGTGTAACTGTGCTCTTGGCCTGAACCATCCCTTGTGGTCGTGAGTTTCGGATTATAAACACGCTTTAGATTAAAAAAAAGTTTCTCCTCAAGTCCTTAATACATTTAATTCTCACTATTCCAATTTAAATCTTTGAGCTTACTATTTTCTATTTATAGCCCTAAGTTCATAATTTTAAAAGATCTCTTTGTAGGTCACCACACAATTTTCTCCTTTCGAGAGAAAAGAGCCTCAGTCTATTACCTGCTGTCATAGAGATGTACAACATGGCAACAGACCCTTCGGTCCAACCTGTCCACTCTAACCATATATCCCAAACTCAATCTAGTCCCACCTGCTAACACCCGGCCCATATCCCTCCAAACTCTACTGTAATGTGTCATTCCTCACGAGTCGAATATCTGAATGTGTCAAATCAATTGGATAGAACCGTTCTCTATGAGGACAGGTAACTTTAAGGCTGAATGTTAAAAGTCTTTGGATTTCTGCCAGACACAATGCAAAGGCACTGTGTAAAGGCAGTCACAACATATATTAATGTGATTGCCTGTAATCTTTTATTTATACCACCTTCTGCAAATGTACTGACTTATGTTTCGTGATGATTACTCAGAAAATGAACCTTCAACTCAGCCAAAGGTTTCCAACTTTTGGTCACACATTTAGGTCGAGAGCAGTAGAAACATTTGGGGCCAGGGATAAGTAGGCATGTGGTCAGTCTGCCACCTTCCCCCACCAATTAACTGTCAAAACTGTGTACCATAAAATGGTATTCAACTCACAACCATTAAAAATGATCACAGGTAGTTGTTAACCACAGTGTCGCTTCCCACTGCTTTGCTGGACCATGTTCCTCTGGTCCTGCATTTTTTGCAAGCCCTCAACCTGTGTCACCACAAGGTTATCCAGGCACTTTCCAAACAGATGGAGTTGAAATCATGGAAACTCCAAGTAACCAATGCTCTACAAAAAGGACAGTTAAACTTGGATACAAAATTGGCTGCCCAACATGAAACAGAGTAATAGTTACTGGATATTTTTTGTGTTGGTAGTAGCCTTGTATTGGGGATCCCTGGTGTCAGTGCTGGGACTTTGGCTCTTCCTAATATTAATGCTCAAAATACACAGTGGTGGACAAGGGGGTAGGGGTGTGATTTAGGCCTCCAAAGTCCCCAAATTGCCTGGAAAACTCCACTCATGGGATAGGTTCAAGAGAGAGCAGCATGACTAGAGTCAAGAATTGGGGCCATGAAATGAGAGCAACTCGGCTGGGAAGAATGGGGAAAGCTGCTGGAAATGTGTTGCTGGAAAAGCGCAGCAGGCTTATGCCCGAAACGTCGATTCTCCTGTTCCCTGGATGCTGCCTGACCTGCTGCGCTTTTCCAGCAACACATTTCCAGCTCTGATCTCCAGCATCTGCAGACCTCACTTTCTCCTCAAAGAATGGGGAAAGCCCTGACAATGGAAGGGCTGAAGGCCACTGCAGGGATGCCACCAAGAGCCATCGCTGACCGGGATGCAGGGCCTTTTTCTGATTGCACATGAGCCTTTTGCCGAATTTGGAAGTTCTGGTTGCTGGTTCCAGGTAGTAGGCATCAGGCAGAGGAAGGCCGCTCTAAATGGGCTGTAATGGGAAAGGAAGATTGCAAGAAGTTTATGGCAAAAGAATAAGGCTGCAATCGATGTGAGGATGAAGAAGTAGGTTACAGTGGGAGTATGGAGGAAGTTAAAGATTGCAAGGGAGTGTGAGCACAGAAGGAGACTGCAACAGAGTCTGTGGAGGAGAGGTAAGTTACAAAGGAGAGAGAAAAGTTTTAAACCAACCAACAAAAGAATGCACAGTTAACTGGAATCTAACAAAACTTAAAATCATTAAAATAATGAATTCCTTGCAAATGTTTATGGAATGTTTCGTTTAGGGCATTTTAAGTTCAGAATACATGAGAAAAAATGTAGTGGATTGAGTTGTAATGAACACTCTCAATTGTTAAATTTAAATTTGAAATTGAGATCTGAGATGCAGTAAATAAGTTTGTAAATATCTGGTTAAATGTTCCAACTTTGTGCATATGCAGTGGAAATGCATATCAATGACATCACCAGTCTACAGAATGTGTGTTTACAGAATGGCTTTTCATGTGTAGAAGTGTATGTCAACTATTTTGAAAACAGGTTCTGTTAGCTATGCCTGCCAGTTTGTACTAATTTAAATACCTGTAGTGTCCAGGAAACTAATGTTTGCCTTATGTGTTATGGTTTTCAGTTTAATGAAGAACTGATAATTATTGAGGAAATTGGTCAATTATTCTAATCCAGTATGTCAGTGAATCCAAATACTCCATTTGTCAACAAAGATTGCTCTAGCTCAGTTGGAAAGCGAATAGCACCACTATTCCACAAGCTATCCCAAATGTGGAACTGTTCAATTAATACACTAAAATGATCATTTTTCCTGATGTATTGATAATTAGGACTAAATCAATTCACACCAAGTTACAGCATTAATAGGAAGATAACTATTTAATGTAAACAAATATACTCTTTCACAAATGGCAAAAAAGATTTACCAGTGTTACTTAAACTAAACACCTTTAAAATCCATAAACATGCACATCAATCACAAAGAAGAGGGACAAAGCAGACAATTTGACACAAATGTATGGGTTAGAGACAAAAAATCTGCAGATGCTGGAATCCAGTGTCGATAAGCAGGAGATTGGAACAGCACAGCAAGCCAGGCAGCATCACAAGGTGGGCAGCACGGTGGCTCAGTGGTTAGCACTGTTGCCTCACAGCACCAGGTTCCCAGGTTCGATTCCAACCTCAGGTGACTGTCTGTGTGGAGTTTGTACATTCTCCCCTTGTCTGTGTGGGTTTCCTCCAGGTGCTCTGGTTTCCTCCCACAGTCCAACGATGTGCAGGTTAGGTGAATTGGCCATGCTTAAGTTGTCAATTAGGTTCATTAGTCAGAGGGTAAAAGGGGCTTGGGTGGGTTACTCTTCGGAGAGTCAGTGTGGTCCTGTTGGGCCAAAGGGCCTGTTTCCACACTGTAGGGCTAATCTAATCAAAGTCCAACATTTTGGTTATAACCCTTATTCAGAAATGGAGGTTGAAGGAGTTGCCGACAAATCCATGGACGGCAAAATATAGACAGACAAAAATCATTCTGTAGACTGTAAGCCCAGACCACAAAGATGGAGAGCTATTTCTCAGTTCTTTTGATTTTAGCAATGATGACACAATTAGTCAATCTTTGATTCAACAGTTGATGGGTGAACCTAGGTCATTTCTTGTATTAGAAGTCTTTCTTTTAAATCTATTTTGTTTTTGTCTTTTCAATTACATAGATAGAAGGGAAAGAGAGATATTCCCTGTTTGTAGGCTTCTAGTTCTTCTTGCCTATACTGTACTCACAAGTCTGTAACAAACTGCTGCTTGACCAATCCGAAGGCTGTTGCTAGATGGCCTTTGCCAAACTCAAATGCTCCTGGTGCTACCGTCTATGCAAAATATATCAACGTCTATGGTTCAAAAGGTATCATAGTCTTATATAGCCAGAAAAAAAAGCTATCCTTGCATTTTACAGCCATGAAACAGTGTCCATGCTCCATTTTTTAGTTTACAATCCAAAAGGAAAATGTTGTCTCTTAGAAAATACAGAATTTATTGTAACTACATAACCACACCTTCTAATAAATGAGTTAGTGAGGATGAAAAACCTAACCTCTGAAAATTAAACAGTAGTCCTCAAGAAATTGTGAAGAATAAATCTTAAAAAAGAAAAAACATTTTGAGCCCTGCCTGATATATCTATGAATGATCTAGACCTTGGTGTATATGGTACAATTTCAAAAAATATTTTTCATAGAATCCCTACAGTATGGAAACAGACCCTTCAGCCCAGTAAGTCCACACCGACCCTCCGAAGGGTAACCCACCCGAATCCATTCCCAATACACCTAACCTACACATTCGTAAACACTATGAGCAATTTAGCATGGCCAGTTCACCTAACCTGCACATCGTTGGATTGTGGGAGGAGACCACAGCACCCAGAGGAAAGCCACGCAGACATGGGAAAGAATGTGCAAACTCCACACAGACCATTATCTGAAGCTGGAATCGGACCCATGTCCCTGGCACAGTGAGGCAGCAGTGCTAACCACTGAACCACCGCGCATACAACTGTTAGAAGCATTGTAGACTGTGAGGCTAGTGTTGAACTTCAATAGACAAGTTGGTGGAGTAGATGGACAGGTGGCAGATAAAATTCAATGCAGAGAAATGTGAGGTGATACATTTTGGTAGGGAGAACATGGACAGATGATGTATGATAAAGGAATGTCGAAAGCAGATGCATGAGCAGAGGCTCTATAAGTCAATAAAGGTGGCAGGCAGATTGAGCGAAGACAATAAAGTTAGTAAAGCAAACAGTATCCTAGACTTTATTAACAGGGACATAGAGTACAAAATCAACATCATTATCTCCTTTAGTTGCAAAAGTCACAAGAAATATTCTTTCATACATACAGGCTCACAATTTATCAGAGTCTGAAGCTATGTCCACAAAGAGAATGATCATGCTCATGTTTTTCCTTTGGTAGTGTTAGATAAGAGCTGCATCAGTTCATTCTGTATATCACATTTTCTATATATCACATTTTCTTCTGTGTTATAAAGATGCTCATTCTTTAACCACTAATGCTGCAATTATTATCCCTTGACAAGTATCCTCTTATAATGATTTATTGAGAATTCAGTTTGATTATAATCTTTGGAGAAATTGAACTGCTGAACTTATTCTGATCCATATTGCACCAAGATTGGTTGCACATAGTCATCACATTTATCCAAGTAGTTGTGTCACCGTTGTTCAAAGTGATGCTAAGTGCACACCCTTTCAAATCTTGATCCTGCCAGTTATTTTCATATCCTTCTTCTTCCCTCTTCAGATGTTTCACAAGCTCAATGTTAAGCTATGAGCCAAGTTAAAAATCACACAACACCAGGTTATAGTCCAATAGGTTTATTTGGCACTAGCTTTCGGAGTACTGCCAGTATGAATCATAGAGTCATAGAGATGTACAGCATGGAAACAGACCCTTTGGTCCAACTTGCCCATGCCGACCAGATATCCCAACCCAATCTAGTCCCACCTGCCAGAACCTAGCCCATATCCCTCCAAACCCTTCCTATTCATATACCCATCAAGGTGCCTTTTAAATGTTGTAGTTGTACTTGCCTCTACCACTTCCTCGTGCAGTTCATTCCATGCACATGCCACCCTCTGTGTAAAGAAGTTGCCCCTTAGGTCTCTTTTATATCTTTCCCCTCTCACCCTAAACCTATGCCCTCTAGTTCTAGACTCCCCCACCCCAGGGAAGAGATTTTGTCTATTTATCTTATCCATGCCCCTCATGATTTTATAAACCTCTATAAACCTCACCCCTCAGCCTCCAACGCTGCAGGGAAAATAGTCCCAGCCTATTCAACCTCTCCCTATAGCTCAAATCTTCCAACCCTGGCAACATCCTTATAAATCTTTTCTAAACCCTTTCAAGTTTCACAACATCCTTCCAATAGGAAGGAGACCAGAATTGCACGCAATATTCCAAAAGTAGCCAAACCAATGTCCTTTACAGCTGCAACATGACCTCCCAACTTCTGTACTCATTACTCTGGCCAATAAAGAAAAGCATACCAAATGCCTTCTTCACTATCTTATCCACCTGCGACTTCACTTTCAAGGAACTATAAAACTGTACTCCAAGGTCTCTTTATTCAGCAACACTCCCTAGGACCTTACCATTAAATGTATAAGACCTGAAAAATGTGTTGCTGCAAAAGCGCAGCAGGTCAGGCAGTATCCAAGGAGCAGGAGAATCGACGTTTCGGGCATAAGCCCTTCTTCAGGAATCTTCAGGCTTATGCCCGAAACATCGATTCTCCTGCTCCTTGGATGCTGCCTGACCTGCTGCGCTTTTCCAGCAACACATTTTTCAGCTCTGATCTCCAGCATCTGCAGACCTCACTTTCTCCTAATGTATAAGACCTGCTAAGATTTGCTTTCCCAAAATGCAGCACCTTGCAATTATCTGAATTAAACTCCATCTGCTACTTCTCAGCCCATTGGTCTATCTGATCAAGATCCTGTTGTAATCTGAGGTAACCCTCTTTGCTGTCCACTACACCTCCAATTTTGGTGTCATCTGCAAACTTACTAACTATACCTCTTAAGCTCATATCCAAATCATTTATATAAATGATGAAAAGTAGTGGACCCAGCACCGATCCTTGTGGCAATCCACAGGTCACAAGAGTTATTACTTGACTTTGAACTGGCCGCAGAGCAGAAAATTGTGGTATTGTGCCATTGCTTGCAGAAGGATAGGATAGCCACAAGCAGCTAAACCTGACACAGTATCAAAGTCAAAGACACAAGGTAAAAAAACACAAGGACGAGGGGTGAAAGAGAATTTGTCATAGGATTGGCAAGAAAAGAGGAGATTCTGCAAATGATTGCTAACTGAAGAAGGCAGCTGAAACTGACTGAATAGAGGTCATGAGCAGCTGAGTCAAAATATTTATAGCGACAGAAAAAGCAAGAAAGAGAACAGGGATTGCGGGGAAAGAGGGAAATAATTGGAGGATCAGTTGAGCATGTGCAGGGAGAGGACAAGCAAAGCAAAAGTAATTGGATAATCAGCAAGCATTTGCATGAAGAGAGAAATGATTGGGAGGCTTTCAACAATATGCAATCATGGGGTGAGGAGAAATGAGAGGGACAGGGAAAAGGTACTCACTGCTGTAAATGTCTGTTCCTGATTCCTAAAGCATTGAATCGAAAGCTACATGATACCAAGACAATCATGGGCAGTTGCTCAAATCATTTTAAACCTTCAAACAGTTCAGCTTTTTACTAGTGCCATTGTGTTGCAGATGCCCCCCATCCCCAACCTTATCACCTTTGGCAACAGCTTCATCTATTTAGCAATTTCACCAATCCTGGAAGCATGGCAGAAGTTCTAATTTTCACCCTTCTCCTTCAACTGCAGTGTGTAATTTTTCGAAGTAAATTTTTGTTAATAGGCCAACAATATTAAACAAAATAACCCCTCTCATAATTAATTTAGCTACTGGACTGATGCATCAAGAAGATCTTTCAACATAAAAAGTAGGAAAGTGAATAAGCATCAAACCTCTCCTGTCTCACATAACCCATCTTTCACATGCCATCAAATTCTTCATTCCACAGTGACTCATTTTGAAAAAAAACCCACAAAGTAATAGAGAAATGCAAATAGAAATCTTCAATGAATTTATAAAACTTGTGAATTTTTCTGTACATAACCAAACAAGTTTCAGCAAATTCCGCTGGTTCATACTATCACTCCCATCAAACTAACTACCTTGATAAGCTTATGATGCCTTCCATTTGCTGAGACTCTTTTTTTACCTTGTTGTAAATCCACACTAATTATATATACTGACAACAAATTCAGAGGACCTAATTCATTGACAAATTTAATTTCCTGACAATTATCTTGCTTCTTTTCTTACATATTTTTCACTGATGCCATCTTCTTTCAGGAGTTCAGTAGAATTCAGAGTGAATATTCTCGTTCAGCCTGAGATGGTGGCCAAGGAAGGAAAGGCAACCAATAGTTTGGGATTTTTTTTTTGTTTGATGTAGGCCAGATTTTCAGGCTTTCCAATGGTTAATTAGTGCATTTAGGAGTAGATTTCATACAATTTGACAACAAGGAAATGATAGAGATTGAGAGAAGTGGCACTTAAGTAATTAACTGGATATCATACAGGTATATTTGGAATAAGATGTACTTTCAGATGATTCACTGAGGGATAACATTGAAATAAGAAATGGGGAAGTGTTATGGGTTGACTCTTGGATGACTCCGAAGGTGAAAATGCATGAATAGGAAGAGTAACAATTACAGAAGAATCACTGATTTTGGCAAGCTATGTAAGAGTTGAATGAGACAACAGTCGATCACACAGCTGGACAATGGAGGAGACAAGTGGAGAGTTGTGTCATCAAACAAATCAAAGGCTGGAATAAACCCAGGAGGAATAATGCACTATGTGTAGGATGCAGCTCCTTTCTAGCAAAAACATCAGTATTGATAAAAGCAACTGATTGTTGGTTTGCAGAAAATTGTAATGTTGCTCTAAGCTTAAATTGGAATTGGTTAAATTCCAACCTTTTAACATATTGTGTGTCATGAGGTTGAAAAGAGTATGTTTTCAATAATGCAAGTTGAGGCACAAATCAAGATTCTATAAATATTCTGCAATAATGGAAACTGAATAGATGTACCTTTTTTCACTGACATTCAAAGTAGGAGAAAGGCTTCCAATGAGAAAGCATACAGCTCTTATCAAGGCAAACATTTGCTAACTCAATTCAGTCTTCCTGTTGCATTTGAAGATTGCTCTTATTTCATTTCTTATAGAACAGGAAATATTATAATGGAAATGCAAATAAAGAACAGGCATAAAGCTTTCTGGTCACGATATTCATGAAATGAAAACTTTCTGCCTCATCATATTCTAAGTAGTTTTAGAGTTTAATATGTATTCAAGGGGAGTTCAATTTAGAGCACAGAGCTAAATAGCCAACCTTTGTGTTCTTATTTGGTTACATTGCTAAACACAGAAGGCAGTTTAAATTCTGAAACCCAAGCTTTTTACAATACAAAAAAAACACTTACTGAATTCAATAATTAGGGGATTCATTCTGATCCTGTGGTCATTTTCATTTGTAAAATAGCCTTACTTTTCTTCTATTAATTTTCTTGTATTTAATGTCATTTTATGTTCCCAAGAATTCAGTCTTTACAATTATCCATTAGACAAAAGACTCTAAATATATTTCTTATGGGTGAACACTTAAAGCAATGATTTGTGCAAAAAAGGATAAATCAAGTTGTCACAGTACCACAAAAATACTATTGGTCACTGTCAGCCCAGATGTGGCATCATTGGATACAAGGCTACTCCCAATTTCTGGTCCCTCGACACTGCTGGGTAGAATAGGTTCATTATTTAAATTCAGTTGGGAAAAAGGTGTTGGAGAACAGAAGGAACTGTGGAAATATATTCTAATGAAAATGACCACATTCAGAAAAGGTAGGTGACCAAAGATGAAATGGCAGGGGTTTTCATTTTTACTCATTCCCTGGATATTGACATCACTGGCAATGGAGACATGGGGCTGAATCTTACTGCACGTCTGGTGGAGTGATTTTCACCATGAGGCTGGGTGACGTGTCCTGTTGCATCTTTGCAAGCTCATTGATTGCATTGTTTGACAATAGAGCCCTCAAAACAAGAATCGCATCCAATAGCAGCCCAGTCTTATCTCATGCCATTTCCAGGGCAACTTGCAACTCACCAGAGATTCTGAAATTGACTGGCAGTCCTGGCATTGCTGCCATATTTTAGAGGTTGTTGGGCACCCGGACAAGCACTGTTAGTTCAGAGCTGCTCTGCATGGTCCCTGATATTTGCCTTGGAGGCAGACTGGGAGATAACAGCGCCCTTGAGTTCCTGCTGTTTGGGATGGTGCATGTACCCAGCAATGGACACCACAATCCACAATTCATCAGCATGACCATGTCTAAAGTTTCCACCTAGATTACAACAATCTCAGTTGGCTGGAAGAATGCCCAATACTGTAGGAAAGAAGTTAATATCCTTCTCCACACCGCTAGCCAGTCTGCCGTCAACTTTCCTCTGATACCTCACACTCCTTTATCTCTATTTCTGTACCTACTTCTCCCCAAGGCTCTTTGTTGCCACTCTTCTTAATGTCTGTGACATCTTACCCACTTAAGCTCACCCCCCTCAACATTCAGCACCACTCATCATGCATTCCTTCACCAGTTCTGCACGGCTTGCTCACTCCCTTGGGAAACCTCCACAACTGCACCAACAGTAATATGTGTCCCACCCACTTTTATCGTCCACAATATCTGCCTGTCCTTAGTACCAAAATAGCCCATAATAGGGCAGAATGAATCAATCTGGGTAGTGCGTTGCCTATCATTTGTCTCCCCACCCATTATCTGCAGAGAATCTTGACTCTGTCTGCCCACGCTGTCTCTGGACTGATACTGTACATAAGAACATAAGAACTAGGAGCAGGAGTAGGCCATCTGGCCCCACGAGCCTGCTCCGCCATTCAATAAGATTATGGCTGATCTTTTTGTGGACTCTGTTCCACTGACCCACTCACTCACCATAACACTTAGTTCCTTTGCTGTTCAAAAATCTATCTTTCTTTGCCTTAAAAAGTTTAACAAGTAGTCTCAACTGCTTCACTGGGCAGGAAATTCCACAGATTCACAACCCTTTGGATGAAGAAGTTCCTCCTCAACTCAGTCCTAAATCTGCTCCCCTTTATTGTGAGGCTGTGCCCCATAGTTCTAGTTTCAACTGCCAGTGGAAACATCCTCCCTGCTCCTATCTTATCTATTCTCTTCATAATTCTATAGGTTTCTATAAGATCCCCCCTCATTGTTCTAAATTCCAATGAGTTTATCCCAACCTACTCAATCTCTCCTCATAAGCCAACCTTCTCAACTCCGGAATCAACCTAGTGAACCTCCTCTGCACCCCCTCCAATGCCGGTACATCCTTTCTCAAGTAAGGAGACCAAAACCATATACAATACTCCAGGTGTGGCCTCACCAGCACCCTGTGCAGCTGCATCATAACCCTCCCTGTTTTTAAGCTCTATCCTCTAGAAATGAAGAACAATTTGCCATTTTAATTACCTGCTGCATCTGCAAACCAACTTTTTGTCATTCTCCTACAAGGGCACCCAGGTCCCTCTGCACAGCATTTTTCACCATTTAAATAATAGTCCATCTTGCTATTATTCTGACCAAAATGGATGACCTCACATTTACCAACATTGTATTCCATCTGCCAGACCCTCGCCCATTCGCTTATCCTATTTATATCTCTATACAGACTTTTAGAAACAGTTGCTGTCCCAAACTGGATCCTTGAGGCACACCACTAGCCACTGATCGTCAACCAGAAAAATACCCATTTATCCCCACTCTTCGTTTTATGTTAGTTAACCAATCCCCTATCCATGATACAACATTATCCGTAACGCATCTTTGTCTTATGCAGCAGTCTTTTGTGCAGCACCGTGTCGAAGCCTTTTGGAAATCCAGATACACTACATCCTCTGGTTTCCCACTGTCCACTGTGTTCTTAATGTCCTCAAAGAATTCCAGTAAATTGATTAAACATGACCTGCCTTTCATGAACTCAGGCTGCAACTGACCAATGGGACAATTTCTATCCAGATGTCTTGCTATTTCTTCCTTGATGACAGCATTTTCCCCACTACAGAAGTTAAGCTAATGGGCCTGTAGTTGCCTGCCTTTTGTCTACATCGTTCTTTAAACAGTGGCTGTTTTCTAGTCTGTCGGAACTGCCACAGGGTGCAGCGAATTTTGGTAAATCACCACAAGTGAATCTACTACTTCCTCTGCCATCTCTTTTCGTACCCTGGTACCTTTAGCTCCATTAGCTCACCTAACACTATCTCTTTAGTGACAATGATCATTTCTAGGTCCTCACCTGCCATAGCCTTCTTGTCACTAATTATTGGCATGTTATTTGTGTCTTCTGTTATGAAGACCAACACAAAATAACTGGTCAATGCCTCAGCCATTTCTTCATTTCCCATTATTAATTCCCCCTTTTCATCCTTTAAAGGACCGTGTTTAGCTTAGCCATTGTTTTTCATTTTATGTATTTGCAGAAACGTTTACTATCTGTGGCATTCTGAGCTAGTTTACTCTCATAATCTATCTTACCTGTCTTAATGACTTTTTTTGTGGCTTTCTGTTGACCTTTAAAGATTTCCCAATCCTCGAGTTTCCCACTAATTTTTGACACTGTGTGTATTTGCTTTCAATTTGATACCCTCTTTATTTCCTTAGTTATCCATGGCTGATTTCCCTTTTCCTATAGTCCTTTCTTTCCACTTGTATATACTTCTACTGAGCGCTGTGTAAAATCGCTTTGAAAGTCCTCCACTGTTTCACAATCACCCCACCATATAGACTTTACTCCCAGTCTACCTTAGCCAACTCCTCCTTCATCCCGTTGTAGTCTCCGAAGTTGCAGTTTGCCCTAGACTTACTGTGATGGGAGCCCCTGTAGGAAGGCTATTTCTCTAGACTGGATTCAGGCCGGTTTAGCAATCATGTCAAGCTTCCTCTCTTAGTGACTGTGCCAGATGACATGGTAAGACAATTGTATTGAGACATAGGGAGTAAGCAGTATGACAGCAAGAGAAGAGCCCAATGATACAGTGTGGTCCAATCTATGAGTTGGGTGCATTTCCATGGGCACACAGCATCTTTGCTGCAGTATTCCAAGGATAATTACCAGTGCAGCCCAAGATTTATTGTTGAAATCCAGAAGCATCCTGTAAGTGGATTGGAGATGTGCCAGGAAGGTTCACAGAGGTTAGCATATGTTGAATGCCAGTGTCTGCATATGTGGGTTGCAGGTGTCCAGTGCCTATTGAGCATGCCCAAAATGTTAGTGTTAACAAGGCATATAAAAAGCAATAATGAGCATCAATTGGGAACTTTCTGCTGCCTAGTGAAAATCTTAACGTACTGCTTGAGAAAAGTGAACTACTTGCACCAAGACGAATCTGATGTCAACATGGGCCTCATTGAAGATCTCGCCTGAGTCTATCGCTCATCTTACCATGGCCCACCTCACTCAGAGTCTGATAAGATTCTGCCCTTACTGTCAGAATTTATTGAGTCATGTGGCTTTTTAAAATTCTTTTAGAGAATATTGGGTCTCATTGGCAAAGTGGGCATTTCTTGCTCATCCCAAATTGCTTGAGAGGGAGTAAGTCACATTAAAACATAGAACAGACAAAAGTACAGCACAGAGCATGCTGTTTGGCCCACGATGTTGTGCCAAGGTTTAATTCTAATGTAAAATATGATAACTTACACACTCCTCAACTCACTGCTATCCATGTGCATGTCCAGCAGTCACTTAACTGTCCCTAATGACTCTGCTTCCACCACCACCGCTGGCAACGTATTCCATACATTCATAACTCTGCATAAAGAACCTACCTCTGATGTCTCCTTTATACCTTCCTCCTAACATCTTCAAACTATGACTCCTCGTACCAATCAATCCTGCCCTGGGGAAAAGTCTCTGGCTATTGACTCTATCTATTCCACTCATTATCTTGTATACCTCGATCAGGTCTCCTCTCTTCCTCCTTCTCTCCTGAGAGAAAAGTCCGAGCTTAGTCAACCTCTCTTCATAAGGCAAGCCCTCCAGTCCAGGCAGCATCCTGGTAAACCTTCTTTGCACCCTCTCCAAAACTTCTGTATCTTTCCTATAGTAGGATGATCAGAACTGGACACAATATTCCAAGTGTGGTCTCACCAGGGACTTGTAGAGCTGTAGCAAAACCTTGCGGCTCTTAAACTCGATCCCCTTGTTAATGAAAGCCAAAACACCATATGCTTTCTTAACAACCCTATCCACTTGGGTGGCAACTTTGAGAGATCTATGTACTTGCACACCCAGATACCTCTGTTCCTCCACACTGCCAAGAATCCAGTCTTTAATCCTATATTCAGCAATTGAGTTTGACCTTCCAAAATGCATCACTTCGCATTTATCCAGGTTGAATTCCATCTGCCATTTCTCAGCCCAGCTCTGCATCCTGTCTATGTCACGCTGCGGTCTGCAGTATTTCTCGATACTATCGACAACACCTCCAACCTTTGTGTTATCTGCTATTTACTAACTCACCCCTCAACCTCCTCATCCAAGTCATTTATAAAAACTATAAAGAGCAGAGGCCCAAGAACAGAGCCCTGTGGGACCCCAATCAACACTGACCTCCAGGCAGAATACTTTCCATCTACAACTACTCTCTGCCTTCTGTCAGTCAGCCTATTTTGAATCCAGATAGCCAAATCTCCCTGTATCCCATACTTTCTGACTTTATGAATGAACCTACCATGGGGAACCTTACCAAATGCCTTGCTGAAGTCCACATACACCACATCCACTGCTCGATCTTCGTCGACCTGTCTTGTCACCTCCTCAAAGAACTCAATAATATTTGTGAGGCATGACCTGCCCCTCACAAAGCCATGCTGACTGCCTTTAATCACGCTATGCTTTGCCAAATGGTCGTAAATCCTATCCCTCAGAATTCTTTCCAAACGAATTGCTGCAGAACATATAATGAACGTATTGCCATGGTGCTGCTGAAGAGTCCGGCAATTTGACTCAGATATATTTTCCACGTTGAGATACTGAATGACTTGGAGAGGAATATGGAGGTAGCAGTGTTCTCCCTGACTGCTTCCCTGTTCTTCTCGGCAGTGGATGAAGTGTTGAAGAAGCCATGGTGAGTTCCTGCCATGCATCAGGGAAATAAATATTGAAGTCTTTGAAAACAGTCCACAGAGGAGGTGCTGGATAACATAAAGGTGGCTAAATCTCCGGGACCTTATCAAGTGTATTCCAAGACATTGTGAGAAGGTAGGGAAGAAATTGTGAGGCCCGAGCAGAGGTACTTGTATCATCTACAGCCACAGGTTAGGTGCTGGAAGACTGGAGGGTGGCTAACATTGTGCCTTTCTTTATTTAAGAAAGGCTACAAGAAGAAGTTTGGGAACTATAGACCAGTGAGTCTGACACCAGTGGTGGGTAAGTTGTTGGAGGGGATTATGAAAGGCAGGATTTACATGCATTTGGAGAGGCAAGGACTGATGAGGGATAGTCAACAAGGCTTCTGTCTCTCAAACTTGATTACATTTTTTGAGAATGTGACCAAAAAGACAGATAAAGTTAGAGTAGTAGACATTGTCTACATGAACTTTAGTAAAACTCTTTTGACATGATGCCATATGTTAGACTGGTTAATAAAATGAGATCAATGGCACTCAGGTGCAGCTTGCCAATTAGATACAAGATTGGCATGACGATAGGAGACAGGATGGTGGTGGAGGGTTACTTGTCAGACTGGAGGCCTGCGACAAGTGGTGTTCTGCAGGGATTGATGTTAGGTCCACTGTTGTTTGTCATTTATATAAATGATTTGGATCAGAATTTCAGAAGCATGGTTAGTAATTTCTGAAGAAGGGCCACTTGACCCAAAACTCTGATTTTTCGCTACAGATGCTGCCAGACTTGCTGAACTTTTCCAGCAATTTCTGTTTTTGCTTCTGATTTCCAACATCCGCAGTTCTTTCGGTTTTTATGATTAACAAGTTTGCATATAACACCAAAGTCGATAGTATAGTGGACAGTGAAGAAGGTTATCTAAGATTACAAAGGGAGATTGATCAGTTGGGCCAATGGGCCGATGAGTAGCAGATGGAGTTTAATTTGGATAAATGTGAGGTGTTGCAGTCTAACACAACAAACAAGAACAGTACTTACACAGTTAATGTTAATGATGTGGGGAATGTGGTCGAACAGAGAGATCTAGGTGTTCAGGTACATAATTCTTTGAAAGTTGCATCACCAGCAGGCAACGTGGTAAAGAAGGCTTTTGGCACACTTGCCTTTATTTCTCAGACCATTGAATATAGTAGTTAGGACTTCATGTTGTGGTTGTACAAGACATTCATGAAGCAACTTTCGGAGTATTGTGTATAGTTCAGGCCACCCTGCTATAGGAAGAATATTATTAAATTGGAGAGGGTACAAAAAGGATTTACAAAGATGGTACTGGCCTTGAATTGTAAGGAAAGTCTGGATAGGCTGGGACATTTTCACTGGAGTGTAGGAAGTTGAGGTGTGACCTTACAGAGGTTTATAAAATCATGAGGGGCATAGATGAGATGAATCGCAAGGGTCTTTTCCCTCGAGTCGGGGAATTCAAAACTTGAGGGCATAATATTATGCGAGGAGAAAGATTTAAAAGGGACCTGACGGGCAACTTTTTAACACAGAGGGTGGTTCGTATGTGGAATGAACTGCCAGAGGAAGTGATAGATGCAAGTACCTTCAAAAGACATTTGGACAGATACATGAATAGTAAAGGTTTGGAGGAAATGGCCAAACGCAGGCAATTAGGACTAGATTAGTTTGGGAATTTTGGTTGACACGGGCGAGCAGGACTGAAGGATCTGTTTCTGTGCTGTATGACTCTGCCTTGTGGATGATACATTAGACACTGTGAGCTGGTGGTGGAGGTAATCAATGTTTAAAATGCAAAAGGCATGCTGATCAAGCACATTGTTTTGTCCTAAATGCTGTTTTATTTCTTCAATGTTCATCAACTCATCAACTCCAACACATAAAAAGAGGGAACCAAAAGCTGAGTTATTCACCACAGAATGCCCAGCCTCTGATCGGTTATTGTCGATGCCATATTTGTATGACTGGTTCAGTTAAATGTTTGGCCACTATTAATCCCCATTAGGATATTGACAGGATTTGCCACCATTGAATATCAAGAGGACATGTTTAGATTTTCTTATGTTGGATATGGTCATTGTCTGGTAGTTATGGATGTGGGTCTGGGTGTTACTTGCCACTTATCAGTCCAGGCATGAATTTTACCTTGCTTATCTGAGACGTTGTGAAAGGGACTGAACATTTTGCAATCTTCAATGAATGGATGACACAAAAATGGGTGGGAAGGTAAGTGCTGAGGATGACACAAGGCGAATTATAGACAGATCAAGGGAGTGGGCAAAAACTTGGCAAATGCAATGTAATTTTGGAAAATATAAAGTTAAACACTTTTGCTAAAAAGTGTAGAGAGCTGGTGATTATTTAAATGAAGAAAGTTTGCAGAATGGTACAGCACAGAGGTATTTGGGAGTCTTTGTCCATGAGTCAGAAAAAGCTAGCATACAAGTTCAGCAGGAAATATGGAAGGCAAATGGAATATTGGCCTTTGTTTCAAAGGAAATGAAGCACAAAAATAGAAAGGTTTTGCTAAAACTATACAAAGCAGTAGTCAGACCACAGCTGGAATATTGTAACCAGTTTTTGACCTCTTATCAAGGAAAGAAATAGAGGCAGTCCAAAGAATGTTCACTGAGTTTCGAAGATTAAGAGGTGGCCTTTTTGAAATATGCAGAAGTCTTAGGAGGCATGACAGGGTAGATTTGAAAAAATCGATTTCTTGCCCTCATGGGAACGTCTAGGACCAGAGGGCATCACCTCAGAATAATATATTTAAAATAAATGAGGAGGAATTTCTTCTCTCAGAGTGTCGTGAATCTGTGGAATTCTTTACCATGAAGAACTGTCAAGACTGGGTAATCAAGTTTATTCAAGGCTGAAATGGAGATTTTTAATCAGTGAGAGAATCGAGATTTTATGGGGACAAGTCAGGAAAGTGGAGTTAAGGATGTTCTTCCTGCTTGTCTACCTTGGATTCCAGCATCTGCAGTTTTGTTTTTTGTCTCTAACCTTTGGAATTCAGCTGTGTTGTCTCTTTTTTGACCAAGATTGTAATGAGGCCAGGAATTGAGTGATTCTGGTGGAATCCAGAGGGTGCATCATTGAGCAGGCAATTGGTGACAATGTACTGCTTGATAGCATTGTTCAGAGCATCTTGAATCACTTTGCTGATGATGGGGAGGTAACTGGTGAAAATAAATAGTCTTCCTCTTTGAGAATAGGATACACTGGGCATTTTTCTAGTTCACTTGTTAAGGTGCCGGAATTGTAACTGTACTAAAACAACTTGGTGAGAGGCATGGTTAGATCTGGAACATAAACGTTCAGTCTAAGAGTTGAAATGCTGTTAGGACCTGAAATCTTTGCTATTTCCAGTGCGCTTAGATCTTTCATGATGTCACATGGAATAAATCAGTTTGGCTGAAGATTGGTTTCTATCCGAGCAGAAAGGGAAGACTAAGATGGATCTCAAACTCAATATCTCTGAAGTTTTCAAAGACTTCACCCTTGATTCTTACATTCATACACAGGTCCCTGTATCATATTTGATGGTAAGGTTGTTCATGGAGCTTTCTTCACCATTTACATTACCATTTATGACTGTGTGCAGTAGACTTGCAGAACTTTGATCTAATCTGTTAGTTGCAGGATTACTGAACTCAGTCTTTAGCATACTGCTCCTGATGTTAAACATATATATCATCTTGTGTTGTAGTTTCACAAGGTTGACATCCTATTTTTAGGTATATTTGATGTTTCCTCTGGCATGCCTTTCTACTTTTTTCTTTGAAGCAGGATTGGTCCCTTGTTTAGAGGTGGCAATGTGGAGTATATGCTAGGTTTTAAGGTTACAGATTGTGTGCAATATAGAGCTGCTTTTAATAATGGCCCACAGCGAGCCATTGATGCTCAGTTTTAAACTACTAGATCTGTTCAGAATTAATCACATTTAGCACAAGAGTAGTGCTACACAATACAATTGAGTATTCTCAATGTTAGGATATGACTTTGTCTACACAAGAACTTCTAATTCCTTCAAGTCCTTCTAATACCATCATAGAGAGATGCAGCTGCCACAAGAAGATTGGTGAGGGTGAGGTCAAGGAGGCTTTTTCTTTCTGGTGATTCTATCACCACCTGCTGCAGGCTTAGTCTGATAGCTATATCCTTTATATCTCAGCTGACTTAGTCATTAATACCAAGCTACTTAATGTGATAGACATTGAAGTTCCTAACCCAGAGTGCAATCTGAAACCTGCTATGCTTCTTCCAGTGGTGTTCACTCAGATTATTAATCATAATGTGTTTTTTTTTTCTTTTTTTTATTAGGAAGGTATCCTGAGCACATGGATTTTCTACAGTGACAATACAGCTGTACCACTGACTCTTTATGATGCTAAGGACTACAACCTGACAGTTACCTCACTGAATGACAAAGTAGTCTCTTCAACCCAGGATTCTGTTTGGTCTCTGATAATAGCAGAGGGTGAAGGGTCAGGTGAATTTATCAAGGTGGAATTGGGGATCTGTGAACTGTGTAAAAAGACCAATCGCAAGAGTGTGTTGTTTGTAACATTGGTCAACGTGAAGGTTCACTTTGGGTCTGATAATTCAGAAGAAGACCTAGAAAATACTGGTGAGGATTACGCGCCTGATGGAGTTCGATTTGATGGCAACCCATTTGGACATAAACCAAAAGAGAAAGGGCAATTTGACTTCAAGCCAGATACTTCCTCTGCAACTGGTGACCATGAGGAAAATGTTCTACAGAAGGTTGGCACAACGGTAAAATCATCTGTAGAAGAGAGGACTGACTCAAGGGTGGAATCAGGCAGGGGCATTGATGGCATGCAGGATAGTGGAGTGCACTTTGACAACACAAGAGTGTCCAGCATGCCTGTTGATATTGATATTACAGATCTGCCAAAGGATCTTGCAGATCCTGATGATGAATATGCCCCCACACCAAGGGGTCTGACTGACTTGGAAATTGGAATGTATGCACTATTAGGGGTCTTCTGTCTTGCCATTTTGGTTTTTCTAATAAACTGCATTGTTTTTGTTCTCAAGTACAGGCACAAACGTATTCCCCCAGAGGGCCAAGCAAGCATGGACCATTCACATCATTGGGTGTTCCTAGGTAATGGTCAACCCCTTCGTACCCAGGCTGATCTCTCACCCCAGCCTGAAAGTCCGGGAAACCCATTAGAAAATATCCAAACCTGCTGCCATAGTGACCATCAGAGTAGTGGCAGCTCACAGACAAGTGTACAAAGTCAAGTGCACAGCAGAGCAGATGGTTCATCTGGGGGGTCAGTAAGGGAACACAGCGAGGATCCGCTGCACTCACCCACCTCCAAGCGTAAGAGAGTCAAATTTACCACATTCACCACACTGCCATCAGAGGAACTTGGCCTGGCCTACAATTGCATCCCTATAGCCGATGAGGAAGACATTGAGTGGGTCTGCCAAGATATGGGCCTCCGAGATCCAGAAGAACTACACAGCTATATTCAGAGAATAAAGGAGATTGCATAGACTGCTACAGATTTTCCTTTGGTGCATTTGTATTTACCAGAAATTTGTCTCATGTACAGTTTTTGTTTGAACCACAGTAGGAGGCTGAAATGTGTGGACATTTGCGGAACAGAAAAGCACTATAACATAACGCTTGTGGTCAATTGGCCACTGATAAGGCTGCATTAAAAATAATGCATTTGCAGCTGATCAAATATTTTGAAAAGATTATACTCTACTGCAAATGGTATTAACAAATTACAGTTTACAGGAGGCAAAATCTCTTATATTGACATAAGAAATGACTAGTATAGCACAGAGGCATACTGTTCACTATTATTCAAAGAGTATTTGCTGGGATTTCTTTGTGTAGGTGACAGTAAAATGAGACAGTATCATTCATGAAAATACTTATTTTCAACTTAGACTCCAATAGTCTGCAATCTGCAGAAAATCACATGCAACACACACTGATGGATTGCTAAAAGAATGCAAAGCAAAACTCGAGCTACTAGATTTGAAAGAACAGATGTGATAAACTTGTATCAAGTAGGTTGACCACTGAACCAAGCTGATAGTTTCTTGCCCAGTTCTGTCTGAAAAACGTGTTAATAATTGCATTTTGAAAGTGATCACTGTTTGAGTCCATGATCAGTTCTGTATCTTGATGACATCTGTTCCATTCAAGTTTAGGTTCCATTTTAATTGCAGTGATGGAAGCTGTTTAAAGCAAGTGCATGGAACGGATTGCAGTAAGTGCTGATTGGAGCAAAGCTGATATAAAAGTCATTAATCAAAGCGATGAATAGGTTTCTCTGTTTATGGAAAACAAATAATGTTATATAGCTCTCAATGAACTGTGGCAGCACGAACTTGGCATTATATATTCATTTTAATTTAATATACATACTTACAGTGCAATTTATTGGAAACGCAGGAGCAGAAATGTTCATATTCACAAGCTTTCTTAATCAACCACAGTAGGAATCAATTGTTTTCAAACATTATGCAAAAATTCTTAACTTGCGGGAACTGGGAACCTGTAATTTTTATCTATAAAACAATAATAATCAATGCAGTCTAAAAAGTTAGGAGTTCTGGAAGGATTCTTTATGTTTATTTGGGTAAACAAGGAATTGTATCAATTCACTGAGGCTCTATTAGAAAATAAGCCCCAAATTATATCAGCCATTGTAAATAATTGAAGGAGAATTTGGCTCAAGCTGGCTGGGGGTTGTGTGCTTATGGTGCTGAACAAATCTTCCAGCTTGGAAAAGGACTTGGAAGCACCACTGTGAGCTGTAGGTCAGTTGAATTTCCTGACGAATCCACTAAATTTTGGGCAAAATGGGAATATATTGTAAAGGGATAATCAAGACTTGATGGATTAATGGCAAAGTAAGATTTCTCCAAGGTGCACATACTAATTGCTAACTCTCCTGAAATTTGATGTGAGCAACCGTTTAGATCCCCAAATGTAATTGTGAGATAGTTTTATTTCATGCTTATGGTTTAGTATATGTAAATGTCTGTATTAAACACAAATGAAGCTCTTAGTTAATGTGACATTCCACCAAGTCTAGCTGCATTTTTATGTCCCTAAGTGTACCATATTATGTAAACGAGTGCTCATAATGTCTGAAGTATATGTGAATCTTCAGTTAGCGTTGCACAGGCTTATGATAGGTTTATTTATTATTTCATAAACTGCATAAAAAAATCTACTAGTTAGCAATTTCTGACTCTATGCTTGTTGGCTTACAATTTTTCTGTTCAACTCATGGATAGAAACTCCTGACCCATCATTTAATACTCCACATAATAAGTACCAGTTTACCATCCAGATTATTTACTCTGATAATTTAACAATAAAAATGAGAGTAAATCTAAATTTTCACAAAATTCTGTCAATTTATATGCCTTATCATCAATAGTTAATATACACCTTCTTGTCAGTTACCTGTATCAAACATGTCTCATGTCAGAGTCAAAGACAATGGACTGGATTTTGCTGTGGGAATTACTCCACTTAACCTGTCAGCCTATTCAGGAGTTCACACATTCTCATTGAGTTTACACTGTAACAAAGGACTGTTCATACAGACTGTGCAGGCACAGCCTACCAAAAAAAGACTCCTCTGACACGATCTCTCTGTAATACCCTGGGAAAAGTTACACCTTGTTGAATGAGATATAATTGGATTTTTAAAGATGTGCTTACTTCATCATTAGTTCTAAACACACTCATGGCCTGAACAGCTATTTTATATTTGTGGAAAGTCAAATCTCGGTATCACAATGACCAAAAAAAAGTTTTAATTTTCACAGATTCCCCACAGTGTGAAGCAGGCCAATTGGCATCCTGTCAGACCCACCCCCCTAACCTATCCCTGTAATGCTGCATTTCCCATGGCTAATCCACTTAACCTGCACATCCCTGAACAAAATGAGCAATTTGCCTGGCCAATCCACCCTAACCTGCACATTTTGGACTGTGGGAGGAAACTGGAGCAAACCCACGGAGACACTGGGAAAATGTGCATCTTCACACAGGTGAAGGGTGGAATCAAACCCAGGTCCCTGGTGCTGTGAGGCAGCAGTGCTAACCACTCAGCCACTGTGCACGAGAATATGTTGATGTAATTGACTTCTTATCTGCTGCTGATATAACTGTTGCTACATGACAAGACATCACTTTGATGGTCTGTGTCAGATTTAAATTGCTGTCAGGCAATGCAAACCTACCAATATAACAACTAGATCTTTGAGGGCAGGTATATTTGAGGTTAGTGTCCAAGCATCTCAACTTCATCACTGATTCTTAAAACCAGACCAAATTTCAATTCAATCTTTGGACAATCATCCTAACGTTATATCAAAAAATGCATTGAAGTGCTTTGTAACAAAATCATTGATCTGATAATTGTTCCTCAGAAATTGTGAATATGACAAATAGAATACAATAACCTGAAATGTTGCAGATGTGTTCTCTTGACTCAGTGTTGTGACATGGGACCTCAGTGTTCACCCATCTCCACATATCCACAGCTTTCCTCACTTGGGTCTTGTCCTCACTCTCTGACTCATTCTCAATACATTACCACCTTGCGACTTCCTTCCCTGCCTTTAAAAACTTCCAGAAACCCTACCTTTTTGATTGTGCCTTTGACCAACTTTTGTAAATTGTCTGCCTCTCTGCTCTGTAAGCACCATGGAAGTTTCACTACATTAAATACAAATGCCAAGTTCTTATTGTTCTTGAGATTGTAAAATTTCAAAGTTTGTGTAATGGCACACAATATGTAGTTTGCTTAATCATTGTTGAGAATATGGGGAAAGATTTCTCGCAAAATCATCAGTGTGTTTATGAAAGATTGATTTCTGATTTTTCTGCAATTAGTGCACAAGGAAATTTTCACCCCTGGTAACTGAGATAGCAGGATTGCAGTTTAGAATTGTAAGGAAAATAATAAAATTAAAATGGAAATTTACATCCAGAAATTACTATTGCTGATATTAATTAACAAATGTTTCATGCTTGCATATATCGACATGTTTCACATGGATTAATGGCTGATACAAACGACATTGAACAGTTGTTCTTTAAAACCAAGTATAATTTCTAGGTTCACATAACATTCTTAGATTATTTTATTGTGTGGCTTGGGAAAAGGAGGTCACTGAACTTGGATGTGGCAAGAGAACCAGTGAGGTTGAACTTCTCAGAAATGAGAGACTGAAAGAGAAAGTTTATTTCCTCATGAACCAATTCCTAATATGTGCAGAAGTCAATCCAATTCCAGTCTACGGAGAAAAACATCTTCTGTATGCTTGATGCAACATTTTACTTTCTGGCTAGTAAGGGTAACACTTACTGTTACTACAATTGCCTTGGGGTGCCAGCGGTGGGGAAAATCAGCCAATGCTCCTGCTCTCAATTACTATTCTTTAGCCCTTCTGGAAAATGCATGTTGATTAGGGTGAAAAAGAAACCTTAGCTGAAATTTCTATTGAGTTCATACCTTCCTACAACAGTATAACCTTTCGCCCCTCCATTCAAGAGGAGAGGACATGTACTACTTTTTTAGCCTGCGCCTGCTACTAGACAAAATGCCAGGAGTATTTGAAAATAACCCGGTAGAAACTCACAATCCAATTTTCCTCTATGGTGAGACATTGGCCAAGGTTAAACATAGTCTGCACATATTCATAGAATCCCTACAGTGTAGAAGCAGACCATTCAGCCCTTCGAGTTCACACTGACTCTTCAAAGAGCAGCCCTCCCTGATCCACCCCATACTCTACCCCTGTAACTCTGTATTTCCCCTGTCTAACCCAGCTGGTGATTTAGCACTGTGGGTAATTTAGATTAGATTCCACTACAGTATGGAAACAGCTCTTCAGCCCAAGTCCACACCGACCCACGAAAGAGTAACCCACCCAGACCCATTTCCCTCTGACTAGTGCACCTAACACTATGGGCAGTTTAGCATGGAGTGTGGGAGGAAACCAGAGCACCCGGAAGAAGACCGCGCAAACACGGGGAGAATGTTCAAACTCCACACAGATAGTCATCTGAGGCTAGGACTGAACCTGGGTCCCTGGTGCTGTGAGGCAGCAGTGCTAACCACTGAACCACTGTGCCCAATCCACCTAATCTGCACATCTTTAGACTGTGGGAGGAAACTGGAGCACACAGTTAATTGATTTAATGTATACTGTCATATCAAATTAATTAATTGCTGTCATATTCTTTCAATAAAACATAATTACCATTGTCATATTGACAGATACGTAATATAGATTCAATTTACTTGAAAACCTTAACAAATTACTAATTTGTAGTTACAGACAACTTATGTACACATTCTAGCATGTTGCTGCATGGAGTCCTCATAACTCATTACACACCCAGTCTTAAAGAAGTAATACAATTGTGGGATTAAGTTTTCACAAGATGATAAGATGTAGCAGCAGGCACAGGCCATTCAGCTCATTGAGTCTGGTCCATTATTTAAAGAGATCATGGCTGATCTGATAATCCTGAATTCCACTGTCCCACTTTTCTTTCATAACCCTTGATTCCCTTACTGATTAAAAATCTGTCTATCTCAGCCCTGAATATACTGAATAACCCAGAATCTACAGCCCTCTATGTGAAGAATTAAACAAATTCAGTACCATCTAACAGAATAAATTACTTCTCATCTCTGACTTAAAAAGGCAACATCATATTCTGAGACTGTGTCTCTGGTCCTGGAATCTGCAACAAAGGGAAACAACATTTCCGCATCTAACCTTTCAAGTCTCCTAAGTATCTTCTATTTTCCAATAAAGTCGCCCCTTATTCTTCTAATCTCCAATGAAAGCAGATCCAATGTGCTAACCTCTTCTCATAAAACAGTCCTACCAAAAATTTATATTATGCCAAAAACAAACTATTTTATTAATCTAATATATTAGAATGTGTGTACAGTTACTTACAGTAATAAAGCATAATGCCTCAGGCTAGAACAAGAACCCAAATCATTAGTGGCAGAAATGGTTTGTGTGATCTGAAGGGTAAGCATTCCTGGTTGAAGAGTTTTGGAAACTGCACCACGTGAAAGAAATGTAGATTGACCAAAATGGCCAGCATTAAATCATTTAAACATCACAGTGCTAGTTTGAACATCAATAAAAGTATAAGCAAAGACCATTGTGTGCATTGTTATATGGAAAGACTAAAACCAAGCTGCACTTTTAATTATTGTTCATTGTACCTCTATTGATAGATTACACTGGTCAACTGTGGAGAAAATTGATATATCCCATGCATAATCCTCACTGTATTCAATTACTAATATGCACCATTATAATTCTGAAAATATTTCATACCTTCTTCTTTCCAGTCATTCTGTGATTTGCAATGCTTCATTAGCCTATATCATAGCCTGTATAGACTACAGCCACTATATCTGCTTGCAGCATTAGAAACCCAAAACCATCCAGATAACTTACAAAATTTAAGCTAAATTGAAATTCTCCAACAAACTTCCAAAACAAAAATCAAAAGTGAAGCAACACTATGTTGTTACCAAATCAGTGGATGGGTTAGGAGTCAACTCTTTAACTGTTCAGGTAAAATGAAAGTTAGGTTTTAGTCTTACTATCCTGAATACAGTTTAATACAATCAACATGTACCTTCTTATCTTGGTTTTGCTGTTGCTCTTCTCGTATAACAATATGCATAATGACCTTTCCTCTTTTTTTTGTTCTTCAAACTAGCAATATGGTCTTTCAATTAATTAGTGCTTTACTATTTTGCTGAATCCATTTTTCCCCCAAATGGTGCAGTTTCCAAAACTCTAGAACCAGGAATCTGTTCAGATCATACAAACAATTCTGCAGTGAATAATTTGGTTTCTTGTTCTAGCCTGAGGCATCATACTTTATTACCATAAAACTAAACTTAAAATCAAGACATCATTTTTAAACACAAAAACTGGTGGAAATATATAATTTTCTCCACCTAAAGGGTGGATGCAGTTTAATTGACATTTTCAACTGTATTTTGTACATTTTTAAAAGGGCTGCCTATTAAAGGAATTGAAGCAAACATTGATAAATGTAGCTAAGACATGGAACAGCAATGATCTAATTGAATGGAAGAAAAGATTTGAGGGGCTTAAAGGCTTACTCCTGTAGCCAAGTAGCACTCAGTTAAACAAGCTTTAAATAATTTTTGTATTTGTGTGTATGCTAATTTGTTTGTGTTCTTCATAAATTCTATTTATTGGCTCTTGGAAGTGATAGTTTTAGCAATACTATTAACAGTATTCTTTATATTCAGTTTATTTATCATGAATTTTTAACAAGGATACAAAAATATTAATGACAAATAGAGTCCCCTAAAGGTTTGTAGGACAAAGTCAGGTTTACTATCTGTATTAATGTCCCTTAGGGAGGGAAACTGCCATCCTCACCTGGTCACCTGCTGTGACTCCAGACACACAGCAGTGTGGTTGACTCTTCACTGCTCTCTCGACAATTAGGGACGGGCAATAAATGCTGCCTAGTCAGCAATACCCTCATCCCATGAACGAATATTTTAAAAAACTTTCAAAATAATTGTAAGGATGCTGAAATAGATAAAATTAAGGTGCAAATGATGAAGATATCTGGTGAAATTGGAATCCAACCTTTTTTGACAAATGTAAGAAACCAAAACTTACTGAAAGAATGGGAGGGAAGTAAAATTTACATTTTCTTCCCAAAAGGTTTAAAGAATGCTTAGTAATCTTCTGCATAACCCTATTTTGTAACTTTTCACAATCATATTAGAAAATTGTACTCTTTCTGTGTAAAGTACAAATTAGACATGGAAAGCTGAAGCCTTGTTAAACCATCAATTTACTCTTAGTATTTGAAAAAATATTTCAGAAGGTAACAGAATGTAGTAGGTGAAATATTCTTGCGTTGCGTTTTACATACCATAATGCCTCATAAGGCCATTTACTAAGGTATCATTGTCAGTGGAAGGTGCACCAACCTTTAGGCTAAGTCTGACCATATTGTTATTGGGTTATGCCAAGCCTATGCTGCAAAGCATAGATCTGCATCTTGATATTTAATGATCCTGGTCCTATGGAGACTATTGCCTTGAAGATTGAGAAATACCAAAGTTTGCAGATGTGATTGCAGGTATCTTTGTAGATATGGTGATCAGATTATGACGGCTGCTGGTCACCATGGCAGACACTTTCTAAATCAAAATAGCACAATCTGTGATTGTATTTCTGAATCAGACATTCCCATATCTCATTGCTATAATTAAGAATTTTGTCTCAACCTTCTTTGGGATTAGGAGCTTCCATATGTACCAGCCAGCTGCCAAAGCAAAGCATTTCACTTCTGTCTTCAAATGCAAATGTAACGATATTGGCGAGTGGGTCCACAGCACTGCCTGAATACTCTGGTTTCCTTCTGAGGTATTCCTGTTTTTTTAAGATTATCTGATATAATTTGGCAAACTGATTGATACCAGCAATGCTGTAAGTAGTAAAATAGGACAGAATATTGGCATAAAGACTCAGAGACCTAAGTGCTCAGTGAAAAATAAGGATTCAACAGGCACAGAGATTCCTTTAAAAAAGAGCTTTATAGTTCTTTGTTCTATACATGATTTGCTAAATACCATTAGTGCAAAATAATTCTAGATATTTTTTCAATCAAATGCTGAACATACACGGACATTAAGAAATTGTCAGCTATCACGACCCCCACTTTCACATAGTAATAAAGCACCAGCCAGTTTTGGAGAGATGTTTCCAGTGCATATACTAGCCCCCATCTCAAATGTTAATAGCACAACAGAGAGAAATTAATCAGGGTAATTCTCCACTGAATTTCATGTGCTGCTACACTCAATCTGCCAATTTCTAGGCTATAAAATTAACTCCATAGCATTTCAGTGAACAGTCTTCTTAATAATGTTACTTACAAATATTCAAGATCTTACTTTACAACACAAGATGAGTGACAAATTATGTTGTGCCATAAATATCCCACTATTATAGTTGAATATATTTTTTCCCTGTTGTCAATTGCTGCCAAACATGCACCAGTCATTACAATAATTAATCAAGTTACAGATTAAAAGCGTTTAGGACATTGCTCAATGGGGTATGCTCCTGTCTGCAAAAAAACACTCAAACTGAATGAACCAGCCCCATGAATTTTAAAGAGTATTTTATGGCAAGACTAGTAACCTCCTTTCAACATGAAATTCAAGGCACAGTGTGCATGAATATTTTAACATACTATGATTCATAATTTTTCCAGTTTATAATCACAATCTGGTATCCTTTACTAGTTACACAACAAGTTTGTTGAGTGCAATTATCAGGATTACCCAATATAGTTAGTATGTTAATATTATTATATTCCTGTATATTTAAGCAGCTCCAATAGATTCCAATCTGAAGTTTAATCCCATGCATCATTCTGTAGAAAAAAAGCAAAGAACTGCTGAAAATCTGACAGAAAATCAATAAGCACTGGTGAAATTCAGCAGATCTGGTTGCATCTGTAAAGACAACTACCATGCTATCATTTAATATCCAGTAACCTTTTGTCAGCATTCAGTTTGATTTCATAACTATGCATTTTATTAGTAGGTTGCTTTTAGTGTAATAAGGCATTGTGATTGTGCAGAGCATAAGGTCTCAAAGTTGCTACTCACTAACACTGGTAAGCAAGTGGGATAGAGGTATATAAAACCAAGAGGAGCATGCACAGAGTGACTAGAAAAGAGCTGTTTGCCTTAGTTGAAGGGTCTATAACAAGGGGGTGTAATTTTAAAATGAGGGGCAGGAGATTTAGAGGAAAAGCTTTTTCACCCAGAAGGTGCTGGGGAAGGTAGTTAAGATAGGAAACTTCACAATCTTTAAAAAGCATCTGGATGAATACTTAAAGTGTCATAACATTGAAGACTATGAGCCTCGTGCAGGAAAATGGGAGTAGTGAAGATGGTAAGATATCTTTGGCGGTACAGACTTGATGGATCAAAGGGCCTCTTCTGTACTAAATGATTATATGATTCTATGAAGAATCATTCTATATAGAGTTCATCTGCAACCCTTAACTAGATTCTAGCCTGTACCTCATATTTGTGTATCTGTTATTCAATATCTAACCCATCCAAATCCCTTGCATAAAATTCAAATTTATAGTTCATTCTCAGGTAATACTTCATACATAAACCATTGAACCACTCAATTAGATACCAGCCTATAATCATTTGCCTGTATTCAGTATTCTATATGTAACAAGCATGAAAATTCTCTACCACGATAAGCATGAAATTCACCACCAGGATCCATTATGATTTTATACAAACTATTAGAACTGTTCAATTAGATAGCAGCTCGTGATCATCCTTCGCATTCATTATCCTGCGTATAAAGCATCCGGACTAACAATTAATGTTCAATCAGTAATTAATCCTGGGATGTATTCTTGCCACATCTTAAATAGATTACAATATTCTTATCATTCAATGTCTAAAGCTAATCTTTTAAGATGCAAACATTTTCATAAGTTACAGTTTGCTTTTAACTTAGATATTAAGACCATTTACAACTTGAAAAAGTAATTTCTGGGAACAGCAGTGAAACTGCAGGGCTGAGTTTTAACTATAGTTTCCCCAATCACTCAGCTGCCACACACTAAGTGCTTAACCAACAACCATAAGATATGTTGGTTCACACAGTTTTACAGGTATTGTTAATACATAATATGTATGTGTGTAATTTAAAACACAAAGATTTGTAAAGATATTGTTATAGAATATGAAACCATTATGAGTGGATCTTTTTATTTGAAGTTGTAAGACCATGATTACAATGAAGTAGTCCCAGCATTCCTCAAGAATTAGGAAGGAGAAAGGAACATTATCCAAAAATCTCTTTTTTTTGTCCAAAGTATCCAAAAATGGCTCTTCAATCTGTACAGTCAAAATCCAATATTATGTGCAAAATAAATTGTATGCATCATGTTCTTCAAGCACGCACTACAGTCTTTGATTTTGCTTAGACTTTTATTAATGAATAAAAGTTTAATTTTTTTAAATGAAAGCAGAACTTTTGTTTATATGTAAACGTAAGCAAACATACCGAGAATACATGTCTGAGGATATAAAATTATTTATTTATACAATGGGCAAATCTGTAAATACTCCACACAATGACATCCTGTTAATAGGGCCAATTAGGTGTATGTGATCAGCTTGTTACATTGTGACTTACCAAACTGTCTGTGTATAATAAACACAAATCTAGGATTCTGGTTGTGTTTTATTCAGGAGGAATTAACTCTTTAAAAAGGGATATAATATTATTGGGTTACCCAGAACATTTCTGCTCAGTTTTCGTCTTCATACAGAAGTTTTAACTCAGGCCATTGCACTTCACAGTCCCATAAGCAAAATTCAATGTTATACATTAAAAATTATTTTACAGATTAAGCAACACAGAAACGTTACAAGCAGCTGGAAGCAATTTCTTAGAAAGTAAGCCAATCATTTTCTTATGATTTTTAGTAGATTTTCCTAAGAATAATTCATTTATAATTGGTCTAGAAAAGTTCAAAGTTTGTGGCCTTAAAGAGAATACAGAGATTTAGACACAGCTACGTTTTGCGATTAAGCAATGTACTCTGTCAGTATATTCTGTAGTGCTCCTGTCCTTAAAAAAACTCTCCTCCATCAGCATCTAATGGAACAATTTTTAAATGTTCAAATAAGAACTACCTTTCTGACTTCTTGTTTACAAGAAAGTCTGTTTAACTTGCCATTGAATCCATGTAAAGGGACCAATCAGAATATTTTTACAAACGTTTCTTACACATCAAACTTTCCAACATCTTTTATAACAAATAAAATAGTCATGAGTTCAACAGCATCATTAATGGAATCTGTAGTGATCTCTTCATTTTTCTCATCTTTAGCCACTTTCCAGTCTTCGCTCTCCATTGTAAATATTCAAACTAAATGCTATAGACCATTGTGAATCTAGTCGCCTTTTCAGAGTAGTTTCATCTGGCTATACACTGGGGAAGGCCAACAACTAACAGCCTGATAGCCATGAAGGACTAATTTGGAAAGGCGCTTTCCTTTATTTTTACAAGATGAATAAGATGTCAAGTATTGCAGAGAATGAGTGGAGGGAATCCAGATATACTCAGTAAAAGGACGACAGTTCAAATACAGCGCAGTGTTAAATTCAAGCCCACTCTTAAGTTAAAAATGCTTAGTTTTTTTTAAAAAAAGACAACTTCATTTTGTCTTTATACAAAGTCAATTCAGTTTATTTAAAATTAAATTGCTGTGATTGTACATGTGCGTTTTCAAGTTTCACAGCATTTTGTGGAAATGAAGTGTGAGAACTTAGAAAGTATGTGAATGCATTTTGCAAGTGAATCATGATATAAACAAAGATTACTCCAAAGTCAATTCAGAGATTAAGTTCAAATCAATACAAATAGGCTGGAGACGATCAATGATGAGAGCTACAGCTAACCTGATAAATCTGTCCTCAGACCCATCCATTCTCGAGGAAGATAGATTTTTTTGAAGTTCTTGAAGATCCAGTTATAACATATTGTTAGAAATTTGGTCTCAATTATTGGTTCACCTTAAATCATCAAATTTTTATCAATTCCAGACTTCGGGTGTACATTTTGGGAAAGGACAGATAGCATCTTCATTATTCTATTGAGATTTGTTGACACTAATCAAAGTGAAACAAAAACAGAAATTGCTGGAAAAGCTCAGCAGGTCCGGCAGCATTTATGAAGAGAACTCAGTTAACATTCTGGGTCCAGTGACCCTTCCTCAGAACAAAGTAACTTTGATATCTTGAGATGGGTTCATGGATTTACTTATATTTAACTATGCCTGTTAAAAAATTTCATATAAATAGCAATTTTCCACAACTACTTCAAAGTTTGAATTGTCATCATTATTGTAATACCATAACCACAACAGCTACTTTGCACACAACAAGCTCCCATAGACTTTTTTTGTGTGTTATTGATTGAATGATAAAAGATATGAAGGATAGCTCACTTGTACAATCGTGCCATACTATCTTTTACATGCAACTCAAAGGACAGGTACAGCCTAGGTTTAGCATTTCATCCAAAAGCCAGCCTCTTTGACAATTGACAATACTGCTCCATCAGCAGTATACCAGAGCATCAATCTTGATGTTTGCTTTCAAATCCCACTGTGGAACTTGAACCTAAAATCATGTTATTCAAAGCTGAGTGCACTAACTGATCTATAGCTGATATCTACACCACAGACCAAGTAATCTAAGATCTGACAGTAGTGATGCAGTACACTGAAGGCTGAATGCATTTAGATACCAAGTTCAAGTTTCTTGGGCAAATTCAAGAATTTTAATAATAGGAGTCTTCATTTCTTTTGGCCTAACTTGGATACATGACAACAAATAAACTCTATCCTAAAGCTGCAGAGGAGTCAGGAAAACATAAGACTTGAGACCAAATAAACAGAAAAGAATTTGGAAATTTCTCCATCACCACCTCAGGCAATCAAATTTATTTTTATTCATTCATAAGATGTATGTGTTGCTGGCTAGGCCAGCCATCCCTAATTACCCTTAAGAAGCTGTGGTGAGTTACCTTCTTGAACCACTGCAGTTCTTTGCATGTAGGAGCACCCACATCACTGTTAGGCAGAAAGTTCCATGATTATGACCTAACGATACTAAAGGAAAAGTAATACATCTCCAAGGCAGGAGGTTTTGTGGCTTGGAGAGGATCTTGCAGGTGATAGTGCTCACAGCAGCTGTTTCCCTTGTCTTTTCAGATGTTAGAGTTCACAGGCTTGGCAGGTGCCTTGGTGCTTTATTGCCATGCAAATTGCAGATGGTCCACACTACTGCTGATGTGTATTGGTGGTGAAGGGAGTGAATTTTGAAGTTGTGAAGGGATGTCAGTCAAGCAGATGGATGGTAAGCTTCTTGAGTGTTGTTGGAGCTACACTCATCCAAATAAATAGAGCATACTCCTGACTTGTGAATTAAGTGGTGGAGGTAAGCAATGAGGAGACAGGCAATGAGGTACTCCATAGGTTTCTTAGCCTCTAACCTGCTGTTGTAGCCAGCATATTTTTGTGGCTGACCCCAGTTCAGTTTCTGATCATTGGTAACCCCCAGGATGTTGAAAGTGGGGGAGTCAGAGATAGTAATATCATTGAATGTTAAGGGACAATGTTTTGAAACTCTCTTGTGGGAAATGGTTATTGTTGGCACTTATGTTGTGTGAATATTACTTGCCACTTATTGGCTTAAGCATAATGTTGTTCATTTGGATGTGCACTGCTTCTATATCTGAGGAGTTGCAAATGATGCTGAACATTATGCAATCATCGGTGAACATCTCCACTTCTGAGCTGATAATGGAGGGAAGATCAATGATGAAACAGCTGAAGATGGTTGGGCCTAGGACACCACCCTGACGAACTTCTGCAGTGACATTTTTCATTGGAGCATAGAAGGTTGACAGGTGACCTAATAGAAGTTTATAAAATCATGAAAGGTATAGCAAGAATTAATAGTAGGTACCTTTTCCCTAGGATGGGAGATTTCAAGACTAGAGGGCACACGTTTTAAGGTGAGACGAGAGAGATTTAAAAAAGACGTGAGGGGCGAATGTCTTACATAGAGGATGGTTTGTGTGTGAAATGAACTTCCTGAGGAAGTGGTGAATGTGGGTACATTTACAAAGTTTGAAAGACATTTGGATAAGTTCATGAATAGGAAAGGTTTAGAGGGATATGGCCAGGAACAGACAGGTGGGACTAGGTTAGTTTTGCATTATATTCAGCTTGGACTGTTTGGACCAAAGGGTCTGTATCCATGCTGTATGACTCTCTGATTCTATGTCCTGGAGCTGAGATGATTACAATGATGAAACCATTCCAAGGGATTGTTCTGGTCCTGATTTGTGATGCAAAAATTGGGAAACCCATGAATTGAGAATTAACTCAAGACCAAATGAATGATACTGTGCCAAAGACCTTAATTCAGACAGCTTCATGTTCTTCAATAAAGTGAGCAAAGGTGGAATTAAACTCCATGCAACCAGTGAGGGAACTCAAATGATTTAGAGAAAAATAGAATTTCTACAACATTGGGAAATTTAGACAAAATGTCTCTCATGACATGCAATAGGATTATTGCTAAAGATCAAAATTGTCTATAGCAATATTGGAAAAGAGACTTGTCAAATATAATCGTAAAATGCCTCAAGGTATTGCCTAATGCCTAAACTTGCTCAAAACAAGAATTGTCACTATAACATTCAGGCTGGTGGACTACATGAGATGCTGCATGAATTTACATTCCCAAGTACTAATCAAGTCAATGAGAGTAGAACAAAAATCATGACTCTGAGCTTTCACCACTTCTGTATGAATACAATCCATGGTGTTTTTATAAATGTTCAGAGTATTTGTATACTCTTCACATTGTCAGTAACTCAGAAACAGTGGTATAATTGTCTCTTGAAGAGGTGGACATATATGATGTATGATGTTGGGAACAACAGCTCGTTGGACTGATGTTATTGGATGGTACTATTTTGGCATAGAGAACATTCTGATAGATATATTGGGGAATTGTTAATACTTCCATTATTCCAATTGCTTCCCTATTTTTGTCCTACTCTTCCAAAGCTTGTGAAAATCTGCTTGAAGAACAGATAACTTGCAAAGGAAAAGGAAAATTGTAAGGAGAGATCCCTACTGTTATAAACTGTACTTAGGGAGATATTACGCCAGATTAGCCTTCAGCATCAGGTAAAGAATCAAATTAACAAAGCCCATTTACAATGCTGCCTAATGACATTGCAGAAATTCACCAAAGATCCTTAGATAGCACCTTCCAATCCTATAATCACTTCTGTCAAGAAGGACAAGGGCAGCAGATACAAGTGAACACCACCTCCAAACCACTCACTATCCTTAGTTGGAAATAGATCTCTGTTCATCAAGTGTTGCTGGGTCAAAATCCTGAACTCCCCTTCCCCAACAGAATTGTGGGTTTACCTACAGCATATGCACTGCAGCATTTCAAGAAGACAGCTCATCACCACATTCTCAATGGCAATTAGGAACAGACAATAAATGTTAGCACTGCCCATCCCACGGGTGGATAAAAAAATCATTCAACTTATCGTTTGCTTGGAGATGCACGCTGACATCTGGATAGTGGATCTCTTACTGAAATATCCCCAGCCATCTTAAAAGAGGAGCCTGGCACCATCTTGGGCCTTGCAATGGCTTAACAAACAATGCTGCCACGTGGCCAACCCACCCACCACTGAAATGGAGTCATATGCTTGGTGTCCAATGTGTTGCATTGCATATCATCCATTTATCCTGTCCACCCAAAATTCTGTTTCTATTCTGAATGTGGAACAAGATATAAGGAAACGAGTAATTCCGGTAAAAGTGCAATACTTAGAATTCAGTTTAAGGGTATTTTAAAATCCAACATGTTCTTCCATCTCTCCAAAGAATCCTACAACAGACTGTCTCCCCGTAGGAGCAGTACAGAAATATTACACAGTGTGATATTCTATCAAGGCAGGCAGCAAACAGCTGCAAGGCACCTTGCAAAGTAAGGCACTGGTCAAACAAGTCACTACTGAGTCTATGTTTTACACCTCCAAACAGCTGGCTCTGAGAAAACTGAAGAGAGAGAAAAATGATTGTGCTCAAAGGTATAATTATGATTCATAGACAGGGGTGAAATGCAACATAAGAATACCTTTAGTTGTTAAGTGCACTCTGTGCTACAGCACTGAGTCATACAGGGCAGGTTGCTCTCAAGTGATATTAGGTATTTGAGATGAATTAATTGATCTCAGTGGGCTTGGATAATAGAGAGGGAGAAGAGTCATTCATGGCTCATTTCCAATATACTGTCTCTTGTAGCCACCTATGAAAAACAGTGTAGATTTCAAGGACCAGGTTCAGCTTATCTACAATGTCTGCTGTCGTAGAATTGCCTTCCAACCCATTAAACTGACACATCATGATAGTGTCCTTGAAACCTTGGCCCAGCAGGAATCACAGTCTTCAGTAAAAGAGACATAAAAATACAATAAAACCTTGAATATCTTCATTCCTCAGCCTGTGTATCTGATCTCCTGGGGACGTGACCCATATTCCCGATGTGATTTCCTTGATCCCAACCCTCTGTTAGTGCTCCTATTCCACCTCATTCTTCCCAAACCTTGTCCCAATATTACAAACCCACCAACCTGGTCCTAGTATTCCCAATCTATGAGTGGCCTGAGTGCTCCAAGCACCAAAACTGCATCAAAAATATCTGTTCTGCAGTTACTTAAATGGTATCAATTAAAAATGCACAGTCATGACTTGTCCCAAGGTGAATAAAGTAACTAAAAGTCAACTGGCAATCCCACATAAATTGTTGTTTACACTTTTTTTAGATTTGGTTCTGTACAGGATGGAAATTGGCTCTTCGGCCCAACAAGTCCACACGACCCTCCTAAGAGTAACCCCCAGGCCCATTCCCCTACCCTATATTTATGTCTCACTAATGAATCTAACATTATGGGCAATTTGGCATGGCCAGTTTACCTGATCTGCATATCTTTGGATTGTGGGAGGAAACCCACACAGACACACGGAGAATGTGCAAACTCCACGCAGACAGTCGCCCCAGGGGGGAACCTGGGTCCCTAGAACTGTGAGGCAGCAGAGTCTGCCATGTTGCTACCGTCCTGCCATGTGTAAAGGGATTTAGGCTAATTTGATGTTCAGCTTGGAGACAGTTTGGAAGTGGTGTACGCAAGAAGGCAGTGCTGGGCACATTCTGTTCTTGAGTATATAGACATTTAGACATTTGCCTAACACCACAGATGCATCCATTTTGATGCGAAGTTTGAGTCTGAAAGTGACTCTGAAAACCTCTTCTTCCTGTTGAGCCACTGTCCTTTTTCATTTGTTGCTTTTCAGAGCCATCCAGGGTATATTTTAATTGAAAACAGCTATTGCTTAAGGACGCAGCCTATGGAAATTCACATCATTAGAAGTTAATTCATAAATCGTAAAATATTTGGGGTGGCATCATAGCTCAGTGGTTAGCACTGCTGCCTCACAGTGCCAGGGACCCAGGTTCAATTCCAGCCTCGGTTGACTGTCTGTGTGGAGTTTGCACATTCTCCCTGTGTCTGCATGGGTTTCCTCCCACAATCCAAAGATGTGCAGGTTAGGTGAATTGGCCAAGCTAAATTACCCACAGTGTTAAGTGCATTGGTCAGAGAGAAATGGGTCTGGGTGGGTTACTCTTTAGAAGGTCGGTGTGGACTTGTTGGGCTGAAGGGCCTGTTTCCACGCTGTAGGGAATCTAATCTAAGATATTGTGTCAAAGGTGACTTAGCTCAAAAATGTTGTATTTTGAATGATCACATGATTCAACACAGCAATCAAAGAATGCAACAAATTTTAATTTTGACATCTTCTATTAGCAAGGTCACAATCCTTCTACTGACAATAGAAAGGTTTGATTAGAAGTAAACTTCATTCACAGCAGTGTGTTAATGGGAATGCATACATAGGTGTGGCTACTGATTGAATGGATGTGATCATGACATCATTGACATCAATGGAATGATACAACTTCAGGAACCCAAAACTGGTCATTAATTGGTCAGCTCCTGAAATAAGTGTTCATCAGGAATTCCTGATGAAGAGCCTTTGCCTGAAACATCAATTTCCCTGCTCCTCAGATGCTGCCTGACCTGCTGTGCTTTTCCAGCACCACACTCTCGACCCTAATCTCCAGCATCTGCAGTCCTCACTTTCACTTAGCTCCTGAAGTAACCCTTGTTAAGAAACTTGGTGAGCTCTGTTCTGCACTTTCATAAACAGCAACTCCACAAAGTCACAGCTGGGATAATTTTAAATTACTTGCACTCAAGGTTTGTACAAAGCTGCAGTGAGTGGCTGGAGAGTTTGGTAGTTTCTGCTGACCGTGGAAAGGGAAGTAACGATCTGGCACCAGTTGCTGACGTGCTATTTGCCCAACAAAATGAGTAGGACTTGGAAAGGAAAAGGCACAGAGGATGTAGAAGGAGGATTCTCCTTCAAAACCCTTATCTCATGAGATTTTCTGGGAGTATCACTGTGGAAGTATTGCGTAGAAGGATGAATAATGCCTTAGAAATGCCTTTGCTTAATGAAGGAGATAATAAAATTAAATCTTTTTCACAACAACCTGGAGGCTCAAACTAGGATGTCATTTCCACTTTTGTATCTGCTTCCTTCCCAGCAGCAGCTAGCCACCTCAGTAATATATCAGAGTTCACCATCAACAAAAGCATGAGGGAGGTGATAGTGCCAGAGGGAGCTGGAACATGATTCTCTTATTCCTGAGGACAGAAGACCAAGATGAGAGTGCATGGGGAATGCCAGGACAACAGGTTTCCCAATGCTATCAGCTGCTATTTAGCCCCTACATAAAATGTGAGTGAGATAACTACTGCAACAGCTATTATTCTGTCAATGTGCAACCACAACAAGAATTCATTTTGATGAATACTCTCTATCGTGGAAGCACTCACATGCTTTTTTTTTCATACTGACAGTAAGCAATAATAAACATCTTCGCAACTCGAAAACATAATAAGGATATCTCCTCAGTTAGAAGGACAATCCTTTCATTGAAAGCTTGTGATCCCTTTGTGCCATCCATCCTGGGAAGACGAGGCCTTCAATGAAAGCCACGGAGCCATCTGCAACACCCATGGAGCAATCTTCTGAAGAAAAGATTCCACTGATTGCTTGTGGTCAATGTGTACAGGGATTTCCATGTCTGTGATTGGATGCTGTGTCCTCCAAAACATCACAATTCTGACAGCCAAGCCACTACCTCCTGGGGATGAAAGAAAAGGAAGGATAGAGAGAACATCCATCTAGCTTGTTCTACAGTGGAAACTGCAACAGTGGTCTTCAGAGACTGCCATAGGAGGTCTGACAGTGCTGCCATTGAGGTGCCATTTCCTTTCACATTGAGACTGTATTCAAACACAGCACTGCATTGAAGATGCACAGTTTCTGCTTCTATCGGGTCAACCTCCCAGTTTTTTGAAAGCATTTTCCTATAGTTTGCCTCAATGTAAACCTCATCTGAGTCCATAGCAGCAGAACCTCAAGAGAATCCACATTTGTACTGACATATCTACCTCCTTTCTGCAGCCAGTATGGCCAGTATCTTAACGCATATGGATCCCAATTCTATTCTAGCCTCTAACTTTGTTCCAATATCTGAACCAGTGGCTTTCTCCTCTCAGCCTTCCACCTGAGACTGCACCACCTCACCAGAGGGCTGTTCTTGACTACCTGAAAGAAGAGCTGAAAAATGTGTTGCTGGAAAAGTGCAACAGGTCAGGCAGCATCCAAGGAGCAGGAGAATCGACGTTTCGGGCATAAGCCCTTCTTCAGGAATGAAAGAAGAGTAGAGGAAAAGTGTTAAGAGTAGAAGAAATGTAAGAATGAGGGATTTGTTGTGGTTCTGTTCACCGAGCTGGAAATTTTTGTTGCAAACGTTTCGTCCCCTGTCTAGGTGACATCCTCAGTGCTTGGGAGCCTCCTGTGAAGTGCTTCTGTGGTGTTTCCTCCGGCATTTATAGTGACCTGTCCCTGCCGCTTCCAGTTGTCAGTTTCAGCTGTCCGCTGTAGTGGCCGGTATATTGGGTCCAGGTCGATGTGTTTGTTGATGGAGTTTGTGGATGAGTGCCATGCTTCTAGGAATTCCCTGGCTGTTCTTTGTTTCACTTGCTCTATAATGGTAGTGTTGTCCCAGTCGAATTCATGTTGTTTGTCGTCTGCGTGTGTGGCTACTAAGGATAGCTGGTCGTGGCGTTTCGTGGCTAGTTGATGTTCATGGATGCGGATCGTTAGACAGGGGACGAAACGTTTGCAACAAAAATTTCCAGCTCGGCGAACAGAACCACAACAACGAGCACCCGAGCTACAAATCTTCACCCAAACTTTGAATGAGGGATTTGGCCATGGGAATGGCACCTCTTAAGATGAATATGATGAGTGCTTGGAGAAGGTGCAAAACATTGCAACTTATCACCTTGCAACTTTGCCTCAACATGCCAGGTGCTGCAGACTCTGTCAGAGCGATGCCCACAATCCTGCAGACCAATGCTGAATGGCACTGAGGTGATGGAATCGTGATAAGGCTCTGTCAGCCATTGTCTTGTTCTAATATTGTAGGAGACCTTCCCTTACAAGAAAGAAAGTAGAATTGCAGTAACTATTGGCTGAATTTTACCAGGCTCCCTCTCGGATTGGGCCGGGAAATGGGTTTGGAGGAGGGGTAAATATTAAGGGGAAAATGGAAAGTAGACTGCCTGGGACCTTGCTGGCATAAAGGCAATTTACCAGCAGCTGAAAGCCTTTCATGCAATGAGAAATGGCAATGGGCCCCCATTCGACAGCAATAAGGTCTGTAAATCTGAAAACTACAATAAAGTCACCATTATCTGGAATTCTCATGCAACCGGCATACGATCGGTGTAGGTTTCTTTGCTCTAGGAACTGTTTGTTTGATCGCTTCTTTTGATAAAATCTCAATGATGGCATTATGAGCCGTCTCAGCTGCAAATGGCTCATTCATGTATCCTCCAACCCCTACATGTGACAGATACCAGGGAGTTTACTGTACTTAGACTTAACTCTTCAAAAAGGTCACATCCCATTGACCAAGACCTGGAGGAGAAGTTGAGAGATTTATGTGTGCCTTGATAAAAGCAATGTATTTAACTACAACTGAGAACAAGTTGTGGAAGTAGAGTCCTTTTGATTTCTTCACAATTGCAGAGTAACATCAAAGGAAGGCAGAGGAAAAATTGAAATTCTGAGCAATGCTATGAAAGCCAAGAGATAAAGTGCTTGTGAAACATGATAATCATATTAAAATGCAAACAACCCTCTTTGACATCCAAATATTTGTAGTGACTGACACAAAGGGATCAATGAACACTGATAAACACAGTTCACAAATCATCACAAAGAGAACAACATGCTCCAAAGCACTGAAATACCATTTGAATTTGATTTAAGAAAAAAGTACAAAGAAAATTTACAGCTCAGGAAAAGGCCCTTTGGCCCTCCAAGCCTGAGCCAATCCAAATGTACTGTCTAAACCTGTCGGTCAATTCCTAAGCATCTGTATCCCTCTACTCCCCCCCCCCCCTACTCATGCATTTATCCAGATGCATCTTAAATGAATCTACCATGCCTGTCTCTACCACCTCTGCTGGCAACGCGTTCCAAACGCCCACCACCCTCTGTGTGAAGTACTTGCCGCGTGTATCCCCCTTAAACTTTCCACCTCTCACCTTGAAAGCGTGACCTCTCGTTATTGAATCCTTCACCCTGGGAAAAAGCTCGTCTCTATCCACCCTGTCTATACCCTTCATGATTTTGTAAACCTCAATCAGGTCCCCACTCAATCTCCTTTTTTCTAATGAAAATAAACCTAACCTACTTAACCTCTCTTCATAGCTAGCACCTCCCATACCAGGCAACATCCTCATAAATCTTCTCGACATCCTCTCCAAAGCGTCCACATCCTTTTGGTAATGTGGCGACCAGAACTATACACAGTATTCTAAATGCGGCTGAACCAATGTCTTGTACAATGTTAACATGACTTGCCAGCTCTTATACTCGATACACCATCCAATGAAGGCAAGCATACTATATACCTTCTTGACCACTCTATCCACCTATGCAGCAACTTTCAGGGTACAATGGACCTGAACTCCCAGATCTCTCTTCCCATCAGCTTTTCCCAAGGCTCTTTCGTTCATTGTATAATTTGCTCTAGAATTAGTCTTGCCGAAATGCATCACCTCACATTTGTCTGGATTGAAAACCATCTGCCACTTTTCCACCCAACTCTCCAGTCTATCTATATTCTCCTGTATTCTCTGACAATCCCTTATGCTTTCTGCTATTCCACCAATCTTCGTGTCATCTGCAAACTTGCTGATCATATCAACAGTGCCCTCTTCCAGATCATTTATATATATTACAAACAATAGTGGCCCCAATACTGACCCCTGTGGAACATCACTGGTCACCTTTCTCCATTTCGAGAAACTCCCTTCAACTACTACTCTCTGTCTCCTGTTGCTCAACCAGTTCTTTAGACACCTAGCTAGAACACTCTGCACACCATATAACTTCACTTTCTCCATTAGTCTACCATGAGGAACCTTATCAAAGGCCTTACTAAAGTCCATGTATATGACATCAACAGCCCTTCCTTCATCTATCAACTTGGTCACTTCCTCGAAGAACTCTATTAAGTCGGTAAGGCACAATCTCCCCTGCACAAAACCATGTTGCCTATCACTGATAAGCCCATTCTTTTCTAAATATAAATCGATCCTATCCTTCAATACCTTCTCCAGCAACTTTCCCACCACCGACATCAGGCTCACTGGTCTGTAGTTACCCGGAATATCCTGACTACCCTTCTTGTACAGGGGGACAACATGACCAACCCTCCAGTCCGCCAGCACCTCACCTGTATTTAAGGATGCCACAAAGATATCTGTCATGGTCCCAGCTATTTCCTCTCACCTCCCTCAGCAACCTGGGATAGATCCCATCCAGTCCTGGGGATTTGTCCACCTTAATAACCTCTAGCATACCCAACACATCTTCCCTACTTATGCCAACGTGATCCAGACTAATCAAACTTGTACCTCTAATCTCAAGATTCATCATGTTCCTCTCCTCAGTGAACATTGATGCAAAGTAATCATTCAGAATCTCACCCATTCTCTCAGGTTCGACACGCAGCTTTCCTTTTAGCCCGCTTGATTCCTCATTTAAGACTTGTCCTACTCTTCCGATATTCTTCCAGGGCCTGTTCTGTTCTTAGCTGCCTAGACCTTATGTATGCTTCCATTTTCCTCTTGGCTAGTCGTACAATTTCTCCTGTCGTCCACGGTTCACGAATCTTGCCCTTTCTATCCTTTGCCTTCAACGGGACATGCCTATCCTGCACTATCTTTAACCTATCTTTGAAAGCCTCCCACATCTCAAATGTGGACTTCCCTTCAAATAGCTGTGTCCAATCCACTTTCCCAGCTCCTGCCTAATTTTGATATAATTGGCCTTGGCCCAGTTTAGTACTTTTCCCTTAGGACCACTCTCTTCTTTATCTACGAGTATTCTAAAACTTATAGAATTGTGGTCACTGTTCCCAAAGAAATCCCCCAGTGCAATGCCTACCACCTGTCCTGGCTCATTCCCCAGTACCAGGTCCAATATGGTCCCTTCCGTCGTCAGACTATTGACATACTGCTCTAGAAAACTCTCTTGGACACTTCTTACAAATTCTACCCCATCCAGACCTTTGATGTTAAGTGTATCCCAGTCAATGTTGGGAAAATTAAAATCTCCCATCATCACTACCCTATTGCCTTGACATCTTTCCATAATCTGTTTACCTATTTGTTCTTCTACCTCACTCTCACTGTTGGGAGGTCTGTAATATAGCCCCAACAGTGTGACTGCACCCTTCTTATTTCTCAGCTCCACCCATAATGCCTCACCACCCAAGACTGCCATAGTGTGCTCCTTTAGCACAGCCATGATATCGTCCTTGACCAACATCCCAGATTAGGGACAGGATTTACATGTATTTGAAAAGGCAAGGAATAGTTAGGGATATTCAACATGGCATTGTGCGTGGGAAATCATGTCTCACAAACTTCATTGAGTTTTTTGAAGAAGTAACAAAGAGTATTGATGAGGGCAGAGCAGTAGATGTGATCTATATGGACTTCAGTAAGGCATTCGACAAGGTTTCCCATGGTGGGGGAGACTGGTAAGCAAAGTTAGATCTCATTGGAATACAGGGAGAACGAGCCATTTGGATGCAGAACTAGTTTGAAGGTAGAAGACAGAAGGTGGTGGTGGAGGGTTGTTTTTCAGACTGGAGGCCTGTGACCAGTGGAGTGCCACAAGGATCAGTGCTGGGTCCATTGCTTTTCGTCATTTATATAAATGATTTGGATGTGTACATAGAAGATATGGTTAGTAGTTTGCAGATGACACCAAAATTGGAGGTGTAGAGGGTTACCTCAGATTACAACAGGATCTTGACCAGATGGACCAAAGGGTAGCAGATGGATTTTAATTTAGGCAAATGTGAGGTTTTGTGCTGCATTTTTAAAAAGTCAAATCAGGGCAGGACTGATACACTTAATGGTAAGGTCCTGGGGAGTGTTGAACAAAGAGACCTTGGAGTGCAGGTTCATAGTTCATTGAAAGTGGAACCTCAGGTTGATAGGACAGTGAAGAAGGCATTCGGTATGCTTTCCTTTATTGGTCAGAGTATTGAATGCAGGAGTTGGGAGGTCATGTTGTGGCTGTACAGAACATTGGTTAGGCCATTTTTGGAATATTGTGTGCAGTTCTGGTCTCCCTCCTATAGGAAGAATGTTATAGAGTCATAGAGATGTACAGCATGGAAACAGACCCTTCAGTCCAACCCGTCCATGCCGACCAGCTATCCCAATCTAGTCCCACCTGCCAGCACCCGGCCCGTATCCCTCCAAACCCTTCCTATTCATATACCCATCCAAATGCTTCTTAAATGTTGCAGCTGTTCCTCTGGCAGCTCGTTCCATACACATATCACCCTCTGTGTGAAAACGTTGCCCCTTAGGACTCTTTTAAATCCTTCCTCTCTCACCCCAAAACCTATGCCCTCTTGTTCTGGACTCCCCCACCCCAGGGAAAAGACTTTGTCTATTTACCCTATCTATGTCCCTCATAATTTTGTAAACTTCTATAAGGTCACCCCTCAACCTCCGACCTCCAGGGAAAACAGCCCCAGCCTGTTCAGCCTCTCCCCAAAGCTCAGATCCTCCAACTCTGGCAACATCCTTGTAAATCTTTTCTGAACCCTTTCAAGTTTCACAACATCTTTCCAATAGGATGGAGACCAGAACTGCAGGCAATATTCCAACAGTGGCCTAACCAACGTCCTGTACAGCCGCAACATGACCCCCAACTCCTGTACTCAATACTATGACCAATAAAAGAAAGCATACCAAACGCCACTTTCACTATCCAATCTACCTGCGACTCCACTTTCAAGGAGCTATGAACCTGCACTCCAAGGTCTCTTTGTTTGGCAACACTCCCTAGGACCTTACCATTAAGTGTGTAAGTCCTGCTAAGATTTGCTTTCGCAAAATGCAGCACCTCGCATTTATCTGAATGAAACTCCATCTGCCACTTCTCAGATCATTGGCCTATCTGGTCAAGATCCTGTTGTAATCTGAGGTAACCCTCTTTGCTGTCCACCACACCTCCAATTTTGGTGTCAACTGCAAACTTACTAACTGTACCTCTTATGCTCGCATCCAAATCATTTATATAAATGACAAAAAGTAGAGGACGCAGCACCAATCCTTGTGGCACTCCACTGGTCACAGGCCTCCAGTCTGAAAAACAACCCTCCACCACCACCCCTGTATTCCATGAGATCGAACCTTGCTAATCAGTCTCCCATGGGGAACCTTGTCGAACGTCTTACTGAAGTCCATATAGATCACATCTACTGCTCTGCACTCATCAATCCTCTTTGTTACTTCTTCAAAAACTCAATCAAGTTTGTGAGACATGATTTCCCATGCACAAAGCCATGTGATTATCCCTAATCAGTCCTTGCCTTTTCAAACACATGTACATCCTGTCCCTCAGGATTCCCTCCAACAACTTGCCCACCACTAACGTCAGGCTCACTTGTCTACAGTTGCCTGGCTTGTCCTTACAACCCTTCTTAAACAGTGGCACCACGTTAGCCAACCCCCAGTCTTCCGGCACCTCACCTGTGACTATCGATGATACAAATATCTCAGCAAGAGGCCCAGCAATCACTTCTATAGCTTCCCACAGAGCTCTAGGGTACACCTGATCAGGTCCTGGGGATTTATCCACCTTTATGCCTTTCAAGATATCCAACACTTCCTCATCTGTAATTTAGACACTTTGGAGGATGTCACCATCTATTTCCCAAAGCCTATATCTTCCATATCGTTTTCCACAGTAAATGCAGATGCAAAATACCTGTTTAGTATCTCCCCCATTTTCTGTGGCTCCACACAAAGGCGTCCTTGCTGATCTTTGAGGGGCCCTATTTTCTCCCTAGTTAACCTTTTGTCCTTAACGTATTTGTAAAAACCATTTGGATTCTCCTTAATTCTATTTGCCAAAGCTATCTCATGTCCCCTTTTTGCCCTCCTGATTTCCGTCTTAAGTATACTCCTACTGCCTTTATACTCTTCTAAGGATTCACTTGATCTATCCTGTCTATACCTTACATATGCTTGCTTCTTTTTCTTTACCAAAACCTCAATTTCTTTAGTTACCCAGCGTTCCCTATACCTACCAGCCTTTCCTTTTACTTTCTCTGGATTCTCGTTATCTCATTTCTGAAGGTTTCCCATTTTCCAGCCCTCCCTTTACCTGCAAACATCTGCCCCCAATCAGCTTTCAAAAGTACTTGCCTAATACGGTCAAAATTGGCCTTTCTCCAATTTAGAACTTCAACTTTTAGATCTGGTCTATCCTTTTCCATCACGATTTTAAAACAAATGGAATTATGGTCACTGGCCCCAAAGTGCTCCCCCACTGTCACCTCAGTCACCTGCTCTGCCTTATTTCCCAAGAGTAGGTCAAGTTTTGCACTTTCTCTAGTAGGTACATCCACATACTGAATCAGAAAATTTTATTGTACACACTTCACAAATTCCTCTCCATCTAAACCTTTAACATGATGGCAGTCCCAGTCTATGTTTGGAAAGTTAAAATCCCCTACCATAACCACCATAATCTTACAGATAGCTGAGATCTCCTTATAAGTTTGTTTCTCAATTTCCCTCTGACTATTCGGGGGTCTATAATACAATCCCAATAAGGTGATCATCCCTTTCTTATTTCTCAATTCCACCCAAACAACTTCCCTGGATGTATTTTCAGGAATATCCTCCCTCAGCACAGCTGTAATGCTATCCCTTATCAAAAACGCCACTCCCCCTCTTGCCTCCCTCTCTATCCTTCCTGTAGCATTTGTATTGTGAAACTTGAAAGGGTTTAGAAAAGATTTACAAGGACATTGCCAGCATTGAAGGGTTTGAGCTAAAGGGAGAGGCTGAACAGGCAGGGGCTGTTTCCCTGGAGCGTCGGAGTCTGAGGGGTGACCTTATAGAGGTATAGAAAATCATGAGAGGCATGGATATGATAAAAATGCAAGGTCTTTTCCTTAGGTTGGGGGACTTCAGAACTAGAGGGCATACATTTTGGATGAGAGCAGAAAGACTTAAAAGGGACCTAAGGAGCAACTTTTCCACTCATAGGATGGTGCGTGTTTGGAATGAGCTGCCAGAGGAAGTGTTGGAGGCTGTTATAATTACACCCTTTAAAACACATCTAGATAGGTACATGACTAGAAGGGTATAGAGGATATAGGCCAAGTGTTGGCAAATTGGACTAGATGTGATCGACACGGACAAGTTGGACCGAAGGATCTGTTTCCGTGCTGTATATCTCTATGACTTTATGACTTTAGGAACCAACTACCTAGAATGTAACAACCGATGGGTGGCCTTCTTTTCATAAGTGTTCAGATGTTGAATTCTGTCTCTATGTTGCTTAATGTTAATGTTCATGCCACATCTATGCATCATGCACCAGTGTAAGTATCAAGTAGGGGGAAAAAGTTCTACGCAATGACAAACTGTGGCCATGAGATTAATAATTATACTTCTATCCGGGCTGCATTTATAAAGACAGGCTGCCCATCTTTGTTACATTATCATTTGTACTGTGATGGGTAATTCATGTATCTTGCAGCTTTCGGAGGCTGTTGTGATACCACGGTGATGTTCCTTCCTTTGAACAATGAGTCCTGGGTTCAAGTACCACCTGCTTGAAATGTGTATAATGACATTTCTGAACAGGTTGATTAGGAAATTGCAATACAAGATTTTGAAATGCTAATTGAGATAAGTGGGAAAACTACTCTCAGACATGTTTATAATTAATCTTCTCCATTATGTTTTAATAACTTGGAAAGAAGCTGGTTTGCATTTCAATCTCAGTGACATTTTCATACTCTATTCATAAGAGCATTAATATATTTTGTTGGTGTCAGTATGCGCCTCTTTCTCCATAACTGCGGGAGATTCAGTACTCGTCCTGAGCTGCCAGTTTTTAAAAGAGTATTTACAATATCAGCGAGTCCAAAGCATGAACTACTGCTGTGAAAGATTATTATAAAATTCTAATTTTGGAAAATTCATTGACGCATTTCTGGTGAGCAGGAAATTAATCCCACTCCATGTACCTTAATAAATTATGGAAAACTGAGGCTACTGAATTAGAGAGATTTATCTGTAACACTCTGCATAACTAGTATGAGAGAATTCTTATCTTGGGTATTCATCACAGTGTCAGCATAGATGAGAAAAAACTGAGGTCTGCACTTTACAGAGGTTTAGTCAATTTATTAGATATTGCCAGCTTACAGTTTATGAGAAATTATGAGAAGGAAGCATTATAAAGTTAAGGAATCGCAGAATAAAGTCAAGGTTACACTCAACAAACACGGCTGATAGTACATGGAGAGGAAAATTACTCATGACTATAATTATGAGAGAGACTAAACAATGCAGAACCTTGAATCACACATCAGCCTTCTTTCATTCTCCCCCCTTCTCTTAATGGACTGATTTCTGGCCTGCCTGACCCAAGATATATCCACAATCTGTGACACAACAATAGACACAATAATAATTATTTTAAATTGCTTTATTAATATAGAAGAAGGAAAAGAATTTTTGAACCCATTACAAATAGCACACCATATGTACAACACATAATGCCACTTTGCATCTTTGGGAAGCTGCAAAGAAATCTCAAAAGTGATCAAGCTTTGTTTGTCTTTCAACAAGTTTATTCATATTTCTGTGTTAGTTGACTTGCTAATGGATCCCATGATGTGGCTCACTTTTTCCCAAATGATACACTGTTTTAAGGAAGTGTGGATGCCAATGTGTGACAGATAACATATTACAGGGAATAAGAGTGAGCAGCAGAGCAGTTGGCCAGATAAAATTGAAGAGTTACTGCACCTCTGTTTGCAGGAGAGTGTAATTAAAGAGAAAAGTTAGCCTGAAATGTTTCCATTGTTAATGTGAACACAGGGATTTATAATGGGGAAAAGATGTCACAAAAGGGTGAAAATTTTTTTCAATCAACACATTGCATATATAATAGACAGGAAATAGTATAAAAACATAGTCTTCAATTGGAAATGCAGTGCACAATGAGGGGAAGTAGTGGTAGAATATATGTACAGAGTGCATCAGCACTAAAAACTTTGCTGCCTACTTTCACCTCACTTAATCTCTCCCTTCCTCTAATTCCAGGAGAACACGACCCACAATAGTGGAGAAAGAGCCAAGATGTGTGGTGAGGTTTGGACCTCACACACTACAAGGCGAGTACTGTGATTGTCCAGTAACTGAATGACCATGACCGAGCCCCTGGTCAGATATTGCATATTGTCCTTGACTGACTGTGCCAGGACCCCCTGAGTGAAATGTTTCTCCCTTCAATTGACTGAGAACTATTCCCTTTTGACTTTGAGACATGACTTTAATTGAAGAATGTATATGTGTTTGCCATGTAAGTTGCTGGCACTTGGTGCAGCTGTGAGATCAGCATAACACGTTGCCAAATAGCAACATGTCCACCTCCATGACACATCACTGCTGACAATCATGACCAGCTGCCTGGCTTTGCATCTGCATTAAAAGGCAAGTTAAGACTGGAACACCATAGACCTTAAGCTCTGGATGTGGGGGCAAAGTGCAAAAAGGTAAGGCAAGACGCGATACTGTGAGCATCCCGCGAGGCATTAAATGAGGGAGCGCAAAGAGAGCAAACGAGGATCCCTGAGATGCAGCTTGGTCCAATCCATGAGCTGGATGCCTAATCCTGCACACAGAGTGTCCTTCCAGTTACATTTCAATGAAAGGTGCTGGTACACTCCAATGTGCATCATTAAAGAGCAGAAATATATGAAAAATGGATGAGAGATGTGCCATAAAGATACGGTGAAGCTGCTACTTGTCAGATACCAGCTCCTTGGATGACAAGTGCATGTGGCCTTTGCCCTGGAGTGTACCCTGAGACGTTGGTGAAAGGGTCTACGATGGTGACCTGGAGAAACAAGCAGGAGTTACCAGGCACCCCCTCCTGCTTTTACATCAGGAATTTGTAGAATTTAGTTTCCATCTGTCAGGAATTGGGATGGGAATCTGCAATGTTAAAGAGGCAAGATGACGTAGATGCAAGATTAGGTATTTGTGAGGGTGATCACGAGCAAACCCTATTAACCCTGTTTATAGGTATCTAGGCATTACTAGTGAGGATCTCTTCTCCACATGCAGAACTCCATTGAAAAATGTGAGCTGTTAACATTGAAAAAGGCCTCACATGACTCCTCACACAATACTCCTACATTTCTTGCCAAGGCCATGTTGTTCAAAGCCTGGGAAGATTCTACTCAGAGAGTAAAAGACTTTCCTGAAGCACAAGTTAGGCCTCAGTGAGAAAATTCAGTTATCATAGAACCCCTACAGTGCAGAAAGAGGCCACTCAGCCCCCTCCAAAGAGCATCCCACTGGGATCCAGCCCCCACCCTGTCCCTGCATTTCCCAAGGCCAATCCACCTAACCTGCACATCTTTGGAGTGTGGGAGAAACCCATGCAGATACAAGGGGAATGTGCAAAATACAAGACTGGAAATGAGTCTGCGTCCCTGGCACTGCGAGGAAGATTACTAACCACTGAGCCAATGTGCCACCCGGTAAACAGAGACTAAATAACTAGGATTGTTCTCACTGGAGCAAAGAAAACTATGGTTTTTGGAGATAATTTAGGAAGAAAATGGTTCTATTGGTTGTAGGGTCAAAAGACCCAGGTTTAAAACTCCATATATACCATGTATAAAAGTTGATTTTTTAGATGATTTTAAAAGTTGAAGTTATAGGGTCAACTATTACATGGGCACTAGTTTTGAGGGGCTGAAATACATGCTGCAGTTCGAAATATTGTATTATTAGCAGAAGTTGATTTGATCGCTCAACTAATTGTGGGTAAAAAAGAAAAACACAATGAATTACAGTAAAAGTAATTACCAGATAAACACAAGAGAAACAAGAATGAATTACTGGTAGGAAATTATATTTATACATACGGGTACGAAAATGTAACATGTCAGAGATTTGTTAGAGTCCTGCAAAATCACACTGTTCAACATTGCTATGGCCTGGTATAATGGCACACTTAAAATGAAACATTTATTAAATTCTGAATATGTACGCATCTTGAACTTTCCCGCCAAATTCTTCTGTTTCCCTCCCATTTACTATCATATGTAATGAACCTCAGCAACATCAACAAATTTGTCAAAGAATTAAAGATATATGTAGCTAATATATCTCACTTTTATTTAGATATAATGGCACAATTAAAATGATTAACTTTTAACGATATTAACTTTTGGATGTATAGTGAACAAAGTGTGATAAGTACCAGTCTGAATGAATAAATGAATCAAAACATGCTGTAGTAAACTAAGTGGGTTAAGTAGAGTTATGAATGAATGAATGAATGAATGGAGACACAATATAATAAGTAAACAACGATGAATAGAATTACCGGTATGAATGAACAAATTTTGTTTAAGTGGGTTTATGGGAACATGCAGATTCCTTTGTAAGAGGTTAATAATACATTATAGTTGGGTCAACTTTTATACGAGATATGTGGAAAATACAAGAATTTTTGGTCAAAAATAATGGGTCAATTTTTATATGAGTATATAAGGTCATTGTCCAATGAAGGATAATGATTTAGATTAGATTCCCTACAATATGGAAACAGGCCCTTCAGCCCAACAACTCCACCCTGACCCTTCAAAGAGTAACCGACCCAGCCCCATTCTCCTACTCTTTATTTACCCATGACTAACGCACCTAACACTATGGGCAATTTTGCATGGCCAATTCACCTGGCCTGTACATCTTTGGATTGTGGGAGAAAACTGGAGTACCTGGAGGAAACACACGCAGACATGGAGCGAATGTGCAAACTCCACACAGTCACCCAAGGCAGGAATCAAACCCAGGACCCTGGCACTGTAAGGCAGCAGTGCTAACCACTGAGTCACCATGCCGATCAGTAAAGATAATGGTCATAGATCATACATTCACTGAAACTAAAAATAATTTGGGATAGATCCCATGTTAATGACCATCCTGATCTAAGGCAGAATCTTCCCCTTCTGAGAAGCAGCATGGAAAGGGGTTGCAAGGGCAAATAATTGGGTGCTTTGTATTAATAATCCACTCAGATATTTTGCATACACCAGCCGGTGTGCTGACACATTGACTTCCAGTTCCAGAAGTTGCTGCTGTGCACAGATGTTGGAGGCATCCACAGTGGCAGGACGAACTACAGGGAAGAGAAGTTGGCATCAGAGAACTCATCACTTTCCTGCCAACTCAAAAATATAATTGGAAGCAACAATGTCCATATTGAACCTTCCCACCCTACTACCAGTTAATTAATGACCATTAAAGGCCTCATCCAATCTGGGCTGCAATTACTTCAGCTCCAGGTGAGATGAGAAAGGGTTGACCTACCTGTCTGGTAAATCAGTGCAGGTGGTTTGTGGGCTCAGCATAGCGACAACTTCTTGATTGGTTCCTGGGCAAGTGGCTACTATCCTGTGTGTAGACAATAGAGGAAACGTATCCAGCCTGCAAAGACTAAGCACCTCAACCTCTCCTGTGTGGGGAAATAACAGAACTGTTCCCACTCACCATTTCCCTAAAAATCACTCTCTGCACACTACATTGTTGAAAGAGAGAGAGGATAAAGCACATTTAATGACATTGAAATGGTGAAACCTTAACCAGTGAATGAGAGACTGAGAATCAGCATACTCATAACCTCATGTTGATACCAAACAAATGAAAGGAATCAAAAGAAACTGACCGACATCAGTGATCCAAACTGTGACCAAAGTATACATCTCTGACATTTTTTTCTCTTTCCCTCTCCAACGTATTTGTGTATTGTCTCTTTTTCTATCTGTCTGTGTGTTTTACAAAGGGATAGAGTTTAAGTTACAGAGTTGTTTGTTAACAATTCATATTTCTTTCTTGCCATTGGTTAAATTGATTTCCAACACACAAGTCGGTAATGACTTACAAATATGAGTAGGGAAACATTCGGAAAAAGTGACCATTATATAACACATTTTAAGATGATAGAGAAAAACACAAGTTTGACATAAAAATAAGGTTAATAGATTGTAGAAAGGTTGATCTTGGACAGCCCAGAATAAAGCTTGGAAAAGTAACATGGGAAATAATTTTAACAAACAGCAATGTAGTATGAACAATAGAAACTATTTAAAATGGTGTTCAAGAGAATGCAGGAAAATATATCTATTGAAAAGAACTAGAAAAAACTGAACAGTAATGCTGGTCCATGGATGAATAAAGACTTAGGAAACAATTTATGGTTAAGAAACAGGCAAACAATAAGTACATGCAGAGCAGAGGTACGCAGGCTAGGAGACGATGCAAAGGGATCAGAAGAAGAAGAATAAAAACAAATTGGAAGGAACTATGAAATTAATTTATCAAGGAGCATGAACGAAGTAAAATATTTTATATTTTATTAAAAATGAAGGGTGTGATGGAATTAAAGATCAGAGAGGATAATACCACAGGTAACAATAAAGACAAAATATTAAATAATTATTTCGCTTCTGATTTGCTAGAAAGATAGAACAAGTTGAGATGAAATTGAATGATGAGTTGAACAATAATAAAAGTGCACTCTTAAAATAATAAAAGGGCATGTTTGAAAATACTAAATAAACTTGGAGAGGATCAACTTCTGAATCTTGATGGATTGCATCCAAGAATCTTAATGAATCTAAGGATGGTATAATGGAGGTACTAATACACAAATCTCATAATTTATCAGAGGACTAATGTCATTATGATAGAAGGGGCACAGAAGATGTGTGAGGGAAAATAACAGAATCTCTACTCAAGGAGAGAATCGATGAACATCTAGAAATGAGAAAACAGTGCACAGTAATCCAGTGCATGGATTTCAAAGTGGAAAATTTTGCTTCATGTTGAATTTTTAATTAGGGACAAGTAGCAGAATGATTGCTGGTAGGCTTCAAGACAGAAAGAGTGTGGGTGTAAAGGGTAAGTATTGAAATTGGTAGATGGTGGAAAATGGTGTTCCATAAGAATCAGGGCTGGGATCACACTGTTCACAATTTATATTAACAATTCAGATATTGGAATCAAAAACACAATTTTTAACTTTGATAATGACTGTACAATAGGAAGGTAATCAATACATATAAGGATGGCAATAAATTACAGGAGGACATTAATCATTTTGTAAAATGGGAAACTAATTGCCAAATGATTAGATATGGTATTGTTACAGGACTAAAGCAATGGGGACATGATTTCACATTCCACTAAAGCAAATGGTGAAACCCGAGTTCAGTTTATATTAAGCTATTCTAATGGTGTTCATGAAACCATAGACAATTATCATAAAAACACATCCAGTTCCCCAATGCCCTTTAAGAGAGAAAAATCTGTTGTCTTCACCTGGCCTGGCCTACATGCAATGCAAGACTCACACCAAATCTAGCTGACTCTTAACTGCCCTTTGAAATGACTTAACAAGCCATTTAGTTATGTCAAAGTGAAATCAAATGGACCACTGACATTGATCAAGGCACTAAAAATGACGACATCGCTCACAGTCCTGTCACCCCTGTAAAATCCTGCTCATCACGCCTAGGGACTTCAGCTAAAATTGCAAGAGCAGTGCTACTCCCCAGTCAAGCAACAGCCTGACATAATTATTCTCATTGAATCATACCTTACAGAAACTGTCTCAGATACCACCATCACCTTCCTTTGGTATATCTTGTCTCACTGACAGGACAGACCCGTCAATGGTGAACATAGGAAGGGAATTGACCTGGCAGTCCTCAACAGTAATTCCAGGCCGAATGAAGTCTTGTAATACCAGGTTAAACAAAGGTAAGGTGACCTCCTGTTTTTTAACATCTATCACAACCCATCTGCTGATGAATCAGTACTCCTGTATGTTTAAAACCACTTGCATATCTTACTAAGAGTGACAGGGCATAAAACATATAGTGGAGCCTTCAGTGTCCGTCACCAAGACTAGCACCTCTGCTGTCTGAGCTGGTTAGTCCTAAAGGATGTTAATACTAGTCTGGGCCAGAGCAGATAGTAAGGGAACCCATGCAAGGAAAAATGCATTTGACATCATGTTCATAAACCTACTCAACTGGAGTCAGTAGGAATCAAGGGAAACTCTTCTGCAGGTTGGAGTCCTACCTAGCACAAAGGAAGATGGTTGTGGTTATTAGAGGTCAAACATTTCACCTCCGTCCCAGGACATATTTCATAGGATCTTAGAATCCCTACAGTGCAGGAAGCGACCATTCGGCCCATCACGTCTGCAACAACGTCCAAAAAGCATTATATCCATGTAACCCTGCAACGTTTTATACTTCAACGCCAGGAGCATCCGGAATAAGGTGAGTGAACTTGCAGCATGGGTTGGTACCTGGGACTTCGACGTTGCGACCATTTCGGAGACATGGATAGAGCAGGGACAGGAATGGTTGTTGCAGGTTCCAGGATTTAGATGTTCCAGTAAGAACAGCGAAGATAGTAAAAGAGGGGGAGGTGTGGCATTGTTAGTCAAGGACAGTATTACAGTTGCAGAAAGGATATTTGGGGACTCGTCAACTGAGGTAGTATGGGCTGAGGTTAGAAACAGGAAAGGAGAGGTCACCTTGTTAGGAGTTTTCTATAGGTCTCCGAATATTTCCAGAGATGTAGAGGAAAGGATAGCAAAGGTGATTCTCGATAGGAGTAAGAGAGACTGGGTAGTTGTCATGGGGGACTTCAACTTTCCAAATATTGACTGGGAACACTATAGTATGAGTACTATAGATGGGTCAGTTTTTGTCCAGTGTGTGCAGGAGGGCTTCGTGACACAGTATGTAGACTGGCCAACAAGGGGCAAAGCCACATTAGATTTGGTACTGGGTAATGAGCCCGGCCAGGTGTTAGACTTGGAAGTAGGTGAGCACTTTGGTGATAGCGATCACAATTCTGTTATGTTTACTTTAGTGATAGAAAGGGATAGGTGTATACCACTAGGCAAGAGTTACAGCTGGGGGAAAGGTAATTACGATGCGATTAGGCAAGATTTAGGAAGCATAGAATGGGAAAGCAAACTGCAGGGGATGGGCACATTAAAAATGTGGAGCTTATTCAAGGAAAAGCTCCTGAGTGTCCTAGATAAGTATGTCAGGCAGGGAGGAAACTTAGAGCGCGGGAGCTGTGGTTTATGAAGGAAGTGGAATCTCTGGTCAAGAGGAAGAAGAAGGCTTATGTGAGGATGAGATGTGAAGGCTCAGTTAGGGTGCTTGAGGGTTACCAGGTAGCCAGGAAAGACCTAAAGAGTGAGCTCAGAAGATCCAGGAGGAGACATGAGAAGTTGTTGACGGATAGGATCAGGGTAAACCCTAAGGCCTTCTATAGGTATTTAAGGAATAAAAGAATGACGAGAGTAAGATTAGGGCCAATCAAGGATTGTAGTGGGAAGTTGTGTGTGGAGTCAGAGGAGATAGGGGAAGCACTAATTGAATATTTTTCGACAGTATTCACTCGAGGAGAATACAGGCTACTAGACTAGGTGGGATTGTGGTTCACAAGGAAGAGTATTTCACAATCCTGCAGAGTGTGAAAATAGATAAATCCCCTGGGCCGGATGGGATTTACCCTAGGATCCTCTGGGAAGCCAGGGAGGAGATTACCGAGCCTTTGGCATTGATCATTAAATTGTCATTGTCTACAGGAATAGTGCCAGAAGACTGGAGGATAGCAAATGTGGTTCCCCTGTTCAAGAAGGAGAGTAGAGACAACCCAGGTAATTATAGACCAGTGAGCCTTACTTCAGTTGTTGGTAAAGTGTTGGAAAAGGTTATAAGAGATTAGTGGCGGCACGGTGGCACAGTGGTTAGCACTGCTGCCTCACAGCGCCCGAGACCCGGGTTCAATTCCCGCCTCAGGCGACTGACTGTGTGGAGTTTGCATGTTCTCCCCGTGTCTGCGTGGGTTTCCTCCGGGTGCTCCGGTTTCCTCCCACAGTCCAAAAGATGTGCAGGGTCAGGTGAATTGGCCATGCTAAATTGCCCGTAGTGTTAGGTAAGGGGTAAATGTATGGGTGGGTTTCGCTTCGGCGGGTCGGTGTGGACTTGTTGGGCCGAAGGGCCTGTTTCCACACTGTAATGTAATCTAATCTAAAAAAAGATAGGATTTATAATCATCTAGAAAATAATAATTTGATTAGGGATAGTCAGCACGGTTTTGTGAAGGGTAAGTTGTGGCTCACAAACCTTATTGAATTCTTTGAGAAGGTGACCAAACAGGTAGATGAGAGTAAACCGATTGATGTGGTGTATATAGACTTCAGCAAGGCATTCGATAAGGTTCCCCACAGTAGGCTATTGTACAAAATGCGGAGGAATGGGATTGTGGGAGATATAGCAGTTTGGATCAGTAATTGGCTTGCTGAAAGAAGACTGGCAAAAAGAGGGTGGTGGTTGATGGGAAATGTTCATCCTGGAGTCCAGTTACCAGTGGTGTACTGCAAGGGTCGGTGTTGGGTCCAGTGCTGTTCATCATTTTTATAAACGACCTGGATGAGGGCATAGAAGGGTGGGTTAGTAAATTTGCAGACGACACTAAGGTCGGTGGAGTTGTGGATGGTGACGAAGAATGTTGTAGGTTATAGAGAGACATAGATAAGCTGCAGAGCTAGGCTGAGAGGTGGCAAATGGAGTTTAATGCGGACAAGTGTGGGGTGATTCACTTTGGTCAGAGTAACCAGAATGCAAACTATTGGGCTAATGGTAAGATTCTTGATGGTGTAGATGAGCAGAGAGATCTCGGTGTCCATGTACACAGATCCTTGAAAGTTGCCACCCAGGTTGACAGGGTTGTTAAGAAGGCTTACAGTATTTTAGCTTTTATTAATAGAGGGATTGAGTTCTGGAACCATGAGGTTATGCTGCAGCTGTACAAAATTCTGGTGCGGCTGCACTTGGAGTACTGTGTACAGTTCTGGTCACCGCATTACAAGAAGGATGTGGAAGCGTTGGAAAAGGTGCAGAGGAGATTTACTAGGATGTTGCCTGGTATGGAAGGAAGTCTTACGAGGAAAGTCTGAGGGACTTGAGGCTGTTTTCGTTAGAGAGAAGGTTGAGAGGTGACTTAATAGAGACATATAAGATAATCAGAGGGTTAGATAGGGTGGACAGGGAGAGCCTTTTTCCAAGTATGGTGACGGCGAGCATGAGGGGGCATAGCTTTAAATTGAGAGATGATAGATATAGGACAGATGTCAGAGGTAGTTTCTTTACTCAGAGAGTAGTTAGGGTATGGAATGCTTTGCCTGCAACCGGAGTAGATTCGCCAACTTTAAGTAAATTTAAGCCGTTATTGGACAAGCATATGGATGCACATGGAATAGTGTAGGTTAGATGGGCTTCAGATTGGTATGACAGGTTGGCGCAATATCGAGGGTCGAAGGGCCTGTACTGTGCTGTAATGTTCTATGTTCTATGTTCTTTTTTACCATGGTTAACTCACCTAACCTACATACCCTTGGACACTACAGGACAATTTAGAATGGCCAATCTACCTAACCCGCACATCTTTGGACTTTTAGGAAGAAATCAAAGCACCCAGAGGAAACCCATGCAGATATGGGTAAAACATGCAAACTCCACACAGACAGCTGCCCATAGCTGGTATCAAACCCAAGTGCCTGGTGCTGTGAGGCAGCAGTTCTAATCACTGAGACACCATGCCATAATGTTTAGGCCCAAATATCTTCAGTTGCTTCATCAATGACCTTCCTTTCATCTTAAGGTCAAACTTAGGGATGTCGGCAGATGATTGCACAATGTTCAGTACAATTCACTACTCCTCAGATTCTGAGGCAGTCAGAGGCCAACTGCAGCAACACCTGGGGAACATTGAAACTTGGAGTAAAAAGTGGCAAATAACATTTGAGCCTCAAGTGTCAGGTAATGACCATCTCCAATAAGAGTGAAAATTATATCTAGCTCTTGGCATTCAATCGCATTACCATTGCTGAATGCTCCACCTGTAATATCCTGTGAGTTACCATTCACCATAAACTGAATTGGACCTGCGATATAAACAAGTTTGCTATAATAGATGCTGGACATTCTGCAGCAAGTGACTCACATCCTAACATCTCAAAGATTGTCCACAAGGTACAAGTCAGGAATGTGATGGATTATCTCTGTTTGCTTGGATGGCTGCTGTTGAAGAAATCATCATCACCATCCTGTTCAATGGCACCCCATCCACTATTTTCAACATTCACTCTCTCTACCTCTATCACACAGTTGCAGCAGCTTTTCCCATCTACAAGGTGGACTGCACAACTCATCAAAACTCCTTGGCCAGCACTTTCAAAACCCTTTAACACCTAGGAGAACAAGGGAAACTGATGTATGGAACACCATAACCTGTAATTTCCGCTCCCAGCTACACAACATCCTGACTGAAAAATGTATTGCCATTTCTTCACTGTCATTGGGGCAAAATCCTAAAACTCACTCGCTAACTGCAACATTTCAAAAAACAGCTCAACGCCACCTTCTCAAGAACAATTAGGGATGAGCATTAAATGCTGATCTTGGTCAAAAAGTGTGATGCTGGAAAAGCACAGACGATGAGGCCACATCCAAGGAGCAGGAGAGTCGACGTATCCCAGGACATATTTCATAGAATCATAGAATTCCTACAGTGCAGGAAGAGACAATGCAGCCCATCATGTCTGCACATCAGGAACTTCCCTGATGAAGAGCTTATGCTCAGAATGTTGAATCTCCTGTTCCTCAGATGTTGCCTGACTGGCTGCGCTTTTCCAGCACCACACTTTTTGACCCTGATCTCCAGAATCTGCAGTCCCCACTTGCTCCTAGTAAATGCTGATCTTGCCCAGGAGCCTACAGTCCATGAAGAAGAAACAAGCACACTTGGAAGAAGAGATATTGGCAGCTGCAATGGTACTTCTGAAATTCCTTTGTCCAGGTCCTAGTGGATTGAACTGAAAGAAATATATATATAAAAGGCACTTTGTGATTCTCAATTACTGTCACATTTAGAAATTCTATACAGGGCAGTTGACCCATTATATAGCAGTTCACTGAACTGCATTATTGATTTAATTACTAATAGATCTTCTGTGACACGTTTTATGATAAGATGGAGGACATGCTTTCAATAATAACAGAAGATTTAAACTATGCCATGTATAATATATTATGATATATGATACAGCTGGTAAGATAAAACGGTTTGACCTGCCATGTCCTTTAAACATTATTTCATGAAAATTGACACCAAATGAATCCATACATGTGTGAGGTTAAGTGCCAGAAGATTGATTTATAGTCGATTACAATGCCTCAAACTTTCCACAACAGTTGTGCACAGCCGTGGTGCACTTTCACACATGGTGCTATGCTACAAGAGAAGTTCGGCCCTGCAATTAATGTCCTCTCACAAGCTGATGTGGCTGAATGGGTGTTAAAATGCAAGAGCAATTTCACAGCAGCACTAAGGAATCATCTTAAGGGTTGGTCGTTGCTTGATTTCTCTGGTGTCCTTCTGATTCTCCAGTTCTTTGACCAATTTTAAACAACAGCAGAAAGCACAAAGTCAATATGGAATGGTGTTCCAAGTGCTGAGGGAGTCTTTGCTTACTTCAAGAGTTTTGCACAAACTAGTTAGTCTTGATCTTGGAAGCATTGGAAGCCATGCCCCTTTGAATACACCAATTCTTAGAGAATGACGACCCACATAGCAGAACAAGCTGTCAGAAAGGGTGGACAAAAGGATTTGCAGCTGGTCAAATCAGCGCAAGGTGCTGAGATACCAATTCTCCTACCTTAAGCAGAGTAGGGAACAATTTGGAGACACTTGTGTTTCAGTAATGATGTCCTCAATGAAACCTTTTACTACATGTGAAGGTTCAACCTCAGCAGGGCAACATTGCCAGTGGCTGAAAAAAATGGCTGACATTTCAGGCATCTGTCTTCTACCATGTTGAAACTAGAAATACATCAATATCTCCAATGTTGGCAAGGATTGATACTCTTTATTCATCGAGAGCTATTTCATTTCATTCTCTCTGGCTTGAGAGAATCAGATAGAGAATGCATATTGCTTCACTCGACTTACAAATTTCCCCTGGTGCAGATGTCTTTGACAGCATAAACATTTCTCTGTGACTGCTGGATGTCAACACTGCTCCATTTTGAAATCAAAAAGGATTCCACTCATTCAATGCCAGCTGGTGTGGGACATTTGAGAGAGAATCATGCAGGTCAACACCAGCTATTCTAGCACCAATCATGGGGCCTTCATTCTGTGGGACTCTGTTGGACTAGCTCTATTTGAGCCATTATGACAGAGGTGGATTGGCCTCTGTCAATAGGCAGGTACAAGCTATGCTTTGTCATCCCTTTGCTCATATTTTCGGTATTTCTCATTGGGCTCCTATACCATTGATGGTGTAAAGTTGTTATAGAACTTTTCACGAGACATCATATCCAAAACCTAGAACACTTTATTGAAAGTAAACCTATTTCAGTTTGACTCCGTGTTGGGAATTATTGAGTCTCTCTTTTCTCTGGATTCTTGTGATGACTCACTTTGAAGAGAAAAGTACATATTCTATTGGGCCAATGGCAGACGGATTTTAATTTGGGTAATTGTGAGGTATTGCATTTTAGTAAAACTAACAAGGGCAGGACTCATACAGTTATTAGTAGTGCCCTTGGTAGTGGTGCTAACAGAGATACATAAGGGTTCAGATACATAGTTCTTTGAAAGTTGCGCCACAGGTAGACAGGCTGGCTAAGAAGGCATTTAACACACTTTCCTTCATTGCTCAGATCATTGAGTATAGGAGTTGGGACATCATATTTCACAGGACGCTGGTGAGGCCACTTTTGGAGTACAGTGTACACTTCTGGTAAACCTACTATAGGAAGAATATTATGGACCAAATGCAGGTAAATGGCACTAATTTAGATTGGGAAACCTGGTTGGCATGGGCGAGTTGGACTGAAAGGTCTGTTTCTGCTCTGCATGACTTTATGGCTCCATAAATAAATTCAGAATGATGCACCTGATCACTCTTTATATCTGATCTTGTTAAAAAAAAGACTCTTTATCAATTTTTTGTACATGTACAAACAATAATTTTCTTGTAATTATTTTTAATGTATTTTTTCAAATCTAGAAAGAGTGAATTGTCAGGAGTGCCAAAAAATTATAATATTGCTGATTCCAGTACTGCTTTCATATTTATACTTAAATATTCAGCATCCATGTAAGACCAGAAGATAAAGCAGCAGAATTAGGCCATTCAGTCCATCGAGTCTGCTACACAATTTGATCGTGGCTGATGTGTTCCTCAATCCCACTCTCCTGCCTTCTCCCTGTAAGCTTTGATCCCCTTACTAATCAAGAACATATCCATCTCTGCCTTAAATGCATTTAATGATTTGCCTCCACAGCCTTCTAAGGCATTGGGTTCCACAGATTTACCATCCTCTAGCTGAAGAAATTCCTCCTGAACTCAGTTCTAAATGGTTGTCACTTCACTCTGAAGCTGCGTCCTCAAGTCCTAGTCTCTCCTACTAGTGGAAATATCTTCTCCACATTTACTCTATCCAGGCCTCTCAATAATCTATAAGTTTCAATGAGATTCCCCACCCCTCATCCATCGAGCACAGACCCAGAGTCCTCAACCACTCCACATGTGCCAAGCCGATCATTCTTGTGAACCTCCTCTGGACCCTTTCCAAAACCATGACTTGCCAGTTTTATAAATTTGTTTCACCTTCAGTTAGTGTTAGGAAAAGGCTGAAATGTATTGGAGCTTCAAGCTCTTATGGCCAAGTTTTCTTCTCTGGGAGATTCCTTTCACTGTTTCCAGCAGCTAGTCCCTGTTCCCCATAACGATAAAACATTGCGTCAATCTAGAGATGGCTGCACAGGGACTGATCTCAATAAAATACAGACAGTATTGTTAGTTCAATGAAATTATCAGGACGTCTTACTGAAAGCAATAAATTGTAGTTTCACATTTTAAACTAACAGTAATTATATCTACGTGATCAGAACAGAACTAATTGGCAAATACTATACACTCAATTTCTGCTTCAACTTGCAAGTTCTTGTAGATTGATTTGAGATTGTATTTCAATAATTTTCATTTATATCTCATTTTCATCGCAAGGTGAATAAATGAAAAATAGATTTCTAAATTATATTTAATTTTAGTTCAGAAAATGGATAGCCATATCCATAAATGCTGACTGCTGGTAAAAACGTACTAAAATTCCTTGCCTTTGTAAGTTGATTGGCCTGTAGTTTCTTGTTGCAGAACCCAAAGGTTAAAACTAAAATTGTTCCAATGTCATACCTACTTTTCTGAAATGAAATTCTAACTAAGTATCATCCCAATCTCATTAGAATGAATCCAAGCTTACAATGGCCATAAATAATCAACGCTCAAAGAAAGCACCAAGCTCTTCAATCTTCTTAAAAACCTTTGATGCAACCACATGATTACAAACTCACAATTGCACAAGTTTAATGTCCTGCGATATGATTTATCTTCATGCATTCTGATTCAGGGTACAGAAAGATACAAAGAAAGAGGGTTTGGTTTTAAGGTGGAATTGCAAGCAAACAGGTCACATGCATCAATGCTTTGTGAACAGCAATGAGGTGAATGGTAGATAAGAGAACAATCATTGTGAGAGATGATCATGGTACTGAGCCTAGGCTAGTAATCCCAAGGCCCTGAATTTAATTGAATGGAATGAGCTTTATTGTCATGTGCATTCAAATGAGTGCAGTGAAAAGTTTGCAATGTCTTTACTGATGGCCCCATCTTAGGTACAAAGGACCTATGTACGTATGTTAAAATATTTGGTACAGCATTGAAAGAATGATAAATACAAGTCCAGCTAAGAATAAACCATTTTTGAAAAGTACTTGAATTACACTCCTACTCCCCAAGTCCATGCCAGCACCGCACCTCCAGACCACACCGGGCCAAGTTTCCAGACCACGGTAGTCTTCAAAACACATTGCCCCACCTCTTGTCTATACGGGCCTCGCCTCCCCGCACTTGGCAACCGGTATGGGACTCACTTCCTGCACCATCCTTCACAATGGAAGTCACCACCCACGCCAGCCTGATCTGGGAGTCACCTCTCACACTGGCCTGGCCTGGGACTCACCTCCCACACCGGCCTAGCCTGGGACTCACCTCTCACACTGGCCTGGCCTGGGACTCACCTCCCACACCGGCCTAGCCTGGGACTCACCTCCCACACCGGCCTGGTCTGGGACGCACCTCCCACACTGGCCTGGCCTGGGACTCACCTCCCACACCGGCCTGGCCTAGGACTCGCCACCCACACCAGCCTGGCCTGGGACTCACCTCCCACACCGGCCTGGCCTGGGACTCACCTCCCACACCGGCCTGGTCTGGGACGCACCTCCCACACCGGCCTGGTCTGGGACGCACCTCCCACACCGGCCTGGCCTGGGACTCACCACCCACATCGGCCTGGCCTGGGACGCACCTCCCACACTGGCCTGACCTAGGACTCGCCACCCACACCGGCCTGGCCTGGGACTCACCTCCCACACCGGCCTGGCCTGGGACTCACCTCCCACACCGGCCTGGCCTGGGACTCACCTCCCACACTGGCCTGGCCTGGGACGCACCACCCACACCGGCCTGGCCTGGGACTCACCTCCCACACCGGCCTGGCCTGGGACTCACCTCCCACACCGGCCTGGTCTGGGAGTCTCCTCCCACACTGACCTGGCCTGGGACTCATCTCCCACACCGGCCTGACCTGGGACTCACCTCCCACACCGACCTGGCCTGGGACTCGCCACCCACACCAGCCTGGCCTGGGACTCACCTCCCACACCGGCCTGGCCTGGGACTCGCCACCCACACCAGCCTGGCCTGGGACTCACCTCCCACACCGGCCTCGCCTGGGACTCACCTCCCACACCGGCCTGGCCTGGGACTCACCTCCCACACCGGCCTGGCCTGGGACGCACCTCCCACACCGACCTGGCCTGGGACTCACCACACACACTGACCTGGCCTGGGACGCACCTCCCACACCGACCTGGCCTGGGACTCACCACCCACACTGACCTGGCCTGGGACGCACCTCCCACACCGGCCTCGCCTGGGACTCACCTCCCACACCGGCCTGGTCTGGGTGTCACCTCCCACACCGGCCTGGCCTGGGACTCGCCACCCACACCAGCCTGGCCTGGGACTCACCTCCCACACCGGCCTCGCCTGGGACTCACCTCCCACACCGGCCTGGCCTGGGACTCACCTCCCACACCGGCCTCGCCTGGGACTCACCTCCCACACCGGCCTGGTCTGGGTGTCACCTCCCACACCAACCTGGTCTGGGACTCACCTCCCACACCGGCCTGGTTTGGGACGCACCTCCCACTCCGGCCTAGCCTGGGAGTCACCTCCCACTCCGGCCTGGCCTGGGACTCACCTCCCACACCGGCCTCGCCTGGGACGCACCTCCCACACCGGCCTGGTCTGGGTGTCACCTCCCACACCGGCCTGGTCTGGGACGCACCTCCCACACCGGCCTGGCCTGGGACTCACCTCCCACATCAGTCTGTCCTGGGACTCACCTCCCACACCGGCCTGGCCTGGGTGTCACCTCCCACACCGGCCTGGCCTGGGACGCACCTCCCACACCGGCCTGGCCTGGGACTCGCCACCCACATCGGCCTGGCCTGGGAGTCACCTCCCACACCGGCCTGGCCTGGGACTTGTCTGCAATGGCCTCTGGTCTGGAAGTCACCTCCGCTATTCTCCTCCAGGTAAGTTTAAGAAGTTAAAAGTTTGAAATCGACTCGGCAAGATGTCGGCGATTCTGTAGAACTGCTGTGGACAGTTCTGCCTAACAGCCAAGGCATACTGGTGTTTTTTGCCATCCCTGGCCAACTTATGTGGAGGAATTATTAGTTTAAAACCTTACAGAACACATGTTTGTTAATATTTGGGAGTGGGAAGGATGCCAAAGGGAAAAGGAGCAAGTAAACAGCAGCAGGGAGGACACTCCCATGAAGCACTTACAACACCAGAGACTGCAGCAGCAGCAGCCTCTCCTGAACCTCCTGGAGACCTGACAGGCTGCGGCGATGGAGAGACTGATCTTGAAAGTTGTGGTTGCGATTGAGGAGATCCATGGGGAGATTTGTGCCCAGGTCCAACCTATCACATCCATGCTGCAGAAGCACGAGCAGGAGATCCAGGGCCTCAAGGAGCGGCTGGGGGAGGTGAAGGGTCAAACTAAGGCCTCGGAAGCTGCAATGGAGTCCTCATTCAGTCGGATCCAGGTGCTGGAGCGAGAGGTGCGGGCCTTGCGAGACCATATCGACAACCTCAACAATCGAGGTGGGAGGATAAATCTCCAAGTTGTTGGGCTCCCTGAAGGTTAGGAAGGTGAGCAGCCAGTGAGCTTCTTAAGCTGGCTGCTGAAGTTTTTGGGCCTTTACATTGAATTCAGCTGGCTGCAGATTGAAAGGGCTTATTGGGTAACAGTGCACAGGTCAGGGCTGGTGCAGCGGCCCCACTCAGTCCTAGTGCACTTTCATTCGTATAAGGACAAGCAAAAAGTCATAGAAGCTTCCAGATCCTTGAGAAAAGATCTGCAGGCACTGCTGTACAAGGGGTCAAAAATCACGTTTTTCCAGGATTTCTCTGCAGCTGTAATTCGAAAGAGGAAGCCCTTCGATGTAGTTAAAAAGAGGCTGAGGAACCTGGGCATCCAGTACTCCATGAGGTACCGAGCAGTGCTCCATTTCAGCCACGAGAACTCAGTTTATAAATTTGACTCAGCGGATAAGGCTAAAAACTTTGTAGACACTTTAAAATAGACAGATTGGCCTGAAAAAATGATTAATGTTTGTTCATTTTTCTATCTTTCCCCATGTTTTCCCTTTCTTTTTTTAAAATTCCTTTCTTTCTCCCTAAAGACGATTTATGATACTTAAAGCCCTGATACATGGGGAGAAATATGGCATTTTAAATGTCTACTGTCCTCCGGCGCATCCCATCAAATTTTTGATTAGTGCTTTCTCTAAGTTGAGTGCTTTTGGAACACGGCACATTATTATGGGGGGGGGAATTTTAATTGTCTTTTGGATCTGACAGTGGATAGGATGCCTTGTGGCCCCCAACTATCTCTTCGCAGGCCAAGCAGGTGGTTGACTTATGTGAGGAGTTGGGGCTGGTGGTTATTTGGAGATGTCTTCACCCTATCGGCAGGGACTTCACCTTTTTTTCAAACCCACATAAATGTCACATTAGGATTGACCTCTTTCTGGCTCCCTGGCCCTTCTGAATTCGATTATGGGTTGTAAAATTGGGAATATAGCTATCTCTGGGCAGTATATTTGAAGGTTAAGGCCAAGCGTGAAGGGCTAGGTTTGCGGCACTGGCATTTGGACCCTTTTCTCCTTAAGGATTCCAAATTTGTGGAATACCTTTTGAAGGAATTTCAGGAATTCTTGACTATCAACTCAGGCATGGCTAGTAGTCCATCTATGCTATGGGAGACTGCTAATGTCTTTGCTAGGGGATTAGCTATTTCCTATTCAGCTAGCCAGAAACGACAGAAAGGGAAACAGCAGCGTCTACTTGAGACGCGGTTGAAAGCCGCCGAGGCGGCACATTTTGTGCTGCCTTCGGTGACTAAGCTACAGTGGATCACGGCCCTCCGGGCTGCCTTGAATTCAATACTGACACAAAACGCAAAGAAAGAACTTGCTTTTGCTAGACAAAGGCTGTTTGAATATGGGGATAGGCCAGAGAAGTATTTAGTGTACCTGACTAGGAAAAAGCGTGCTCCCCAATCCATTACTGCAATCAGAGACAGCGCCGGGGTCCTTACGTACGATGCTAAAAAGATTAATGAGGCTTTTCAGAGTTTTTACTCTGAATTGTATCGGTCTGAAGGTTGCGAAGACAGGAGCGTTGAAATGGAGACCTTTTTTAAGAACCTGGACCTTCCAGGGGTAAACTTGGAACAGGCCTCTCTCCTTAATGCCCTTTTGACAGTTCAGGAAATACAGGAGGCAGCTAGGCAACTTCAGAGTGGGAAAGGGCCTGGCCCTGATGGTCTTCCGAGTGAGTTTTATAAGGAGTTTATAGGGATTCTGTCAGGGCCGAGTGTTGGAGATGTACAATCACTCCTATATACATGAACGCCTACCACCATCTTTGAGAGAAGCTAATATTTCCCTAATTCTTAAGGAGGGGAAGGTTCCTGAGGATTGTGCCTCATACAGGCCCATCTCTCTATTAAATTCAGATTTCAAGATTTTGTCCAAGATTCTGGCACTGAGATTGGAAAGGGTGTTGCCCCATATTATTAAAGAGGACCAGACAGGGTTTATAAGGGGCCGTAGGTCCTCTAATAATATTAGGAGGTTGTTGAATATGGTCCAAGTTTGTCAGTAACAATCGATTCAGGGGTTGGTGATTTCCTTAGAGGCAGAGAAAGCATTTGACTGGGTGGAATGGTCGTATCTTTTTTATGTTATAGAACAGTTTGGGTTGGGTGGAGTCTTTGCTAGGTGGGTGGAGGTTTTATATCGCCACCCTCTGGCTGCGGTCATCACCAACTGGGTGAAGTCTGGAATTTTAGGATTGGTAGGGGTAGTTGGCAAGGGTGCCCCCTCTCACTGTTGTTGTTTACGTTGGTGATAGAGCCACTGGCAGAGGCCATTCGTCAGAATGTCCACATAACTGCTCCGGAAGTGGGATCGAAGGTACACAAGATTACACTGCATGCAGATGATGTCCTTCTGTTTTTATTGAACCCGATGACTTCCGTAACCCATTTGATACAATGTATCAATTCATTTGGGGCTTTTTCAGGATATAAGATTAACTTTGCAAAATCAGAGGCTATGCCTTTGGGGAACCTTATGGATGTACCAGAAGTTGAAGGTGGCTCTAAGTTCCCTTTTAAGTGGTCACGGGCAGGGCTCCGATACCTAGGCATTTTGATTACCCCTAAGTTTGATCTGTTATTTCAGACTAACTTAGCTCACTTGCTTGACAATATTAGGTGAGATCTCCAGAGATGGGAGGCTCTTCCAATTTCATGGTTGGGCCGAATATCTCTCATTAAGATGAATGTTCTTCCTTGTTTATTTTATCCCATGCGTATGCTCCCTATAATGTTTCCCAGGTCAACGCTGCAGAAGCTTATGGGGTGATTTGGTTCCTTTGTCTGGCATCGTGGGCAGCCCCTCATTCAACTTATTAAATTGCAGTTTCCTCATGGAGGGGGAGAAGTTGATTTCCCAGACATCAGGAGGTATCAATTGAGTTCCCTGCTGTCCTTTGTCTGTGTTTGGGTAGGTAACGATCCAAACTCAATATGGCTGAATATCGAGGTCTCCCTCTTATTAACCTGTTGTTCATGGATAAGATGAGGACAGTTATGGACCATTGCCGGAACCCCATTGTCATTAGTACAGTCAAGGCTTGGAGGGCAATGCTTCAGAGTGAGGGTTGTTTATCCAAGACTTGGCCACTTACACCTATGCCAGGGTTCCGACCAGGGTTCAAACTATGGGCAGCAAGAGGAGTTTCTAGTTTGGGAGACTTGTTTGAGGGGGAGGTTATGATGTCTTTTGAGCAACTGAGCTGCAAATAGGGGTTACCCAGCAGAGATCTTTTCCGTTTTTTTCAGGTTAGGGATTTCATCCAGAAGAAGACTATGCTTCTCACTAAGCCCGATACAGAGAGGTTGTTGCTACGTTCCACAAGCACTCTTTCGGTTAGTGCCCTCTATCACCTGCTGGGTGGCATGGTCTGGCAGGATATTAACCGGTTATGTGAGGTCTGGGAGCAAGAGCTGGGAGTGGAGATCTCTTCTGAAACACAGGAGAACATATGGGAGAATACTTGAAAGATCTCAATCTGTAACAGGACATGCGCTACACAGTTAAAAGTTCTGCACAGGGCTCATCTGGCACCAGACCATCTGGCGAAGTTTAAAAAGGGGGCATTTTCACTGTACCCCAAATGGAAAATAAGTATAGGTACTCTTACCCATTGCTCCGGACATGCCACAGGCTCCGTGTTTATTGGAGCGCTGTGGCGGGAGAGATAGAGAGGGTATTGAGGACTGAAGTCAAAGTAGACTCGATATCTCTCCTCTTCGGTCTATTGAATTTACCATTTTTAGACAGACATGGGAAGAAACTATTTAATATTCTTGCATACTGTGCACAGAAGAATATTCTGATGAACTGGGTGTCTGAGAACCCGCCGGGCTTGCTGGGATGGCAGAAATTAATTATGGAGCACATTCCCTTGGACGTTTTTACAAACATGGTGCACCACACAACAGACCATTTTTGTAAGACATGGCAGCCCTACTTGAGTTATTTGGGTATAGATTTGTCAGTTATCTTAACTAGGGCGTTTGTTTAACCAGGATGGTTAGATTTGTCAAGCCCTGGGCCCTGGAGGGGGTCTCCCAAGTTAATATGGGTATATATACAATGCTCCCGTTCCTTTGTTTGGGAGCTTTGCGCCGAGCATAGCTGTTCTGTATTTTGTGGGTTTTTTTTGCTTTTCTTTCTTTTTTTGGTGTTACTTTGCACAGTGTTAGGGTTTGCTTTGTATTATAGGGTAGGTTAGTAGTTAGTAGATAGTAGTTGTATTGTATTTGTGTTTTTTTCTTTTTATTAAACTGATATTTTTTATTGATTGTTTTTTTCAATAATGTTATTTGTTTGTAAAGTTAAAAAAATTTGCTAATAAATATATTTACAAAAAAGAAGTTTGAAATCAACACTCCAAAAAGACTTTAAAAAGAGCAATGGAAAAAGAAACAGTGGCTCAGAGGTGCTCTGGCTGGAGTGTCCTATACTGCCTCCATCTTGGTCCTTGTACCTCGGTGAGGAGAGAAGCTGAGTTTATGTTTCAGGTCCAGTGACATTTCTTCAGAATAAATGGTACATGGTTTTGAATTCCATCATGGAAGCTGGTGGAAATTGAATTCAAGTAATTAATCTGGAACATAAAGCTAACTTTTGTGGTTCTGTTCGCCGAGCTGGGAATTTGTGTTGCAGATGTTTCGTCCCCTGTCTAGGTGACATCCTCAGTGCTTGGGAGCCTCCTGTGAAGCGCTTCTGTGATCTTTCCTCCGGCATTTATAGTGGTTTGAATCTGCCACTTCCAGTTCTCAGTTCCAGCTGTCCGTTGCAGTGGTCGGTATATTGGGTCCGGATCGATGTGCTTATTGATTGAATCTGTGGATGAGTGCCATGCCTCTGGGAATTCCTTGGCTGTTCTCTGTTTGGCTTGTCCTATAATAGTAGTGTTATCCCAGTCGAATTCATGTTGCTTGTCATCTGCGTGTGTGGCTACTAAGGATTGCTGGTCGTGTCGTTTTGTGGCTAGTTGGTGTTCATGGATGCGGATCGTTAGCTGTCTTCCTGTTTGTCCTATGTAGTGTTTTGTGCAGTCCTTGCATGGGATTTTGTACACTACATTGGTTTTGCTCATGCTGGGTATCGGGTCCTTTGTCCTGGTGAGTTGTTGTCTGAGAGTGGTTGTTGGTTTGTGTGCTGTTATGAGTCCTAGTGGTTGCAGTAGTCTGGCTGTCAGTTCGGAAATGCTCTTGATGTATGATAGTGTGGCTAGTCCTTTGGGTTGTGGCATGTCCTTGTTCCGTTGTCTTTCCCTTAGGCATCTGTTGATGAAATTGCGCGGGTATCCGTTTTTGGCAAATACATTGTATAGGTGTTCTTCTTCCTCTTTTTGCAGTTCTGGTGTACTGCAGTGTGTTGTTGGCCTTTTGAACAGTATCTTGATGCAATATACCGACCACTGCAGCGGACAGCTGGAACTGACAACCAGAAGCGGCAGAGACAAACTACTACAAATGCCGGAGGAAAGATCACAGAAGCGTTTCACAGGAGACTCCCAAGCACTGAGGATGTCACCTAGATAGGGGACGAAACGTCTGCAACACAAATTCCCAGCTCGGCGAACAGAACCACAACAACGAGCACCCAAGCTACAAATCTCACAAACCATAAAGCTAACTGCCTAAAAGTAAAGGTGACTGAGAGAATATATCTGAAAGTCTTTTACAGCAAACTAACATTGTCACTTGAAGTCTGTAGCTCTTCCATCTCCAGATTATAAGGGCCAAGGCCTTCTCTGAAGGGTTTTCAGTGGTTTTGAAGAAAAAAACAAATTATTAACAGTTGGATGAATCCAGAAAAATGTTCTTTCACAAAAACAAGCAGTTTCTCCTCAGAAATTTCACAATGAGACAAAATCAATCAACAAATCTATTAAAAAATAGATATTTGCTGATTTCACAGTCTAAGGTACTTGACAACCAGAACAATAAACTCTTCTTGAATCACTTGACTGTATTTTTAAACTGCTGAATCGATTGGACCTTTCACTTTCCTGCATCACTGCAGTCATTCGGATTAAAAATTAATTCTTTTCTCTAACAATTTCTCAATTCTTTTTAAGAACAAAAACATGACAGAGCTCTGTGAAATTAATAGTGTTGAATTGCCCTCAGGAAGATTATACACATTCTGTGGTGAATTTTTCAATCCTCTGCTCCCAAGCCAAGATAAGCTGCAGCTGTTCGGCTTGCTTTAAACTGGGAGCAGTTTGTAGCTTACAAGCCAGAAACGCCTTCTGTAAGTAAGCTGCATTCTGACTGACAGTGGTCACTGCCAGCTAGGCTTCCTTCGCAATGTGTTACTATAAATCAGGACTAAGCATTCTGTTTGATCAACAGCCCATATCAGCCACCCTAGTATACTAATTATTGTAACAATTTGACAAGCCTTCTTAGGTAACAACTCCCATCTTTGCCTGTCGGATTTCCAAACAGGAGTTTCCAGGAATTGACTCTCGGTGTTGACTAAAATTCTGTTGATCTCTCTTCACCACATTTATTGTCAGCCTGCTACAAAGCAGCCCTTTTTCTGCTCAGTGTGTTCACAGACTTATATTGGATTTTTATTCACACCATTCCTTCTGATAGTAATCCTTTTGTGGAAATCAGAGAGGATGCCAGTCCTGCCTTTAAAGCCTTGACCATTGCACGTGGCATATGTTTTTGCACATTTCCCATCAGTACCAGTAAAAGATATGCTTTTGTGACAGTGTTTCCTTAATTAGATCACCACAAGGACCAACTGCATGTAGTTGAGCAGAGAGTTTGAACTTTGCTGCCCTATGAGAATGAGAAACCAGAGCAAGATTGAATTTCAGGAGGCAATTTCTGAAAGATTTACGCCCTGATATTGGGCAAAGGATTTCCATGACTGCAGCCTAAATCATATGTTCAGTGCCTGATGTATGTGAATGACAGGATAGCACACATATTAGACCAGCTCACTGAAACTCAGCATCCCAGAGCAGAACAGAATCAAGGTCAGCTCAATTTGGAATTTATACGTAGTCCCAGAATGACCCCCATCAAAGTATTTTGGATCTCCTGGTGTGTGTGTGTGTGTGTGTGTCTGTGTGTGTGTGTCTGTGTGTGTGTGTGTGTGTGTGTGTCTGTGTGTGTGTGTCTGTGTGTGTGTCTGTCTGTGTGTCTGTGTGTGTCTGTGTCTGTGTGTGTGTGTGTGTGTGAGTGATATTTTGATCATCTCATTGAGTGCCATCAAAGTCACAGTTGAAGTTATAAATGCACCATCCTTTCCCTCGCACACATGAGCCTTTTGGTATAACAAACAACTCTCAGAAGTTTATGTTAACTATTTCTTTTTCTCCAGACCTGCTGAGTTTCTCCAGCAACTTCTTTCTCTGTTTGTTTCAAATGTCCAGCATGCTCCGTTCTTTGTTTGATTTAGCTCTCAGAGGATAAGGAGTGAAAGACTCCCCAGTCACTGAATCACAGACTTAATACAGTGCTGAAGGAGGTCATAAAACCCATGGTGTTTGCTCATTTGCAAGGTTTTTAAAGAAAATCAGAGGATTGTTTAAGAAGCTGTTGGGAAGAATCCCTATGTAACTGATACCATGATAAAAGGCTGGAATATTAAGGAGAATTAAAGTAAATGTGGTTAAAGAAGAGTGACGAACCTTCATGGTTTCACACAGAAAGTGAACACATGATGGGGAAACAAAAAGTAGTGTTGAGTTTATAACACAATTTTTTTTTATAAGATTAGATTAGATTACTTACAGTGTGGAAACAGGCCCTTCGGCCCAACAAGTCCACACCGACCCGCCGAAGCGCAACCCACCCATACCCCTACATTTACCCCTTTAACCTAACACTACGGGCAATTTAGCATGGCCAATTCACCTGCCCCGCACATCTTTGGACTGTGGGAGGAAACTGGAGCACCCGGAGGAAACCCATGCAGACACGGGGAGAATGTGCAAACTCCACACAGTCAGTCGCCTGAGTCGGGAATTGAACCCAGGTCTCTGGCACTGTGAGGTAGCAGTGCTAACCACTGTGCCACCGTGCCACCCAATAAGCTGCAGTGTTAACTTAGTGATACCTATTTTGTTTGATTTCTCTTTATATTTGTTCAAAATGAGCAGTTTTTCCTCAGAAGTTTCACAATGAGACAAAATCAATAAACAAATCTATTAAAAGATTGATATTTATATTATGTATATACACCTATATATAGGTCTCAGGGTGGCATCAGTGGTTAGCACTCCTGCCTCACAGCACCAGGGGCCTGGGTTCCATTCCAGCCTTGAGTAACTGTCTGTGTGGGTCTCCTCCCACAGTCCAAAGATGTGCAGGTTAGGTGGATTGAGCATGTTAAATTGCCCATAGTGGCTGGGGATTATCCGTGCTAAATGTAGGGATACGGTGGGATGCTGTTCGGAGGCTTGATGGGTTCAATGGCCTCTTTCTGCACTGTAGTGACAATAAATTGAAGGTCCTATTACTAACCCCCCATAAGTACAGAAGCAGAAAATACACAGGAACGCCACCACCTGCACGTTCCCCTCCAAGCCACTCACCATCCTGACTTGAAAAGATATGGCTGTTCCTCAGTGTCACTGGATCAAAACTCCCTCCCTAGAAACATTGTGGGCGTGCCTACTGCAAATAGATTTCAGTGGTTCAACAAAGCAGCTCAGCACCATTGTCTGAAGGAATGAGCAGTAAATGCAGGCAGAGTGGGGAAATAAGCAAAGGCAGTAGGTAAAAGGGGAAGTGAGTTCAGGATGTGGCACGGGGTGCAAGAGCAGGCGGTGAGGAATGAGAAGTGGGGTGGGGTGCAGGAGGGAATGGAGAAGAGTAAGGAGAGTGCACAAAACAATAACATCAGCAGCTTGAGAAACTGAGCATGTGTCAGTGGGCACTGTGGGTGACAAGTTCCTGTTTGGCGACAGAAATTAGAGTGAAATAAATTTGCCATGAGTAGGGAGGCAAATCTGCGTTTGGAGAGATTGGGTGTGTTGGAAAATAGATGCTATTATGGTGTCTGGTTCAGCACTAAAAGCAGGACTACCCATTATAGAATCAAAATCTGGGACCAGGCATCTCTTCCATTCAGGACTGGGATGGATTTTCTCCAGTGGTCATGTGATTTTCATTATTTATGCAAGAGCATTGTTTTGCAAATTAAATGGGAAATCTAATGGGGCAGGTGGGCAGGACATACTCAGTCTAATTTGGGACAAACATCCTTATTTAACCAAATTGGAAATTGAGCTGGACCCACTGCAAGACTGCAGCACCACTGAAGCCTTTGTTATGGCCACTCAGCCCTTTCCTGAAATAGCTCACAGTAACCAAAAGGTGGTGCCCCATTTCAACGATGCTTCACAGGAACATCTCCTCCAGGCTGTCCCAGAAAGAAGAGAGACCAGACTCACCAGCTATGGCCTCCCATTGACCTGGGTGATCAAAGCTGAGGTTGCAGTGAGCCGCATAAAAAAAGTTGGAAGCTGTTCAGGAAGAGGATGAACAATCTCCTGTGCTCCACAAAAATCAATCGAACCTTCTTCTCACTGCATGCTCACACATATCAGGCCATTATTCAGTCTAACTCTGCCACTGAACAGAGACTTCAGACAGGATCATTACCTACAAGCCTCAGTCCCACATTGGTCGGGGAGCTCAGGACTTCGCGTTGCTCCTATGGTCACACATTGCCCATGTATCCATCGCGAATACAATCAATCCTTCTCCTTGGATCATGGCACCTTGTGATGACCCACCACAGGAGGGAGAGGGCTCAGACTGAGGGGATAGAGGATGCACCTCAGCCCTTTTTAATCAGCAGGCTATAGATCACTCTGGAGCTGGTGGGGAGACAGGAATTTCACACGAAACTAGTGAGGGTGTTTATTGTCAGGTCTGCTCACATGTTTAGACAGTGTCAGACATTAGGCTATACATACATTGGTCTGTGAATAATCACAGCCAACTCCTTCACTTCTTCACTGCAGGTAGTAGGCACTTACAGAAGAGGAGGAAACACAAAATGCTGAAGCCTCCTCCTATTCGACCAACCCCACCAATGAGGCTGATGTCTCTTGACAGCTCAGAGGATGCACCAGTGCTCAGTGTTTACCTCACCCTCCAACTGCACAGAGACACTCATCAGTGACCAGAGTGTCACAGGGACACCATCTGGTACATACATTGCTGATAAACATCCACAGCTAATTGAGGAAGCAACATTTGAGTTTCTGGCATTCAGAGAAATACTGAAAGTTAAATACCCATTGAGCTTCATTCAAATAAAGAGCCTCTGTATTTGACTGTAAACAATATTTGCTCATGTAGAGACAGGCAGAAGAAACATCAAATTGTAATACCAGAGGTCCCTCACTGGAGTAAAGTTGGAGGAGGTTGCCCATGTTCTGTTCATTGTGGTAGCTCCAGCGTGGATAAATAAGCTGCTTCCATGGAAAGGGTGGTAGCTGCCTTGCATATCCAGGAGCAATGGAACACATGCGACTGTCAGTTTTGCTCTCAGACCCTGTAGTGACAGAGAGCATAAGTAACAAGGTGAAGGAGGGATGAGGTACTTCAACCTCATACCAGATGGCCCCTCATCTTAAGGAGGCAGGATACCCACAGAGAGGAGGAACACTAGCTGGGCTACACCAGAGCTAACTCTCAGGGAATTCCAGAGGTGGTTTGTGTCTCCTTCTCCCCTCTACCAGCCACCTCCTCACCTGCTGCAAGTCGGTTCAAGAAGGTGACTGACACTTCCGCCGGAATCTCTCAGTGCACTAGGGCTCTTGAAGCCTTTAGAAATGTCCCACTAAACTCATCCCAGTCACTAGGATGCCACAGTCAACAAATGGCCTCAGCTACTGATGTTAGGACAACATTTAGACATAGTGGGAGGCAAAGAAGGAAGAAGGTGTTTTGAGGCTACATGAATAGCACAGATGGTCATGATGTGTGTCATGTCTGCTCTTCTGTAAATATATAACTGCTGTAACAATGTGCTGTAGTCTCAGAACTCTGCTAGGCACTGACATGTTTGGCTGAAGTGAAAGGAATGGAGCAACTTCCCCATTGAACGGCAATGCTGGATGTTAGCTCAAGGCAATGTTGGAGTGTATTCTTAGATCTAACAATGAGGAAGGCCATTCTACACATTACGCCTGTGGAATCACTTTTAAAGAATACACTGATTAGTATCTGACATTTTCATATCATTTTGATTCCTTTCTATTTTTTCACAAGGTTCCTTTTGTTGTTTTATTGAATCTACCCCCACCACCCTTTCAGCAGTACATTGTAGATAATGACAATTTGCTACATTAATAAGTATTGCCCTCCTCTCTACTCTGGGATGGGTTTTACATAGTGGGTGGAAGGAGCAAGACTCAGGAGATCAATTAGCTATTTTTGTTGGATGTTTTACACATTACCTGTAGATGATATAATTATGGCAAAATATATGTGCATAATTTAAATTGCTTATGTTCAGTGTTTTCAGAATAGATTAACATTAAAAAAGGTCTCTTCATACATTAACAATATGTATTGTCACATTTTCCCTCATGTTCCCTTTGAAGCACCAGCTGAGATACTAAAGAGGACACCCAGAAAACATGTTGGGGCTTTGGGAACTTCAGATATGTTGAAAACTCTTTGTTTCTTCATCCAGGCCATTGAAGACTAATGAGTACATTTCGCTACAGATATTCAGTCCTGAAGAGAAGCTTTCGGGTAACCACAGGCTACAGAGGAGTTGTGGATCTAACAGGAATTTCATGTCCAAGAGGAACTCTGGGCTTGAGATGAGCTAGAGAGGGGATCTGAAAGCATGCCCAACAGGTAACTACAACCCAGCACAGCTGTGGAGCTGTAAATTTACTGAGAGTGCATCTCAGTTCTCTCCAGGAACAGCTGACTGTGAATCACCATTACATTTTAATACATTGCATTGTTGAGCTTCCTCTAAAAGCTAGAGGTTATGTCAATTGACAATTTCAAAACTGAGAGGTTATTGAGTTTTAACTTATTCATCAATTTGGCATTGATTGTGTACCATTGGGTTCAATAAAGGTGATTGTATTAACTTCCTGAAATTTTACTATTAATTATAAACTCTGCAGTGTAATGTAAGTCGAACAAACATACCAGTACACACAGCACAACTTCAACAGAAGCAAAGGTGATTAATCTTCCTCCTATTGATGGCACTAGTTTTGCAAATCGCCCCAAGAGCTTTACCTAATTGAGGGCTCAACTTGCCTTCTGTTGAGTTTCTGCATATCATGCACAATTATCTACTCCCTTGTGGTGATCTGCAGCATAATTCTATTAGCGTGAAATGTTTGAATTCCTATCTAATCCCTAGCATTCTGTGTACTGAGCCTGGTAATGTAATGATATCATCCACTAGGACTAGGGATACTTACAATGTTAAGGTGTTAAACTTATAGGTAGGCTGCTAAATCTTTCTATCTTTTTCTGGATGTTATGGTAATGCTTTCTAAAGTCATCAACCTGCCCAAGAATCTTTCCTGCCATTTTCCCAGAATATATTGGATGAACAGATTGTATTCCTTTTTCAAAGATTGAAATGTGTTTGTTAGATTTGAAGATTGAGGATGTGGAACTAAAGCTGGATTCTGATATAGATCATCAGTGGTTAATTGAATGTTGCAAAAGGGGAGCTGCTGTTCGTCATGTACATTAATGATGGTGACATCAATGGTCAGAAGTCAATTCATAGATTAAGTGCCAAGAGATTTAGAGGAAATTTAAGGTAAATATTTTTCATTCAGCAGGTACAGAATATTTGGAACACACTACCTGAAGTAATATTAGAGGTGGGAACCCTCATAAGATTTAATAAGTTTGAAATGAATACTTGAAGCCAAGTTTTGGAAAATTGGATTAGAGAGGATTGATGTTTCATGACTAACATGGACATAATGGGGCAAATGGCATCTTTCCATGCTGTAAAGCTCTGTGTTCCTGTGAATCTATGGCATGTGCATGGACTCTGTGGTTCCAGGTTTGCCCTCTTGCCCATAGCAAACACCCAACTATACTCATTCCCTTCTTGGTAGCCTTCCCTGTCAACTCCCTAGATTTCAAGCTTCCCCATGTTCCCATCCAACCCATCTATCTAAATCTTCATCTCCCTTCTTTAACCCCACCTCCATACCCCAGCCTCTGGCATATCGAATTAACATGTCAGATATAGTAGTGCCCTGCACCCAAGCCCTCTCAACCCCACCAGTCCCTTGGAAATTGCTAATCGTCGATGAGCCAATCTCACATACCCCTTATCCCTCAATGCTTTACTGTCTCTCCTGTTATAGATTCTGTTGTCCCAATCGTAATTCTCAAATGTAATGCCCTCTGGTACCAAACTGCTCCCTCCAATCTCCACAATGAAGTTCCCCAGCTTCTCTCCTGCAGTAGAGACCCCTGACAAATGCCACCCTTTGTCTTCTAGTGGTCAAACCCCCCAGGACTGACTGTGACTTCCCCTTGAATGAGTTAAATGGATACCACCCAAACCAGCTTCCAACTGGTGTCTGTACAGCTCCCTTAACTGTCTTCTTGCAACTGCCCAGACTAGTTGCTCTGGACCCACAGCAGTGACTTGTAACCCACCCCCTAGACAGTAGAGGCATGGACTCCCTGACCATGACTGCCCTGAGTAGTCCACTGAGCGTGTCCAACTCCCTGGACTGATATCGGAGGCTGACCTTGATTGCTGTGCCGGGACCCTTTGCTGAATGGTATCTCCATTGATTTGATTGAGGAATATTTCCCTAAGCCTTTGAGACATAGCTTTTTGGATAATGCACATTAAGTGTGTTTGGCAGGTACACAGCTGGCACTTAGTGCAGGCATTAGATAGACATAGCATGGTGCTGTAACTCAACATGTCCTCCCTTGAGTAATGACTCCTCATAACTATGGCAAACTGACTAGCTTTATAAGTGCACCAAAAATCAAAACAAGGCAAAAATACTATTAGCCTTTAAGCACTGGATCAGGGGGATTGCACAAAAAGGCAAGGTCTGAATGGATGCTGTAAGCACAAAGAGAGAAAGCAAGAGAGGAGACGTGAGATGCACCTTGATCCTTACCATGAGATGGTGTCCTTTTTGATTGCAAAATGTCATTGCGTTAGATTTAATAGGTAATGAGCCTCAAGAAAATCTTGGAATAAATCAAAGGACTGCACATGCTGGATATCTGACACAAAGACAGAAATTGCTGGAGAAACTCAGCAGGTCTGGCAGCATCTGCAGGAAGAAAGCAGAGTTAATGTTTAGAATACAGTGAATCTTCATCAGAACTTCCCACAGATGCTGGCAAACCTGCTGAGTTTCTCGAGCAATTTCTGTTTTTGTTCAGGAAAACCTTGGAATTGGCACACCTTCATTTTTGTTAACTAAGTTTAGTTGAATGTGATAACTATATGCTAAAAAAGAGAACAAAATATTTATTACAAGCAACCAAGAAGGGGTTTAGTAAGTGTGGTGGCCATTTTTATCAGACCAGATTTTAACAAGTCTTCTATCCATTTTATATAAGACAGGTACCCAAGATGTCAGAATGGTTACTTCCCTCTCTTGAAATTCTTAGTTCAATCCTTTGCCTCTTTCTACACACTCCAACTTGTTCTGTTGCTGTTTGGAATTGTTTAATACTTTAGCGAAAGAAAAAAAATCAATATTGTATCAGCTAATTTCATAAGAGCTCTGTATTATATTAAAAAACAGGCCACTTTATGAATAGGAAGGGTTTGGGAGGGATATGGGCCAGGTGCTGGCAGGTGGGACTAGATTGGGTTGGGATATGAGGTTGGCATGGATGGGATGGACCGAAGAGTCTGTTTCCATGCTATGCAACTCTATGATTCTATTAAGGTCCTTCATTTCCTACAACATTGAGGGATTAGGAAACATCGGTGTAGATTTTCCTTGGGTTTAAATAGGCGTATCCATGTTTGGTAGATTGTCCATAATTTGTAGAAGGAATGAGTTTGACAGCTTGAAAAATATTTCTTGTTTATTGTCTTACGTTCAACATACATCATAAGATAAAAAGTGAAGTAACCACATCTTGCTGTCTCATTAGAGAGAGACAACTGATGGTGATCTAATTTGAGGGTCTCCTCAGGCAAAGGGCAAGGTTGAGAAGCTAGGACCTTTGCGGTAACCTCAGCCAGTTCAGGAGTTGAATATACACTGTTGCCATCATTCTGCCTAGTAAACTAGCTGTCAGTCAACTGTACTAATCAATACATTGCATTGGATGATCAACCTCTCCCATGTTTTCCCAGTAATGAAACATCAGAGGTTGTTGGATATATGGCCAGTGGGTGGAGAGAGCTAAGAATCCTCAAGGAATGTTCAAATCACATTTGGACACAAAATTCAATACTGTAAATCTCAGATTAATCTGGACCCACCCAATCAAATTGGATGACACTCAGTATGTTATTAGTTTGTTCATTGTCATAATGGATATCAAAAAAATGAGCAACATGATTTTCAAGTATCTTTAGCACTGTACAGTAATCCACCTAATCACAGTTAAGTTGTTTACTTTTAGAGGTACTTTCCAATGATTTTTGTGAATGTATCTTTTTCCTTCTCAGTTATGTGGCAGAAGAATTAAATGCAGCCTTGTACTTAACAATATATGATGAGCCATAGATACATCAGATATGGTATGAAGTATTTATTTATTTAATAGTGCATTGCCTAACATTGTCCAGGCAGCTAGAATTCAAAGAGAATGACATAAAGTTTGCACTGCTATAAATCATTCAATATTGTAGCTATTGCATGTCATTCCTGAGCAAGTAGATCTATGAACATCAATGGTCCTTTTAGCATGGTGTGATTCAATGATTCAAAAACCGATATTGCAAGTAGGATTAAATGTTTCTCCAATTCGTAAATGATTGTACATTAATGTTGGTAATCCATTATTTAGAAAGACCAATTGAAGCAAATATTCATTCTCTTTAATTATTTATCCAATACACTGAACAGATAGAATTGAATAACATTGCATAATTCAAACCCAATAAAAGAATTTATTGGAAAGAAAATCAGACTTCCAACAATTAAGAATATAATATAAATTTATGTCCTTGAAGCATCATTTCTGAGTTTTCCATTCTGTTCATTACAGAAAGAAAACTACACAGCCCAATTGGGCCATTTAGACATAAATTATTCATCTGCAATTATGAGAAGTACAGAAGGACGGGTTAAATGACAAGGCAGTTTAGAGATGTCATCCACCACAGCTGCTAGTGATCAATTCTATTCTTAAATACTATCAAATCCTTTACAACACTGCACAGCAGGCACAGTTTCAACTCCTGCCAACAACTTTTGGAATGAAAGGCAAGAAGTTATTGGTCTTCACTAAAAGTGCAGTTGGATTATAAAGATAGTTGCATTTTAATTTTTAACAATTACAGTTATTTGGACTTGCCTGATGAGCAACAATCTGGATATAGAAAAATACATAAAAAGAGATAATAGGGTTTTTGCTGGCAACTAAGGAATAATTCTATTCCACTGCAAATGAAAATTCATTGAGAAGGTTGTTGTCACTGCAATATCACTTGCCAACGAATCCTCCACTTTCTCCCTGCTGTTATGGGAAGTGTTGAAGTTATACAGCATTGGTCATGGTGATTTGGAAGTGGATGACAAGGTGATGTGTAGCATAGCACATTTGCTTGAAATCTAAAGCTTGTAACAGATACAAAATTTTTGATTTGTACTTAAGACATACTCATGTCCTTAGATCATAAGAACATAAGAAATAGGAACAGGAGTAGGCTATTTGACCATTTGAAATTGCTCCACCATTCAATAAGATCAAAGAATCATAGAATTCCTACCGTTGGAAATAAGCCACAAAAAGTCCACACCAACCTTCCAAAGTGTAACCCAACCAGACCCATTCCCCTACCCCTATCTAATGCACCTAACCTATACATCTCTGAAAACCATAGGCAATTTAGCATGGCCAATTCACCTAACCTGCACATCGTTGGACTGTGGGAAGAAACCAGAGCACCCGGAGGAAACCCACGCAGACACGGGGAGAATGTGCAAACTCCACACAGACAGTCGCCTGAGGCTGGAATTGAACTCAGGTCTCTGGTGCCATGAGGCAGCAGTGCTAACCATTGAGCCACCCCATGGTTGATCTTTTCATGGACTCAGCTCCACTCACCCACCCACTCACCATAACCTTTAATTCCTTTACTGTTCAAAAATCTACCTATCTTTGCCATAAAACATTCAACAAGGTAGCCCCAAATGCTTTACTGAGCAGGAAATTCCTCAGATTCACAACCTTTTGGATGAAGACATTCCTCCTCAACTCAGTCCTAAATCTGCTCCCCATTATTTTGAGGCTATGCCCCCTCGCCCATGGTATTATGCAGGTAATGTTGTGTCATTGTGTCATGTTTATTTGATGATGGGTTTAATTTTGGCAATTCATGTAATTTTACCACCACTAAAAGGAGGACTGAAACATAATTATTATCATATTATTTATTCAAACCTTTTCTTAAGACAGACTTCCTGCTGACCATGCATTTGTTGCTCCAGTGCAGCTATGGTAACATCCCAAAGGTAATGCTAAAACATAGTGGCAACGTCACTTTATTCCACTTTTCATAGGTAACGTGATGTTACTTTTTTAAAATACCATTCTCACATTCTAACAATGTCTTTCTTTCTATGATTTTATAGAGTCATAGAGCATGAAAACAGGCCTTTTGGCCCAACTCATCCATGCTGACCAGGTTTCCAAAACAGAATTAATACCATTTTCCTGCATTTGGTCTGTATCACTCTAAACATTTCCTATCCATGTTCCTATCTGAATGTCTTTTAAACATTGTAATAGTACCACCTTTACCACTTTCTCTGGCAGCTCATTCTATAAATGCACCATCCTCTGTGTGAAAAAGCTGTCCCTCAGGTCCCTTTCAATTTTTCCCCTCTCACCTTAATCCTCTAGTTTTGGACTCCCTTACCCTCAGAAAAGACCTTGGCTATTTGCCCTCTTTATGTCCCTCATGATTTTATGAGTCTCTGTAAGGTCACGCCTCAGGCTCCTATGCTCCAGAGAAAAAAGTCCCAGCCCTTCTAGCTTCTCCTTATAACTCAAACCTCCCAGTCTCGGTAAAATCCTTGTAAATCTTTTTTATACCCTTCCCAGTTTAGTAACATCCTTCTTATAGCAGAGCTATCTAATCTACTCTTTAATTGCTTAATTTCTGCCTGAATTTTAAATTCTGAAAGTGAATTCCAAAGCATCATGACATCATATTGAGCAAGTTTCTCTTGACTTCCATTCTAAATTGCATGCTTTTAATCCTTTACTTCTGTGCCTTTAGTCTTGACCACTCCACCACTGGAAACCATTGACCCGGTGATTCATGATTTTAAACACTTTTGTCGTGTTGCCTTATATTCTCCATTTCCAATGCAAAGGAGAGAGAAAGACAGAGTACAAATAAATATTGGACAGTTTTGAAGCAGAGAATCAAAGCCATGGCTTTGCTGCTTCCAAGGTCATTTGGGGTATGAAAAGAAAAAGAATCATAATCTGCATTAAGTACCTGGTAACATTGCTGGGAGGTGTGGACTCAAATGTAAAGAGGAACTATGTAGAGAATTATTGACAAGTATGTAATAAGAGATGATAACTCATTATACATTAGAAGTACAATACCAATATAGGTAGGAGGGATCTAATATTTTTGTGGTTAAGGAACGGATAGGAGCTAAGACAGCTTATAGACCTTGAACAAAAGGAAAGGAAGTAGTGATCTTCTCAATGCCAGAGAAAATGCCATCATCAGAAGCTGAGCCAAGAATAGGCTCAAAAAGGAAATTTAAATGCACCTGAAATGTCAGATTTTAAATGGTGATCAGAGGTCATTAGTGTGCAGATACACAGGCCATTAGATTAGATTAGATTCCCTACAATGTGGAAACAGGCCCTTCGGCCCAACAAGTCCACACCGACCCTCCGAAGAGCAACCCACCCAGACTCATTTCCCTCTGGCTAATGCAGCTAACACTATGAGCAATTTAGCATGGCTAATTCACCTGACGTGTACATCTTTGGACTGTGGGAGGAAACCGGAGCACCCGAAGGAAACCCACGCAGACACTGGGAGAATGTGCAAACTCCACACAGACAGTCGCCCAAGGCTGGAATTGAACCTGGTACTGTGGTGCTGTGAGGCACCAGTGCTAACCACTGAGCCACCGTGCTTCCCATGTAGGTAAAATCAATACAGAAATCCTTCATTTTGCATTTATGGCCATAAAATACAAAATCAAAGAAGTCATTGTTCAAGACTGTAGGCCATAGTTATGAAATTGTGCAGAGTTTGGAGCAGTCTATTTTAGCAAGGAGCAAAGATGTAAGGTGCAAGATTCATTTATTAAGATGTTGCCTGGGTTGGTTGTATTATGCTAATGAAGTTAAATCTGAAAATTCCACATTATTTCCCAAAGACTAAGGAATGCAGGATTAAGATTCTGGAAAATTATGAAAGATCGTGCTAAGACAAATGATGGATTGTTTCAACAGACAAAAGAGGCAGAATGTTAGCGAGAGAGCTGGAATTTTAGATATAACCTCCAACCTACACTGCTGTCTACTCTCAATAATCTTTCAGTTCTTTGTTTAGGCAAACATATATCCACCTCAGCCTTAGAAGTATTCAGTGACTCTGTTTATACCACCTTTCCAAGGAGAAAATTCCAAAGATTCATAATTCTGTGTGAGAAAAAAAAGGATTTTAAATTGATGACCCCTAGTTCTAGATTTTCCCTCTGGCTAAACAGAAAACATCCTCTCCACAGCTGCTTTGTCATTGTTTCAGTATTTGTTTATATGTTCCAAACAAGTCTCCCATGATCTTTGCCGTGTCTTTCTGAAAAGTACTGATTATTTCTTCCTATATGCCCCAGCCAACTTTATGTTTTCTGTTAGGAGGCCTGTACATCACTTCCACAAGTGTCTTTTCTCCTTTATCATTTTTCTTTTCTATCCAAATTATTTCCACATCTTAATTTCCTGAACTTAGGTCACGTCTCTCTACTGTACATCATTAAATCACAGAGCCTCTTCTCCACCATTTCCTATTTTGTTGTCATTCCTAAATGTCCTGCACTCTTCAATATCCAGGCCCAAATCTGTGTCTTTTGCATTCATGTCTCTGTAACAGCTACCAGATCATACTTATTCATTTCTACTTGCACACTTAGTTCATTTGGTTTATTTCAATTATTATGTTTTGTCCTTGTAAGTTCTAGTCTTAACTGTTGGCTTACTCTTAAACTTACACTCTCTATCCCTTCCTGTCACAATCTGTTATCATTTCCCCTATTAATGCTTTTCTCTCTGGCCTTGGCTCTGTTCTTTGATTTTCCACATCATGTCAAATTTGACCCCTATCCCCCATAATTACAAAGGATAAAGAATAAAGATTATTCATACAAGAGTTTGATTCGAATGCAGATTTTCTTTTTGCAAGATCCGTTATTGAAGCACAGTCCAGAAAATACCTTAAACAGGAATATAATGGTTGATTTAAAAAAAGAGGAAAACTGCCAGAAAGGGGCAAGTGATGACATGGCAATAGATAAGACGGCTCATGTGGAGAAATTCATCAGTTCAGTACTGATAGAGTGTCGTGATGTATGACAGATGGAGATAGGTGAACCTGATTCAATAAAGCAGTAAAATCAATAACAAATAAACACTTCAACCATGTGTGTTCCTGCATAGAGGAGAACCAGACAATTCCACAGACTGGATTTAGAAAGATCCTGGAATCTGACTACCCAGCTGGAATTTGCATCACTTACTTAAGATTCCTGACCAGATATGGGCGAACTGACATTACGGGAAATGAAGGAACTAGGAAAATGATGTGGGTAGAATGAGAAAAAAATGTTGATTGAGAAACACTGAAGCAATGCAATGACATTCAGCAATTTGAATTGTCTGATGATGCATCATTACCAGGGTAGCCGGCTCTCGGTAAAATGAGTTCCTCATATTGTGTGCATCAAACCTTTGCCCAGATAAAAAATATTTTGTGCAAGTATTAAAGGTTCCTTAACTTCTTAAATGACAAGAAAAACAAATTAGATATAATATTTTAAATCATAGATGTGCATTCAAGCAATGAGACTGATGAGCAAAGTTTTTGAATTAGAGGAGACTGATGCTGCATAAAGCATTTGATCAATTTGACCTAATCTGGAAAGAGAGAAAATTACAGCTCAACATACCAAGATGGAGGCTGGTGAATTATGGCATTGATTTAGCAAAATAATGTTGATTGGAAAACATAGAAATACCCCCCACCATAACTTTTTAATGTGATCTTCAATGCCAACATGCTGAGTAGGTCTGCTATGACAAACAGCATTGAAATCCTTTAAGATCCACAGTGGGTCAAAGAGAGTTGTGCTCTGGCACAGACACACTTTGAAATATTCTTGTCTTTCATGCTGTCACAAACCTTCAGGTCATGATAGATGATATCTGCTTACGCACTGAAATTCACAGAAAGCTGGCCATTCTTGCTCATATGACAAACGTGCACCAAGTTCTCATCAGAGAGTTGCTCTATACTCTGACAATGCTGCACCAATATCCAAAGCAAGCACCATTTCAACAGCAAATGGACAGACTTGCTCATGCCAATAAACAGTTTAGCTTGACAATCAGAATCATATCATTGCCATTCTCTCATCTATCAGTATTGATAACGTGATGTTGAAGCTTCCTGATAGTTTCACATTTCAAGTTTCCAAAATCACCAGCAATCTATCACATTATCCCAAAAGCACATGCATTCCAAAAGCTGCAGGTGTCTGATCCCAGCTGAGTGAGAGACTGTGGAACAACAGCAACCTGACTGAGATAGCTAAGCTATGATTTCACCATTTTCAGCACAGTCCTCTATAGTTGCCAGATCTGGACAATATCCACATGGCAGGAGAAAATATTGAATAGTTTCCACCTTGACTGTCTCAGACTTAAAAATCACACAACACCAGGTTATAGTCCAACAGGTTGATTTGGAAGCACTAGCTTTCGGAGCACTGCTCCTTCATCAGGAAATCAGCTAGCTACCTGACAAAGGAGCAGCAACCTGAAAGCTTGCACCTCCAAATAAACCTGTTGGACTATAACCTGGTGTTGTGTGATTTTTAACTTTGTACACCCCAATCCAACACCGGCATCTCCACACCACATCTCAGACTTATCCTTTGCAGCTCTTGGCAAGACAAGGTCAGCAACTCAGACCCTCTCATTCCATCAAGATTCAGTCATTACTAAAACCAACAACACCTGCAATAGCTCAACAGCTTTTATTTGATGTATGGCCACTGTATACACAAAGACCTTCTGTTCAGTGAAGTGGCCACAGGGTCACCATCTTTTGGGTGTCTATTTTCCACCAAAAGGATGCCCATAATTTATATTTTATTGCGGGCAGTCATGGACACCACCAATCGGGAGGCAGTCATTGACAATCTGTGACCAGTGGGAGCTGACTGTTTGGAAGGGCAATGGACAAGGTGAGCAGAAAGGAAAGGTTCAGGTGGACTAAATGTGGCTCCAAAGAAAAGAGAAAACAATGAATCCTGCAGAATGTCTTGGTGATTTACTGCAGTGAGATCATACACAGTGAGATGTCTCCACTAAAACATAGCCAGTAGAAGACAAGATATCAGTAAATTGTCATTCACAAATATCACTGTGAGCAATTTCTCATGTCTTAAAATTTCACAGTACAACACTGACTGCACTTCAGAAGTGCTTTCCAATGTCTTGAGATTTTGAAAGCCCTTCATAAATTCACTCCTTTATTGGCTCTTTCTCAGAGTAACCAATAACTCAAGGTGCACAGGACAATTCAGTATGATGATACAACATTTTTAAAATGATTACTATTAATAAGCAGCAATTCCAAAACCAAATCTGACATCAACAGAATACCTTGGTAAATCATGCCCTTTCACTTCCTCAGCACTAAGTACATCACAAACAACAATTTATTTACATTGTAACAAATTATTAAAGCAAGTTCTGAAAGAGTCACTAATTTCCTCCTAATTACTCGATGGAAACGTAGTAAGTTGATTAGTTTGTCCTTTAGCTATGGTCACCATGTGATTAACAGCTACTCCACATTAATTACCTATGTTTAATGTTTAATTTCTCCTGAGAAAATTGAGTTTCTCTTTTGTAAATTGAAGGTAATTTCTCTTGACATTTCTATCTGAAAGGAAAAGGTTGGACTAATGGGGTATTAACAAACACATTTCCTGCAGAATTGTGCAAATATCTCAGAAACATAATGATATAATGGACTGTATGTCACAAACCCTCATTGAAATGCCATGGATGGCTTTAAAATTAACCCAAGAGGTATTGTGAGAACCCTAAAGAGGGACAGACATTAAAATGATAAATTTTGTCAAGTCTGTTGGCAAAAATGGTGTGTTTGCTGGATACAAGTATATATGTACAGTTGGACAGGAATTTAGAAGAAATATCCTGTAGAGTTCAGTATTGTTTCAGCAATTGACAACAGAAATGCAAACCCCATGAGAAACCTATTATGAGGATGACTGGACAGTGACCAGAGCACAATAATTGATCTCGCAAATCTTTGATAGCCAAAAACTTCTGCTGTCCTTTAAAATAAGGACTGATATTTTTTCAAAATTATAAAATGGCAATGGTGAGCACCTCAGAATAAGACCGAATTAGAATCTTTGACAGCTGAAGAGAATGGTTGGTGCAATTCAGATTTCTCCTCATCATATTTAATCTGAAACCACAAGGTTTCTTGGAGTTCAAATTCAAAGTGAGGAAGCATACTGTGCCTTTTAAGGAAATAAGTTCTTGAAACATGGACTTATTGGTAAGGTTAACATTTATTTTCCATCTGAAGTTAGCTTTTTGAGAGGTGGTAGAGAGTTTCCTCCTTCAGTAACTACACTCTGAACTTAAACGCAAATGACACCAGACATTACCACCAGCTACAGAATGAAATCTGATTGCAGGCTGGTTAGGTGGTAATCAAAGTTGGACTCCAGAATTGGTCCTTTGTTTTATGAGCATGTGCACCAATTGAATGGTGAAGAGTCACCAGATGTTTAACTCTTTCTTGCTACAGATGCTGCCAGACCTGCTGAATTTTGACAGCAATTTCTGTTTTTGGATGTGTTCATACTTTGGTGAAATTAACACAATTGCATTGCTCCAAACATATAGAATAGACAGTCAGGTTCCTGTTGGGAAGGACTCAGACTTGTTCACCCAGGCATGCCAACATTCTGAAAGCTACAGATTACAGTCCACATTTTAGAATTAGAGCTCAGATACCTATACTGTTTAACACTGAGGAATGACTTCAAAATAATTACTATCACTAGACAAAAAGAGCTAGAAACACCAATGGGACTGAAGGCTAACAGGTACTCTCAATCTGATGACTTCATCTCTCAGTCTCAAAAGTAGTGACTGCAAACAAAAGTGATTCAACATTTTCTAGATTCTGGAAAGGTCCCAGTAGTTTGGAAAATTGCAATTATCAAAAAGAAAATGGAATCCCAGGTAGACATGTTAGTAAAAAAGGTGTTTGGTATGCTCACCTTAACTAGGCAGCGCATTGAATGTAGGAGTTGAGAGGTGATTTGCAGCTGTACAGGACATTGGTTAGGCCACTTTTGGAATACTGCGTACAATTCTGGCCTCCCTCCTATTGGCAGGATGTTGTGAAACTCAAAAAAGGATTCAGAAAAAAATTACAAGGATGTTGACAGGGTTGGAGGGTTTGAGCTATAGGGAGAGGCTGAATAGGCTGGGACTATTTTCTCTGGAGCATGAGAGGCTGTGGGGTGACCATATAAAGACTCATGAAATCGTGAGGAGCATGGGTAGGGAAAATAGACAAGGAACTTTCCCCAGAGTAGGGGAGGCCAAAACTACAGGGCCTAGGTTTAAGATGAGAGGGGAAAGATTTAAAAGAGACCTAAGGGAAAACTTTTTCACACAGAGGGTGGTATGTGAATGGAATATGCTGCCAGAGGAAGTGGTGGTGGCTGGTACAATTAGAACATTTAAAAGTCATTTAGATGATATGCAAATAGGAAAAGTTTGGAGGGAATTGGGCCAAATGCTGGCAAATGGGACTAGATTTATTTAGGATATCTGGTCAGCATGGATGAGGTGGACAGAAGGGTCTGTTTTTGTGCTGTACAACTCTATGACTTTATGATCAAAGGAAATGACAGAAAGCAGAAAATTATCAGCTAGTTAGCCCAACATCTGTCATTGGGAAAATGTTGGCATCTTTTATTAAGGAATAATATAAGCTAAACCTTTAGAGAATCATAACACAACCGGGAAAAGCTAACATAATTTAAGAGAGAATTATCAGATTTGACAAATGTATTTGTGTTCTTTGCACATATAACAACCAAGATAGATAAGGTGAATGAATAGATCCATTATATTTGGATTTCCAAATGTAATCAATGTGTTCTGACTCACAAAAGTTACTACATGAGACAAATAAGCCATTTCAGGTTGGCTAACTGCAACTATGACATTCTACCGAGATCAATGCTGGGGCCTCAGCTCTTTACACTCTACATTAATGAAGCAACATAACGTATTACAGTCAAACATAGTGACAATACAAAAGTAGGTGAAAAAGCACTTTAGGAGGACACAAAGTGTCTGTAAAGGGATACAGACTGGTCAAGTGAATGAGCAAAAATTTGTTAAAAGCAGTATAATGTAAGAAAAATGTGAGATTTTCTATTTTAGTAGAAAAATTAGAAAAGCAGAATATTATTTAAATGGAGAGAGACTGCAGAATTCTATGGTATGCGAGATTTGGATTTCCATAAATCTCAAAAAATTAGCATGCAGCTACAGCAAGTACTTCGGAAAACATGTGAAGTGTCATTATTTATTGCAAAAATGTAGTATAAAGTTGACAAAGTCTTGTTACCAGCGTACAGTGAGTAGGTGCAACTACATCTAGATTACTGCAAATAGATTTGGTGTCCTTATTTAAGAGGAGAAGTCCTTGTATTTGAGGAAGTATAGGGTTTAGTAGCTTGAGCTTTGGGGTGAAGGAGTTGTTTCATTTGGAAAGAGTTATAATGGTAAGCCTATACTCATTGGTGTTTGGACGAATGAGAATGATTTATTCAAGCACATATGTTTCTGAGGAGGTTTGACTGTGTGGAAACTGAGAGAATGTTTCCCATCATGAACTCAAGGAAGTGCAGTTTCAGAATAAGGGATCTCCCATTTAAGTCAGAGATGAGAATGAATTCATATTCTCAGAAGATTATTGATTTTTAGAATAGCAGTGGAAGCTGGGTCCTTGAGTGTATTCAAAACTCATTGAGTGTATTCAAAACTGAATTACAGATTTTTCATCTACAAGGTAGCCAATAGTTATTGGGATAGAAGAAAATGGAATTGAAATCACAACCAGCTCATATATTATCTTATTAAATGGTAGAGCAGGCTCAGAGAATCTAAATGAACTATTCCTGCTTCTATTCCATATGACTAAATGTTTGTGTTTCTGTTCATCCATTCAATTCATCCAATATCACTTTTGTATTAGTGATGGATGGGTAGATTTTCCTGGGCACTTCTCTTCAGTTTCTGTAGTCTTTGCACTGGTAATGTGTAATATAAATGACATGTAAGAGATGTCCAATGATGGCGAAGGAAAAGTGATGTATTGTTGAGCAAATTTGGTTAGTGACCTGAAGGGGAATTTAGAATGAATTTAGAACAGTGGTGTTCTTCTCCACTCTGTGGAAGCAACCTTCAGCTTCCTCAAGGAACCCTACAGGTTATAGATGATCATCCAATTTTGCACTCATTGACAAATGAACAGTGTTTGCCACTCACCTTGACAAAAGCTGCCCACAAACTTTCTCTTTTCGAATGTCATGTTATATTTGGCACTTTCCAGTGGAGACATATGGCACCCAACAACAGGAAAGATAATAGGAAGGTTGATCACCCAATCAGGTTGAAGAATTCTAATAGATGGCAAAGTAGGAAGTAAACAGAGAAAAACAAACTACATTTAAAACATTGCGCAGAAAGTAAAATAAAGTTTAGGACATCTACAGAGGATTAAGGAAAAATTATCAAAAGTAAAGAACAAACTTAAAGCATATATATGTGTATATATTTCAATGTAAAATATTAAACTTCCTTTTAAGGAGAGAGACTCTGCCCCTAAAATTTATTTTTTTAATGCAAAAGAGATGTTTCAGTAGTAATTGAGATTTAAAACATTCTTACAGAATGCGTTTCTGTTGATTGAACAATGTTTAACTTCTGCAGCAGTCTTTACAGTTAGAATAATAATTCACGTAAACACCATGACAATGACTTTTGTACAGTTATCATCTAAAAAGACTGAGCCAGCACTTCCTGCAGACAATCACTGACAGTAACATTGGATTTCAGCATTTCACTGCAGAGTTTCTGTCTGTTTCACCCAATTATAACAAAACACAATTACCTTTAACTGCTGTGACTACCACACATTCAGTTCATTGACTCCAGTGGCAGAAGCGAATTGATTCTCTTTGGATGATTTTGGACTTAGAGTCATAGAGTCATGGATGGAGTAGCTGCATCCATGCAGGTGAATGGTAAGTATTTTGTCTCATTCCTGACTTTGGTACAGTAGATGGTGGAGAGGTTCCGTAGAATTAGTAGCTGAGCCACTTATCGGTTAATATCCACCCACTTCTCATAGTTTCAGTGTTAATGTGGCTGTACTAATTAAACTTCTGATCAGAGGTAATTTAAAAAATGTTCCTGGTAGCTGGTCAACGAAATAACATGGAAGGTAGGAGAAGACAGATAGGTTTTCTCTGAGGTGAGAAATTTATCACCGGTAACTATGTATCCAGATGTCGTCCAGGTCCTGCCGTACACTGTCAGGACGAGCATCATCAGTGCAGTTGCAGGAAAATGACCATCTTCCCATGTATCATGTATGGTCCTGAGTTATATTTTCTCTCATGATATATTATATTTGTGGCCCATCCTAATTGCCTTTGAGAAGCTAATGACCAAGTGTATCCTTGAGCTGTCCTTGTTCATAATCATATAATCCCTACAGAGTAGAAGTAGGTCATTCAGCCCATAGATTCTATAGCAACCCTCTGAAGGACATACCACCCAGACCCACTTCTTTATCACTGTAATCCCGCATTTCCCATGACCAATTCACCTAACCCGCACATCTTTAGATTGTGGGAGGAAACCGGAGCACTCGGAGGAAATCCACGCTGACATGGGGAGAATGTGCAAACTCCATGCAGACAGTTGCCCGAGACTGGAATTGAATCTGGGTGCCTGGCACTATAAGGCTGCAGTGCTAACTACTGAGCTGCCATGCCACCCTAATGGTACATCTGCAATGATATTAGGAATAGATTTCAAGGGTTTTGATCACATAACAGTGAAGGAGCAGAGATATAGTTCCAAGTCAGGATTGATGGGGGCTGAAAATGTGTTGCTGGAAAAGTGCAGCAGGTCAGGCAGCATCCAGGGAACAGGAGAATCGACGTTTCAGGCATAAGCCCTTCTTCAGGAATGAGGAAAGTTTGTCCAGCAGGCTAAGATAAAAGGTAGGGAGGAGGGATTTGGGGGAGGGGCGTCGGAAATGCGATAGGTGGAAAGAGGTCAAGGTGAGGGTGATAGGCCGGAGTAGGGGTGGGGGCAGAGAGGTCAGGAAGAAGATTGCAGGTTAGGAAGGCGGTGCTAAGTTCGATGGATTTGACTGAGACAAGGTGGTGGGAGGGGAAATGAGGAAACTTGTGAAATCCGAGTTCATCCCTTGTGGTTGGAGGGTTCCCAGGCGGAAGATGAGGCGCTCTTCCTCCAACCGTCGTGTTGTTGTGGTCTGGCGATGGAGGAGTCCAAAGACCTGCATATCCTTGGTGGAGTGGGAGGGGGAGTTGAAGTGTTGAGCCACAGGGTGGTTGGGTTGGTTGGTCCAGGTGTCCCAGAGGTGTTCTCTGAAACGCTCCGCAAGTAGGCGGCCTGTCTCCCCAATATAGAGGAGGCCACATCGGGTGCAGAGGATGCAATAGATGATGTGTGTGGAGGTGCAGGTGAATCTGTGGTGGATATGGAAGTTTCCTTTGGGGCCTTGGAGGGAGGTGAGGGGGGAGGTGTGGGCGCAGGTCTTGCACCTCCTGCGGTTGCAGGGGAAGGTGCCGGGAGTGGAGGTTGGGTTGGTGGGGGATGTGGATCTGACGAGGGAGTCACGGAGGGAGTGGTCTTTACGGAATGCTGATAGGGGAGGGGAGGGAAATATATCCTTGGTGGTGGGGTCCGTTTGGAGGTGGCGGAAATGATGGCGGATGATGCGCTGTACATGGAGATTGGTGGGGTGGTAGGTGAGGACCAGTGGGGTTCTGTCCTGGTGGCGGTTGGAGGGGCAGGGCTCAAGGGCGGAGGAGCGGGAAGTGGGAGAGATGCGGTGGAGGGCATCGTCGACCACGTCGGGGGGGAAATTGCGGTCCTTGAAGAAGGAGGCAATCTGGGTTGTACGTTTTTGGAACTGGTCCTCCTGGGAGCAGATGCGGCGGAGACGAAGGAATTGGGAGAATGGGATGGCGTTTTTACAGGGGGCAGGGTGGGAGGAGGTGTAGTCCAGGTAGCTGTGGGAGTCGGTCGGTTTGTAGTAGATGTCCGTGTTGATTCGGTCGCCTGAGATAGAAATAGAAAGGTCGAGGAAGGGGAGGAAGGAATCTGAGACTGTCCAGGTGAATTTGAGGTCGGGGTGGAAGGTGTTGGTGAAGTGGATGAACTGTTCAACCTCCTCGTGGGAGCACGAGGCGGCGCCGATACAGTCATCGATGTAGCGGAGGAAAAGGTGGGGTGTGGGGCCAGTGTAGTTGCAGAAGATGGACTGTTCCACATATCCTACGAAGAGGCAGGCATAGCTGGGGCCCATGCGGGTGCCCATGGCTACTCCTTTCGTTTGGAGAAAGTGGGAGGATTGGAAAGAGAAGTTGTTTAGGGTGAGGACCAGTTCAGTCAGTCGAAGGAGGGTGTCAGTGGGAGGGTACTGGTTGGTACGGCGGGAAAGGAAGAAGCGGAGGGCTTTGAGTCCTTCGTGATGGGGGATGGAGGTGTACAGGGACTGGATGTCCATGGTGAAGATAAGGCGTTGGGGACCGGGGAAGCGAAAATCATGGAGGAGGTGGAGGGCGTGGGTGGTGTCCCGAACGTAGGTGGGGAGTTCTTGGACTAAGGGGGACAGGACCCTGTTGAGGTATGCAGAGATGAGTTCGGTGGGGCAGGAGCAGGCGGAGACAATGGGTCGGCCGGGGCAGTCAGGTTTGTGGATTTTGGGCAGGAGGTAGAAGCGGGTGGTGCGGGGTTGTGGGACTGTGAGAGATCCCCCGAGGTGATGAGGTTATGGATGGTCTGGGACATGATGGTTTGGTGGTGTGGGGGGTGGGGTCATGGTCAAGGGGGCAGTAGGAGGAGGTATCTGCGAGCTGGCGTTTGGCCTCAGCGGTGTAAAGGTCGGTGCGCCAAACTACTAATGCACCTCCCTTGTCTGCTGGTTTGATAGTGAGGTTGGGGTTGCAATGGAGGGAGTGGAGGGCTGCGCGTTATTGATGGGGAACTTGTATGTGGTGGTGCTCCCCATGCATTTGCTACCCTTGTTCTTCTTAGAAGTTGTATCTTTGGTAGGTGTTATTAAAAGATGCTTGTTAATTTGCCACAAGATATAATGCAAATCTACATGTATACTCTGTTACCACTGACTGTCAGTGACGGGGAGAGTGAGTGTTTACAATAGTGGATTGCCAATCAGGTGAGGTGTTTTATCCTGGGTGGTGTCAAATGCATGAGTGTTGTTGAAATTGCCTTCTTCCAGGAAAAAGGAGAGCATTCCATCACACTCTGGACATGTGCCTTTTTGCTCAGGAGGTAGCTACTCACCACTGAATTCCCAGTTTCTGACCTGTAATTAAATATTTTAAAGATACAAAGTTTTAGCTTTAATAATTAGATATGTGCAACGAAAATTCCTGTGAACTGCTATTTTACTCTGGATAAAAAGCCGAGAAATTTCCGCAAGCATTTAACAAGTTAGAGTTTTATCCATGGAGTGTGGAATTGCAGTGATTTATTTTCTGTTCAATAAGCCTTCATCAGAATTTCTCTGCAGGCTTTTTGCACTGAACACTGACAAATAAATAGAGTGGTATGAGGGAAAAGGTTATTTATTTTAACAATAATGGATTGCACTTGACTTGTGTCTGTCTTGCCAGTTCTTCAACGTGTTTGGGGAACACTCTCAAGAAATTCAGAGAAAATAAGGTCAGGAAAATAATGTTCAAAATACACACAATCACTTTGGAATCTGCGTTGACCTTTACAGAGAAAATATACTTCCATCACAGCATGTTCAAGATGTTTAAAAGGTTTGACTATATTGTGTGGGCTGTTGGCGTTATTTGAGGTGTATCATTACTGAGGTAATCAGAAAAGCAGGCAATTATTTGCACTGCTTATACCGTGTGAGAACTACCATCCAGCCAATAATCTGGTGAAATTGATTGTCTATCTTTATGGAAACCAATTGTATTTAAAATACCTGTGAACGATTCAGTTCCCCCCACAACACTGCAAAATGCCTGCTTCAAAAACCACATCCTGTATCTCCATCTGCTAGCTCTCCATTAAAATAGAACTATTTTACTGCTATTTACAGATTCGTCACTTGGAAAAGACTGACACAGAATAATTGATTGATTTCTGCATTTTGATGGCTTCTGGCAAGGCTTTGTAGATATAGAGTTTGCATGACTATGTTCGATATTGTAAGGTATGATTTCTAGCCCTTCTGACACATTGCAGTATTCTGGGGGAACCTAGAACAGTAGCTAACATCATGGGCAGCTAGCCAAGTCTATACAAATGGAACACTGAATACTCCAAAAAAATCTGCAAATTCATCAAACATAGACAACAGATTACAATTAACCACAGACCTGCCCAATTGCAAAACTGCTTCAGTCTCAGTTCATTTCTCCTGCATGTAGTTTTGAAAACAGATTAACTGGACATTGAACTCATTTGCTGTTTGTGGATATTGCTGTGCACAAAATGGATGTCATTACAGAACACCAGTCACTGAATTTCACACTCATTGAGAAGTGCGAGAGGTGTTTTCTTTCATGCCCCAATTAAAAATAAAAATTCTAAAAGTACGAGCTCTCAATCTTGAATTATCTTCCCCCTACCCTCATTGCAGAGTGCATTTCCTGGATGGGGCTATGAATATTTCAGAAAAGGAAATGTTCTGACTCTTCTGACTGAATCAATGCATTCTGCCCAGTGATCTTTCGCCGATTTTGATTGAATCAAAACTCAAGTAATGGACATAAATCAGTGTTCATTAATGATATAAGTGTTGAGATGCCTCAGACTGCAGACAATAGTGCAATGTTCAAACATGAATCACAAATTTAACCTTCAAAAAGTAAAAACGGATCAAAGAATTAGAGAGTCATAGAGCTGTACAGCATGGAATCAGAAACTTCAGTCCAACTCTTTCAAGCCGATCAGGTATCCTAAACACTAACTAGTTCATCTACTTTTTAGTGACCTACATGAATATTAATATTAACTCCAAACATAGCACAATCAGTAAGAAATCATAATAAGATGCTCTCAATTTTTGATTAAAAATCTTGCAAAAAGATTGTTGGAATGTTAATGATGTGAACATTTAAATGTGTGGATAAAATCAGATGAAAGTCAATCTAGTTCATCTGCTATCATCCTGATAGTTGTATAACACAGCGGATGGTGGAAGCTTTGACTAGTTGTAGTCATCAATCTCTAACAACTAGTCTGCTACACCCCAAAACATAGCACCGGGAAAACCTCAGTAGTGGACTACTTTGTTACCGTAGCCCCAAAGTCATTTGTTTGATGATGGTAGTGTCTGAAAAGGCTATTGCTGAGGAGTTCATGAAGTACAACCCACTATGATTATGGGCTAGATGGGAGAACATCTTATTGGATGAAGGTCCTTTCCCGTAGTTTCTGTAATAATATTGAACATATAAATATCAACTATGTGTGGCTGCTATCACTTTCTTTAAAATCAAGAGTGTCTTCTCATTAGGTGAGCAAATGGTTTTCCTCCACCACACTAGACCATGTAAGCCCTAGAGATCACAACTAAGAAACAGGATAGTGGCAGTAAATCTATCAGATAGCTCATACAACACGCTATGCAGTGGTAAGGATTGATCATACAATATATGATCAATGATGATGAGGTTTTTGACTATTCATTAGAATCGATCTCTAGCAACCAGTCGATGGCAGGCTCAATAGCAGCAAAGAGAAAGCTCCAGTGAAGACTACTGTGGGAACTATTTGTCCCAAGTCTCTTGGAGCCTGATAAACTCACTGCTTTAGAATACGAGAAACGGAAGCAGGAATGGATCATTCATCCCTTTAAGCCTGTTCTGCCTTTTGATGTGATTTGATTTGATTTATTACTGTCACATGTACCGAGGTACAGTGAAAAATGGTGTTTTACGTGCTTTACTGGCAGATCGTACTGCACGTGTGCATCAAGGTAACAGAGTCAGAAGTCACATAACACCAGGTTATCGTCCAACAGATTTATTTGAAATCACAAGCTTGTGGAGTGTTGTTTCTTCAAGATGTGAAGTCACTCCACCCGATAAAGGAGTAGCACTCTGAAAGCTTGTGATTTCAAATAAACCTTTTGGACTATAACCTGGTGTCATGTGACTACTGACTTTGTCCATCCCAGTCCAACCCTGGCACCTCCACATAAAGGTAACAGAACAGAATACAATGTTATAGCTGCAGAGAAGGTACAAAGAGAGATCAACATTAACATTAGAGAGGAACATTCATAAATCTGATAACAGTGAGTTGTAGATGGTGTAGAAGAAATAACCACACCAGCTTTCAATTCCATGGCTGGCTTGATGTATCAGATGGAATTTTATAGGGGCTGCAGGACATTTCTCACATGCTCCAGAATATGGTAGCACCCCTGTTACCTAAAGCTCTTGCCAATGTGGTGGAATAAGGCTCCTAATTGGTAGTAGGAAGTGTAAAGTGGGGCTCCCAGTTCGCTCCAGATCATTACGTTGTTGCACTGCCGTGTTTGGTGTAGATATCCTCCACCCAAGATTTACCAAGCATTCAAAAGCAGGCAGCTTGGTAGGAACAGCATTGTCACTGGGAAGAGGGACCATTGTCGGTATAGCAGAGCAGAGCAGAGAACATCTGGAGACAGGTTAAGTGTGGGCAAAATGGGGTTCTAAGGGAGAAGGCGCTGACCAAGATGGAGAGAATGATGGACCAAAGCAAGGTCACAGAGCTTTAGTGTCCCATGAGGCTGCCTTTCCTGATGTTTTATCTCTCGACTGAACACAGAGAGTCTAAAAACAAGGAAATCCACCAGTTCACATACCTACCTTCCCTCAAGGATGGCACAAACAGACTCAGTGGGGCTTTCTGTGGATCACTGAGTGGTGAGTTCCCCAAATGATACTGGTTGAATATGAGTGGTACAAGGGATGAGGTCTTTGAAAGGTTACAGCCTCCAGGTTGAAAAGACACCCACATGCCTGACCGCCTTGAACTTAGGTGAGGAAACTAGGAATATGAAGGTACCTTTTCACACAGACCCCTGCTCAATCACACAGACCCCTGCTCAATCACACACAGACCCCTGCCCAATCACACACCCCTGCTCAACCACACACAGACCCCTGCTCAACCACACACAGACCCCTGCCCAATCACACACCCCTGCTCAACCACACACAGACCCCTGCTCAACCACACACAGACCCCTGCTCAATCACACACACCCCTGCCCAATCACACACAGATCCCTGCTCAATCACACACACCCCTGCTCAGTCACACACAGACCCTTCCTCAATCACACACACCCCTGCTCAATCACACACAGACCCCTGCCCAATCACACAGACCCCTGTCCAATCACACAGATCCCTGCTCAATCACACACACCCCTACCCAATCACACAGACCCCTGCTCAATCACACACACCCCTGCTCAATCACACACAAACCCCTGCACAATCACACAGACCCCTGTCCAATCACACACACCCCTGCTCAATCACACAGACACCTGCTCAATCACACACACCCCTGCTCAATCACACACACACCCCTGCTCAATCACACACAGACCCCTGCACAATCACACAGACCCCTGTCCAATCACACAGACCCCTGCTCAATCACACACAGAGCCCTGCTCAATCACACACAGACCCCTGCTCAATCACACACAGACCCCTGCTCAATCACACACAGACCCCTGCACAATCACACAGACCCCTGCACAATCACACAGACCCCTGCCCAATCACACAGACCCCTGTCCAATCACACAGACCCCTGCTCAATCACACACCCCTGCTCAATCACACACAGACCCCTGCTCAAACACACAGACCCCTGCTCAATCACACACACCCCTGCTCAATCACACATAGACCCCTGCTCAAACACACAGACCCCTGTCCAATCACACACACCCCTGCTCAATCACATAGACCCCTGCTCAGTCACACACACCCCTTCTCAATCACACACAGACCCCTGCTCAATCACACACACCCCTGCTCAATCACACAGACCCCTGTACAATCACACAGTACCCTGCCCAATCACACAGATCCCTGCCCAATCACACACACCCCTGCGACAATCACACACACCCCTGCCCAACCACACAGACCCCTGCCCAATCACACAGACCCCTGCACAATCACACAGACCCCTGCTCAATCACACACACACCCCTGCTCAATCACACAGACCCCTGCCCAATCACACAAACCCTGTCCAATCACACAGACCCCTGCACAATCACACAGACCCCTGCACAATCACACAGATTCCCGCTCAATCACACACACACCCCTGCTCAATCACACAGACCCCTGCCCAATCACACACTCCCCTGCCCAATCACACAGACCCCTGCACAATCACACAGACCCCTGCTTAATCACACACACACCCCTGCTCAATCACACAGACCCCTGCCCAATCACACAAACCCTGTCCAATCACACAGACCCCTGCCCAATCACACACTCCCCTGCCCAATCACACAGACCCCTGCACAATCACACAGACCCCTGCTCAATCACACACACACCCCTGCTCAATCACACAGACCCCTGCCCAATCACACAAACCCTGTCCAATCACACAGACCCCTGCACAATCACACAGACCCCTGCACAATCACACAGACCCCTGCACAATCACACAGATTCCCGCCCAATCACACACACCCCTGCCCAATCACACAGATCCCTGCCCAATCACACACACCCCTGCACAATCACACACACCCCTGCCCAATCACACAAACCCCTGCCCAATCACACACACCATTGCCCAATCACACAGACCCCTGTCCAATCACACAGACCTCTGCACAATCACACAGACCCCTGCTCAATCACACTCACCCCTGCTCAATCACACACACACCCCTGCCCAATCACACAAACCCCTGCCCAATCACACACACCATTGCCCAATCACACAATCCCTGTCCAAACACACAGACCCCTGCACAATCACACAGACCCCTGCACAATCACACAGATTCCCGCTCAATCACACACACACCCCTGCTCAATCACACAGACCCCTGCCCAATCACACACACCCCTGCCCAATCACACAGATCCCTGCCCAATCACACAGACCCCTGCTCAGTCACACACACCCCTGCTCAATCACAAACAGACCCCTGCCCAATCACACACACACCCCTGTCCAATCACACAGACCCCTGCTCAATCACACACACCATTGCTCAATCAGACACAGACCCCTGCCCAAACACACACACCCCTGCTCAATCACACACACCCCTGCTCAGTCACACACACCCCTGCTCAATCACAAACAGACCCCTGCCCAATCACACACACACCCCTGTCCAATCACACACACCCCTGCTCAATCACACACACCCCTGCTCAATCAGACACAGACCCCTGCTCAATCACACACACCCCTGCTCAATCACATACACCCCTGCTCAATCACACACACCCCTGCTCAATCAGACACAGACCCCTGCTCAATCACACACACCCCTGCTCAATCACACAGACTCCTGCTCAATCACACAGCCCCCTGTCCAATCAGACACAGACCCCTGCCCAATCACACACACCCCTGCTCAGTCACACAAACCCCTGCTCATTCACACACACCTCTGCCCAATCACACACACCCCTGCCCAGTCACACACACCCCTGCTCAGTCACACACACCTCTTCTCAATCAAACACACCCCTGTTCAATCAGACACAGACCCCTGCTCAATCAGACACAGACCCCTGCTCATTCAGACACAGACCCCTGCTCAATCAGACACAGACCCCTGCCCAATCACACACACCCCTGTCCAATCACACACACCCCTGCCCAGTCACACACACCCCTGCTCAGTCACACACACCTCTTCTCAATCACACACACCCCTGTTCAATCAGACACAGACCCCTGCTCAATCAGACACAGACCCCTGCTCATTCAGACAGACCCCTGCTCAATCAGACACAGACCCCTGCCCAATCACACAGACCCCTGCCCAATCACACACACCCCTGTCCAATCACACACACCCCTACCCAATCACACAGACCCCTGTCAATCACACAGACCCCTGCCCAATCACACAGACCCCTGCCCAATCACACACACCTCCACCCAATCACACAGACCCCTGCCTCTGAAACCGAGCCCCGGAGTGGATATTAAAATGTATCCACTGCTTATAGAGTTTCCAGTATCACCTACTGAAATTTGACGGGACTATCAGGAGATTGCTGCCATGATGAAGAAATTCCTTTGTTTACAGAACAGTCACAGCAAAAACTAATAATGATTAAATGTATCCAAAGTGACTGATCCCTTCACCCCAAACTTACCCAACAATGTATTGTCAGTATGTGAGGCTCCACATCAGCCGGATAAAATCAGGAAAGACACCGTATGTATGAACCAACATATGAGTGTTGGTTAAGTTCAAAGCCTTGTATTCAAAACTCTCTGCAGTGTTAGGAAATACTTGATTTCTGTCACTGTGGACAAATCAGTGCATGATATAAACATTCTCATTCGTGCTCATGTTCCTGCTCCACCTTTTGTTCAAAATTGGTTTTCAAATTTTGGGATTCCGAAAGAATCCATCAGGGCAAGGCAGCCTCTGTGACCTCAAACAGCAACAAACAACCTTCTCTTCCTCTTGCAACAACTGAGCTCTGTGGCCTTTTTCTAACATTCACTGTATATTTATGAGGTATATCCTCTACGTTGCCCATGCTTGTTACTGCAAGTTGTTGTGATGCAGGTTCAATGATCAGGGAGCCACAGGAAGGACTATATTTTTCTATTGAAATGAGGGGACAGATTCCTGATGTGAAGAAAATTCCTGCATTTTCCTCCTTGTTCTGTTGTGATGCTGTCAGAAGAGATGGAACATCATTATGTTTCTGTCAACATTACTACAGCACCGTTACTATCTGCACACTGCTGTTCAATCACTGTCACCAATGACCAGGACTCTTGGTAATGCAACACCACATGAAGAAAAACTTGGCATGTGTACTATCTTTGCAATCCTGTATAACCTCTAAACCAGCCTTACCAACGATGTCTGCAACTGTGTCTCAAGATCGCAAAGGTTTTTATTTAAAAGGCATTATTGCACACCTTCTGTCTTTTTGAAAGTATGTTTTTTTACAGCAAAGACAAACATGAACATCAGTGCAGTGAGCAATGACAATGCCTGTGCTTCGACAGCGTTTTCCATGCCTTTCCCATCAGTTGTTTGCTCACTAATATATTACTCTCCTAATTATTGTCATCTCTTACTGCTTACTTCTATAAAATATAAGAAACAATATCATCATTGATTCCCCACAACATGGAAGCAGGCTATTCAGTCCATCAAGCCCACACTGACCCTCCAAAGAGCATCCCATCCAAACCCCTCACTATAACTCTACTAGTCACAGTCTTCCAAGCTGAAAATACCCATTTATCCCCACTCTCTGATTCTTGTGTTTTAAACAATCCTTTATCCATGCTAATGTATCGCTCCCATTGCTAACTCACCTAACCTGCATACTATAGGCAATTTAGCATGGCCAATCCACCGAAATGGCACATCTTTGGACTGTGGGAGGAAACCAGAGCACCCTAGAGGGAACCCACATAGACACAGAGAGAATGTGCAAACTCCACACAGACAGTCATCCAAAGTTTGAATTGAACCTGGGTCTTTGGCACTGTGGGGCAGTAGTGCTAACCACTGAGCCACCCTGCTGCCCACTGCAGGCAAAAAAGCCAAACAACTATCAAACATGATAATCCATTCAATACAATCATTGTTGATCATGGGCTTGAACTCCCCTTTTAAGCCCATTTCCCATATCCTTTGATTTTTTTTTGAGACCAAAATATCTGTCCAGCCAAACCTTAAATATGTTCAATAATGGAACATCTACAACTGCTGGGATAGTGAATTCCAAAGATTCGCTACCCTCTGTGTGAAGAAATTTCTCTTCATTTCACTCCTAAATGACCAGGCCCGTTCCTGAGACTGCACCTCATGTTTTCAATTCCCCTGAGGGGGGAAGCAACCCCTCAATGCCTAATCATTTTAACCTCCTTCATAATTTTGAATATTTCAACAAGAACAGCTCTTATTGCTCTGAATACAGAACAATAAAGACCCAGTTTATTCTCATCATTGGACAATTCTCTTATGCTAAGCATCAATCTAATGAACCTTTCCTATACTGTCTGCAATGCAACACGAAGACCAAATCTGTAGGATTAGAAGATAGATCTTTTGGCTACAGTCTTACATTACAGACGTTTTTAACCAAGCTGTTCAGATATTCATACCTCTGGAGCAGGTGGGACATGAAACCAGCTCCTCTGGCCCAGAGGTAGGGTAATTACCAACACATCACAACAGCCCATGAGACTTACCTCATATACTTACCTTATAACTGTTGTCTTTCACAGCAAATGTCAAGTTGGCTGTCAGTCATTTAAATCACAAAATATGCCAATTACTGCCATGAGAAAGGTGGTGTAATTGACTCTCTTTGCCTATTCTGTTCTACCAAGGCACCATTAAATTTATAAAGCATTCTCCACATTTCTGAAAGATCCACATCTAGAACCTTCAGTTAGAAATGCAGAGCCATACTTTAACAGAAAAAGGTAGGGACAACTCTGACACCTCAAAAGGTCCAGCTTTGTCTCTTTGTCCAAGTCACTAATGTATGTTGCAAATAGCTGAGACCCCAGCATTGATCCTGTGGCACTCTACTAGTCACAGTCTTCCAAGCTGAAAATACCCATTTATCCCCACTCTCTGATTCTTGTGTTTTAAACAATCCTTTATCCATGCTAATGTATCACTCCCAAACCCCTGTGCTCTTTTCAAAAAAATGAAAGAAGTGTGGATGCTGGGAATCAAAAGCAAGACCAAAACAGAAATTACTGAAAAAACTCACCTCCTCTGGAATGTGCCTTTGCAAAGAAAGTCTGGAGAGACAAGCAATGCTTTTTGTCAAGGTTTGTCCTGAGCAGCTCCGTGACGCAGGACTCCGTGGTCTATGGTCTATTCCCAGGAGGCACACTGAGACAAACATCGACTATGCCTGGAGGACCATCGACTCGGTGAAAAATGGTCTTTGGTCTGCCTGAAACTTGCTGATCTTCCAGCACAAGGAATTGGCCTCAATCTAGAGTTGCAGACTGGTACATTCAAGGTCCAAGTTGAGGCATACTATAAAGCTTAGGACAGCTGCTATCAAAGCTCAGTGGGGAAAGGCCACAGTCTGATGTCTTTCTATCCAAGTACAATGGGGTCAATTCAGTTATCGGACCCTCCTGGTGTCTCAAATATATGTAATAGTAATCTTATCCAAGTAAGAAATGTTTTGGGTTTGCTCGTTCTACATATGTAATGTCTGTATAGAATTGAATAGCTCTAGTGTACATATAAAGATTTTTTTAAAAAGGTATATTATTGAAATTTTTAAAAAGCGAATGTTCAACAAGACCTGGGTGTCCTTGTACACCAGTTACTGAAAGTAACTGTGCAAGTGTAACAGGCAGCAAAGAAGGCCTTCATAGCAAAAGGATTCAAATACAGGAACAAGTTATACAAGGTGAGGTAAGACCACGTCTGGAACGTTGTGTGCAGTTTTGGTCTCCTTATCTGAGGAAGGATGAACTTGTTATAGAGGGAATGCAGTGAAGGTTTACCAAGTTGATTCTTGAAATACAGGACTGACATTTGAGGGCAGATTAAGTTGGTGAGGATTGTATTCACTGGCGTTTAGAAGAATGAAAGGGGATATCATATTAACTTATCAAATTCTCACGCGACTAGACATGTTGGATGCAGGAAGGATGTTCCCAAGGGTAGGGGTCGAGGGATCCAGAACCAAGATCATAATTTCAGAAGAAGGCATAAGCCTTCTAGTAGATGAGAAGTTTCTTCTCTCAGGGAGTGGTGAGCTTATGGAATTCACTATCACAGAAAGTGGTTGAGGCCAAAACATGATGTATTTTCAAGAAGGACATAGATATAGCTCTTGTGACTAAAGGGAGGATGGAATTCGGGTATTCAGCTGGATGATCAGCCATGATCACATTTAATGGCAGAGCAGGCTCAAGCGGTCAAATGACGTCCTGCTCCTATCTTCCAGGTTTTCAATGTTACCCTGTCAATTCTCTTATGAATCTTACAGGGTTTCAGAAAGTCTCATCTAATTCTTCTAGACTCATTCAGTACACGTCCAGCCAATTCTTCTAGGCTACTTCCAATGCCAGGATATTTTTCCTTCGATAAGGGACTCAAAACTGTTCACAGTATTCCAGGTGTATTCTGTCTTGTGTTTTGAATAGTTTTAGCAAGACCCCCCTACTTTTATATTCCATTCCCTTTGAAATAAAGGCCAACAGTCTGTTTGTCTTCCCCATTATCCGTTGAACTCATCTGCGAGCTTTTATGATTTTTGCAGGAAGATTCCCAAATCCCTCTGTGCTGAAGCTTTCTGCAGAATTTCTCCATTTAAGTGATATTCCGCTCCTCCATTCTTCCTGCCCACGTTATATTTTACCTGCCAAGTTTTTGCCTATTCACAACCTCTCTGTATTTCTCTGAGACTCTTCATGTTATCCCCACATCTTCATTCGACTTCTTTTGCGTCATCAGCAAACTTGGCTTTAGTAATTCGCTTCTGTCATCCAAGTCATTGTAAATAACAATGGCCCCAACACTGATCCCTGTGGCATTCCATTGGTTACAGGCTGCCCTGTTGAAAATGCATAATTTATATCAACCCCCTGTCTTCTACAGTTAGGTAATCCTCTCTCCAGGCTAATTTCCCTTCCCACATGGTTAAAGATGCCCTCCAATGCATCTCATCCACATCCCTCCCCTCCGCCCTCAGAGCCCACCCCTCCAACCGTAACAAGGACAGAACGCCCCTGGTGCTCACCTTCCACCCTACCAACCTTCGCATAAACCAAATCATCCAACGACATTTCCACTACCTCCAAACAGACCCCACCACCAGGGATATATTTCCCTCCACACCCCTTTCTGCCTTCTGCAAAGACCATTCCCTCCGTGACTACCTGGTCAGGTCCATGCCCCCCAACAACCCACCCTACCGTCCTGACACCTTCCCCTGCCACTGCAGGAAATGCAAAACCTACGCCCACACTTCCTCCCTCACCTCCATCTAAGGCCCTAAAGGAGCCTTCCACATCCATCAAAGTTTTACCTGCACATCCACCAATATCATTTATTGTATCCGTTGCTCCCGATGCGGTCTCCTCTACATTGGGGAGACTAGACGCTTCCTAGCAGACCACTTTAGGGAACATCTCTGGGACACCTGCACCAATCAACCACACTGCCCTGTGGCCCAACATTTCAACTCCCCTTCCCACTCTGCCGAGGACATGGAGGTCCTGGGCTTTTTTCACCACCACTCCCTCACCACCCAACGCCTGGAGGAAGAACGCCTCATCCTCTGCCTTGGAACACTTCAACCCCAGGGTATCAATGTGGACTTCACCAGTTTCCTCATTTCCCCTTCCCCACCTCACCCCTTCCAGCTCAGCACTGTCCCCATGATCTGTCCTACCTGCCTATCTTCCTTCCCACCTATCCACTCCACCCTCCTCTCTGACCTATCACCCTCATCCCCACCCCATTCACCCATTGTACTCTTTGCTACCTTTCCCCACCCTCCTCCCTGACCTATCACCTTCATCCCCACCCCCATTCACCTATTGTACTCTATGCTACTTTCTCCCCACCCCCACTCCCCTCTCATTTATCTCTCCACCCTGCAGGCTTCCTGCCTCTATTCCTGATGAAGGGCCGATGTCCGAAACGTCAATTTTCCTGCTTCTCGGATGCTGCTTGATCTGCTGTGCTTTTCCAGCACCACTCTAATCTAATATACACTATCTCCAATGCACTCTTATCTTCCTAAGCAGCCTTATGTGTGGTACATTAACAAATATCTTTTGGAAAACTAAATATATCAAGTTTTCTGGTTCCCCGATATATATCTAGCTTGTTACCTCCTCAAAGACTGTCATAAATTTGTCAGGCATGGTTTCCTTTTCATGAAGGCATGCTGATCCTGCAGTTACATTATTTATTTCAAAACAGTCTGCTATTATATCTCATTTTCCCTGTAACGCATTTAAACTAACTGGCCTATATTTGCCTTTTGTTTTTGCCTTCTTCTTTCTTTTATAAGGATATTATGTTGGCAGCTTACCAATCCTCTGCAGCTTTTTAAGAATCTAAGGATCAATAAAGTATGGAGCTGGAAGAAGCACAGCAAGTCAGCTAGCATCAGGACTGAAGAAAGGTTCCAACCTGAAACATCGACTCCCCTGCTCCTCCTCTGATGCTGCTTGACCCGCTGTGCTTCTTCCAGCTCCACACTTCGTCGACTCTGACTTTACAGCATCTGCAATCCTCACTATCTCCAGAAGCTAAGGATTCTTAGAAGGGTACAATCCATTATCTCTGTAGCTACATTCTTTAAAATCCTGGGATACAATGCATCAAGTCCAGAGGTCCAATTGACGGTTCTGACTAATGGCATTTGCACAACAATAACTTGCTCAGTGACGCTCAATTCTGGTTTCACCAGGGCTGCTCAGCTTTTGAGTTCATTACAATTTTGGTCCAAACAGGTAATCGAGCTGACTTCCAGCAGGGAGCTTGTAATACCTATCTTTGGCATCACTGCAGCCTCCAATCAAATATAGCATCAAGGAGTCCTGGCAAAAATGAGAATTAATGGAGATCATTGCTAGGAGTAATATTGAACACAAAGGAAGTTGGCTGCAGTTGTTGAAGATCAATCATCTCAGTCCGTAGACATTCCTGCAAAGTTCCTCATGTCAGTATCCTAGTTAGATCTATCAATTGTTTCAACAATAACCTTCCCTCCATTGTAAGATCAGAAGTAGTGGTTGTCATTGATGATTGCACAAAATTCATAAACATTTGGAATTCCACAGATGCTGAAATGGCCAATGTCCACATGCAGCATGACCTGAACAAAGTTTAGGTTGAGAAGCAGCAGTGGATATTCACACAACACAAGTGCTATAAAAAGACCATCTTTAACAAGACATTCAATGAGATTATAATCCCCCACTATCAACATTCTAGAGTTTGTCATTTGAAAGAAACTGAGCTGGATTAACCACATAAATACAGTGGCTACAAGAGCAGACAAGGAATTCTGGACTGAGCAGCTCATCTCCTGGCTCTCTGATACCTGTTCACCATCTCAAAGCTCGAGTCGGGAGAGTGATGGAATATTTCCCATTTTTCTGGATGGATGAAGTTCCAACAACAGTTAAGAAACTAGATACTATCCAGGATAAGGTAATCCACTTGACTGGCATCCTATTCACCACTATCCATGTTCACTTATTCCAACACAGTTGCAACAATGTTTGTACTATCAGCAAGATGCAATGCAGTATTTCGGCATTAGCTCACCTCTGCTCCTTCAAACCTGCAAGAGTGTGGGAACAGTAACAGCTTCAAGTTCCTATTCAGGCCACACACTTTCCTGACTTGAAACTTGACCGCTGTTCCTTCACTGTCAAATCCCTGGAACTGCTTCTCTAATACCACCACGAGTGTATCTAGGCATAGTACTTCAAGAAGGCAACTCACCGCCAATTTCTCAAAGAGAAGTAAGGATGGGCAATAAATTCCAATGAAGTCCATATCCCATGAACAAATGATAAAAAAAACTTTGCTCATGACATTTTGTGAAGTCTTGGTTGCAGGTGGCTTGAAGGTTAGGTAGAAGCAAAACCAACTCTGCCTCTCTAGCTATGAGTCAAATGAATTGATGGAAAGACATTTAATATATAATTCATAATGTTTCCAGGTGTCTATAATTCTGCTATTTTTAAAACAATGAAATAAACAAAATAGGGCAGGATCCAAAATTTGTGCTTGGATGATAGTCACATACTGCACTGAGGTGATGCTGACATCATAAATTTGCCTCAGGTATCACAATCTCATACAGAACAGTACATTCATTCAAGTAAAAGGAAAGCATCATTTAGATAGAGACAGCACAGACTGCCCTGGGCAGCTCAGTTATCAGAGACAGAAAAATAAACACATTAATGTGCTGCAGTGCTTGAAAAGAAGAAACCAAACGGTCAACAATTGTTGACAACAATTTATTCAGCCTCTGTGTGAGCTGCCTTCATAATCACACTGGACAGCTTCATATCCTATATCCCTAAAGTATGTGAATTTTTTGAAATTTATGATGCTCTGGACAAATGCAACTTTGTCAAAGAATCTTCTGGGGAACAGAACCCAGCCTTGTTCTGAACAGTCTGTGTGTCATCTTCAGGCCAATGGCAACCAAGCACAGAGTAAGTCTGTCTACCAACTTACAACAATGTGCCTTTGCATCAAGCTCAGAAAAGCAGCATCTACAGAAGACTCCTGCAACATATCTCAAAAAGATAACAACACAAATGGCAAGCCACCTTGTTGTTGTGGTTCTGTTCACCGAGCTGGGAATTTGTGTTGCAGACGTTTCGTCCCCTGTCTAGGTGACATCCTCAGTGCTTGGGAGCCTCCTGTGAAGCGCTTCTGTGATCTTTCCTCCGGCATTTGTAGTGGTTTGAATCTGCCGCTTCCGGTTGTCAGTTCCAGCTGTCCGCTGCAGTGGTCAGTATATTGGGTCCAGGTCGATGTGCTTATTGATTGAATCTGTGGATGAGTGCCATGCCTCTAGGAATTCCCTGGCTGTTTGGCTTGTCCTATGATAGTAGTGTTGTCCCAGTCAAATTCATGTTGCTTGTCATCTGTGTGTGTGGCTACTTAGGATAGCTGGTCGTGTTGTTTCGTGGCTAGTTGGTGTTCATGGATGCGGATCGTTAGCTGTCTTCCTGTTTGAACCATGTAGTGTTTTGTGCAGTCCTTGCATGGGATTTTGTACACTACATTGGTTTTGCTCATGCTGGGTATCGGGTCCTTCGTTCTGGTGAGTTGTTGTCTGAGAGTGGCTGTTGGTTTGTGTGCTGTTATGAGTCCTAGTGGTTGCAGTAATCTGGCTGTCAGTTCGGAAATGCTCTTGATGTATGGTAGTGTGGCTAGTCCTTTGGGTCGTTCCGTTGTCTTTCCCTTAGGCATCTGTTGATGAAATTGCGGGGGTATCCGTTTTTGGCGAATACATTGTAGAGGTGTTCTTCCTCTTTTTGCAGTTCTGATGTACTGCAGTGTGTTGTGGCTCTTTTGAATAGTGTCTTGATGCAACTTCTTTTGTGTGTGTTGGGGTGGTTGCTTTCATAGTTTAGGACTTGGTCTGTGTGTGTGGCTTTCCTGTATACCTTTGTGGTGAACTCTCCGTTAGGTGTTCTCTGTACCATCACGTCTAGGAATGGGAGTTGGTTGTCCTTTTCTTCCTCTCTAGTGAATTGGATTCCTGTGAGTGTGGTGTTGATGATCCGGTGTGTGTTTTCTGTTTCTGTGTTTTTAATGATTACAAAGGTGTCATCCACATATCTGACCCAGAGTTTGGGTTGAATTTGCGGTAAGACTGTTTGTTCTAATCTTTGCATTACCACTTCTGCTATGAGACCAGCTATCCTTAGTAGCCACACACACAGATGACAAGCAACATGAATTCGACTGGGACAACACTACTATTATAGGACAAGCCAAACAGAGAACAGCCAGGGAATTCCTAGAGGCATGGCACTCATCCACAGATTCAATCAATAAGTACATTGATCCGGACTCAATATACCGACCACTGCAGCGGACAGCTGGAACTGACAACCGGAAGCGGCAGATTCAAACCACTACAAATGCCGGAGGAAAGATCACAGAAGTGCTTCACAGGAGGCTCCCAAGCACTGAGGATGTCACCTAGACAGGGGACGAAACGTCTGCAACACAAATTCCCAGCTCGGCGAACAGAACCACAACAACGAGCACCCAAGCTACAAATCTTCTCCCAATCTTTGAAGCCACCTTGTGTTATTGGCAGAGGAGAATCAACTCCAGATCACAGAGGTAAAAGCTGCAAACATCAACTCACTATATTGTGTGCACCCAAATCAGTTTCCACAGAGATGGGTTTTTGGGAGCATGATCCCAAGCAATGGAGAGGACAGAGAATGTTATCATCACTGTCTCCAGTTATCTGTTACACACATACATTGCTTTCCTTTGTATCTTCACTTAGACAGTTCTTAGATTGTGTGAAGTACTCTGTAAGTACTGTTGCTTACATGCACATCTGCCATCTGCAACTTTTATCTGGTTCAGGATATTAAGAGGCACTCAACATAGTGGCTATAAGCATGGAATTATGGTGTTCAGCTTTGGGCACCACATTTCATCAAGGATGCCAAGGCCTTGGGTGGGTGGGGGGCAGGGTGGCAGAGAAATGTATCAGGGATGAGAGTTTTCAATATTATGGAGAAACTTGAGACATTCTCTTGAGCAATAAAGATTGATAGGAAATTCAATTGAAATGTTCAAAGTCATGAATGTTACACAGAATAAATAAAATGAAACTACTTCCAATGTAAGCTGGTGATTTAAAGTGATTGGCGACTGAAGCTTAAGCCTTCGGTTATGGGAACACCACTATCTCCAATTACCCTTTCAAGGCACACAGAATCCTGTTTTAAATGTAAATTGCTGTTTTTCATCATCACACGAACAAACTTCTTCTTTTCTACACTGGGTTGTTGTGATTTGGAATGCATTTCTTGAAAAGAGAGGAATTGAGTTTAATAGTACAGTGAAATCACAATAAGTTGAACTGGGGTGGAAACTCCCCACAAATGCATGTTAAGCAGATCTTTGAAAATAGCAAAGCTCCCCATGTAGCCTAATTTGTCTACAAACATACATGTATCAAAACAAAAATGAAATCACAGTGACTGACAACAAAAGGTAATGGTAGAAGCCTGTCTATGTGACTGGAGTTCAGTGTGTGGTGACATATAATCCCAGTCTATCCAATCCGTCTTCATAACTAAAAGTCTCCAACCCAGGTAACATCCTGGTTAATCTCCAGTGCTATCAATCCCAACCACAACTCTGCAAAATACTCTAGTTAAGGCCTGATCAATCAGTGCTGGGTCCCTATTTGTTTGTGATATTCATAACTGGTGTAGAATGTGGTGGAGGTGATAAGTAAGTTTATAGATGCCACAGGGTTGGCCGGCTGGTTGACAGTGAGGAGAAAGGTTCTAGGTTACAGGGAGATATAAATAGATTGGTCAGATATGCAGAACAGTAGTAGATAGAATTTAACCCTGATAAATGTGAGGAGATGTAATTTGGAAAAAGGAACAAAACAAGGGAGTACTAAATGAATGGTAAGATACTAGGAAGTTCAGACTTACAGCAGCATGTTTGGGTGCTGGTCCACAGATCTCTGAAGGTGGACAGACAGGTTAATAGAGTGGTTAAGAAGGCATGTAGGATGCCTGCCTTTACCAGTCATGGCATACATTACTAAGAGCAGAGAGGTCATGTTGGAGGTGTAGAGAATTTTGCTTAGGCCTCAGCTGGAGTACTGTGTGTAGAGCTGGTCACCATACTATAGGAGATGATGTGGTTGCACTGGAGGGGTTGCAGGGAGACTTACCAACACATTGACTGGGACACAGAGAGGCTGCATAAGCTCAGGTAATTTACTTTGGAGAGAGAAGGTTGAAGGGGAATCTGATAGAGGTGTATAAGATTACAAGGGTCATGGACAGGATTAATAGAGAGCAATTGCTCCCCTAAGCTGAAGGGTCAAAAATAAGGGGGGCATAATTTTAACTGAAAGACATAAAGTTTAGAGGGGATTTGAAGAAAAATGGGTAGGGGTCTGGAATGTACTTCCTGGGAGGGTAGTTGAGACGAGAGACCTGCCAACCTTTATAAAGTACTTGGATGGACATTTGAAATGTCATAGCATTCACGACTATGGTAAAGAGTGTGGTGCTGGAAAAGCATGGCAGGTCAAGTAGCATCCAAGAAGAAGGAAAATCAATGTTTCGGGTAAAAGCCCTTCATCAGGACATTTCCTGATGAAGGGCTTATGCCTTAAAATGTCGATTTTCCTGCTCCTCGGATGCTGCCTGAACTGCTGTGCTTTTCCAGCACGACACTCTTGACTCCAACCTCTAGCATCTGCAGTCCTCACTTTTGCTTATTCAAGACTATGGACCTAGTGTGGGCAAGTGGGACCAGTGTAGATAATAATATATTTTGGTGCTAAAGACTCGATGGGCTGAATGGCCTCTTCAGTATTGTATGATTGTATGAAAACTGAGTCTATTTTGCAATTTGTTCACATCTTAAAATGGCTTGATTTTATACAGTAGAAGGCATTGAAAGGTATTGGGAGATAGTTCTGGAAAAACTCCATAACCTTTTTCTGCTGTCTTTAGGCATACACGATAGAGTCTGCCATGTAATCAACACTTTCAAGCATGTTTTCCATGTTCTCATGCTGCAGTACCATCCTTCAATCAGTCCAGCCATCCAACACTTCAGGTGAACTCCTTGTGACCCCATGCCTTTGCCTCCATTTCACTTTGACTTTCTCTCACGTTTAGCCACACTTACAAGTTTTGGACATTCTTTCATAGAGTGTTCACAATGTTTAATAATGACTTGCTCATGATCTTCCATGGTTATATGACAAGCATGATAGAGTTTGACTGATCCAGGTTCACCAGTTCGGAACTTTTGGCAACTTTGCCACAAGTTCCGTTTCAAATTCTCTGAATATGACTCATCACAATTTAATTGTAGTATTCAAAATGGAGCTGAATAATTACTTGAAAGGGGAAAGTATCCATGAGGCTATGGGGTAAAGACTGAAATTAATTGGATAGTGCTATCAAATAGAAAATTTTAATTTCAAGTCAAACAAAATGGGCTGAATGGATTTTCTTCTGTTTAATATTATTCCATGATTTTTATGACCAAAAGTTAATTGTCATCCATGTTTCTTTTCGTTGCTTTTTTTTATTCTAAATTGTAAATGTCATGCTGTGCATTCCTCAATTGTAATTCTCTGAATGTATAATTGTAAAACAGCAAGCAGGGGACAGAATTAGCAAAATTATACGCAGCTCCCAGCGTCTGGTGCAATCTGGCAATTTGCTAATTTAATGGTTGGCTGCTTTAAGCTAAAGGCAAGGTATAAATAAGACAATCACTGTTACCAAGGGGATCAAGAGAGGTAGATAAAAATTGTTAGCATAATTTAACTTGGAAGGTAAATTAGAGATTTCAGCAAATTACAGTAAATGACAGTCCAATGTGCATTAAACCGATACATAATTGTGAAGCACGCAGCTCCTTATGTTTATCAGTCCCTGTGTTAATTCAATGGGTGCAATATGTGCAACACGATATTATCCCCCCAGCAGAATAATTCTCCCATGGGAAAATCGAGGAGTTTCAAAAGATATACATAAATACTCAACATATCTTCACACAATGAATGAAAATAAGTACATTGTGATCTTTTTCTAACATCTTAAGTTATCCCACTGAATGTGAGGCATGCTTGCTTGCAAATATGAAATGTAACAGGAAATGTCCCTAGCAGAATAAGATCAATCTTTATAATAATTTTCACAGTGCTAGAGTTCCCCAGTGCTAGTTTAGGGCAACATACTGCCCCCAAAATGTGGCAGTGAAGAAATGGTGAAATAGTTCCAAGCCGGGTGCTGTGTGATATGATGGTGTTCCCATGCATTAGCTGCCTTTGACCTTCTTGATGATAGAGGTCGAGAGTTTGGAAGGTGCTGTTGAAGGAGACTTGAGAAATTGCTTCAGTGTATCTTGAGAAATTGCTTCAGATGGCACACACTGCTGCCACTGTGTGTCAATGATGGATGGTGTGAATGTTGAATGCAATTTTTAAACACATGGTTCAGAACAGTTGGAAAAGGCTGCTGTCAGGTTATTTTCCTCAAACTGAGATAACAGCACTAAGCCAGAACACCAAGTTTAGTAAATGTTAGAAACTTGAAACATCAGTGAATTAATTAGCACAGAATTTAAACATTAGCCGTGGAAACCAATGGACACCACTAAAACAATCTCTGACAGTCCTTAGAGAAGGACGTTTCCTTCCACCACGCAAAATTTCAGGTTGAAGTCCCACTTCACTAAGTCAATCCCTTTTGCTATTTTTTTTACTCCTGTTTTCTTCAGTGATAATCAAGCTTACTGCAGACACACGCAGACATTGGGTTGATAATGCATAAGGGGTCATTGTCCTTTCATTACACATACATACAAGTAATCACAGGCTCAACATCAAGGATGTACAAACCAGCATGTATGACTACATGAGCAGAATGTAGTTTCCATCCCTTTGCCCATTGTTTTCTTTAAAATGCACTTCTATGAATTCAATGCCACTGCCCATTGTCCTGCATCAAACTCATTCCTGTCAATCATTCTCTGTGAAACTCACTGCCAGCTGCCCAACCCACCTGTGTAAGTTCCAGTTTATCCATTTGTTATCTTATATACCATCAGACACTGCAGCATTCACTCAGCTTCCCAACTCCAGGCCAGTAGCAAGGGTGGGTGGACAGGAAAGTCACTCACTACAGTTGACAGTGAAACCATCGCAGTGTTGATGACCAATGATGGTGCACCTGTCAGAGAGTGTCAGCAGCTGCCAAGTGGAAAATCCACTCTTAATACAACTCAGCTATTATTTTTTTACAGGTCTTCAAACAGAACTGAGCTTGACAACACTCCAAACTCTTCTATGCTTTGGGTCTTGAATAATGAAGACCAAAGCATGGAGCAACAAAAATCAGAAAATCACAACCAGGCCAGAATTGCAGAGTTAGACTCAAAATATTATTGAAAGAATGAACAACATAGTGCTGTCTTTTTCTCACTCACTTCATTGTCTGTTGCATAGCTAACAATTCTATCTTTTTCAAACTCTCCTCCTTAAACCTCTTTGCCCAAAGCATTCAAATGTAATCATCTCATCGCCTTCAGTGATCTCTCCTCCAATTTCCTCAAATCCCCTCCAATATTCTCTCATTGGTGTCTGGCTTCACATCCATATGGCTAGAACTCATCCCTCATCATCGCTCTCTGAAATCTATCAATATGATCAGGGATAATCTTCTTTTCCTGCCCCTAACAAATTAAAGAATGATAAAAATGTAAAGTGTTGTAGATACGCACAAGGATAATGAAATATCTGTGTTTGGATATGGATAATAGCTGGACATGATATCTCTGGGAAAGGAATGAAACAAGTGTCTTTTTTGAGCGAAGTTTGTAAGGATCAGATAATAATATTTGTTGCAAATTAGAGTTATACTTGTACAATGCTGGCTTTTATTTTATGAGCTGATATTGAGGAAAACATGTACTCTCCACTGTTTACATCTCTAATCCAGACAGATTGACACTAATCCTAAATTGCCCTTGGGACACTGAAGTAAGGAGCTACTAACAAACGTGCCCCATATAATCGCTATTCCAATTCCCACAGTGAAAAGCAGATCCCTACTAAAGACAAGGTCATAATTCACTGGGATAGCCCCCACCAACAGATGATGAGGCTCACACATGAGGTGTTACTCATGTATATACAGTACTGGCAGACCAATAGCATGCGTGGACATTTGCTATTGTAAAAGAGGTAAGAAGTGATTAAAAAGTCTTAAAAAAAACTATTAAAACTTTGTTGTCACAACCTTTGAAGCTGGGCTTATTGTACTTAAACACTTTGCATACCAACCATCCTTACAATCTTATCAACTCAAATGCAGTGCAGTATGAAGGAATAGTTTGGACAGCAATTAATTGAGCAAAGAGTAATAAAATGACTATGCTGGTGTAATCTAATCAAAAGGGAGCAGATGGCTTCATCAACTGCAGGAAGGAATCACAAACGTCTTATTGTTGGCACCTGTGCCCCAAGGTTAGGCCAAAAACACTCCCTGGTTATAGTGTTCAGATAATACATGGTTTTAATTTGATGTGGAGGGATATATTTAATTATGGGACTATTGCTGTCATCAGATGTTGGGTGCTTAATTTCATTTCCACAATCAAGGTCATATTAGATGAGAAGAAACAATACCTTGCATTTATATTGTAACTTTAATGCAGTGAAACATCCCAAGGCATTTCACAGGTATATTATCAAACAAACTGCAGTCTAAACTACATTTATACTGGAGGATGCAGTCTCTGAGCAGATTAGAAGCACAGGTGACTAACAGCTGGTTTTATGAATTATGTTCAATGCAGACAGTGGTGTCAAGAGACTGAGCAGCTCAAGAAAAAAAAAATCCAGTGTTTAGGGCATTGGCAGCTGATGGTACAATTGGCAAGTGATGAAATTTGAAATACGGAAGTACAAGAATTATCATTTAATTCAGAAGCAAGTAGCATTAATTGCTGAGCTATCTTAGCCCAGGTTTTGCACTGGAATAATGCTTGCTTTTTTTAAATGAACTGATATTTAGGAAAGCATGTATTATACTCTTTATTGATTACATTTCTAACCCAAACAGATTGACACTTGTCCTAAATTTCCATTGGGACACTGAAATAAGGAGGTACTAACCAGTGAGCCTCAGATAATCACCATTCCAGCTCCCAAGGTGACAAGTAGATCCCAACTAAAGACAGGATTATAATTCACTGGGAGCTGCTCTCATCACTCCTGAGAATTTTCTGCCTGAAACTATCACATAATTCACCCGCCAACACATGGGAAGCTATACTGAAGTGGCAAGCAAACTGCAGAACCAATTTATCCAACTCAGCATTGGGGTACTGTATGCAAGGAGTTCCATCAGAGAAGGAGACCCTCTAAAGTGAAACTTCCTAGAAACTACTCAACAACCCATCTTGAACTTGAAGGAGCATCATCTATTCCACCATTTGTACTTCCCACACCAACCATCGTTACAATTTTTCAGAAAGACTACTAACTTAAACACAACAACAGCCAAAATATGAGTAATTCTAACCTTTGAATACATACTTAGGAAAACAAAAATAGATCTCCTCAGAATTAATTCACATAAAGAGCCCTGCAATCTTCAAGATTATAGAATTAATTTTTGCCCCATTAGTGTGGGAAAAACATAAACTCAGGACACTGTGTCCTGTTGACACAAATATTTACCACCTCAATTTTCAGGGGATCTTCAGCTAGGTGGCAGGTTTCTTCAGTGGTTAGCACTGCTGCCTCACAGTGCCAGGGACATGGGTTTAATTTCACCCTTGGGTAAATGTGTGCAGTTTGCATGTTCTCCCTGTGCCTGCATGGGTTTCTGTCAGGTGCTCTGGTTTCTGCCCACAGTCCAAAAATGTGCAAGTTCGGTGGATTGGCCATGCTAAATTACCCATAGAGTCCAGGGATGTGTCAGTCAGGTGCATTAACCATGGGAAATGCAGGGTTAGGGGGATGAGTCTGGATGATGCTCTTTGGAGGGTTAGTGTGAACTCATTAAGCTGAATGGCTTGTTTCCAAACTTTAGGGATGCTATGGAACCCTGCTAGCCTGCTGTTTGAGTGTAAAATGGTAGGAATCCAGCCCAATAACTCTGAATCAGACTGATGATTGATTTTCCTGATCAACCTGACTTCTGGGAAATGTATTTTCGTGAGCAAGAAAATTAAGAGGATGCTATGTGGTAGCGAGAATGGTGCTGTACTACGTTAGTGTGGATCATGAAGTCTTGAAAGGGTTTGAAGACCAGCATAGTTTTTTGCACATATGAATTCATTGTCCTAAAGAAGAAACTGAAAAGTTTTAAGGTCTTTCAAAGGATCAACATCAGATTTATGATGAATAAACATGAAGAATAGGTCAGCCTGCATCTATCAGGTAACATACTCGGCAGATTTCTCTGGACATAGCATCATTATCTTTGCTGATGGGTAGCTAGTGTTAAATATTCACTGCTTTACTATATACCATAGGGTGTCTAATTTTCTCAGAGCAATACAGGGACGAAACCAGTCTGAAATCTACCAGAGCTTTATTTACAGTACTTCAAGGTATCTCAAAATTTAAAGGATTTTCTTCTCCATTTACTTAGCCCTCTATTCTATTCACAGGTTTAAGGATTCAAATACAATGTCTGTAGATCAGTTAGCAAAAAAAAATCAAGCAGATTAACTAAACCATTGAAAACTATAGGTAGAAGTTGGAAAGCCCTAACTGCAATTTACGACAGAATGTAAATTGACCAGGAAAAGATTCCATTATTAGTTATTTACCGGCATTATCTCCTCTCCCACTTCAGAATGTAAGATCTAAAATTTTATGCAATATTAAACAGATGACTCCATTCTTAAGAGGTCTGCTTGGATCCATTGGCCTTTTGGGAAAAAAAAGATGGACACAGAAGCGATTTTCTTTTCCAAATGGCCAGTATTCAGCATGTCTACAGGTCTGTTTGGGTCCACTCATGTCCACGTCCAAAAAGACCTTCCGTTTTTAAGTCTTTTAAACTTTTGTGCATGTGACTAAAGGATATGTAACCCGTACTGTGGCTGCAAGAGCAGAGAAGCATCTGGGAATTCAGTAATGAGTAACTAACCTCCTGACTCCCCAGAATGTGTCCACTATCTACAAAGCAAAAGTCAGATGATTGATGGAATATTCACCATTTTCCTGGATGGGTGTAGTTTCAACAACACTCAAGAAGCTCAACACATTGCAAGACAAAGCAGCCTGCTTAATTGGCACCACATTCTTCCTCTTAGACACACATTCTTTTCACTACTGACATACTGGGGCAGCAATGTGTACCATCTATAAGATGTACTGCAACAACTCACCAAAGCTCCTTTGACAGTACCATCAAAACCCACATTCTCAACCAGATACATGGGAACAACACTATCCGCAGGCTCTCCTCCAAGTCACTCACCATCTTGACTTGGCAATATTTTGCTGTTCCTTCAATATCATTGGGTCACATGGACTGCAGTGGTTCCTGAAGGCAGCTCACCACCACCTTCTCAAGGGCAGCCAATCCTAGCCAGCAATGCTCACATCCCTTGAATCAATAAAAAAAATCCCATTTTACATTCATCCCTTTTCCTTCAAGCACCTCCTCATATTCCCACCTGCTCAGCCAACCTCAAATTAACCCCCATCATTGTGTATCTAACACCCATTTCCCCATTGTAATTTTCTTTAAATGTTGTTCTTCTGTCCTCACGACACAGTATTACTCACATATTCATAACTCTGCTGTTTCTTCCTGCAGGATAAGAGGTCAGAAATCACGAGAGGCAAGGGGCTGCTCCCCATGCCATCCACCTTGCCAGCCATTACCAATGCATGCCTGCAGAGTCAACTGGGAAGGGGATCTTGTTCCAAGAGGCAGTAGATTTAAGCAATGACCTACTGTGAATGCTGAACCTCCCGGCACACTGGAGCTCACACATATCAAGCGAGTTGTTTCTATGTCTGCAGATTCTGCACTGGATTTCAACTGAATCTCTGTGACCTGTGGAGGGCCATGTGGCTGAGGGAAAACATTGAACATAGAACAGAACAAAACAGGAATGGGCCCTTTGACCACAATGTTGGTGCCAAAAGTGACACCAAATTAAACTAATCCCTCCTGCCTGTCCTTGGTCTATATCCCTCCAATCCTTGAATATTCATGTGCTTATCTAAAAGCCCCGTAAACACCAAAGCATGTTGGTGATAGTCCTGCCAAAACTGGTGTTTCTGATTCTATATCTCTTGCTCCTCATCAGAGGTCCAAGATACAGCTGAATAAGGTGGTCTGATGCTGTGATAAAGGCCAGCAGTAGGGAAGTAAGTAAAGGTTAAGGCAGACAAACTGACTTCCAACCAGTTGCAAATCAGCTGTCAAGCAGTGAGAGCACATACTCAGAGAAAATGCTTTAAGTATCAGCTTCTTAACTGAGTAGACCCTCATCTGTTCACTGTCACTCATGGAAGGCTTGCCAGCCTGTCAGTTTCACTGAACAAGATTTCTTCATTTCACTTTTGCTGAGTGGACCCAGGCAAGTTCCACACAGATCTGGAAACTCATGCACTGGCTGTTAAAACTACAAATCTGGGTTAAATCCTTATTTAATTGGGAAAGTAATAGCTTTAATTACTTATTGAACAGCTCAATGTGACTTTCCTACTGCATGCAAACAAACTCAGATTCAACCTGGAAGTGGATGTGTTCCTGACTGGGCATCAAATTTTTGGGCTTTAAGTCATTGTCCACACACAATCTCTATTGGCAGCTAAAATCCTCTTAGTTTTCAGGCTTTTTTCCAGCCAAATTTAATAATGTAAGGTGCAGCTGCTGGATGGGGATGGTGTGTGAGTTAAGAGCAGGAGGCTATAGCTGTTGCAATGTGTAGCATCAGGAATTGGCTTGGTCCAATCAGCAGTTCTCTCCTCTGAGCCAAGCTGTTCAGGGTTCCATTCCAAACTCTTGGAATTGAATAGATAATCTGGGTTATCATACTGGAGGAACTATCCTTCAAATGTGTCACCTACAATTTGGAAGTCAAAGACCCCTTCTCACTATTTACATAGCTAGGAATTCATCCACTGTCATTGGTCAATAGATCTCTCTCAGTCAAAGCTCTCAAATAATTTAATGACAAGACATTCAATGATGAGGTGAGAATGATTGGGACTAGTTTAGTTTGAGATTATGGTTGGTATAAATTGGTCAGACCAAAGTGTTTGTTTCTGTGCTGCATGACTCTATAATTCCATGACATTATAACAGTTTTTGACATCAAAGCAACATTTGACTGATTGTGATTTCAATACACAGGCAGAATGAAACTTGCTGGGAATCAGGGGAAAGCTCTCCATCAATACTGCCTTGCATTTATCTGTGGTGCGTGGACCTCCAAAGTGCATGCACAGTAGTGACTTTCAAAACTATAAGTCAATGTATTGGCACGGCAATCCCGCCGATCAGCATGTATGGAACCTGGGCAGCTCAGAACGAACATGCTCTATTCCTGATGAAGGGCTTTTGCCCAATATGCTGATTTCCCTGCTCCTCAGATGCTGCCTGACCTGCTGTGCTTTTCCAGCACCACTCTAATCTAAACTCTGATTTCCAGCATCTGCAGTCTTCACTTTTGCCCAGAACGAACATGCTATCTGCTGATTGCACTTCCACCCAGCACAAGGGGAGTTTACTGGAGGCTGAAGATCTCTGCAATGGACAGTGATCCCAAAACTTGAGCAGAAATCCTGGAATACCATGTTACAACACAGAGTTTAAACAGTGACCCTATGCCTGGAGTTTACAATCAGAGATGTTTCTGAGTTTCTTGCTTGTTATTGAAGTTGTCAGCCTTTGGAGAGGTGCATTGGCTGTCTTGTCGATTTTCTTTCATGGTAAGTGTCAGTTGGCATCTTTCACTGAAACTCGCTGTGGCTCACACACAGTGATCTGCCATGTTGGATAAGATGTTTGAATGAGAAGCAAACTTGAGTACCACAGTGTAAAACACAGAGCAAAATGGAAAAATGTAGTCAGTAAAAGTTATTCCCCCAGTCTGCTCCTTCTTCATCCAGCACTCCTAGACATAACCTTTCTGAACAGATTGTTTATTCAGTCACCTTAGTCACTGCTCTGGAAAGGAAGAGTGTTAACGGCATTTAAAGTTGGTTTCTTATTGATGGACAGAAAAGTCAAGTGGGACAGAAATATTCAGCCTGATTTTAAAAGATCTTTTCAATCTATAAGCTGCAGAAGCCACAGAAATGGACTGACATTTAGTATCTAATGGGAAATGAAATACAATTATCGCAAAAAAAACCTTCTTAGCTTTCCAAACAGGTCAGAAGTAACAGTTGATGTCTGAGACAGTCTTCTAAAAGGTACACATTTAAAAGCAATTTTACATTTGAATAACATTCCCTCATGGAATCTATCATACACAGATTTAACACATTCAGCTCACATTTTTTGTCACAATAGTTTAGAGGAGGTGACGCCTCTTTTCTAGTCCTTGGAGTGTGTGGTGTGGTCTTCCCACAGAGACAGGAGTAGATCGTTAAGTTCCTGGAGCCTGAGACAAGATTAAATTTGATCCCTACTGATCTGTACCTCCATTCTATTTGCCCCACCTATGCTGCATTGCTTTAATATCCTTGATCAACAAAATGTCTAGATGTTTCTATCTTGAACCTCCATTTGGCCCAGTATCCAATGCCTTTTGGTAGAAAGGTATTCTAAATTACTACCTCCTTGTGCACAAAAGAAATATTTCTTTGTTTCATTATTGATTGGCCAAGCTCGAATTTTAAATTTTAATCCCTTTGTTCTTGATTCCTTAAGAGGAGAAATAGTTTAGGTATATCTCACCAGTCAAAGACTTTAACATTTGAGGTTTGGCATACATTTATTTAGATGCAAGATTTTTAAAAACTATTAATTGATTGTAAAATTTAAAATGTCTCAATCCTTGAGCACCTCTGAGCTACTGAAGAACAATTCTCCTTCTCCATCCCAACATTAAGCTCTTCACCACTACAGCCATCATCTCTATGTGCTCTGGAGGCCAATTTCTGTGGTTTGAATTGCAGCAATTTTCTTCAATGAAGCTTTCCTTTAAGACGGGTAGTTTTCCCTTAAGAAGGTAAGTTTGGCTGCTCCAACTTGTTTGTGGACAGTAATACTGGGGCCTCCTGCAGAATTTGCAGGCAACAGGCAGAATTAGGGTGAAGACCAGAGCATAAGGCCCACTGGGCTAGGTGAGGTAACCACACAAACTTTGTGTCTTCTAACTTTAATGTGAACAGATGGTAGGAGGTCATGAATTGCAAGCCAAAACCCAAAAAACTGGGAATTGCAATTGTGAGCCAATATTTCAAATCAGTTTGTGGAACTAATACCTTGTCTTCAAAGCCAGAGTCTAACCAGTTGAAAACCTTTAAAAAGTCTGCATTTGGTGGAAACTGGGAGTAGGAAGACAGAGACATTGGATATTCTAAACTTTGAAGTGCAATGAATGATATGGAATAGATTAGGGTTGGAGCAAGTCAAATATGAGGAAGAAAGGAGTACTAGGAGAAAACTAGATCAACAGGCTGGCATTAGGTAGTGTGTCCATTCTTTTCAAAAGTACCTTTATGTTGAGATATTGATTATAGATTTAAACCTCACTTTTCAAGATTTTATTTTTGTAAACTTGATACATGTTTATTCAAAATCAAATGAAACTAATCACACCAGCCAATCAATTCTTTCCCTGAACCAACAAGAGGCCTAATATAGCATTGGGTCTCACATATTTTACTGGTAAAGAAAATTATATTTGTTTAGGTGATTTAAACAATTACTAAATATTTTTGGTTACCTAAATTTACAAAATTAGAACTTCTGCATTGGGCTGGAGTGCAATATCAGGTTATATTGATTAACTTTATTTTATAGGAATATGTAATTTGTTCTCCTATGTTTCAGCTTCTCCAACAGTTCCATTACTTCTTATTCCAGGACTTCTAGAGTCTTTCTCCAACTGGCAATTTTCTTCCTTCCATTTATCACTATTATTATATCTCGGTCTTACTATTCACAATTGGTTTCTGGCCTCAATGATATGTATCACCCTCCCTTTCAACCAGTACATGTTGGCTACCATCTTGCTGTATGGCAGAATAAAGGGAGATTGATCACACCAGGAGAAAGAAGCAAGAGGACCGTACAAGAATATTGGGAGGTCACAATGAGGAAATGTGTGAATGTTACACATAGCAAATGTAAAAGCAAAGGAAGAGATAGTCAAAGTATCAAAAAGCAGGGAGGAGGATGAAGCAAATGATAGAGTGCAGGAGCTAAGAATAGAATTTTGCATTTCATTCTGGCACAATCAATGCTATTTCAAATTCATAATGTTTAGGGTAGTTTAGTAAATAACTCAGAATAATAAAAAATTAAGAATTCCATTAAGACCTTTAGCTTGAATCCCTCAGTTAGGCTATGGCTAAGCCTTGTGAATCTGTTAAACTAAAATTGCAATACTTTGAAACTGGCAAGTCTTCAGAGAAATACAATTCATTTTCTGCAATCAAACATCTTGTGAAAAGGGCAAGGGAGCTCAATATGTGTATAATGGAAAAAGATTCAATCAATCAAATGTCACAACCTCCTGGACAAGTGGTTCAAAAAATTTGAACATGGAATGAGAGACAGGTGTGCCAAATAGGTTCTGCAGCAATGATTAAACACGTTGGAGAAGGTTATTAACCACAAAAAGCTTTAAATTAATTAAAAAGGTGACAGGGAAATAGCAAGTAGCATTCAAAGCAGCCACAATGGAGTTATTTCAATTTTTGATACTGAATAGCAATTCTATTTTTAATGTGCAAAGTATATGTACGAGCAAAATTTCATCAGAGGCAAGTTTTCTCCTCACAAACATATTTTGTTTTTTGGATAAAGTATTGTTAAACCGTACACATGGAATCAGGTTCATGCAGCTTCAATGCTGCTTTCACAACTTTGAAATCTTAATTTCTTTATTCATTTTCAGGCTGTAGGTGTCACTGGCTAGGTCAGTATTTGTTACCCATTCCTAATTCCCTTAAGGAGGTGGTAGTGAGTTGCTGTTTTGAAGGGATGCAGGACCCACTGGAAGGAACATTGCAATATTGTTCCAATCAGAATGGTGTAACATAGAATGAACTTGCAATTGATTGTATCTCCTTACACTTTCCTTGCCCCTGATAGTATGCGGTAGTGATTGTCAGTTTGGAAGAAATTAATGTGCCTTGGTGAGTTGTTGCATTGCATCTCGTAGATGATGTATATTGTTGTCACTGTGCATCAGCAGCATGAGGGTGGAAAGTGGAAGTTAGGATACCAATGAAGTGAAATGTTTTGTCTTGCATGAAACTGAATATCTTGAGTGTCATTGGAGCTTACCTGATCTCGTCCAGAAAAATGGAGAGTATTTCTTCAAACTCCTGACCTGTGGCTTGTGGGTGAGGAAAGATATGGGGAGTCAGGAAGTGACTTACTTGCTGCAACATTTCCAATCTTGACCTGCGCTTGTAGCCACTGTATTTTTGAGGCTGGTACAGATAAATCTTTGCTCAAATGTAACCCTCATGTACGAAGATTCTGTCATGGTATTATCAAGGGGAGGTCAGTAGATGCTCTCTCATTGGAGATAATCATTGTTTGGCATCTGTTACTGCCACTCGTCTGCCCAAACCTGATTGTTGTCCAGGTATTCTGACATGTTCACGCAGACTGCTGCATTCCCTGAGGAGTTGTAAATACTACTGAATGCTGTGTAAAAATTAGTTAACACCCCTATTTCAGACCTCACAATAAAGATAAGATCATTGGTGGAGCAGTTGCAGAAAGTTAGGCCAAAGACACTAACTTGAAGATTATCTATAGAGGTGTCAGGTGGTTGGGATGACTGACCTCCAACATCCTCAAATATCTTCCTTAGTTTTCCCTCCCTAATTCCCATTGACTTCAGTGTTGCGAGGGTTTCTGACATGCCTCATATGACCAAATGCTGCATTGAAGTCAAGGAAGTCACTCTGACTTAATCTTTTGAGCACACCTCCTTTGTTCACATTTGCACAAGTTTGTAATGAGAGCTGGAGCAGAGTGGTTCAGCAGAACTCAAGCTAAACTTCTGTGAGCAATTTGGTGAGCAGTACATGCCACTTGACAGCAATGTTGATGATCTCTTCCATCACTTTGCTAATGATTGAGATTTGATTAATGGGATGATCATTGGCTATTGGATTTGACCTGTTTGTTTGTGAGCAGGACATGCCTTAGCAATATTTCACATTGGAACACAGGTGAGGAGTTTTCCAATCAACTCTGACCCAAACTGAGAAGGTGAAAGTTTGAATCTGAACATTACTGCTGCCATTTCAACATGATAAAAACAGCTCATTAATGAGCATAATATGGATAAATTAACTGAAAGGATGGCCACCTCAGAAAATAAAATACATGACATTGTATTTTAAATAATGAATGAAACAACTGCATTAAAATTAGAGACTGAATGGCTGTGGCTTAGGAACGTTTTTGTAGCAGTTTGCTTTTTAGCTCATTAAGCTGTTCTGCCAAGTTGAAACAGATCTGAGACCTATGCTAAGCCCTCACCAACTTACCTCATCTAGTACCATTTGCCAGGATTTGGACCACTTCCCTCTAAACCTTTCCTATTCATGTACCCATCCAGATGCCTTTTAAATGTTATAATTATACCCACCTCCACTACCTCCTCTGACCGTTCATTTCATATGCACCACCCTCTGAAAGAAAAACTTATCCCTCAGGTTCCTATTACAGTAAATCATTCCCCTCTCACCCTAAACTTGTAACCTCGAGTTTTGGACTCCTGAACAGTGGGGAAAAGACCATGTCTATTTATCCTATCTGTGCCCTTCATGACTTTATAAACCTCTATAAGGTCACCCCTCAACCTCCCATTCTCCGGGGAAAAAAAGCTCCAACCTATTCAGTTCAAACCCTCCAATCCCAGCAACATTCTTGTAAATCAGTTCTGATTCTTTCACATTTAACATCTTTCCTGCAGCAGGGACACCATATTTTAACACAGTATTCTAAAGATGGCCTCACCAGTGTCCTGTACAGCCACAGCATGATCTCCAAATTCCTATACACTGACCAATGAAGGCAAGTGTGCCAAATGCCTTTTTCACTATCCTGTCTACTTGTGACTCCACTTCCAAGGAATTATGTACTTGCTCTCCTAGTTCTCTGTTTGGCAACACTCCCCAAGGCCCTATTGAAGTGTGTAAGTCCTTACCAAAATGCAACACCTTACATTTATCTAAATTATACTGTCACTTTACTCATTAACCCTTCTGATCGATGTCCAGTTGTACTCCAAGATAACCTTCTTCACTTTCCACTACACCTCCAATTTTGGTGTCATTTGCAAACTTACTAACCATACCTCCTATATTGACATTCAAATCATTTGTACAATTCTACCCGTCACCTACCCTCTTACCATACCCTTCCATCATTGTGTGTCTTCTGTCAGCCGTTCTGAAATGGATTTAAGAACTGCAGCAAAAAGGGATGTGGTTTCAGTGTAATTGTTACCTGTGTAGATTCCTGAACTCAACTCTGCTATATTTACTCCTGACCCAGAGGCTTGATCCAAACATTCCGCCAAAGATAAACGGGCAATATTTATGTGAAGCAAAAACAGAGGGTGCTGGAGAAACTCAGCAGGTCTGGTAGCATCTGCAGAGAGAAAAACAGGTCAAGATTTTGAGTCCATTGACCCTTTCTCAGAAGTAAAAGCAGCTGGGAAACAGTATAATTTATGCTGATGACAGGCATGGGTTTGGGGAGGGGTGAGGTAGTGTGATTAAATAGACAGAAATGGTGCTCAGACAGACAAAAGAGAAGCAGACAAAAGGGTTACTAATAGCAGTTAATGCTGAATACACACACACACCAACAGACACAAACACACACACACACACCACTCCTGCCTGCAAGATTACTTCCGCCAGGAGAAGAGATTTCTGCCTTAGGTCAGGAGCCTTCAACTGAACAGATTTACAAGCTCACAGGCAGTCACTTTTTGAGCTGAAAAACTAAATTAGATTTTTCATCATAGATGCAAGCTGTCACATTGGATATTTTATGTCGACATTATAGGTTTTCAGTCGGGGTTTAATATTTGCTTCCCAGTATTTGAAGGAGTTTTATCAATCAATAATTTGTGCTTTTCTCATAACGTCTAGTGCCTAGCTTTATATAAAAATGCCTACAGGGACATTACAGCAATATCTCAGCTGTGTGCGTCTTTATGAATGTATAGATTTCTCCAGCTATATATCTCTGTATTTGTTCTATGGTATGAATATCTTTGCATCTATTTGTGCCTTTATTTTGCATCCAGTGAGTGTCCAGCACTTTTGTGTGCGTGTTCATGTGTATATACAGTATTACATATCAATGTTATTCACTGGTTTGGACCTGTAACATGAAGCATTCAGCGTTTTATGCTTTTGGAGTTTTTGATCTAATCCTCAACTGTTAGCAGGGTATCAGGACTTAGCCAGGCTTAGACCAAAATGAAAGGTTTAAAAAAAAATCCCTTCACTCATTTGTCAATATCCTTCAGCTCTAATGGTTTTCCTTAAGTCTCTTTTTTATCCCTTTTCCCCAACTTAATTTGGTTCTTCATTAAATTGTCAAAACAAATTCCACATGAGTAAGTTATTGCCTATCTCTCCATATCTCTTCGCATTCCCAATATGCAGTATAGAGCACAGGCTCCAGACAGAAGGCATTAGAAGAAGTCCACTGGGAGGGGGAGAGCTGTCTGGAGCATAAATACCAACATTGGCATGTGTGGCTGAAAAGAGGGTTAAACCTCTTTGGCTGAATGTTTCACAAGACCTCTCTTATTTTGACACAGACAGTCACCCGAAGCTGGGATCAAACCCAGGTCCCTGGCTTGGCGAGGTATCAGTGCTAACTACTGAGCCACCGTGCTGCCCTGGCACCAGTTTCTTGGGAGAGCTGGTCCTGGCTGATGTGCTCAGCAGATGGTCATCACCACCAAGACAGAATCACACCAGGGACTGTCTCCAGAAAAACACACACACCCTCAACTCATCTCGTACGTCTTAGTGGCCAGGATTGTGATTCCTGGGGATTTTTATGCCTGAAGAAGGGCCTGTGCCCGAAACGTCGAATCTCCTGTTCCCTGGATGCTGCCTGACCTGCTGTGCTGTTCCAGCAATAAAGTTTCAACTTTGATCTCCAGCATCTGCAGACCTCACTTTCTCCTCGAAGATTTTTATGCCACAGTCTGCCTCACCAAACAGATACAACAGAGGCGAGAGTGTGGTGCTGGAAAAGCACAGTAGGTCAGGCAGCATCCGAGGATCAAGAGAATCGGCGTTTCGGACAAAAGCCCTTCATCAGGAATCAGCCCTTCCTGATGAAGGGCTTATGCCCGAAACATAGATTCTCCTGCTCGTTGGATGCTGCCTGACCTGCTGTGTTTTTCCAGCACTATAATTTCACCTCTGGTCTCCAGCATCTGCAGTCTTCACTTTCACCTAGATACAGCAGAGGATTTACTTTGTATTTAATTAATGGGTGCAACTTGGATCATTCAGTGAGAATGTCAAAATTCTGATGGAAAGCGTGTGCTGGAAATCACTATTCCCTGAGTCATCGCAAATGTGAAAATGACCAATTTAATTGACAGGATGATAGAAGTAAATATCACCATCCACGTTGACGCTAAAGTCAAGAAAGCACACCAATGCATCCACTTCCTCAGAAGGCTAAGGAAATTTGACATGTCCACTATAACTCTTAGCAATTTTTATAGATGCACCAAAGAAAGCATCCTATCCAGAAGCATTGCAACTTGTTATGGCAACTGTTCTGCCCAAGACTGGAAGAAATTACAGAGAGTCCAGAAAGCAGTCCAGTCCATCACGAGAACTAATCTTCCTTCCATTGACTCCATCTACATTTCCCGCTGTATCAGGAAAACAGCCAATATAATCAAAAACCCCTCCCATGCTGGTTATACTCCTGTCCACCCTCTTCCATCAGGCAAAAGATACAAAAGTTTGAAAACACACACACCAACATATTTATGAAATAGCTTTTTCACCACTGTTATCAAATTATTGAACGGATCTGTCATACATTAGAGTTGGTCTTTCTCCGCACCTTCTCTGTAGCTGTAACACTATATTCTGCATTCAGTTCTATTACCCTGATTTACTGATGTAAGGTATGATTTGTCTGGTTAGCGCGCAAAATAATATTTTTCTCTGTATCTTGTTAAATATGACAATAATAAATCAAATCAAAATATTTAAAAAGAAGAAACTCACACCAGGCTTCATCAATGAACAAAAACCAAACTTGCTTATTTAGTATAGGAAACATATCCTCTAACATATGACAAAATGGATTATTTATTACTTTTAAGCGAATTTAAACACTTCTCCCTTTTTGTAAAATCAGTCCCTTTTTGGCTTTTGACAATGATATCGAGTTTTGGTGGCTGCAGCAATCTTCAATTTAATAACAGCAGATCTTGTAACTTCTAAAAGAAAGTCAGGAGAAGAGAGCCTATTTTGACTTCTCCATTTTACCATCTCCTGCCCACCTGCATGGTCAGTGTATTTAACCTTATCCATAATTGATCAGTCATATAAATTAACAATGTGTTAAATGCTGTGACTAATTCAATCTAATCTCAATTTCATACATTAACTGATCTTGTACGTGGCTGTCATGCTAGACTTTAACATCAAATAGTGAATGAAATAAGATGGATAAAAAGAATTCACATTCAAATCAAATTCCTGCCTAGCTAAATGCTAAAGCTATAAAAGACGTATTAATGTTTATACATGACCTTTCATGGAGTCTTTGCAGTTTAAGATAAATGTGATTGCGTGTATTGCAAAATGTTATGCCTTTTTCAGTAATATTTATTTTGAATAGTGTCTAATATCATAAAAATCTTCAATAAAAATGTGCTTGTAAGTGGCAGAATTCATAAGTCTTCCTCTTCATTTCCCTCATTCTGCCCCAATGTAACTTAAGAAATGAATTTAAAGTTAGATGTAAAGATGTACATTGTACAGAGATCCTATCAATTAATGGGTCTTAATAAACTAAATAGTTCAACAAATTATCCAGTGAATAGCAAAATTCTAAAGGTGGAGACAATGCTAGGTGTCAACCCTGATCCGATGCAATTGTTGCAGTGCTAAATTTGACTTTTATTACCTCTAACTGAGATCTGTTATTAAAAAGGAATGCTCCCGAACCCCTAAGTTACAAAATATATTTTCAAAAGATCACCTTTTCCAGTCAATGCATTAATGATTCACTGGGGCAATTCATGGGCGACACGATGGCTTCAATGGTTAACACTACTACCTCACAGCTCCAAGGACCCAGATTTGATTCCACCCACATTCTCGTTGTGTCTGTGAGGGTTTCCTCCCATAGTCCAAAAAATGTGCAGGTTAGGTGGAGTGGCCATGCTAAGTTACCCATAATATCCAGGGATGTGTAAGCTATGTGGCTTAGCCATGGGAAATGCAGGGTTATAGGGTAGAAGGATGGGTCCTTGGAGTGTTGGTGTTGGCTGAATGGCCTCTTTCTACACTAAAGCGACTCTGTGATTCTATAAATCTTTGTTGTACTGACCATTATATTCATTATGATTAACCCAGTGTCCAAATGGCAAACAAGGGCACTGGATCATCAGGGAAATATAATAGCATTATATCATCCACTAAACACACGCTAATGCTCTGCTAGCAATGCTACAAACATATGACAAGTGGGTAATTTTCACTCTAACACTCTGGTAGTAGATCATTTACTGCATTGCCATTCCATTGAAGATAAGTAATTATCCCCAATGAAACTATTCTTTACAATATCTTCCAATGCACCATTGACAGGATGGTGAAATTATTTAACTGCCCTTCTCTTTGAGGCTAGCTCAGTGACCCTCATTTACAAATAAATCAGTCTTAGAACTGGAGAACACACCATGGATAAGGTTTCAGATTTAACCATCAGCTTCCGACTTACACATAAGATATGGATGAGAACATCAATTCTCTGGTTCACATTTGGTGATGAAGATACTTCATGCATGGTAACTATGACCTCTCCAGCGTCAACTCAATTTGTTTTCCCAATATCACAGCTTACAGCTCATAGACTGCAGTGATTGGAATGAGAGCCAGGTAGGTATCATTGGTTATGAGATCCTCGATTGGGGCTGTTAGTCAGGGAGTCCTGGCTAACAAATATAAACAGGAGATTCAGAGATTCTCTTCACTCTAGCGATTGACTTTGAGCTAGCTGGTCAGAGTCCATGTACTGTGCACATACAAATAAAGAGTGATTCAGTGATGGGATACCAGCCTTTGTCCAGTTATTTCAGGGAGCTTTGATACTTAATTCACAATGAGCTACAAATCCATTTTTTACTCCACAGCTAAACCATCACTTTATTTACTCCAGTAAGAGATACTGATTGGTTCTTAAAGTTAGCTGTAAGTGGAGTCTGCAACATCTTGCAGTGATATATAATGTAAAGGCAACATATTTGACTTCTCTGTATTTTCATTTATGACCTGAAGTGGAAAAGGAGCTGTTTCAAAACAAAAGATTACTGCATGTTTTGAAAGCAAGTAACCCAATACTCATTGTAAGCAATGTTTACACAGCTGCTTCTTCAAGCAGTAGCTGAAATGTCCTGTGGAAATGAGCAGGAGCTGAGAGATGGAAACAATTGGAGATTCATCAGCAACAAGTAGCTAATTGGTCTGTTGGCTAGTGACCAGTTATTGATGAAAAAGGCCTTCTTGCCTACCAATAGATAATTTTAGTTCTCAGGTAGCTGAGCAACTTGAGGTTATGAATAAGATAGTGTGAAGCCTTCAGAGCTGTGGAGCCCTCTCTGTTCTCTGTAGTAACAGTTACTTTAAGCCTGAAGAAAACCAATGTATATGTTCTCTAGCAGTTGCTGCATGCCATAATGTTTAATTAATAAGTCGGAGACTTTTCAAAAATCTCAATCCATCAGCCTGCGCCTCCTGCAAATCAGTATACTCTCAGAGAAGGAAGATGAAGAAGTAGCATTCTGATCTGCAGAAGAACTACCTCAGTAGATCCCGTGAACAGAGACCACTGAAGTGCTTTGCCAGTATTGCCTCCATCCATAATACCCACGTTTTTTGTTTTGTGTGTGTGTGTTTGTCTGTCTGTGTGTGTTTGTGTGTGTGTGTGCGTGTCTGTGTGTGTGTCTGTGTGTGTGTAAGGGAACTTGATAAGTGGATTAGTGTTTTAACTAATAGAGTTAGATACTGATTGTTCATGACTGTTTACATGTAACTGAAGATGATTCATTTGTAATTAATAGTATATCTTCTTGAGTGCAGAACTTTGGTCTGTGCTTTTTTTTTCTCAACCTGGAACTAAAAGACAGGTAAATTAGGGAATTTTGCATTCTTTCATAAAACTTTCAACTTTTACAATGACGTCAGGACTAATTGGGCTTAGTTCCTGCTCTTCTACAGGATACACTGGTGCAGTCCTTCCAGATAGAATCAATACAGAATCAATGATTGATGTGAAATACAACTATTCCCCGCTCTTTGTGAAAAGAAATGAAAATGTTTATCCTTCTCTGTTAGGAATAACTGCTATTTTGAAGATGAATGAAATCACAATTACTACTGTAAAATCTCGCATTCCCTCAAAAGCTAATTTTAAAATTTAGCATTTCATCAGTGGGCGGCACGGTGGCACAGTGGTTAGCACTGTTGCCTCACAGCACCAGAGACCCGGGTTCATTTCCCACCTCAGGCGACTGACTGTGTGGAGTTTGCACATTCTCCCCGTGTCTGTGTGGGTTTCCTCCGGGTGCTCTGGTTTCCTCCCACAGTCCAAAAATGTGCAGGTCAGGTGAATTGGCCATGCTAAATTGTCCGTAGTGTTAGGTGCAGGGGTAAATGTAGGGGAATGGGTCTGGGTGGGTTGCGCTTCGGCGGGTCGGTGTGGACTTGTTGGGCCGAAGGGCCTGTTTCCACACTGTAAGTAATCTAATCTAATCAGAAACATATTTTAAAATTGATTTTTTAAAAAGAGTAAATATTATATTTCATATAATCAAGATTGCCTTGATTGAAAGCTTTTTTCCTTAATTCCATGTGTATGTCCCTATTTAAGTATCACTTTCTGCAAAGGATATAGGTGTCAATTATGATCCATGCATTTTTGTTCTTCCTGCTTTACAATTCAGGTGAATCGTTTAATCTGATTGGTTAGTCTGACGGCACACTGCCGGCTCAGAGAGTGCTAAACCTAAAATGACATTAGATTTAGAGGAAATGTATGCTCCAGAGCCATCAAATCTTCGTTGACAGTTTTTCTTGAAGCTAATTCATGTGCTGTCCCTTCACAATCCACCAAAAAATCTAGGCTAACATTACATTGAAGTGCCAAGACAATCAAACCTTTCGGATCATTTTCATTATTCTGACCAACTCGCCACATCAAACGTTTGTTGTTGAAACAATTATGGAATACCACAAAACAGCACGGGAACGATGTCTGGAGGCAACCAGAAGGAAGGGCGGGCTGTAGCGGAGCAGACGGCAGACAGCGGGGAGGTGCAGCAGCCGATCCAAGCTCCTTCAGGACAGACAGAGGAAATGGAAGAGAAGGGACCAAAGGAAGCTGAGGATTGGATTACTGTGAAAAGCAGGAAGAGGAAACCTCCCAAAGCCACCCAGCGAGGGGGGAAGCAACACCTATGCGACGAGGACACATGCAGCTCTTCCGACGGTGAGGATGGGCGCAAGGCGGGTCGTCATCAGAGGAAGAGACAGAGAGCCGTGGAGAAAAAGGAGGGCAGCACCGCCCAAGCAGGAAAAGACGATCCCTCTGAGGGGACGGGTAAAGGCCTCCCCCCACCCAGTGAGAACCAAGAGGTACCCACCGGTCCACAGCTCCAGGTAACTGGGAGCAGCGGTCCTGTGACAGCCCCGCTGTCAGATGGAGAACTGGACCATGCGGACCCTGGGCCCGACCCGAAGACACCAGAGCGGGGAAATGGCTCCAGCGTGGAGCCGGACAGCTACCTCAGCCCCGGGAGGGTCCAGCAGTTTGCCATCACCACGGGAATGCACACAGCTACCCCAGAGGGGCAAGACCAGCAGCAAATGGACACTGTTAACCTTGTAAACTGTTAAAATGGGGATAAGAGTTGCCAGCATCAATGTGCGTAGCATCAAATCGGCTACGCGATGTGTTTCTACGATGGCCTTCCTGGCCAACGTTATAGCCAACATCCTGTTCCTGCAGGAGTGTGGGATACCGCACCTCAGCAGCTACAGGAGATGGTCGAGCTTATGGGTCCATGGGCCGTCAGTTTGGTTGGGGGGCAACGATAGCCACGCCTCCGGCCTGGGTATCCTGTTGAGAGGAGGCAACTTCACCATCTCCGAGGTTAAGGAGGTGGTGAGCGGGCGCCTCCTTGTCGCCGACATCATGTACAGGAATGCTCCTCTGAGACTGATTAATGTGTACGCCCCAGTGGGTAAGAGTGAACGGTTGGCCGTCCTGCAGCAGCTTCCACTGTTGCTGGCTACATCCAGGCCGATCATTCTGGCCGGAGACTTCAACTGTATCATTGATGCAGATGGACGATCCTGCGGGGGGGACAGTAAACTGTACACCATATCCAGAGCCCTGATGGACACGGTAAAAGATGCCAAGCTGCACGACGTCTTCAGCACCCCTGCAGACGGAGCGCAGCGTAGATACACCTGGTCACGGGCAGACGGGTCTATCCGCTCAAGGATAGATTACCTGTTTGTGTCCCGAATGCTCTCGGTCAGATCCACCGACGTCAAGCCGGTGTTCTTCTCCGACCACTGCCTCCTGCTGGCCAACTGTCACCTACAGGACGAGCAGCGGGCTGGTAAGGGAACGTGGAAGCTGAACACCAAGCTGTTGACCCCGGGAAACATTGAGGAGCTCAAGAGGGACTACGCAGGTTGGAGAACCGTGAAGCCCCTCTTTGAGTCCCCCGCAGACTGGTGGGAAACAGTAAAAGGGAACATCAAGAGGTTCTTCATCCTCAAAGGTGTTCAGGAGGTGAGAGAGAGGCGGGGAAAACTGTCCCAGCTCCAGGAAAGTATGCAGAACCTGCTCCTGCTGCAGACGATGGGGGTGGATGTCACGGAGGACCTCAAGGAGGTGAAGGGCCAGCAAGCCTCGCTCTTTGCTTCGGAGGCCTCCAAGATAATCTTCCGGTCCAGGGTCCGCTCGGTGGAGCAGGACGAGATGTGCTCACGTTTCATCTTCCAGAAGGTGCACAAAGAGAGCTCCGTGCTCAGCAGCCTGAAGGAAGAAGATGGCTCGGTAACATCATCTCAGGCTGACGTCATGAGGATCAGTAAATCCTTCTATGCCAGTCTGTATGACGCGAAGCCGACCGACAGCACGACCTCCCAGTCGTTCCTGTCCTCTATCACGGAGGTCTTAGACGACAGAACACGGGAGAGGCTGGACCAGCCACTATCTCTGGATGAGCTGACCAAGGCCCTCGAGTCCTTCGAAAAGAATAAAACTCCCGGAAGCGACGGCTTACCTGTCGAGCTCTATTCCACTCTGTGGGACTTGATTGGCCAGGACCTGCTGGAGGTGTATGTCAGTATGCTTCTGGCAGGTATCATGAGTGAATCCATGAGGAAAGGCATCATCACCCTCATCTACAAGTGGAAGGGGGAGAGGGAGGAACTCAAAAATTGGAGACCAATCTCACTGTTGAATGCGGATTACGAAATTCTGTCAAAGGTAATCGCCAACCGGGTCAGGTGTGCTCTGGGGTCGGTGATTCACCCTGACCAAACCTGTGCTGTACCGGGCAGGAAGATCGCTGAGAGTCTCGCACTCCTCAGGGATACGATCGCCTACGTGCAGGACAGAGGGTTGGACAGCTGCCTGATCAGCCTGGACCAGGAGAAAGCCTTTGACAGGATATCACACAGGTATATGAGAGATGTTCTCGCCAAAATGGGCTTTGGGGAGGGAATCTGCAATTGGATCAGACTGCTCTACACCAACATTGTCAGTGCAGTCTCAATCAACGGGTGGGAATCAGATAGCTTCCCAGTCAGATCTGAAGTCAGGCAGGGCTGCCCTCTCTCTCCTGCCTTGTTTGTGTGTTGCATAGAGCCATTTGCCGAGTCCATCAGGAAGGATGCGAGCCTGAGAGGAGTGACTATTCCTGGCAGCGGGGGCCTGCAGGTTAAGGCCTCCCTGTACATGGATGACGTCGCCGTTTTCTGCTCGGATCCGCTGTCCGTGCACAGACTCATGTGCATATGTGACCAGTTCGAACGGGCCTCGGGGGCCAAGGTAAACTGAGGCAAGAGCGAGGCCATGCTCTTCGGGAACTGGGCCGACCAATCTTCGATCCCCTTCACCCTGAAGGTGCTGGGTATTTGGTTCGGGGGGGCTGGGGCGTGCGCCAAGTCTTGGGAGGAGCATATCAGCAAAGTGAGGCAGAAACTGGGCAGATGGACGCTACGGTCGCTCTCCATCGCGGGAAAAAACCTGGTCATCAGGTGTGAGGCACTGTCATTGCTGTTATACGTGGCACAGGTCTGGCCTATTCCCAGAACCTGTGCCGCTGCAGTCACCCGGGCCATCTTCCAGTTTATATGGAGGTCAAAGATGGACCGGGTCCGAAGGGACTCACTGTACAAAGATCTGGGCAACGGGTGAAAAAATACACCCAATGCCACCCTCACCCTGATGGCCACCTTTGTGTGTGCATCAAGCTGTGCATGGATCCCCGGTACACAAACACCAAGTGTCACTACGTACTGAGGTTCTACCTGTCCCCGGTGTTGCGAAGGATGGGCCTGGCCTCGCTGCCACGGAACGCTCCGAGTAGTTGGACCGTTCCGTATCACCTGTCCTTCGTGGAGAAGTTTATGAAGAAAAACACCTTTGACCACAAGTCCATCAGGAAGTGGTCAGCACGTAGTGTCCTTGAGACCCTTCGGGAAAAGGAGAGGGCGGATCCTATCGAGCGGTTTCCTGAGCAGACTGTCAAAGCCATTGGCAGAATGCCTCATTGCCAGAACTTTCCAACAAGCACCAAGACATGGCTTGGCTGGTGGTGAGAAGGGCTCTGCCTGTGAGATCCTTTATGCACGCCCGGACTCTCAGCCGCACCGCACGCTGCCCTTGAAGCGGCTGCGGGGGGGACGAGACTGTCACACACCTCCTTCTGGAATGTGCCTATGCAGAGGAAGTCTGGAGAGGAATGCAGTGGTATTTGTCGAGGTTCGTCCCGAGCAGCGCTGTGACGCGGGACTCCGTGCTCTACGGCCTGTTCCCCGGGACGCACACCGAGACGAACATCAATTGTGCGTGGAGGATCATCAACTCAGTGAAGGACGCTCTCTGCGTAGTCCGAAACCTGCTGATCTTCCAGCTGAAGGAGTTGACCCTGACTGAGTGTTGCAGACTGGCACATTCCAAGGTCCAGGACTACGTATTGAGGGATGCGCTGAAGCTTGGGGCAGCTGCCGCCAAGGCGCGGTGGGGAAAGACCACTGTGTAAAGTCTGCCTGCCTAACGAAGAACAGGGGGCCCATGCAGTCATTTGGGCTCTGCTGACGCCTCAGCTAATTATATGGGCATATGATTGAAAAATGTACAGACCTGTATAAAAATGATAAATTCTGATCTCTGTATGTACATGTTTACATATGTATGGCATGACCAACTGTACAGACCATCAAATTATTTTATGAATAAAATATATTTTTGAAATAAAAAAAATTGTGGAGCTTCTAAGTTAATGACAATGTTAATCTCCATATTCAAGTCAGGAAGTCAGGCATGTGCTGGTACCAGGCCTGTCACCTCTGAAGGCAGGTATAAGTCAACACAAATTGTGTGTAAATGATGAGGCTGGCAGGTTAGAAAAACTGGCTCTTACCACTGGGACAATTCCTCAGTTCTGGGTAGATGAGATTACTTACAGCGTGGAAACAGGCTCTTCAGCCCAACAAGTCCACACTGACCCTCTGAAAAGCAACCCACCCAGACCCATTCCCCTACGTTTACCCCTTCACTTAACACTACGGGCAATTTAGCATGGCCAATTCACCTAACCTGCACATTTTTGGATTGTGGGAGGAAACCGGCACACCCAGAGGAAACCCACGCAGACACGGGGAGAATGTGCAAACTCCACACAGATGGTTGCCCAAGGCAGGATTTGAACCCGGGTCTCTGGCTAACCACTATGCCATCGTGCCGCCTGGTTTCTATTCAAGCTTGTTAGCTTTCTAGCCCTCACCCTCACTCTCCACCCATAACATTCCCTGTATGCACCCTCCATTCCCATGCATGTATCCTCCATTTCAGTTTATTCTCTATTCATGGTTTGATGCATCAGTTTTTCTTGGGATTAGCCAAACATTCATGAGAATACTATTGGTGAATATGTTAACAGGAACAGGCTGGACAAATGATTCGGCTTCATTTTTTCCAAACAGTCACACAAAGAATGATAAATGCATTAAGACTTGAGGCGGCTGTTTACATCATTGCAAAGGGGTAATTTCGGTTTATTTGATTGATAGTTTTCTAACTTTGTAATAGACAAGATGATCTTTCTTTGAAGTGAGTTTTTGATGCCTGTATGTTTATTTGGACTGTATTAAAGGTTTCTTCAACTGAACTTACATTGGTTGCATTTAATTGGCCAGTTTTAAGAGATGGTGTAAGGGGATTATTTTCTGAAGAAAATGTTGAATGCCTGACATGTTATTTTGTTTCCCGATTTGCCATGGTTCACAACTCCTTTCATGAAACACAACTCCTGTGAAAACCAGCCTAACCTGATAAAAATTGCAGGGGTTCTGCAATGCCCACTCACATAAAAGAATCTGCATGGTCAGAAATGCAGAATGTGAGCTTGTTATTCACTTTTTTTGTCTCGCATTTGTAAAAATTGTTGGACAGGGGAATTTGTAAAACACTTTGACCTCTGTTCTGACATAGATATTGACATTTATATCTGATCCTCAGATATAATCAGATCAGTGAGATCATAGAATCCCTGCAAAGACCATCCCACCCAGACTTACCCCATCTCTGTAACCCTGAATCCACCTCACCTGCACATTCCTGGACATCATGGGCAATTTAACATGGCCAATCCACCTAACCTTTGGACTGTGGAAGGAAACCCAGAAGGGACCCGCACAGACATGGGGAGAATGTGCAATAATCACAAAGACAGTTACCCAAAGCTGGAATCAATCTGGGTCCCTGGTGCAGTGAAGCAGCGGTGGTAAACACTGAGCCACCGTGCTGTGGCTGTTCAAAGATACATTCCAAAAGTATCAATCGCAACGATTGAGGGAAGAGAGATAGTACAGGAATTATCATCGTTACTCTTCACAGATATTCACCTGAATCCCAACATCTTTACATTATAGTGGTATAATGTGCTGTTGGCAGATATTGTGAAAAACATTTAGCAAAGAATCATAAAGAGTGATCTGCCACACAATAATCTCCATGGCTCCTCACATACAAAATAAAGTCACAGCAGTACAAGAAGCAGAATGTCAGAGTTGTTGGTCCAGGAACATTACCAGTATCATTGCATTGATAGCTTCACAGATCACCTTTCGCTTAAAAGGATTAGAAATTCTTTGAACATCTCACTCACAGAGTCAGCATAGCCACAGTAGTCATGATTTGAGTGTCGCTCCGAAAGCTAGTGTGCTTCCAATTAAATCTGTTGGACTATAACCTGGTGTTGTGTGATTTTTAACTTTGTCACAGTAGGTACACTTGTTGATGTCTGCTAAAAGAAACTCACAGAAAACAATGACTTGACAGTGTAGGTTGAAAGTCACAAGTAAAGAAACTGGACGGAACATGAGGAAACACTATCTGATGTAGTCTAGATGAACTACCATAAAAAGCATTGGAAGCATATTCGAAAACAATTTTCAAGAAGATATGCACTTAAAGGGGAACATTTGAAGAGCTACACTGAGGGTGTGGCAGAGTGTCCTTAATCAAATATCAGAATCAAAGTGCTGGCACTGACATGATAGGCTGAATAACAATCTTCTCTACTTATAATTCTATAACAGTGGGTTCAATCGCTGAAAATATCTCACAAACATGTATTTGGCTTAGTGACATGAGGCAACTTCAAAGTCCCTCTCCCTCCCTCGGATTGGGCTGTGACTCCAGACCTTTTTACGTTCCACTTATTATTCAGAACTCTTCATTACACAATGAAATATTGTAGTCCACCAAGGGTCACATTATAATGAGAATACGACACACTGCTGCAGAAAGCTCCATTAACTCTCATTATGGATCAGATATATCCAAGGTTACTACAAGAAGTGAGGAATGAGATTGCTGCGCCTCTGACGATGATCTTTGCATGATTGGAAAGAGATGAATGTTGTTCCTCTGTTCAAGAAAGGGAATAGGGAAATCCCTGGGAATTACAGACTAGTTCAGTCTTACATCTGTGGTAAGCAAGGTACTGGAAAGGATTCTGAGAGATAAGATTTGAGCATATTTGGAAAAACATAGTTTGATTAAAGATAGTCAGCACGGCTTTGTGAGGGGCATGTCATAGCTCACAAGCCTTATTGAGTTCTTTGAGGACATGACGAGACAAGTTGATGAAAATCGGGCAGTGGGTGTAGTAAATATGGATTTCAGTAAGGAATTTGATAAAATTCACTAAGTAGGCTCATTCAGAAAGTTAGGAGGTATGGAATACAGGGAAATTTGGCTGTCTGGATACAGAATTGGCTGGCCGAAAGAAGACAGCGAGTGGTAGTGGATAGAAAGCATTCCGCCTGGAAGTCAGTGACCAACGTTGTTCTTGGGCCTCTGGTCTTTGTAGTTTTTATAAATGACTTGGACGAAGAAGCAGAAGGGTTGGGTTAGTAAGTTTGCCAATGACACAAAATTCGATGGTGTTGCAGTTAGTATCGAGGGCTATCGCAAACTACAACAAAACATTGGCAGGATGCAGAGTGGGGCTGAGAAGTGGCAGAAAGAGTTCAACCTGGATAAATGCAAAGTGATTCATTTTGGAAGTGCAAATTTGAATGCAGGTTTAAGACAGGATTCTTCGCAGTGTAGAGGAACAGCGGGATCTTGGCGTCCGTGTACATAGATCCCTCAAAATTGTCACCTAAGTTGATAGGATTGTTAAGAAGGTGTTTTGGCTTTCATTAACAGGGGGATTGAGTTTTAAGAGCCGTGAGGTTTTGCTGCAGGTCTATAAAACCCTGGTCAACTTGGAATATTGTGTCCAGTTCTGGTCACCTTATTATAGGAAGGATGTGGATGCTTTGGAGAGGGTGTAGAGGAGATTTACCAGGATGCTGCCTGGACTGGAGTGCATGTCTTATGAAGAGAGGTTGCGTGAGCTAGGGCTTTTCACACTGGAGAGAAGGAGGAAGAGAGGTGATTTGATAGAGGTGTACAATGTAATGAGAGGCATAGATGGAGTACATAGCCAGAGACTTTTCCCCAGGACAGAAATGGCTGTCACGAGGGGTCATATTTTTAAGGTGATTGGAGGAAGGTATAAAGGAGATGCCAGGGGTAGGTTCTTTTCACAGAGAGTGATGGATGCATGCCAGCAATGGTGGTAGAGTTGGAGACATTAGGGACATTCAAGCAACTGCTGGACAAGCACGTGGACAGCAGTAAATTGAGGGTTGTGTAGCTTAGGCGGAAGTAGGTACTGCAGAGGCTGGAGATTAGAGTCAAGATTAGAGTGGTGCTGGAAAAGCACAACAGGTCAGGCAGCATCCGAGGAGCAGGAGAATTGACATTTCGGGCAAAAGTCCTTCATCAGGGTGTGCAGATTAGGTTGATCTTAGATTAAGATAAATGCTCGGCACAATATCATGGGCCGAAGGGCCTGTACTGTGTTGTATTGTTCTATGTTCTATGTTCCCTCGGGCACAACAAAGCCAGCTCTCTTGGGTCAGAGGTTTCCTAAAGCGTCTTATGACTACAGTTTGTGGGGAGAAATCTCTCTGTGAAGGGAGTTAGTGCAGAATGAAGGTTAAAAACTGGGGTGGCATGGTGGAGCAGTGGTTAGTACTGCTGCCTTGCAGCACCAGGGACCCAGGTTGGAGTCTAACCTGTTTGCGTGGAGTTTACACATTCCTCTGTATCTGTGTGGGTTTCTGCGGGGGATAGGGCAGAGTGGATCTGGTGGGATTCTCTTTGAAGGGTCGGTGCATACTCAATGGGCCAAGTGGCCTCTGTTTGCACTGTCCGGATTCTATGATTCTGCAGAGAATAGGGTCTAGAATTTAGAAAGATTAAAGCAGGGCTGAAGGAGATGCAAATGGCTTAGCATTTACCTTCAATTTTTCCAAACAAGGAAATCTATGATCTTCTCACATTTAGTGCCTGAAGTGAAGGCACTTTGAGGTGAAGATGAGCCTGTCATACCCAATGAGGAAAGGAGGCTGGTTCAATTGCTCCAGTCAGATTTGCATTTAGATGGCCACATTGATCCAACACCAACTTCAACCAAGTCTGTAGTGATCAGGTTAGCAATCAAACTAGTTGAAATGAAGATATCAACATCACGTGCTGGTTTATTTAAAGTTTACTTGCAAAGTAAAAACCACGTGGTTGTTCTCTCATGTATAAAGCTGGACTTTTTACAAAGAGCAAAGGGGTTTGTGACCAACCCGTGCTGATTTCTTTTGCAACCCATATGGGGCCCACATTGATAGCCACCTTAGTGTTTAGCAGGATGCTAGGACAGTCTGTGCTGACACCACAACACCACATCATATTGCTCCAACCACATCACAGCCCTCAGCACCTGACACCCAACCCTGACACCTAGGACCATATATGGCACCCACACATTCCAACTCAGATTCTAATGACATGAGCATCACCACCAGATCCTGCGGCTTCCACACACTTCCCAGTTGGTGCAGCTGGGGCAGGCACATCACTCAAATCACAATCTCTTGTGTGATTGGCTTGTGCTGCTGACAAAGATGTTGTCATAAGATTTTGGTTAATGAATTTTATTGCGGGACTTTGGCCAAGAAAGAGACGTAATGGAATTTCACAATGAATGGGAAGGTGGAGTGTAGTTAAGCTATGGTGATGCAAGGAGGCCATCCTACCTGAAGTGAAGTCTGACTGTGTGTTCACAAGTAGCCTTTCCAGAAGCCAGCTCCACTTCCTTTCACTTTTACACACAGCTTGTCCTTTCCGCAGACTGCACTTCCATCTCCCTGTCTTCTATTAAATGAGAGCATCATTGCTTTCATCGTTTGTAGGTAGGAGCTCTCTTTAGGAAGGGTAGGGTTGGAAGGAGAAGATGATCCCAGCCAGAGGAGAAAGTGAGGTCTGCAGATGCTGGAGATCAGAGCTGGAAATGTGTTGCTGGAAAAGCGCAGCAGGTCAGGCAGCATCCAGGGAACAGGAGAATCGACGTTTCGGGCATAAGCCCTTCTTCAGGAATCTTCTTCTTCCTGAAGAAGGGCTTATGCCCGAAACGTCGATTCTCCTGTTCCCTGGATGCTGCCTGACCTGCTGCGCGATCCCAGCCAGAGGTCAATGAACCAGAAGGCAGAATAAAGATGTTGTGTACATGAAAATGAAGAAAATCCAGGACATTGTGCCAACGGAGAGAACTTGAAGCAGGTCACTAAGTAAGATCACACAATTAATGATGAAAACTAGAAATAAAAATGCTGTTGCTATCAATATAAACCAGCAGTGGCAGTTAAACTGACAAACCTTTTCTTCTCTGGTTCATTTTGTATAGAAATTGCAGCTTGGAACTGTTAATTTGGTCCAATTGGTCACTAATAACACTGATGCCCACATGAATTGTTACTCTATTACATCTCCTCTCTCAGCATATGCTTGGATTTTGTTTTTCTCCCTGGACAATTATCTAGCTTTCCATTAAATGATCGTAATAATCTGCTGAGGGGCAGGTCCTCTGCCTACTTTTTCCATGCCTTGTAGTTGTGCACTTATGTACTATGCTGTTCATCTCAACTAGAATTCTAAGACTGTGGTAAAATGTTCCATGTTCTAAACTGTCAGTAGGTAAAAAATAATTTTCCTGAACTCCTTGTTGGATTTATTAATAATTGGTACTTATAACCCTTAATTTTGAGCTTCCTTATGAATAGATGTATAAAGATATTCATTATTAAAGTGTTAGCCCTTTTTTATTAATAACACCATTGCAATGTGCTAACCAGATATGTACCAGGATTTCGATAGGTTGTTGTATCCTGACTAATAGGAGCTTAAATGTATTCTCTTTCCCCATTTTGTCTTTTGTAATCTAACTCATCAAGTGAGACATTTCCAAATAAGAGGATGGAGAGATAAACATATTTAGAGCTATCAAACACTTTTAACCACTAGCCGGTCTGAAGCAAGCATGTAGGACAGTTTAAAGAAATATTTCATTTATGTCACATATTATGGGTTCCTTTGCAAAGGGAGGGAATTGGAATCTCTTTGGTGTTGAAAAGTTGGGAATAGTCAACTCTCTATGGCAAGCTGAGTTAATTGGATACCTGAGCTGACACTGAGTACATTGAGCACATTATTAATGAGTGGGTAATCTGCTAGCATACTAATGGAACATGCAATGCTAAACCTCTCATTGTAATAAAGATTTTTCCAGCTTGGCTTGAAATGATTATGGAATTCAATGTCATAACAGATAGAGTAATCTAAACTAAACAGCAGAAAGGTGATATTCTTTGCTGTTAGGCTCCTGGGTTTGAGCAGTATCCCTGTGCACAGTAATTTAGTGACCTGAACCTATGTTTGTGGATCTGGGTAAGTGGGGCCATTTGAATTCTCAGGTAAAAGAATCTGTACCAATTTGTAAAACATACTCTATTGATTTTTAAAGTGATAGCATCTTCCTCCACCTATCCTTCTCACTGCTTCAGGAAGGCAGCCAACATAGTCAAAGACTCCTCCCACCCTGGTTATAATCTCTTCCAACCTCTTCTGTTGGAGAGGAGATACAAAAGCTTAAACACATGTACCAACAGATTCATTTTATGTCTGTTTGCATCTTGCAATCAAAAGAAATAGGAACAGGGGTAGGCCATTCGGTCCTTTGAGATGCTCCATCTTTCAACAGGATCATGGCTGATCTTACATTCCACACGTTACTTTTCTGCATTTTTCTATAACACTTCATTTCCCAACTGATCAAGGAACTATCAAACCTATTGTCGGGTTGATCTCAAATAATGAGACAGATTAAAGGAGAGATATATAATGCTTGGTGGCATTGTATAAAGATAACAATCCCTCCCTCAATGTCAGCAAAATGGAAGAGTTGGTCATTGGCTTCAAGAAGTAAGGTGGACGGCACACCCTGCACCAGTAATACTAAGGTAGAGATAGTCAAGAGTGTCAGGTTCCTAGGAATGATGGTCATCAATAATCTGTCTTGCTCCACCCACGTTGATGCTACAATCAAGAAAATACAAGAACGTCTGTACTTCCTCAGGAGGCTAAGGAAACTTAGCATGTCCATAAAGACTCTTACCAATTTTAATAGATACTCGATAGAAAGCATTCTATCCAGATGCATCATGGCTTGGTATGGCAATTGCTCTGCTCAGGACCATAGAAACTACAGAGAGTTGTGAACACAGCCTGATCCATCACATAAGCCAACCTTCTACCTATTGACTCCATCTATCCTTCTCATTGCTTCAGGAAGGCAGCCAACATAATCAAAGACCCCTCCCACCCCAGTTATAATCTCTTCCAACCTCTTCCGTTGGAGAGGAGATACAAAAACTTAAACACATGTACCAACAGATTCAAGAACAGCCTCATCCCCTCTGTTTTTGGACTTCTGAATGGATCTCTCAAATTTTAAATTTAATGTTGATCTTGCTCATAGTGCACCTTCTCTGCAGCTGTAACATTGTATTTCTCGCTCTGTTCCGTTACCCTAATGCACTTTGTAATGATCCTCCTATACCGCCCACAAAACAAAACCTTTCACTGTACCTTTGATAATAATAAATCAAATTAAATCAAATATATTGTTAGAACTGTCAGAGACACCTAACCATGCCATTTTCTGTATAACATCAGCATAATAATATATATTCAGATCAAAGGTTTCCTGAATTTTTACTTCAATGATGGCAGTTTAAAAGACATTTTCTGCAAGTCACAGGTAGACCATTAGCAGATCATTCTTAACACGGAACAAGTTACTTCAGCTGAGAACAGCTGGTTTTCCGAATAGAGGAAGTAAAGAGAAGATGAAAACACTAAAGAACAGGGAATAATTTGATGAAATGAATGGATTAAGTCGCAGGTTACTTGGCTGGTTTCTCTGATATTTTTCTGCTGTTGTGGTTGACTTCCTCAGAGAATTGGAATTTTTCTTTATATTTAAATTTGCATAAATTCAATAAAACTAAGTTCTATCCTTTTTTTTACAACTGGGACAAGCTTTCAGTGCGTCAGTCAAATCGAACTATAATTACATTGGTTGAGAGCCTTAGTATTAATAATAAGTCTCATCAGCCTTAAGTGCTTTGACAATCCAATAACTTCATCCAATCCCAGTTAATCACAACCAGTTTTGGAAAACAAAACTTAATTTATGTTAAACCTCCAAAACCCCGGCAAAGTTCAAGCAGAACCTACAATCCATCTGAAGCCAATTATGGAAATGAGGAATGCTCTCACTGGAAAAGAGACTGAGATAGCATGGCTACTTTTAGGATTTTAAAGTCACGAGATAATATGTCATGTTCAGTCACCTTGTCCAGTACCACAGGACATGTTCTACACTTAATGTGGTCAGGGGGCTGGAGGGGAGGGTGGCTATCTTTGTAAACATACTTCAGTGAGCAAGTGTCATACCTTTAAGTGCAAATTTTCAAATTATTACCACACTGCAGTTCATTCTACCCATTCTACCTGTGATAGCTCTCTGAAGGGCAAAAATATACCTAATGCCATCTTCCTGCTTCTCCCCACATCCATTATGAAATAGCAATCCCATTTCCTATGAAAGGCCTTGATTGACAATACACTGAGATCATGGGGGAGGTAACAGCCTCATGGTATTATTGTGGAACTGTTAACCCAAAGACCCAGGAAATGTTCTGGGGACCTGGGTTTGAATTGAGCCACAGAAGATGGTAGAATTTGAATTCAATAAAAATCTGGAATTGACAGTCCAATGGTGACCATGAATCCATTGTCATTGTTGGGAAAACCCTTCTGGTTCACTAATGTCCTTGAGGGAAGGAACCCGCCATTCTTACTGGTCTGGTCTACATGTGACTTCAGACCCACAGCAATGTGATTGACTCCTAACAGCCCTCTGGGCAATTAGTGATAGGCAATAAATGCAGGGCGAGCACATGGAGCCCTTTTCCTGTGAATAATTTTTTAAAAAATCTGCTCTATGAAACTTATTCTCGTTGCTTTTGCTTCTTTTGCCAACCACATTAAATCTGTGCCCTCTCATTATCAACATATTCACAAATTCTCCTCCTTTAACGCAAGGTCTCTTATCTTTAAACCATATCCCCTAATTCTAGTATCTGTTATGGGGGAAACATCTTTTAGCATTTATCCTGCCAATTCCCTTCAGGATTATATGTGTTTCAATAAGATCATCTCATGTTCTTCTAAACTCCAGTGGTTACTGGGCCAATCAGCCTAACTTTTTCTCATAATGTAACCCAGGATATGGGATCATTGCACTGAAAACATCATTGGTGCTTGTCCACAAAGAATACTTTAAATCTAAATTTAAGAAGATTAAACCTGTGATGGACAGACAGTGGATGGTGATGTTATGATTAGAGACCCACATTAATTTGTTGTATTGGCACTGTTATAAAGTAAATTAGTGAATTGATAAGGGAAATGTGCCAAATGAATTGCACCACTTTATATGAACTCTTATGAATAATTTAAAAGGGATGGCTGTCCTTGATACCCTAGAATTTATTTTTAATTCTTTTATATATTGTCATGGTCAGACCAACAATTGTTGCCAATCACTAATTGCTCTTGAGAAGGTGATCGCGAGATGTCTTCATGAACCACAGCAGTCCACATGGTATGGCTACATCCACGGGTGTAGGACTTGAGCTGTAGGATTTGGATCCAATGACAATAAAGGAATGGAAATGCAGATTCCATTTAAGGGTGCTGAGTGGCTTGGAGGGGAACCTGCAGGCATTCTGATTCATCTGCTGCCCATGCCCTTCCAGGTGGTTGGCTTGGAAGATGTTATCAAAGGGGAGTTCATGAATTGATGCAATGCATTTTGTGTTGGGACTGTGAGTCCACGTTGTAGTGAGTGAATGTTTCAGGTGATGAATAAGGAGTCAATCAACTGGGCTGTTTTGCCCTGGATAATGTCAAGCTTCTTGAGTGTTGTTGGAGTATTCCTCCTGGCTTGTGTCTTGTGGATGGTGGACAGGCTTTGAGAGGTCAGAAAATGAGTTGCTCACCTTAGGGCTCCAACTCTCTGACTAGCTACATATTTATACACCTGTTAGGAGAAAGTGAGGACTGCGGATACTGGAGATCAGAGTCAAAAAGTGTGGTCCTGGAAAAGCACAGCATTCCTGATGAAGGGCTTATGTCTGAAACATCGATTGTCCTGCTCCTTGGATGCTGCCTGACCTGCTGTGCTTTTCCAGTGCTACGCTTTTCCACTATTTATATAGCTGGTCCAATTCACTTTCTGGTCAATACCACTCCTCATGATGTTGACTGTGTAATATTTAGTGATGGTAATGTCATTGAATGTCATGGTGAGCTGGTTAGATTCTCTCTTGTTTGAGATGGTCATTATTTAGAATTTATGTGACACAAATGTTATTCGCCACCTCTCAACCCAAGCCTGAAAGTCCCTCAGATCTTGTTACATATAAACATGAACTGCTTCAGTATCTGAATTGTCATGAATATTGTGTCATCATCACTGAAAATTTCCACTTCTAACCTCATGATTGAGAGGAAGTCAGTAATGCAGCTGAAGGTGGTTGGGTCTCGAACACTACCTTGAGGAACTTCTGTCGCAACGTCTTGGAACTGAGGCAATGAGTTTCAGATGCTTTCAACCTCTTCTTTTGTACCAAGTATGACCACTAACACTGGACATTTTTTTTCCCTGATTTCCATTGACTTTGGTTTTGCTAGGACTCTTTGATGCCATGTCCCGTCAAATGATGCCTCGGCATCAAAGGCAGTCACTCTCACCTCACCTTCTGAGTTCAGCTTTATTGTCCATGTTTGGAGCAAGGTCATAATGAGGTCAGGAATGAACTTGCCCTGGCAGAACCTAAACTGAGCATCAATGAGGAAGTTATTGCCAAGCAAGTGTTGCTTGATAGCACTGTTAACAACCCCTATTATTGCTTTCCTGAGGATTATAAGCAAACTGACAGAGCAATAATTGGTTGGGTCAGATTTGTCCTATTTTTGTGGAGATATCATACCTAGGTAATTTCCCACATTGTTAGATAGATGCCAAATGTTTTAGCTCTGTAGCTTTGGCTAGAGGCACAAATTGTCTCAGTCTTTAGCACTATTACCAGAATATGTCAGGCCTTAGTGTTTCACAGTATCTAATACATTCAGCTGTTTCTTGATATCATATGGAGTGAATTAATTTGGCTGACGACTAACATCTGTGATCATTGGGACCTTAAGAGGAGGCTGAGGTGGATCATTCATTCAATATTTCTGGTTGCATATGCTTTATTTCACTGATGTGCTGGCCTTTGAAGATGGGGATACTTTTGGGGCATCTTCCGTATATTAATTGTTCAGTCATCCAGCACTGTTCAAGGATATTAAGTCAGAGTTGAAATGTTTAGATCTGGGGGGTCTATTAGATCCTTCATGAATGCCACGTTAGAGATGGGAGGGTCAGGGGATTTTGAGAGGGAAGTCAGTGGTCCCTCGGGATAGCACTCAGAAGAGCACCCCCAAACCCTAAAAACTCTTCAACCTATTTTGAGCATCAGCAGAAGTTAATCTGTTTGCAACAGCATTATGTTCTCCCTTTCCATCACTTGCCCAGATGTAATTATGTAAAGTCTGTGCGGTGCAGTGTAGCAAAATAAACTTGTATGAATATTTTTCTGTTCATTCCCTCAGGTCTACAGACAGACGTTATCAGAGATAAAGGCAGCACAAGTATCATTTCTCCAACTACTTTTGAGAAATAAACATGAAATTTGAATTGCAAAGTCTCAAGTTGTTTCCCATAGTGATAGTGTTTAGTTTGCTTAAAAAGTAAAATTATATTCAGTATAATAGTAAACTATATTCAGTATTCCTATCAATTTCAATGACATTCCAAGTCAAGAATCCCATGGAACTGCACAAAGCAGATGTACTGTCAGATTGAGTGAACCTAAGAATAGGTATGAACATTGAACTCCTCTTTCACTGTCACTATTCCTCAATCTGAGGTTTAAACCAACTGCAGCAAGTCAGTTAATACTTTTGAGGAAGTCATTCAATAATGGTGCATCACTGATAAACTGGAAACAGACGAATTTAATGCCCATATTGAAAATAGGGTGACAAAATGGGTATTAGCCCTTTAATCTTTCTCAGTGTATAATTTATCCAATTGATTGTCTACTAAACAACAGTTCAGGATGGATTCAGAAAGAGGTTCTACTTAACCAATCTCTCCCTGTGTCAATCCAAGTCGATGTGGGACTTTTTATGATTTGGAGGTGCCGGTGTTGGACTGGGGTGGGCAAAGTTAAAAATCACATAACTACAGGTTATAGTCTAACAGGTTTATTTGGAAGCACTAGCTTTCGGATTGCTGCTCCTTTTGGGGTGCCTCGAAAACGAGTGCTTCCAAATAAATCCATTAGACTATAACCTGGTGTTGTGTGATTTTTAACTTTGGGAATTTTTACTGAAGCTACGTTTTACTTTCCACCTGAGAAAGTGGTAGTGAGTGATTGTCTTGAACCATTGTATTCATGTGGTGTCTGAACATCTATAGTGTTGTTTGGAAGGAAGTTCCAGATTTTTGACGCATAAATAGTGAATGATTAGCAAGTAAGCTCTATGTCAGGATGATGTGTGGTTTGGAGGGTAATGTGCAGGCAATGATGCTCCCATGAGTCTGCTACTCTTGTCCTTCTTGAAGGTAGAGGTTGCAAGTGTGGAAGCTGCCACCAAAGACTGATGAAACATCACTGTTGTACCTGTCGTGTTCAATCATAGAATCCCTAGTGTAGAAGTAGATCATTCAGTCCATCAAGTCCACACCAACCCTCTAAAGAACATCCCGCACATATACACGCCTTAACCTTTCTTTCCCATGGCTAATCCACCTAGCCTGCACACTTATGAGCAACTTGGCAAAGCCAATCCAATTAATGCACATCTTTGGACTGTAGGAGGAAACCGGAGCACCCGGAGGAAACCCACACGGAAACAGGGAGAGTGTGCAAACTCCACACAGACGGACGCCCAAGGCTGGAGTCAAACCTGGGTTTCTGGTGCTGTGAGGCAACAGCACTAACTACTGAGCCACCGTCCCATGCTGGTATTGAAGAGAATGAATGGTTTGTGAATTCATTTGAAATAGAGGTGTTAACTTGGTCAATTTTAGATTGATTAAAGCCTCAGCCCAAAGTGTTTAAATGTCAACCAAGTGTTACTTGTTTGCACATTAACTTATTACTTTGGCACCAATGAGATCAAATATCCTATGTCGACAAAGTTGGGTGATGTAGGCTTCTAGTTCGGTGTGGTGCTAAGATGCTTACATAAAGCTGACTGCACAGCTGTAATAAGGCAACAAAGAATAATTGACAGTCAATTATTTGGAAACGCTCTTCTGAGTACATGTTATAATTGATGCATCAACTTTATCCCAGTGGTAGCTGAAACAATTACATCTTTGTCTTCTTGACAGTCCAACTTGCCCCTTCTACGATCGTTCCTTTTCAACTTTCTCTCTTCCTCTCGTCCCTGTAATTTATCTGAAGAGACATTGTTTTACATTATAAAATAGCACAGTCTGCCTTATGTGAATACACCTCTGTCTGGTGAAATGTCCAGTAACAGGGCATAGAGAAACATCTTCCCCAAAACTACACAGCCTGATCCCATTGAAAAAAACATCAATTTTGACTAAAGGGAATCTAGAAAGTCAGTTAATTAAAAGTGCCACATCTCATTTCAAAACTGAGCAACATACAAATTAAATAAGACAAGTATCTCATGAATTAGGATGAGAGAGAGAGAGAGAGAGAGGAGCTTTCTATTTTCATAGCAGTTCAGTGACTTTAAGGACAGGATTGGAGAACTGCTGAGGAAAGGAACACTTCAGTCAAGCCACGGTTTGTTTGTACAATGCTATGTTGCAGAACAACATGAAATCAGAATCCTCACTGAGGGAATTTGTCACATCTGGATTATAAATAGAGATAATTACCATAGGAATTATTTGTAAAAAAAAGATCAGAATCTCAGCACCTACAATATTTTAAAAAAACCAACAGAATGGAAAGTTACAGCTGAACTGAAAACTAGCGAGTGGGTAATTGCTTTGGTCTTTATCGTTTGGAATGCCTTCTGATCACAGCAACTCTCTCGTTTTGTTTACATTAATTTGACTGTTTTAAAAGCAGTCGCCATATCAGGAAGGAATGTATTGTTATTCAGATTTGGTGGAAACTTCTGCATAGAGTTTAGACTTAAAATGTTAAGGTAGAACCTAAAGCACTTTTGCAGAAATATTCAATCTTTACTATTAAATCCAGAACTAAACAAATCCACAGTTAGAAAGGTGGAACTCTCATTATTGACATGCAGTGACTTTCTTTACATACATTATAATATTCGACCAGATATTCTTCATACCTCAGTAATTAAAATGATTATTGCCCTGGAACCAAAAAGAAACACACTTCACTATCCCTGGTGACATCTTCTTGCAAACCTCTCTCTGAATTATTTCACTGATATGCGCCTTTCACCGACTTTGACAATTCATGGAGACCTGCTCCTCTCTTCTTCCACTGCCAATGGACAATATCCAGTTGATGACAATGAATAGCACATGGGGTCTGCCAATTTATGATGGAATTTGAAGAAAGTTGAGCTTTTTTCTGACAGATTGTGGAGTTTAGACACTGAGTCTTAAAGACCTTATCCCAAATTTGGCCTGGAGTTTATCCTGAAGCTGAAAGAAATTTGAGCAGTTCATTTTCATGAGCAGCCAATTTTATTAGAAACTAGGAGCAGGAGTAGATCATCCCACCCTTCGAATCTGCTCTGTCATTCAATATGATCATGGCAGATTGTCTAGCTCAATGTCGTATTCTCACTCTTTCTCCAAAACCCTTTAATATCAATAAAATTGATAAATCTCTTTCTTGATTATACTCAGTGACTGGACCTCCACAGCCTTCGGTGGAAGCAAACTCCACAAGTTGACCATCCTTTGAGTGAAGAAATGTTTGCTCATTTCAGTCCTCAATGATCTACTCCACGCTGATACTGGAACCTTAATACACTTTCAAACTAACAGTCAGAGAGAGAAAAGAGTAGAACTCAGTGTTAAGACCATAAGACATAGGAGTGGAAGGAAGGCCATTCGGCCCATTGAGTCCACGCCACCATTCAATCATGGCTGATGGGCATTTCAATACCACTTACCTGCACTCTCCCTGTATCCCTTAATTCCTTGCGAGATTAAGAATTTATCAATCTCTGCTTTGAAGACATTTAACATCCCAGCCTCTACTGCACTCTGTGGCAATGAATTCCACAGTCCCACCACTCTCTGGCTGAAGAAATGTCTCCTCATTTCCATTTTAAATTGACCCCCTCTAATTCTAAGGCTGTGCCCACGGATCCTAGTATCCCCGCCTGATGGAAACAAATTCCCAGCGTCCACCCTTTCTAAGCCATGCATTATCTTGTAAGTTTCTATTAGATCTCCCCTCAACCTTCTAAACTCGAATGAATACAATCCCAGGATCCTCAGCCATCCATCGTATGTTAGGCCGACCATTCTAGGAATCATCCGTGTGAATCTCCACTGGACACGCTCCAGTGCCAGTATGTCCTTCCTGAGGTGTGGGGCCCAAATGGGGCCTAACCACAGCTTTAGAAATTCTCAGTCGCACATCGCTGCTTTTACATTCCAACCCTCTTGAGATAAATGACAACATTACATTTGCTTTCTTAACCATGGACTCAACCTGCAAGTCAACCTTTAGAGAATCCTGGACTAGCACTCCCAGATCCCTTTGTATTTTGGCTTGAGGAATTTTCTCACCATTTAGAAAATAGTCTGTCCCTGTATTCTTTTTTCTGCAGTGCAAGACCTCATATTTCATCAGCCATTTCTTAGACCACTCTCCTAAACTGTCTAAATCTTTCTACAGCCTCCCCACCTCCTCAGAACTATCTGTCTGTCCACCTAACTTCATATCATGGGTGAACTTCACCAGAATGCCCCAGCCCCTTCATCCAGATCATTAATATATAAAGTGAACAGTTGTGCCCCAGCACTGAACCCTGCAGGACACCATGTGTCACTAGCTGCCATTCCTTTTATCCAAACTCTCTGCCTTCAGTCAGACAACCAATCCTTAATCCATGCTAGTAGCTCACCTCAAATACCATAGGCCCTCACCTTACTCAGCATCCTCCCATGAGGCACCTTATCAAAGGCATTTTGGAAGTCTAGGTAGATGACGTCCACCAGGTTTCAACTTGTTACCTCTTCAAAGAATTCCAACAGGTTTGTCAGGCACGACCTCCCCTTACATAAATCCATGCTGACTTGTTCTAATCCGACCCTGATCTTCCAAGAATTTAGAAATCTCATCCTTAACGATGGATTCTAGAATTTACCAACAACCAAGGCTAGGCTAATCAGCCTATAATTTTCCATCTTTTGTCTTGACTTTCTCTTGAACAAGGGGGTTACAACAGTGATTTTCCAATCATCTAGGACTTTCCCTGACTCCAGTGATTTTTGAAATATTACAACTAACATCTCCATTATTTCTTCAGCCACCTCCCTCAGAACTCTATGATGTACCCCATCTGGACCAGGATATTTTTCAATTTTTAGATCTTTTAGCTTTTCTAGCACTTTCTCTTTTGAAATGGCTACCATACTCAACTCTGCCCCTTGACTCTCATTAATTGTTGGGATATTACTCATGTTTTCCATTGTGAAGACTGACACAAAGTATTTATTAAGTTCTTCAGCTATTTCCTTATCTCCCATCATTAGCCTTTCTGCATCAATTAGGAGAAGCCCAATTTCTACTTTTGCTTCTCATTTGTTTCTTATGTATTGAAAGGAACTTTTACTATCATTTCTAATATTACTGGCTAGCTTACCTTCATATTTGATCCTCTCCTTCCTTATTTCTCTCTTTGGTATCCTCTGTTTGTTCTTGTAGTCTTCTCAATCTTTTGATTTCCCAGTGCTCTTAGCCACTTTATAGGCTCTCTCTTTTTCAATGATACATTTCCTTACTTCCTTTGTCAGCCATGGCTGTCTAATCCCCCCGCCCCCCCCCCCCCCCACCCCCAACACCCACTCTGGATAACCTTTCTTTTCTTTGGGATGAACCTCTGTACTGTGTCCTCAATTACACCCAGAAACTCCTGCCATTGTTGCTCTACTGCCTTCCCTGTTAGGCTATGCTTTCAGCCAATCTTCATCATGCCCTTGTAATTACCTTTATTTAACTGTAACCCCATTACATCCGATTTTGCCTTCTCTCTTTCAAGCTGCAGATTGAACTCTACCATATTATGATCACTGCCTCCTAAGTGTTCCCTTGCTGTAAGATCTATTATAAAGTCTGACTCATTACATAGCACTAAGTCCCCAATAGACTGCTCCCTTGTGGGCTCCATCACAAACCGTTCCAAAAAGCCATCCTGTAAGCATTCCATGAATTCCCTTTCTTTGGATCCACTAGCAACATTATTCAGCCAGTCATTTGCATATTGAAGTCCCCTATGATCATCGTGACCCTGCCTTTCTGACATGCCCCATCTATTTCCTGGCACATTTAGTGCCATAGATTTAATTTCATTCTTAACTAACAAGGCAACCCCACCCACTCTGCCCACCTCCCTGTATTTTCAATAATTTGTAAATCCTTGGATGTTTCACTGCCAGTCCTGAACCCCCTGCAACCACATCTCTGTGATGCCTACCACATCATAATCACTCACGATGATTTCTGCTGTTAATTCATCTACTCTGTTACGAATACTACGAGCATTCAGGTAAAGCACCTTAATACTAATTTTCTTATCCTCACGATTTCCATCACCTCTAGTAGCATGTCCTAAATCATCCTTCCTTTTTGCTTCATTCATCGTCTGCCTTGAACTTAAATCCTGCACACATGCTGCTTATCTTTCTACTTGAGTCCATTCTCCCTGTTGCTTTCCTTTTCCCTTCCCCCCAACTCACAAGTTTAAAGTCTTAGTGAACACCCTATTTATCCCTTTTGCCAGAACATTTGTTCCAGATTGATTCAGTGGAGACCATCCTATCGGTACAGATCTCCCCAGTTCCAAAACTGATGCCAATGTTCCATGAAATAGAATCCCTCCTTCCCACACCAATCTCTTAGCCATGAGCTTACTTCTCTAATTTGTTCATGCATAAATTATAAACCATCATTGAGATCATATGTAAATGTAACATTAAGCAAAATCAAATTATATTGCATTCTTAACATAATCAAATGGCTCAGGGTCTTTCACATGAGAGTTGACTTGATGAGACATTAGGACTGAAAATGTGTTGCTGGAAAAGCGCAGCAGGTCAGGCAGCATCCCAGGAGCAGGAGAATCGACGTTTCGGGCAAGAGCCCTTCTTCAGGAATGAGGAAAGCATGCCAAGCAGGCTAAGATAAAAGGTAGGGAGGAGGGAATTGGGGGAGGGGCGTTGGAAATGTGATAGGTGGAAGGAGGTTAAGGTGAGGGTGATAAGGTGAGGGTGATAGGCTGGAGTGGGGGTGAGGGCGGAGAGGTCAGGAAGAAGATTGCAGGTTAGGAAGGTGGTGCTGAGTTCGAGGGTTGGGACTGAGACAAGGTGGGGGGAGGGGAAATGAGGAAACTGGAGAAATCTGAGTTCATCCCTTGTGGTTGGAGGGTTCCTAGGCGGAAGATGAGGCGCTCTTCCTCCAGCCGTCGGGTTGCTATGGTCTGGCGATGGAGGTGTCCAAGGACCTGCATGTCCTTGGTGGAGTGGGAGGGGAGTTGAAGTGTTAAGCCACGGGGTGGTTGGGTTGGTTGGTCTGGATGTCCCAGAGGTGTTCTCTGAAACGTTCCGCAAGTAGGCGGCCTGTCTCCCCAATATAGAGGAGGCCACATCGGGTGCAGCGGATGCAGTAAATGATGTGTGTGGAGGTGCAGGTGAATCTGTGGTGGATATGGAAGGATCCCTTCGGGCCATGGAGGGAAGTAAGGGGGGAGGTGTGGGCGCAAGTTTTGCATTTCTTGCGGTTACAGGGGAAGGTGCCGGGAGTGGAGGTTGGGTTGGTGGGGGGTGTGGACCTGACGAGGGAGTCACGGAGGGAGTGGTGTTTTCGGAATACTGATAGGGGAGGGGAGGGAAATATATCCCTGGCGGTGGGGTCCGTTTGGAGGTGGCGGAAATGACGACGGATGATACGATGTTTATGGAGGTTTGTGGGGTGGTAGGTGAGGACGAGTGGGGTTCTGTCCTGGTGGTGGTTGGAGGGGCGGGGCTCAAGGGCGGAGGAGCAGGAAGTGGAGGAGATGCGGTGGAGAGCATCGTCGATCACATCTGGGGGGAAATTGCGGTCTTTGAAGAAGGAGGCCTTCTGGGTTGTTCGGTATTGGAACTGGTCCTCCTGGGAGCAGATGCAGCGGAGACGCAGGGGGCAGGGTGGGAGGAGGTGTAGTCTAGGTAGTAGGTTAGGAAGGTGGTGCTGAGTTCGAGGGTTGGGACTGAGACAAGGTGGGGGGAGGGGAAATGAGGAAACTGGAGAAATCTGAGTTCATCCCTTGTGGTTGGAGGGTTCCTAGGCGGAAGATGAGTCGCTCTTCCTCCAGGCGTCGTGTTGCCATGGTCTGGCGATGGAGGTGGCCAAGGACCTGTATGTCCTTGGCGGAGTGGGAGGGGGAGTTAAAGCGTTCAGCCACGGGACGGTTGGGTTGGTTGGTGGGGGTGTCCCAGAGGTGTTCTCTGAAATGTTCTGCAAGTAGGCAGCCTGTCTCCCCAATGTATAGGAGGCCACATCGGGTGCAGCGGATGCAGTAAATTACAGAAATTCACCTGCACCTCCACACACATCATTTCACTCTGGGACACCCATGTTGGAAATCCAATCGGGAGAACCATTGGGTGGTATATTGAAAATGGTTCATCTTCATGTACTGGTGGACCAAATATTTCTTGGACTTTTCTGGTCACAGCAGGAGTGACATGTGGCCGACCGAATGTCATCATGCATGGTTGGCCACTTAATAGACTGCAGGTACGGGGCTCAAACAATTACATATTAGGCTACAAATTAGGAGCAGAAGCAGGCATTTGGTCCTTCAAACTGCTCCACTGTTTGATACTTCAATACTGTTCATAGCTTTGATACCCTTGTCTAATAAAAATCCATGCACTTTCCCTTAAAGATATTCAATGACATCATCTCCATCGCCTTCTGAGGCAGAAAGTTTCAAAGTTGCACAACCCTCTCTGAGAGAGAGGGAGAAGATCTCCTCATCTCCATTTTAAAGAGACGCCCTAACTTTAATACAATGCCTCCTCATTCTGGACTGGCCCATGAGAGGAAACAGCCTTTCAATGTCCACCTTGTCAAGAGCATTTGGGATCTTCTGAACTTCAATCAAGTCATTATTTTCCCTTCTGAACTCTGTTGAAAACAAGTTAATCTTCCCTCACATTCCAGATATCAGTCCAGTAAACCTCTTCTGAATCTATTGCATTTACATTCTTCCTTAAATAGGGAGACCAAAGCTATAACACTACTCAAGAACTGAGATAGATAGGTTCTTGACTGTCAAGGGGATCAAGGGTTCAGGGAATAAGCAGGAGAATGGGGTTGAGAAACCTATTAGCCATGATTGAATGGTGATAGGTAAGCAGGAGGCTGGAAGAACGCAGCAAGCCAGGCAGCATCAGGAGGTGGAGAAGTCAACGTTTCGAGGAGAACCCTTCTTCCTGAACATTTGCAGATAATCTAGCTTTACCCAACTGACTGTCTCCTTTCGATGGTGAGCACCAACGTGCTGCTCTCCTCTGTGCACTTTTCTGGCATATCTATCCAGAAGATGGTATGCCCATCTAGAGACTGGCCTTCTAGCTGCTCTTGCCATGAACCCACAAGGTCCTTGCTCCCTCTGCTCTGTACCTCCTCCTCTTGGGGAATGGAATGAACACTGGCCTGATCGGCTGACTGCCAAGTGGTTTCTTCTCTATTCTGGTACCACATTTGTCCTCCACTTCCCTGAAGCCTACTCCTTGGTACTCCCTTAAGATCAAGTCCTATAGCCCCTCTGTGTGGCCTTGCAGAAATCCCCCACTCTTACATGCCACCTACCCACCTTGTTAGTAGTGGCACCATTAGCTGCTGGTCAGCTAAGGTTTCCATTCTCCCCTCTGAGCATGTTGCCTTTCAGAATGGCTGACAGAGACAATGGTGAAGGACTACCTAAAATAAAAACAGAAACAGCTGGACAAACTCAGAGGGTCTGGCAGCATCTGTGGAGAGAGAAACAGAGTTAACATTCTGAGTTCAGTATGATTCTTCTTTAGAATGGAAGGCTTCTCTATCTGCTACTTTGAAGCATTTGGGGCTCTGAAGGCCAGTTACTGTCATACACTACTTATGAAACACCAACTATATGGTAAAATTCCAGTCTTTTAAACGCATTTTAATTACCTGCTAAACATGATCAGTTGACAACCCTCCACATTACAGTAAGATGTCCATTCTCCAACTTACCTGTAACATTTGGTGGTATTGCCATAGCGAACACACCTGATCTATGTTTTGCAATCTCCTCCTATCCACCTTCTTACCATACTCTTACTGATATATTAGACAATGGTCTGAAAAAATTAATGTTGAAACTGTATTGCCTCCACCCAACCTGACAACATTGCACAGAGTTTTTTAGGTGGGGACTGAGTTCTCCATTAGTCCTTGCAGGGAGCAGGCACATTCTATACAGCTCCAAAGAGTCCTTTGTAATTATCTGATCAGTAATGTAAAACATACTTGTTGTCATCATGTAATAAACCATCTTCACACTAATGCCTCTTCTGTATAGGCTCACCAACATACTAACCTCTCAAGCAATAATTAAACAGCTTTTAAAGACATTGTAGATAAAGAAATACTGGTGGCTGCAAACAACCTCAAACAGCCCTCACCCTGTTCCACCAGCTGGCAGAGGTGGCACAGTGGGCGGCACGGTGGCACAGTGATTAGCACTGCTGCCTCACAGTGCCAGAGACCCGGGTTCAATTCCCGCCTCAGGTGACTGACTGTGTGGAGTTTGCACGTTCTCCCTGTGTCTGCGTGGGTTTCCTCCGGGTGCTCCGGTTTCCTCCCACAGTCCAAAGATGTGCAGGTCAGGTGAATTGGCCATGTTAAATTGCCCATAGTGTTAGGTAAGGGGTAAATGTAGGGGTATGGGTGGGTTGCGCTTTGGCGGGGCGGTGTGGACTTGTTGGGCCGAAGGGCCTGTTTCCACACTGTAAGTAATCTACTGTAAAGTAATTCAATCTTTCTGATTGAATAACATTGCTAGTCTTGTCAAAAAAAATGGTTTATTTTGGAAATAGTGATGTGTGATTAATGATAAATTTTTAATTGTCAGTTTTGGGTTGGATTAGAATAGAGGTAGCTTCACTCCACAACTAAACATCTGAAATCTACCCTGAGATCGTTGCTAAAACTATCATTCTTGCTAGGAGGTGTTTCAAATTAAAATGAACCCTGGGTGAGGCAAGAAGACAATTTATTTCCTGCAGCAAATTGTTACAATTGAGAATGCATTGTCTAAAAGGATTATGAAAACAAATTCAATTGTAACTTTTGAAAGGGATTTGAATATAAACTGCAAATTTAGCATTTGCAAGATTAAGGAGAAAGAGTAGAGGCATATGATAGCCATACCAGAGACCAACCATAGACACGGTGGGCTGAATGGCCTCCTCCCATGCTGTATGATTCAAAATGTTAGATGAGGAGAACCCTTGTATAATCAACCAATCCCACCGAAGAACATTTCTTTATCAAATAGCATACAGAAAACAGCCCATAACTTCATTCTTTTAAAAATAGAGAGAAAATTAGCATGAAATGATGACTGGAGACTCAGACCAAATACAGGATAAGATAATTTTCAAATACCAGACCATTAAATGTTTTATTTTAATTGCATCAGCCAGACCTCTGAGTCAGAATTGTTTACAATGTGGATATTCCAAGCTGGGTATAATTTCTATTACATTTGTGTAATTATTATACAACAGATAATATTGCAGCATTCTGGAGAAGGGTCACTGGTCCTGAAATGTTAACTCTGATTTCCATCCGCAGATGCTGCTGGACCTGCTGAGCTTTTCCAGCAATTTCTGTTTCTTTGTTTCTGATATCCAGCATCCATGGTTTTAATGGTTTTTAAATAATATTGCACATCTTTCTTGTCAGGTGCATACATTCTCAAGCTAAAGTTGTCTGTATATTAGTCAAGAGACATTTATTATGAAACTGTCCAACATTTATCCCTCAACTACTAAAGTAGGTTATCTGTTTATTATCTGGTTGCTGACTGTAGAACCTTAATGAACACAAATTGGCTGCTATGCTCTAACGTTAGTGTTATACCTACTCTTGAAAAATATTTCCTTGATTGTAAAGCTCTGAGGGTTGTGAAACTCATTATATAAATTCAACTATTTCTTTACATTAGCTTTTGATCAAAATTTACTCATTATGTTTTGGGAATGAAGTTGATTCTCTACTCTCTATTTTGCTTACCTTCACAAATTGACATACGGTCTATGCCAGCTATTTTGCTTTCGAAAGCTAAATCAAATTACACCCGAGGAACTCTTTGCCCTTGCTAGAAATTAACTTGCTTATAGCAATGCTATTTGCACACACACTACAATTACATTTTCATTGCTCTCAAGGACATAGGAATAGACAAATAATGTTGCTGGCTTAATTGCAAACATTAGCAGCTTACACACGTCTGCCTCTTTCACTTGGCATCTCTTGTATTAGAGTTGCTTGTCAGTAAACACATTGATGAAACACACACAAACAAGGGTTGGGTATGTAATCCCAATGCATTTGTATTCACAGGCTTTCAGAATTGTTAAATCAAACCTACTCAGCATATCAAAGACATTAAAGTGAGGCATCAAAGGTGTCAGTATGACATCATATTACTTTGCCTGTCTCTGAGAAATACGGTAACATTCCAGGAACATGAGTAGAAGTGTCAGCATAATGAGAACTTCAAAAGTTTGTTCTTCATTTGTGCAAGTTCAGTGAATAAAAGCCAAAATTTGAAGAAATTCAAGAATTGAAAATTCTAGGGAAGGGCCAAGTGGAAAACATTAGGAATGTAATAGTACTGCATTTCAGTTTTAAAAATCTGTCGAAACCAATTTTCAGAGAAGATCCTGGAAAAGACTGTATTAGAGTAGGCAATAATGTGTTGAATCTGAATTAGAGACATGTCATAGCATCATGCTCCATGGAAGGAAGCGATTTGAACACCATTGCATCTGCATGTGCTGCTGTTTGAAAGACCTGTACAGTTTAAACCATGTTCCAGCTTTTATCTCCAGAATTCTGCAAATTAGTTATCTCAAATATGTATCTATTGCCTTGAAAGGTTCATGCACAGTTAGGGAGAACTGTTCCCATTTGTTAAAAGAACAATAACAATATTATAGCAGTAATTTTGAAAAGTGCTTTATTATTAATGGATTAACTGAGAAGCACAACAGCTAAGTAAAGCTCAGAGTATAAGAGAAAAACACTGAAGTTATGGTAATGGAAGTATGTTTAAGAGTAAGAAATTAGAGAAGGTAGCAAGTATTGTAAAGTAAGTTCAAGTTTAATTCGAGGTAAATGAGGTCAGCTGAGTAGAATGTATGGCCTCTCATATGTAGGATCTTAGAATCAGAGTCACAGAGTCATATGACATGGAAACAGACCCTTCGTCCCAACTCATGCATTCTCACTAAGTTTCCTAAACTGAACCAGTCATGTTTGCCTGCATTTGGCCCATATCCTTCTTAACCTTTCCTATCCATGTACCTGTTCAAATGTCTTTTAAATGTTGTAATTGTACCCGCCTCTACCACTTCCATTGGCAGCTCATTCTATACATGCATCACCCTCTGTGTGAAAATGATGCCCTTCAGGTCCCTTTGAAATCTTCCTCCTTTCATCTTAAACCATTGCCTTCTAGTTTGGACTCCCCATCCTGGGAAAAAGACCTTGGCTATACACCTATGCCTCTCATGATTTTACAAACGTCTATAAGGTCACCTCTACCAAGGTGAAGTGAGGAAAACCTTTTTCATGTAGCGAGTCGTTGGCATCTGGAATGCACTGCCTGAAAGTGTGGTGGATGTAGGTTTAATTGAGAAGGCATTAAAGAAGGTTTTGGATAATTATTTGTGTGAAAATAATGTGCAAGGGTATGTAGAAAAAGCAGGAAATTGGCACTAAGTAATGATGCCCATTTAATAAACTGGTGCAAGCACAATTGGTTCAATGGCCTCCTTCAGCATTATAACTTGGCAAGGAAAGCTCCTACTGATTACACATAACGTCCTCCTTTGGCTGACGAAACGGTACTCTTCCATGTTGAACAACGCTTGGAGGAAGCACTGAAGGTGGCAAAGGTGCAAGATTTATTCTGGGTGGGGGAATTCAATGTCCACCACCAAGAATGACTTGGCAGCAACACTACTGATGGAGCTGGTCAAGCCCTGAAGGTCGTAGCTGCTGGTCTGGATCTGCAGCAAGTGCGTGAGGGAACCAACAAGAGGGAAAAACATTCTTGACCTCATCTGTTCATGACAGTATCGGTCAGAGTGAGTGCAACAGATCTTATGGAGATGAAATCCTAACCTGGAACCTGCACATTGAAAATGATCTCCATCATGTTGTGTGGCACTATCACTGCGCTAAATAGGACAGACTTCAAACAGATCTGGCAACTCAAGACTGGGCATCCATGAGGCGCTATGGTCCATCAGCAGCAACAGAATTGTACTTCAGCACAATTTATAATCTCATGGCCCGGCATATTCCCCCATTCAACTGTTACCATCAAGGCTGGGGGATCAACCGTGGTTCAATGGAGAGTGCAGGAGGGCTTGCCAGGAGCAGCTCCAGGCATACCAAAGAATGAAGTGTCGACCTGGTGATGCCATTAATCAGGACTACTTGCTTACCAAACAGCATAAGCAGCAAATGATAGAGTTAAGCGATCCCACAACCAACGGATCAATTCTATCCTCTGCAGTGGTTGTCACATCCAGTTGTGAATGGTGGTAGACAATTAAATAATTCACTGGAGGAGGAGGAAAATTGACAAATATCCTCCTCTTCAATGATGGAAAAGCTCAACACATGAGTGCAAAAGATAAGTCTGAAGCATTTGCATCAATCTTTAGCCAAATGTGCCAAATTGATAATTCATCTTGGCCTCCTCCAGTGTCCCCAGCATTACAGATGACGTCCTCCCTCGGCTGACGAAACGGTACTCTTCCATGTTGAACAACCCTTGGAGGAAGCACTGAGGGTGGCAAAGGTGCAAGATTTATTCTGGGTGGGGGAATTCAATGTCCAATCACCAAGAATGACTTGGCAGCAACACTACTGATGGAGCTGGTCAAGCCCTAAAGGTCGTAGCTCCTGGTCTGGATCAGCCAGTCTTCAGTCAATTTAATTCACTCCACAGGATATCAAGAAATGGTTGGAGACACAGGATGCTGCAAAGCCTACAACATTCCAGCAAAAGTACTGAAGGCCTGCGCTCCAGAATCTCCATCACCCCTAGCCAAGCTGTTCCAGTTACAACACTGGAATCTATCCAACAATATGGAAACTTGCCCAAGTATGTCCTGTATGTAAAAAACAGGACAAATCTAACCTGGCCAATTACTGCCCTATCAGTTTACTCTCAATCACCAGTAAAGTGTTGGAAGGTATCATCAACAGTGTTATCAAGCAGCACCTGCTCAGCGATAACCTAATCAGTGATACCCAGTTTGGGTTCTGCCAGGCCCACTCAGCTCCTGACCTCAGTACAGTTTTGTTTCAAACATGGACGAAAAAGCTGAATTTCAGAGGTGAGATAAGAGTGACAGCCCTTGCCATCAAGGCTGCATTCGACTGAGTGTGGCATCAAGGAGCCCGAGCTAAACCAGATTCAATGTGAATCATGGGGCAAACCTTCCAGTAGTTGATCATACCTGGTAGATAAGAGGATGATTGTAGTTGTTGGAGATCAGTCATCTCAGCTTTAAGAGGTCTCTGCAGAAGTTCCTCAGGGTAGTGTTGCCCTAGATCCAATCATCTTCAGCTGCCTCATCATAAGGTCAGAGATTGCACAAGAGATTACACAAAGTTCAGCACTATTTGTGATTCCTCAGATACTGAGCCAGTCCATGTTCAAATGCAACAAGAGCTGGACAAGACTCAGGCTTGGTCTGAAAAGTGGGAAGTAACATTCATGCTACATAAATGTCAGGTAATGACCATCACCAGTAAGAGGCAATTTAATTACCGACCCTTGACTTGCAATGATGTTACCATCACTGAACCCCCCTGTCATAATATCCTGGGGGTCACCATTGACCAGAAACCCAACTGGAATCCACATATAAATGCAATGGCTACAACGATAGATTTAAGGGTAGGAATACTGCAGTGGTTAACTCGCTTCCTGATTTCCCAAAATCTGCACGGCACAAGTCAGGAGTGTGATGGAATACTCCCCACTTGCCTGGGTGGGTACTGCTTCAACAAAACTCAAAAAGCTTGATACTGTCCAGGACAAAGCAGCCTGCTTGATTGGCACCATATCCACAAACATCCACCTCCTCCACCAACAATGCTCAGCAGCGTCAGTCTGGACCATCGACACTGTAGATATCCACCCAAGATCCTTAGATAGCATCTTCCAAGCCCACGGCCACTTCCGTCTTGAAGATAAAGGGCAGCAGATTACTGGGAACATCACCAACAGCAAGATGCCTTCCAAGCCACTCACCATCCTGACTTGGAAATACATCACTATTTGTTTACTGTCACAAGGTCAAGATCCTGGAATTCCCTTCTTAAGGGCAGTGTGAATTTACCTGTAGCATATAGATTGCAGCAGTTCAAAAAGGCAACTCAATACCACCTTATCAAGGGCAACTAGGGACGGACGATAAATGCTGGCAGATGGCACCCATGTCCCACGAGCGAATCACATCAGTGATTCTGAGGATGTTGGTAGAAGGCATGATATATGCCAGCATAATGCCTGGTGTTGACAGCCATTACTGACAGCACTGGAATGTGCAGTGGATGAACAAATTATTGTGGGACTGGATGGGTGCAGTCCTGGGACCTGATTGTGATGCTGAGACAGGAAGCAATGTGTTGGGAAGGCCTGGTGGTTGGCCAGGATTACTTTTCTTAACCCTCATCCATGGTCCTTGTAGCCTTCACAGGCAGCTCACCTGGTCACTTGCCTACCTGAGTTCCATTAGAGGAGATAAGCACGTGCCCTTGGTGCATTGAAAATGAGTTTTATTGAAGTTCACCTCATAGTGTTCATTGAGCTAGTTTATGAAATATAACTCAGCTTTAATTGTCTAATCGAATCATGGGCTCTCAGGTCTGGTTTAAGCAATACCCATCACCATAGGCAAATGACTCCATGTCAAGTATCTAGAAATGTGCAAATTGAGGGATTTCAATTCCCTGATAAGAGTGTTCACTCTTTATTGACATGCACCTCATTCAATTAAGCCAATGGAATCAGATGGATGTTTGCCACAATCAAGAGTTAAGTGTACTCAGGTCTCACAGTTACAGCTGAGCTTTAAACAACTGAAACGATACAAATTCCCATCTGAGAATGGTGATAAGCTTCTGTGAATTCAGACAATGCTGAACAGATGCTGAGAAATCAGAGATCATATCAGTCTCCACAAGTCACTCTTATGAGCACCTAACAGTTGGTTGGAGAGTTGTATGGGCGGAGGTGCAAGCCTCACCATACATAGCACACAGTACAGTGAAAGCAAATAAGGCAAACAAGGCAATAGACTGCACTGATAGCTAAAGAGGCATGCTCAGCAAGGCCGCAGTGCCCTGGAGAAGGTACAGCACAAATTCACATGGATGATACCAGCTTGATACTTGCTCTGAAGAACCCCTATTTTAGACATTGGATATCAACATCTGAGAGCACACTGAATGGGCTGTGGCCACATACATCCACATCCATGGTCATTGGTTTCCAAATTGTGCCAGTATCTAACAACCCGAATGGTGTATTTCTGATCCGCTGAGAGAATTCTTCTCCACTTCATTGCTACACAACAGCTATCAGTGTGACACTGCAGCAAGGCCATTGTGAGCTCAGGATCACATACCCAGCTCATAGACAGGAACAAGCTACATCTCTGAGCTCTTCACTCACTGCCATTGTTCCTATTCTGTATCTACCTGGATGTTCACAGCATTCCTGCCTTGCATCACTTTGCCTATTATGCTCTGTCTCATCAGCCAACTATACCAGTTTGTCTTGCCTTACCATTTAGTACAGACACAAAGACAGGAAGCTTATCATTGTTGTCAGCAGAACTCAATCAAGTCAATGGAGCTAACCTTCACTCAGAGGGTCCTGGCACAGTAAATCAAGGGCAGCCTCTGATACCAGTCGAGAAGCTGGAATGCACTCAGTCGGCTCCTAGGAATGATCAGCGTTTGGATGTTTTCCATATAAGGGATAAGGAGTCAAATGTAAGGCAGCCCATCATTCCCCTGAAATATCGGAGACAGAGAACGATGGATATTAAGGGAGATGAAATGGGTGGTACAGTTGTTTCTTCTGGTGCAGGTGTCCTGAGCCAGTGAATAAGCAGTGGAGAGGGCACGCAGGGTTAGTGGTGCCAGTGGTTGGGATGGGTGACAGCGAGTGAGAAAAGACACTACAGCCAATAGGGAGAGTGGTAGAGTATGAGCTTTAGGGAGAGCTAGGTACTAGAACACAGAGAGAGCAAGTGTGAATAATTGGAGAGAAGATCGTAACACTTGTGCTGGCAGAGTGCGGAAGGCCATTTACCCTATTCCTAAAATACCATGCATCCCTATAAGCATCTGAGACTGTACTGAACTGGTTGGAAACCTCGGAGCAATCTGGCATCATCTGGTGTCATTCCTTGGTAGTCTTTGGGGAGGAGGAAGTGCTGTGTTGGCACTACTCCATCTAGCAGGACCCTGCCCAAATTGCAGGACATTGACTTCCCCCAATTATCATTACCAGGCAAACATCAGGGACAGTGTTTGGCTGGGTGCATAATGGGTTTTTAAGGATGACACAGTTGCAAGGGATACCAGAGGATTCTAGGACATCTAGTGAGTATTGAGTTGTTGCAGAAGCAGGTTGTGGCAAAATTAGACAAGAATTGGACAAGAGGGATACCGTGGGAATTTTGTAGGTAGTCAACGAGGAAGGTTTAGTAAAATATGGTGAGAAAGCTTGCTAGCTTTGCAGTGGAAATCCCTCTTAAAAAAAAACTCAACACAACTCAGACTTGACCAAAAAAATGCTAAGATTCCATCCTACCTACAAGAAGCAAGGGTAGCTTAGGTAGAGTCATATGTCCAGAGAACTTTCATAGAGAGAAGTCACATACCCAGTTTATGATTGGAGTAAAACCTTTGCATTTCTTCAACTTTTGGGACATAATTTGAAATCTGTCTAAGGAGTATCAAAGTGTGTGACCTGAAAACCTACCAAAAGTCATCGTTATTTTTCAAGGAGAGTCCCTGTAGAGGATTGTCTTGGACTTTACATCATTGTCTCAAACAAAAGAAATTCAGACAACTACAGTTGGTTCCAGGAAGGCACCTAGTGCCAGCAGTTGGTGAATATACAGAATAAGTTCAGAATCAAAACACCATTTGCGAGAACTCATGCCTTATCCATTTTTCATTGGTTTCACTATGACTTGGCCAAAGTACTTTATGAATAACACTCTGTAGAGGTTGTTTGTACTAGTTTTTCTTATATACTTGCATAATCCAAACTGGTTGACAATAATCTTTGCATTTTTTTTGAATAAGTTTTCTTGATGGTAAACCAGTTATTTGTTGCTGACTAAAGAGAACTAGCTCAGTTGTTGTTAATACTGATCCTGGCAGGATCTGAGATCATTATAATTGCCCATATAAGCAATTTGATTAATTGCAAAATTTGCTGTGATAATTGGAGAAGTGGGATTAGAAAAGAAAACAGTGAACCATTCCTAACAGTACATTAAATTGTTTTATTTTCCTAACTCTGCGTAGCAAAGGTAATGTTGTTTCTTTAAAACTGCCCTTATGTAATGCTGTCCTCTTATTAAGTTGCTGTGATTTCAAACTTTGTCTACTTTCAACAAACGAGTTACTGGTCCCTTGTAAGAACATAATATTAATTTGGTGATCTTGTGTGGGATCATAACATAGATTGAAAGGATTTATTAGACTAGATGCAAAGAAACAATTTCTTCTAATGGGGATAATCAAGAATGAGGGGTTGTAATCTTAAATTTTGATCCAGATTGCTTAAGAATGAAATCACACTTATTTTGTCTACACAAGGGTTCATCAAACATTCTTTCTTCCAAAGGTCTGAGAATGCTTAGGCAATTGCTGCCTCTCAACAGCAGGGACCCAGTTTCGATTCCAGCCTTGCTTGACTGTTTATGTGGAGTTTGCAATTCTCCCTGTGTCTGCTCAGGTTTCCTCTCACAATCCAGAGATGTTCAAGTTAGATTGATTGGCCATGATAAGCTGCCCATAGTATCCAAGGATGCTCAGGCTAGGTGAATTGGCCATGGGAAATGTGGGGTTACCAGGATAGAGCAGTGGGGTTGTTCTGGCCCGGATGCTCTTCAGAGAGTTGGTGAAGACTCAGTAGGCCAAATGGCCTGCTTCCACACTGTAGGGATTCAATGATTCTCAAGATTGGGATCTACAGTGTTTGTTAGGTAAAGGCTACCATGTGATATGGAACCACAGTAGATTGGAGCTCAGGACAACCATGATCTGATGGAATAGCAGAATCAGTTTGAAGGTTGAATGGCCTTCTACTCTACTGGTGAGGTAGCTAGCAACCAACTGGATGGGGTAAGTGGATTCTCTCATCTATTTTGATATTCATAAGAGAAAGTAGCATTATGTTTTCAAAATAAAGAATCATAGCTAATATCTAAAGCAAGAAATCAGGTAATTTGTCTGAAATGACAGTTCTCCGCTCTGAGCCTTTTCAGGTTTTCTCTACTTCCTTTCCATTGTCTCTGAAATATTTACAGAGAAGTGGCCTTTATATTGTCAGTTTAATCTCTAACTGAGCTTGAGCAATTCTTGTACACACATCAATTGGACAAACAAAGCATGCTCTGTATTATTTAATGTGCTTAGACAAGAAGAGGCCAAAGAGTGAGGGAAAGAGATAAACTCAATTTAATCCCAATGAATTTTTAATGTACATTTCCATTCCATTATCTGATAGGTTGCAGTCATCTAACCCAAGGCAAGAAGGATGAATCCCTCTGTGAAGCCATCGCAATTTTCAACCACATTAATTTTCTACAAGGAAGAATGCCTTGGTCAAAATCCCTGCATTCCGACAAATCTATTAACCATCAAAATCAGTTGTTGGCTTGAAGGTGTAAATCAGTTTGTTGCTGAGCTCTGCATCAGACATTCAAATGCAGCTTGCAGAACACAGATGACATGTTCTTAACTGTGACTGAATTATCAGCCTTCATGATGATACCTTGAAAAAATAAACTGAGGAATTACTGCTGAGGATAGCAGTACATGAACATTTAACTCTGTTCTAAAGGAGACAATAACTTAGTGTTGAAAGGAATACTACTATGTTGAAAGGAGCAAATAACGGCAGATGTTAGAATTTGCACTGAAAACAAAACAGGCTGGAAATCACAGCAGGTCTGGCACCATCCACGGAGAGAGAACAAGCTAACATTTTGAGTCTAGATGACTCTTCACCAGAAGCCTATCAGAGTTTTGATGAAGAGTAATCTAGATTTGAAACGGATGCTGTCTGACCCGCTGTGATTTCCAGCATTGATTGTTTTCACTACCGAGTATAGCAAAATTTTATTCTTGCGATGTCCATTATTTTCCATTTTTAAGAATGACTTGGATGCAAAGTTAATAAAATTGGCATTAATCTATAAATAATAAACTAGGGGGTAATTAAGTCTGTGAGTAAACAAGAACTTATGAATTAAACAAGTTCAAATCTGTAAGTGCAATGGTATCAGATGATGTTAAATGCATCAGGATTTGATATAGGCCATTCAAACCCTCAGGCCTACTGCACCATTCAATTAGATAATTCTAGTCTATATTTTAATTTCAAAGACTGATACACACCTTGCTTCTGTGTACCTTAATAAATTTCTCCGACAAAAATGGTGCCTGTGTCAGCTTTTTGCAGCAGCAATTCAATATGAATTTTATTGTACTGCTCTCTTCTCATAATCCCAGATCTTCCTTGGCTTCGAATGTTTATTCACTATTTCTTTAAAAGATGGCCTCAGGTACTTCAGTATAAAAGATAAATTCCATGCTCCAATAGCTCTCCAAAGAATTTTATCCAATCTTTTTTGAACACTTTTATTGAGGATTTTAAATTGATGACCTGTTGTCATAGACTACAAAGAAAGAAATATTATTTTCCTGCTCATAAGCTAAATTTAATAACATCTATTCAGTTTCCTCAACCTTCTAAAAGCCTAAAACAAATAAATGGATGGTATTCAGAAATCATTGTGATTCCTCTCAATTTAACAATTGAATCTGTATCAGTGTCATTTTGAAAGAAACAGCTGAATAGGGTGATCCATGTGGCAGTAACACAGGATGAAACAAAACTCATAAAATTCTGGTTTCACCTTTAAAAATGTTGATTCCTCTGTACTTGTCAATGTACTTTTCAATATATATGCATTACTATTTTTGCACATTGGGAGTAGTTTGATATTATCACAAATCTTTGGAATTCTTGACTACAGAGAATATGAACGTACTATGCTGTGAGCAACACTTTTATTTCCCAGACAAAAGTTACCCATTTTGTTTAGCCAAGCACTCAGACTTTTGAGTAGATTGAGTGTACTGTGCCTCTAAGAGGGATTTGTTCTATGCTGTTTCTTTTGCAAAATGGTATTAATACCTGGAGCTGGATATCTGTTTTCAGAAGCTTTGAGCTCCTTGAATGTTTTTTCTTTAACTTAGGCAACTTAGAAGTAAGAGTGTGTGGAGTCAGGCTCATGCAGATTCAACGTTTTTGTTTTGCTTTCAGTTGAAGTTGGGGTTTTGAAGCTGCTAGATACAGCTTTCTCTCTCTGCTGCAGCTTGAGTTCTCTCTCCATGGCTAGGTTTTTTTTTGATACTCCTGTCTCCTCTACTAGAGACAGTATGTGAGAAAATCTGATCTGCTGAATTTGCCTTTGCCAAGGGTGTGTTTATGGGATGCTGCAATATTGGAACAAGATGATAATTAGTCATTAAATAACATATACAGAGGAACCTCAATTATCCGAATGACACAGGTGGAGAATGTTTTGTTCAGATAATTAAATGTTTGGATAATCAAATGCCGAATAACGCAGTTTAGCCAAGCATCAGGACCTTGTGATCTTGCTGGATAATCCGAAATTTGGATAATCGAATGCCGGATAATCAGTGATCCTCTGTATTATTTTTCTCAGTATGTTGATACAGTTAAAGTTATGCCGTCTTTTTAGTATTTTAACTGTGTTGTAAGAATAAAGTGTGTTTGCTTAAAACCTAGTAGTAGACCAATCAAATTACATCTGGAACATAGCACCTTACACTTGCCTTTAAATAAGATAAAAGTTAAGATCTAGGGTATCTCCTTGATATATTTTGAGAGGGATTGAGTTGGTCCATAACAATACATTGCCAGACCTGAAAATCCACTGACAGTTTTTGAATTTGCACTTAAAATACAACAACAGGTCCTTTTGATGGTTGTATTATCATGTGTACCTCAGTGCAGTGAGAAGCTTTGTAAGTATTACAGGCAATTCATAGTAAGCAAACTAATGCAGATCATAGGGTGAAGAAAAACCTGGACAGAGCAAGACATACAGGTTACACAGCAGAGGGTGTGCTCTAGGCAAGATCAACATTAACAAGATCGACATTATTTGAAATTAGAGAATCCATTCATCAGTCTAATAATGGCCGGGAAGGAGCTGTTCCTGAACTTGTATGTGTTCAAGCTTCTGTATCGTCTGTTTGACAGAAGTAGTTGCAGAAGATCATTACAGGGGTGGGATGGGTCTTTGATGATGTTGACAGCCTTTCCACAAAACATGTAAATGCAGTCCATGGATGGCTTCCATGATGGTCTGGGCTATGCACCATTTCTGTAGTTTCTTTCAGTCCTGACCAGAGCAATTGCCATACCAGGCCATTATGCCTCTGTAGACATTGGTGAGGGTCCTTATGGCCATGCAAATTGCCTGAGCCATCTGAGGATGAAGAGGCATTGTTGTGCCTCTTGACTGTCACATCTACATGGGAAGTCCAGGACAGATTGTCAGTTATCATCTCTCCGAGGAACTCGATGCTCTCAATCTTATCAACCTCCGCTCCATTGATGTAGATGGAGGCACATTCTCCTCCTTTCTCTCTGAAGTCAATGATCAGTTCTTTAGTTTTGCCAACATTATGAGATATCATTATCACTGTACCACGTCACCAAGGCTTGTATCTCCTTTTTGTATTCTGACTCAACATTGTTTGATATACATCCTACCACAGTGGTCTTGCCAGCAAATTTGTAGACGGCATTTGCTTGGATTTTGCCAACACAATCATTGGTATACAGGGAGTACAGTAGTGGGGCTGAGAATGCATCCTTGGGAGTCTTCAGTTTTGTTCTTCATAGTTATCATGGAGGAAGTGCAGTTGTCTATCTTCACTGATTGTGGTCTATGGGTCAGGAAGCTGAGGACCCAGTTGTAGAGGGCAGAGCTGAGACCTAAGTCTTGGAGTTTTGAAAACAGTCTGGAGGGGACAGTGGTGTTGAAGGCGGAACTGTACTCAATGAACTGGATTGACCCAAGAGGTTTATGTGGGTGTTTACATTGCAGGTAAACTTGAAGTTAAACAACATCCTAATTTTAAAATTCTTATCCTTATTTCTAAAGCCCTATGAGGTCTCACCAGTTCATATCTCTGTAATCTCCTCCTAACCCCACCTACCTTCCATGATATCTGCACTCCTTTGGTCTGGCCTCTTGAATATCCCAATTTTAATTCTAACGGACTGGATACAATAGGTGCAGGGATAATGTTTTCCCTGGTTAGGGAGTCTAGAACCAAGGGTCCCTGTCTCAAGCTATGGGATAACTATTTAGGGCTAAGATAAGAAAACATTTCTTCAATCACAGTCTGGCTAACCAATAGAATTCACTTTCTTAGGGAGTTGTCGAGACCGAGTCACTGGGTGTATTCAAGGAAGAGATAGATACATTTTTAGATATTAAAAATATCAAATGGTATAGAGAGATAGCAGGAGCCTGGCCATAGTCATAGAATCATAGAATTAGACCCTTCAATTCAAATAGTCCTTGCTGACCATGCTCCTAAACCAAACTAATCCCACTTTCCTGCATTTGGCCCATTTCCCTCCAAATATTTCCATGTATTTATACAATAAAAATGTCATTTAAATATTGTAGCTGTACCTGCACCCATCACTTCCTCTAGCAGTTCATTCCACATAAGAAACACTCTCTGTGTAAAAGCGTTGCCCCTCGTGTTCTTTTTAAATCTTTCTCCTCAGCTTTAAAGTATGTCCCCTAGTTTTGGACCCCCACACCCCAGGGAAAAGACCCTTGCAATTCACCTTATCAATGCCCCTCATTATTTTATAAACCTCAATAAGGTTATCCCTCAACCTCCCATGCTCCAGTGAAAAATGTCCCAGCCCATCTTTTTAACTCAACTCTCCATTCCTGGCAACATCTTGGTAAATTGTTTCTGAACCCTCTCCAATTTAATAATACCCTTCTGAAATCAGGTGACCAGGACTGTATGCAGTACTCCAGAAAAAGCCTCACCAACGTCTTGTACAACTTCAACATGACATCCCAACTCCTATATTCAAAGAACTGAGCAATGAAGGCAAGCATGCTAAACATTATTTTTTAACCACCCAGTCGACATGTGATGCAAATTTCAAAGAATTATGTATCAGAATGCCAACATCTCTCTCTTCCATCTCACCACCCAGGGCCCTACCATGAACTGTATAAGTCCTGCCCTTGTTTGCTTTTCCAAAATGCCAAACCTCACATTTATCCAAATTAAACTCCATTTGCCACTCCTCAACCCATTGACCCAATTGATCAAGACTTCTTTGTAGTCTTAGATAACCTTCTTCACTGGCCACTATACCACCAATTTTGTTGTCACCCACAAACCTACTATGTCTCTTAAATTTTCATCCAAATCATTTATATAAATGATAAACAAAAGTGGACCTAACACCAATCCTTGTGGAACACCACTGGTCACATGGCTCCAATCTGAAAAACAGCCCTCCACCACCACCCTCTGTCACTTGCCAATTTTGTAACCAATTGGCAAGCTCACCCTGAATCCCATGTGAACCAATTTGTGGTGTCGAGATAAAGGTTCATATTGAATGAAAGGCAGAATAGCCTACTCTTGCTTCTAGGTATATGGAGAGTTTGACAAGTTAGAATATGCTAACAGCCAAGAATTATCTACAGAAGGTAACAAGGATGATTTATGTACAGCTTGTGTGCAAGGTGGATGAAGTGAATTAAACTTGTAACAAAAGCAGAAGTTGTGCTCTTTTTTTTGGCTCAAGATGGAATTTGTCACTGACAAATACATTTCAAAATAAATTTAGAATTTACTTCACTCATTATCACCTTATTATCACCTCAGTATCTCCTCATGTTTCCTAATTCTCCTATCATTTCTTTATTCTTCCATATGATCAAGATCCCCATCATTTTGTCACTATCTCCTTGTCATCAATTCCTCATCATTTCAGCACTCATCATCTTCCTGTTGTTCTGTTACCTAATTCCAGAATGTTATCAAGTTCTCACGTCTTCACTATCTCCCAACTCTCAGCTCATCAATTTCCACTTCATCTGTCTATCATTTATCATCTCATCATTATCAGTTTGTCAACACTTTGAAACCATCTCATTATCTCCTCCAAAGTCTCTCAAAAACTTTCAGTTGCACTCATGTGTGAGGTAGAGCAGATTGCTGACATTGAAAAAATGCAAAACCTTATTTCATTCCATCAATTGATCCTTATCAGCACCATTTCCTTAAAATTTCCAAACTGGCTCATCAAATTTCAACTGGTGTTCATAGGCAAATCTGAAGGTAACAATAATTACGAAATTTTGTTTTCATCTTATAACAATCTCAAAATCTTCCCATCATTCAATCATTGTCTTATCCAATTCATCTACCCATCATCACTTTGTCTTCTTGTTATCATAATTTCATCATCTCCTTACCTTGTGATTAACTGCTCATCAGCATGATTTCCTATCATAACCATCTCTGAATCCCAGCTAATAGAATTTTGAAATGTTTAAAATTAGCTTTATTGTTACGTGCATTTGAATTACTTAGATTACTTAGATTCGTGAGTTCATGGAATGCCCTGCCAGTAGCAGTGGTGGACTCTCCCTCTTTATGGGCATTTAAACAGGCATTGGATAGGCATATGGAGGATAGTGGGCTAGTGTAGGTTAGGTGGGCTTGGATCGGCGCAACATCGAGGGCCAAAGGGCCTGTACTGCGCTGTATTTTTCTATGTTCTATGTTCTATGAATGAGTGCAGTGGAAAGTTTGTAATGTCGTTGCTTATGGCGCCTTGTTAAATACAAGGTACCGAGGTACAGATGCTTAAGTATTTGGTAGAAAATTGAAAGAATAATAGAAATCCATCATAAGAATAAAAAGAAAAAAAACTTGATTTATACTTGTTTTACACCAGGCCATGCCATCATCGAGCCTCCAGACCACACCACACCAAGTCTCCAGACCATGTCAAGCTTCAAAACTCGAGGCCTTGCCTCCAGTCCACAAAGAGTGTTGCCTCTCTGCAAGGGCGTCCAGTCTGGGACTCCCCTCCCCACACTGGCCTGGTCTGGGACTCCCCTCCCCGTGTCGGCCTGGTCTGGGACTTCCCTTCCCGTGTCAGCCTGGTCTGGGACTCCCCTCCCCATGCTGGCCTGGTCTGGGACTCGCTTCCCCATGCTGGCCTGGTTTGGGACTCCCCTCCCCGTGCCAGCCTGGTTTGGGACTCCCCTCCCCGTGCCAGCCTGGTTTGGGACTCCCCTCCCCACGCCAGCCTGGTCTAGGCCTGGTCTAGGACTCCCCTCCCAATGCTGGCCTGGTCTGGGACTCCCCTCCCCACGCCAGCCTGGTCTAGGACTCCCCTCCCCATGCCAGCCTGGTCTGGGACTCCCTTCCCCGTGCTGGCCTGGTCTGGGACTCCCCTCCCTGTGTCGGCCTGGTCTGGGACTCCCCTCCCTGTGTCGGCCTGGTCTGGGATTCCCCTCCCCGTGCTGGCCTGGTCTGGGATTCCCCTCCCCATGCTGGCCTGGTCTGGGACTCCCCTCCCTGTGTCGGCCTGGTCTGGGATTCCCCTCCCCATGCTGGCCTGGTCTGGGACTCCCCTCCCCATGCTGGCCTGGTCTGGGACTCCCCTCCCCGCGATAGCCTTTTGTCCAGGAGTTGCCGCCATTTTGTCATATTCAAGCATAATAAATTTGAATCTGGAGACAAATTAAAAATCTAACTGCTGTCATTGTGAATCTGGAATTTTCTCAATGTCTCCTTCGTGAAATTTTATTGGAAACAAATAAAACTAATCACTTTGTTAATGTTCCAAACAAAAAAAAGTCATTAAACCAATGTCTTAAGAATTGCTATACTAAATATACGCACAATAATATATTTTGGCTTCAATGATGTTGATTCAGCTTCCGAAGATAGAGTTTTGCTGGGAACCAGACTTACAATAATAGGTAATTGGATCAATCTGTGACTTTGAACAGTGATTCTTGTCCAATGATATTGGCTTAGCTTCCTCTTATTTTCTGGTCTCTACTGACCATGGAGAGTATAGTTATTGACAATTAACATACAGCAATATGTGCAGAACTTACTAAATGTAACATAGAGGACTGTCAGAGAGAAAGTTAGTCCGCATTCCTATTTCATTAACTTTCACACACAATCTTGTCCAATTCTACTGTCATGTTGTGACATTTGCAATAAACCGTTCAAAAAGAAATTCATTCCTCCATTGGGTGTGCAGATCATCTAGTGCTTCCGCATTACAGAATAAATAGCCTTTAAACAATTATTAGTATGCCTCCAAGTTTTCTTAATTAGATTTGTCACTTCTGATTTATTTTAATTCCTTATTGCTGTCTGGGCAGTCTCCAATCCTGGAGGTTTTTGATTTATGCTAAGTTGCTCAAATAAATGATCATTTTACTTGCACAGAAGTTTGTGAGTTAGAAATGTTCAGTTTCTTCCATCCTTTCCTGAATATCATACTTCCTCCTGAGACATTAACTTGTCTCATCTGAGTTATTATTATTCATACAATCCCTACAGTGTGGAAGCAGATCATTTGGTCCATTGAGTCCAACCTATCCTCTGAAGAGCATCCCACCCACCCTACCCCCCCAATAACCCTGCAGTTCCCATGGCTAATCCACCTAGCCTGCACACCCCTGGACATTATGGGCAATTTAGTGTGGCCAATCCACCTAAACTGCACATTGTTGAACTGGGGGAGGAAACTCGAGCACCTGAGGAAACCCACACAGACAAGGGGAGAACACGCACAATACAAACAGTCGACTGAGGGTGGAATCGAACCCAGGTTCCTGGGGCTGTGACGCAGCAGTACTAGCCACCGAACTATAATAATGCCCATGGCAAATGTTTCTGAGGCAAACACACATGGTTTTCTGACTGAAGAAAGTGAAGTTCTCTTGGCAGTACTATATAGACAAGGAATTACTGTACCATACAAGACATCAGACAGTGAGATCTGGAGACATTTTGACTGCAGGTTTCAGTTTCCTCAATTATTATGCAGGCAGGTATACATTCTACAGGAAACAATAGACTGGGATCAGGAGCAGAGTTTTTTTTGCTTTCTTTGTCACAGTTTCAAACTGTGCCGTCTTGTTCTCAATCCTTTCATGAATGGAAGTAAAGTATCAAAGCCAAGATCAATGTAGCACAGTCTGTGAATATATTCTGCAACCTCCTGGCTATCCGTAGTTTGATACCACATCACATAATAGAGTCACAGAGTCTTACAACATGGAAACAGACCCTTTGGGCCAACTTGTCTGTGCTGACTAGACATTCCAATCTGACCACTTGCCTGCATTTGGCCAATATCCATCAAAACCTTTCTTATCTATGTACCCATCCACATGCCTCTTAAATGTTGTAATTGTACCCACCTCCACCACTTCCTCTGGCAGCTCGGTCCATACACTCACCATCTTCTGCGTGAAAAAGTTACCCATCAGGACCTGAGATGGGTCTGTTTTGCAGAAGCTTGTGGTCGAGCCCAACAGAGAACAGGTAACTTCTACCTCATCGGGAGGATATGGAATTATGAAAGCTTTTTAGTTGGAGCCTGCTTCCCCAAATAACCATACAAAAGGGACACGTTATGAGTCCACGTTTATGGTCTGGGGCCTCTCAAATTATTGCAAATGTTTGGAGATGAACTCACCTTTTTCTCAGCTCTCAGAACTTTAATAATTGAGAAAATAATCAAGAACCGTTTCCTCCAAAGTTTAATTTAGTCTCCTTCCTGGCAAGACTTTTCCTTGTGTTAACTCCAGCAAAGTAGCAATTGAAGCTTTACTATTGTTGGTTCTGTTCTTGAACAGCAAAAATGGAGAGAAAACCTTTGTTCCAAATAGTGGAATGGATCTGCCTTAAAAAAAATAAATTCAACTGGACTAGCCATTTAAATACTTTGTCTAAAAGAACAGGCAAGAGGCTAGTTAATACACATCCTGCCCCCAAAACCTGTCCATCATCTACAAGGCACAAGTCAGGAGTGTGACAGAATAATTCCCGGTTGCCTGGATGAGTGCCCTCCAGCAACACTCAAGAAACTTGACATTACCCAGGTCAACTTGATTGGCACCATATTAATAAACATTCATTCATTCTACCACTGATGCTCAGTAATAGCAGTGTGGACCATGTACAAGATGTATTGCAGAAATTCACACCTCAAGGCTCCTTAAACAGCCCCTTCAAAGCCCCAACCTCTATCACCTGGAAGGACAAGTGCAGCAGATATATAGGAATGTCATCACTTGCAAGTTCCCCATCAAGCTACTCGCCACCCTGACTTGGAAATATATTGCTTATCCTTCAGGTTGCTGGGTCAAAATCCTGGAATTCCCTCCCTAAGAGCATTACTGGTCTACCTAAAGCACATGGACTGCAGCTGTTCAGGAAGGCAGCTCACCACCGCCTTCCAAGGGTAACAAGCAATGGACAACCAGCGATGTTCTCGCCCCATTAATGAATCTGAAAAAAGCAATCTTAGAATTCCTAGAGTGTGGAAACAGACCCTTTGGCCCAACAAGTCCACACCGACCCTCTGATGAATAACCTATCCCCCTACCTTATATTTAGCCCTGACTAATGCACCCAACCTACACATCCCTGAACACTATGGGCAATTTAGCACAGCCAATTCACCTAATGTGCACATCTTTGGATTGTGGAATAAAACCCATGCAGACATAGGGAGAACATGCAAGCTCCACACAGACAGTTACCCAAGGCTGGAATTGAACCCAGGTTCCTGGCACAGTGAGACTGTAGTGCTAACCACTGAGCCACCATGCCACCCCTCTGGAATCTGTAGGAAAATCCCACAACACACCTCTATTAGAGTCAGGGATTGTCTGATATGCGGTGAGGTGGGGAGAAATTGGAAACCACCTGCTTCATGGATATTTTGATCTAGTTCAAAAACAGCCCTAGACTATACATTTCTGATTATCCATGACACTCTGTGCACAATGGACACTGTGCACAACGCATGTTAATCTCCAACTATTAATAATCACTCAACAGAATCATATAGTGACGTGAATCAAGACGTCGTGCATGGCAGAATTGGAAGGGAAGTCCAGCAAGGCTTAACTTACCATCAAGAGCATGTTTGTTAAATTCATTTTCAGGATGTAAATACCGCCCATTCCTAATTGCCAAGGGGCTAGTTAAAACTCAACCATAAATGTCTGGAGTCACATTTAGATTGGGTAAGGGCAGCAGTTTCCTTCCCTGAGGGGGATTAATGAACCAGATGCGTTTTTCCTGACAATCATCAATGGTTCATGGATCATTAGACTCTTAACTGCAGATTATTTTTGGCCACTGTTGGATTTGAACTTGGGTCCTGAGATTAACAGTCTGGTGGAAATATCACTAGGCCATCATCTCTCCCACGGTCATCCATATTTTATGCTTTTCACAAGCGGTGTGTTAACTCTGACAAGATGCCAATTAATGGTGATAAATCCTTGTAAAACACCTAATTGACAGCTCAACTGGTCTCAGTTATACAGTATTCAGCTTTCTATCTGGCCAAACTTGCCGAACAAGTTAGATATTGAGAAATCCCAACATGGAAATCAGAGCAAGACTCGAGGTGCCAACATCTCACCACAAGCAACCCATGTCCACAGACATTGGCATCTGACATGTACCAGCCTCTATGAAGCCTGATGGCACATATCCAATTCACTTACAGGATGCAACTTGGATTGTCCAGACAATCATCATTATAACACTGCTGCAATGACACTTTGTTTTCAGAGATAAACATTAAGCTGATAGATTGGGTGAGGCTTCATCCCCAGGCTGTTCACCTGCTCTCTTTACACTGACTCACTCTGAGCCTACCTGGATGCTCACAGAATCTATACCTTACATTACTTTGACTTGCCTTTTTGCACTTTGCTTCTAGATATACTAGAATTATATTACTTCTCTCTTGCTTGACCATTCCGTGCTGGCACAAAGGCAGGAAGCTTGGTTGTCCGCAGACCTCAGTCAAATCAAAGGGAACAGCCTTTGGTCAGGAGGTCCCAACACAGAACCTTAAGGGCAGCCTGCCATACCAGTCCAGGGTCACTTGGGTCAGTCACAGTAAGGATGTTCTGAACAGCCATAAGGATCGGTACTGGGTCCACTACTTTTCAGCATCTATATAAATGATTTAGATGTGAGCATAAGAGGTACAGTTAGTAAGTTTGCAGGTGACACCAAAATTGGCGGTGTAGTGGACAGCGAAGAAGGTTACCTCAGATTACAACAGGATCTTGACCAGATGGGCCAATGGGCTGAGAAGTGGCAGATGGAGTTTAATTCAGATAAATGCAAGGTGCTGCATTTTGGGAAAGTAAATCTAAGTAGGACTTATATACTTAATGGTAAGGTCCTAGAGAGTGTTGCTGAACAAAGAGACCTTGGAGTGCAGGTTCATAGCTCCTTGAAAGTGGAGCCGCTAGATAGGATAGTGAAGAAGGCGTTTGGTATGCTTTCCTTTATCGGTCAGAGTATTGAGTACAGGAGTTGGGAGATCATGTTGCGCTGTACAGGACATTGGTTAGGCCACTGTTGGAATATTGCGTGCAATTCTGGTCTCCTTCCTATCGGAAAGATGTTGTGAAATTTGAAAAGGTTCAGAAAAGATTTACAAGGATGTTGCCAGGGTTGGAGGATCTGAGCTACAGGGAGAGGCTGAACAGGCTGGGGCTGTTTTCCCTGGAGCGTCGGAGGCTGAGATGTGACCTTATAGAGGTTTACAAAATTATGAGGGGCATGGATAGGATAAATAGACAAAGTATTTTCCCTAGGGTGGGGCAGTCCAGACCTAGAGGGCATAAGGTTTAGGGTGAGAGGGGAAAGATATAAAAGAGACCCAGGGGGAAACTTTTCATGCAGAGAGTGGTACATGCATGGAATGAGCTGCCAGAGGAAGAGATAGAGGCTGGTACAATTGCAACATTTAAGAGGCATTTGGATGGGTATATGAATAGGAAGGGTTTGGAGGGATATGGGCCAAGTGCTGGCAGGTGGGACTAGACTGGGTTGGGTTATCTGGTCGGCATGCGCGGGTTGGACCGAAGGGTCTGTTTCCGTGCTGTACATCTCTATGACTCTATGACTCTACAAGAGATGAGGAGTTCAATGTCAGACAGCCCACCACCCATCATGACCTCTCTGCCCTATTCCTGGAAAGGTAGATACTAAAGGAGATGGAAGTAGGGGCAATAGCAGTTCCTTTTGATTCAGGTAGTGAGGTGGCCTGAGCAAATGGGTACACGATGCAGAGGCACACAGCATGCTGTTAGGAGTTGGGATGGGTCACGGTACAAGAGGCAAGATATTGAAGATAATAGTGAGGTTGGTGGAACATGAGCTTCAGCAGATGGTGGGTACAGTAGCACAGACAGACTGAATGTAAGGTATCAGAGATGGTGGAGCTATGTTGGTGGAGTGGAGAAGATGCCTGTGAATTTCATGATATCTGCTGAGAGGCAAGTTATTCTGGGAATAAAGCATGGTTAGCTGGGTCCAGAATAAGATGTGAGAGATATCATAAGGGTGTGGTCAGTAGTAAATGCAATCTGAGAGAAAGTGAGGACTGCAGATGCTGGAGATCAGAGTCAAAAAATGTGGCCCTGGAAAAGCACAGCAGGTCAGCCAGCATCCGAGGAGAAGGAGAGTTGATGCTTCAGGCATAAGCCCTTGGAACGTCAACTCTCCTGCTCCTCGGATGCTGCCTGACCTGCTGTGTGTTTCCAGTAAATGCAACTAGAAATATCATTAGACTTTGCAGTGAAAAACACAAGATTCAGCCCAATTTGTCAAGTAAGAGGCAGATTGAGCCAATTTTTAATCTGAATATGTGCTGTGAGAAGAGGGAATCTGATAATTTGTGGAAAACCATGTTGTGTGTTGTTGAGTTTATTTTACACTGAGCTATCATATTCCCTTTAGTTTTCCGCCCAACCAGCAGGAGCACAGTGCCAATCTGATCTGTCACATGCACAGATAGAAGGTGAAGAAATGGGCTGTGATAGAGAATTGGAAACATTGCATTTCACTCAAGATGGCAAAAGCTGTTCCCTGTTCACTGCTATCTCCCTGGATCTGCAGCTGGAAGTTTCTGCCCTCACAATGGAAGGAAAAAGCCAGCTGATCAGATGGAAGCTATAGTTGCCAAGGAGAACAGCAGCAGTAGTAGCGGGGAGACATGGATCCTACGTTCAAGACAGGGAGTAATTGAATGACATAAACTTTGAAGATTCTGGATCAGTGGTGCTGGAAGAGCACAGCAATTCAGGCAGCATCCGAGGACAGGCAAAATCGACGTTTCGGGCAAAAGCCCTTCATCAGGAATAAAGGCAGAGAGCCTGAAGCGTGGAGAGATAAGCTAGAGGAGGGTGGGGGTGGGGATAGAGTAGCATAGAGTACAATAGGTCAGTGGGGAAGGAGATGAAGGTGATAGGTCAGGGAGGAGAGGGTGGAGTGGATAGGTGGAAAAGGAGCTGGGCAGGTCGGACAAGTCCGGACAAGTCAGGGGATCGTGTTGCTGGAGGTTAGAAACTAGGATGAGGTGGGGGAAGGGGAAATGAGAAAGCTATTGAAATCCACATTGATGCCCTGGGGTTGAAGTGTTCCGAGGCGGAAGACGAGGCGTTCTTCTTCCATGCGTCTGGTGGTGAGGGAGCGGCGGTGGAGGAGGCCCAGCACCTCCATATCCTCGGCAGAGTGGGAGGGGGAGTTGAAATGTTGAGCCACGGGGCGATTTGGTTGATTGGTGCGGGTGTCTCGGAGATGTTCCCTAAAGCGCTCTGCTAGGAGGCGCCCAGTCTCCCCAATGTAGAGGAGACCGCATCGGGAGCAACGGATACAATAAATGATATTAGTGGATGTGCAGGTAAAACCTTGATGGATGTGGAAGGCTCCTTTAGGGCCTTTTACCTGCACATCCACTAATATCATTTAATGTATCCGTTGCTCCCGATGCGGTCTCCTCTACATTGGGGAGACTGGGCGCCTCCTAGCAGAGCGCTTTAGGGAACATCTCCGAGACACCCGCACCAATCAACCAAATCGCCCCGTGGCTCAACATTTCAACTCCCCCTCCCACTCTGCCGAGGATATGGAGGTGCTGGGCCTCCTCCACCGCCGCTCCCTCACCACCAGACGCATGGAAGAAGAACGCCTCATCTTCCGCCTCGGAACACTTCAACCCCAGGGCATCAATGTGGATTTCAACAGCTTCCTCATTTCCCCTTCCCCCACCTCATCCTAGTTTCTAACCTCCAGCAACACGATCCCCTGACTTGTCCGGACTTGTCCGACCTGCCCAGCTCCTTTTCCACCTATCCACTCCACCCTCTCCTCCCTGACCTATCACCTTCATCTCCTTCCCCACTGACCTATTGTACTCTATGCTACTCTATCCCCACCCCCACCCTCCTCTAGCTTATCTCTCCACGCTTCAGGCTCTCTGCCTTTATTCCTGATGAAGGGCTTTTGCCCAAAACGTCGATTTTGCCTGTCCTCGGATGCTGCCTGAATTGCTGTGCTCTTCCAGCACCACTGATCCAGAATCTGGTTTCCAGCATCTGCAGTCATTGTTTTTACCTCATAAACTTTGAAGAGGTTGTCCTTCTAATCTTCGTGCCCATGGGAAACCTGAGTGAGCTGCAGAGGAAGATTCTGGTGATATGCACAAATGCAAATATGGAAGCTCATGATGGGGAAGACATTTTACTTTCATGCCAATCTTAGGTTCTTACCAGTCAGCAATCCTACCTTTCCTTGCACTTCCATTATGGAACTTGAAGCATGGAACTTTTGAAGTCACTTATCACTTTTGGCACTGGATCCAATTAGTTGGATGGAGTCCATAGTCACTCACTTCATTGGCTGGAAATTGAATCTCACGGCCTTTCTCTGGAGCCTGAAGAGCCATGTTTCAGTATCACTGTAATTGAGCAACTAACCTATGTTAATTGCCAAGTCTCCTCTCCGACTGACACCCAGAACAACATAGTGGAGTTAAATGTGGACATGCGCACGGTGGATCTAGTTTCCGAATGCACTGATGGTTTTGAACACCCTGCTCACACCGCAGCTCTTCCAGGTTCAAATTCAGCACTGTGTGGATCTGGGCATCAATCAGTCAATGGGACGAAAGCACTGAGCTAATATTGAATATGCTGATACAATGGGAAATAAAGGAAATTTGGTTCCAATTCTGTGTAAGGAATGCAGAAAGCCAACAATCAACATTGTTTTCTCTGATGTGCCCATGAAGTGCTCCTTCAGGATCAATGGTCATTTTTTTTTAAGAAGGGGAAGATTGGGATCAGGGGTTTACTAATGTCCACCTGCCCCCTTTTCATTTGGGAGCAGTAGCAGTCTGCTGATCTTCGTCAGCCGAGATAGGAGAACAATCATACGATAATTTCACCTCACACTATGTAAATGTCACCTTAAAACTGACATTTCTATCCAATAAATGTGCTTTAAGGACACTTTCATTGCCAGCTGTCACCTGGAATTATGTCTTCGCTGATCCTCACAGGTATTTTGCTCAGAATAACAATCCTGACATGATACATGCACCTGACATGACAGCCATTGGTATGTTGGCACTTAGGCATTTTGACATTAGTTGCGCTCACACAATAACTGGAGCTTTCAGATATTGTATGATGGCTTCATCAGGGAATAGTCGATAGCATGAGAATGTACCAGAACAGGAACAGTGCCTCCCAAACATAGCTCCATTAAAGCAAAATGAAGATAAATCTCTGTGTGTTCGTATTGGAAAAAACAAGCTGTACCAATGAGGTTAATGGCTGGAGATGACATTTGGGTTAATTCCTAGCAAGGAGCGATTAGTAAAAGGATTTGGTACAAATGAATGTGGAATACAGGAATGTTCACCTGCTGTTTGTGCTGAGCTTCTAAGTATGATGTACTTAGAGGGTAGGCTGAAACCAGTCAGTGGGAATTAGAACTGGAATTAGGTTTTATTGTTGTGTGTACTTGAGTACAGGGAGACAGGAGAACAGGGAAAAATGTACAAAGTTACCATTCCCGGCACCATCTTACACGCAAAGGTACCAAGGTACAAAATCATTGGTACAAAGTGGAAAAAAAAATAAAGTTTCAAGTTCAACATTGCAGTATTTCTTAAGTGCTTAATCATGGTGGGTTCCCAGCCCCACTTGGGGCTTGATCTGCTCCACGCTGGACTCCTCAGCTGAAATCAGCTCCCTCTCCCTGCACTGCTCCATATCCCCCACACTGGATGATGCAGCAGATGCTGGAAGATCTCAGGCTACCTCATTCCATTCCCTCGAACTGCCAGCTCTCTCCACTCCCTCGAGCTGTCTGCTCACTTCACTCCCTCGAGCTGCCTGCTCTCTCCACTGCCTCGAACTGCCTGCTCACTTCACTCCCTCGAGCTGCCTGCTCTCTCCACTGCCTCGAACTGCCTGCTCACTTCACTCCCTCGAGCTGCCTGCTCACTTCACTCCCTCGAGCTGCCTGCTCTCTCCACTCCCTCGATCTGCCTGCTCTCTCCACTCCCTCAAGCTGCCTGCTCACTTCACTCCCTCGAGCTGCCTGCTCTCTCCACTCCCTCGAGCTGCCTGCTCTCTCCACTCCCTCGAGCTGCCTGCTCACTTCACTCCCTCGAGCTGCCTGCTCACTTCACTCCCTCGATCTGCCTGCTCTCTCCACTCCCTCGATCTGCCTGCTCTCTTCACTCCCTCGAGCTGCCTGCTCTCTCCACTCCCTCGATCTGCCTGCTCTCTCCACTGCCTCGAACTGCCTGCTCACTTCACTCCCTCGAACTGCCAGCTCTCTCCACTCCCTCGAGCTGCCTGCTCACTTCACTCCCTCGAGCTGCCTGCTCACTTCACTCCTCAAGCTGCCTGCTCACTTCACTCCCTCGAGCTGCCTGCTCTCTCCACTCCCTCGATCTGCCTGCTCACTTCACTCCCTCGATCTGCCTGCTCTCTCCACTCCCTCGATCTGCCTGCTCTCTCCACTCCCTTGAGATGCCAGCTCTCTCCACTCCCTCGAGCTGCCTGCTCTCTCCACTCCCTCGAGCTGCCTGCTGTCTCCACTCCCTCGATCTGCCTGCTCTCTCCACTCCCTTGAGCTGCCTACTCTCTCCACTCCCTCGAGCTGCCTGCTCTCTCCACTCCCTCAAGCTGCCTGTTCTCATCGCCACCGCGGAAGCCAGGGGACCTCTCTCACCATCACAGTAGCTCACTATCCTCCACAATCTACAAGCTCACTCTGAAATCTTTTCCACCGATTGAAAAAAAAACAAAATAGTTTCCTTCTGCAGTCAAAGGGTGAGGACATTCAAATCCTGTTGACAGCAGTGAGTGTCAGATATCTGTTTGAAGTCTCCTGTCTGTAAATCCTTGCTGTTTTGTAAGCTCCAGCTACCTCAGTCACCAGTTGAGGTCTTGGTGCCACTTTTGAGATTACATTGAATGCACGGATACTATGGAGAGTGTTCCAGTACGTGCTCTCTGGGAGAGGTTTCCATTTAATCACAGCCACAAAATCAATAAATTAAAATGAAAATCTCTAGATTCTCCTCTCTCCTGACAAGAAAACATTTTTATCAAATGTATTGGAAATAGTGAACCTAATGCATCAAGCTCATTATAGGAAACTAAATGTTAGAGAGTTGGCAGCCAATGAGAAGTGAAAGCTCCCAGGGACACCGACTGGAGGCACACTTAACTTCTCACTCCATTTATAAGTGATCTGCAACTGGGAATACATGACTCAAGTTTACAACTGATATTCAACACCAAATGATGGTAAACTGCAGAACAAAACAGAAACTTATAAAAAGGCATTGAATGAATCCCTTGCATATGGGAAGATTGATGCCAACATTCTGATTTTGCTGTTTCACTAACTTTCAGAATGAAGTATGAGCTAGAATATTCTGAATACAGGAAAGGTGTCAATGTCCAAAAAGGCGAGGCCTGACAAGGGTTAAGGTGCTGTGAGCATCCAAGTAGGCACAAGGGGAATGAGCACTATGGACCCTCAGATGTCCCCAGGTCTGTCAAATGAGATGGGCATGCCCCATATGCAAAGTGGCCTGGCAGCAGCATTGCAGTGTAAGGTGACAGTACACTCTAAACTGCAGGACTGACTGAAGCAGTGTAATGCATTAGAAATGAGTTGGAGATATGCCCTGATGTTGTGGTGAGGCTGGTGTATGCCAGATGTCAAACTCCTTTGACGGAGGATGTACATAGTTGCTGCCCAGGGATGCACCCGAAAAAGTTATTATATTAATTACACACAAGATGGAGGCCCACAGGACCAAGCAAATGATAAGACCAAAAGCTAGCTGAAACCACCAGGTACCTGCTCGGATTTCCATTTTGAGAATATTGCTGCATCGGATCCCCCCACTGCCTGGGAAATTGCATATAATTGAGGTGAGATTAGACCATAACGGGATATAAGTGAATGTAGACAGGCCTATCACAGCTCAATTGTAGGGTTCTTATCTCATTGTTAAAAACACGTTGTCAATTGTACTGTTTTCTCTTGATGTCAAGAATCTCAAGTTTCCAATCTTGCCTTATTTTCCCGCCATTGTCCTTGTCATTCAGGGATTGGGAAGACTCTATCCATTGACTCTCCTTCTCTCGAAAACCCTCTTCAGATTGCCTGATCTTGGGAGTACTTCCCGCATTTTCTGTTTTCATTTCAAGTTTCCAGCATCCACAATATTATGCTTTAGCGCAAAATGACAGAATTTAAGCGAGGCTGTTTAAATTTGAAGCAAACAAAAAAGTTCAGAAATGATGGTGAGAATGGGAATCAACTGTTCTAGAAGATCTTTACTGCAACGTGCTTAAAGTGGAAGTAGGTACACAGGAACTGAGAGGTAAAGGATAGAGAAAAATGGCAAGGAATTAGAGTCAAATATAAACCAAGGGATGGCATGGTGGCTCTGTGGTTAGCACTTCTGCCTCGCAGCACCAGGATCTCAGGTTCAACTCCAGCCTTGGGTGTCTGTCTGTGTGGAGTTTGCACATTCTCCCTGGGTTTGCTCTGGTTTCCTCCCATAGTCTAAAGATGTGCAGGTTAGGTGAATTGGCCATGCTTAAATTGCCCATAGTGTTAGGTGCATTAGTTAGAGGGAAATGGGTCTGGGTTGGTTACTCTTTGGAGGGTTGGTGTGGACTTGTTTCCACACTGTAGGGAATCTAATTAAATAAAGTGTGGAGTCATGCCATGAAAGATTCTAATCTTGTAATTGCATCACTGACCAGAGGCTGCCTTTTAGATTTTTCATTGGTGTCAACTCAGTGAAGAATTGAATTAGAATTAGTATTCAAATTAGCTTTATTGTCACATGTACTCAAACAAGTATAGTTAAAAGCTTACAAGGCACCACTTAGGTCACCATCTGAGGTACAAAGGTACCTAGTTACAGAATCTTAAGTACAAATTCTTAGGGGAAAGAAAATTAGAAAAAATAAAAAAAATAAAAGTTCAACATTGCAGATCATAGAAATAAATTAGAAAAGCAAAGACACAAAAAGTTCAGAACAACAGTCGTTCTAACCCAGTCCATGTCAGCACCTAGTCTCAAGACCACACAGGGCCTTGACTCCAGACTCTACCAGGCTTCACCTCAATTCTCTTGAGGCTCTGGAATTACCTCAAAGATGAGAGATAAACGTAATTCTGTCTTTGCCTTTTAAAATAATGCACACATTTACATAAATATGGTTTTGTCACAATAAGGGATTTGACAGGACAGCACCATTTAATTTACTGCTATTTTCTTCCTCTCTGCTCTCTTGATTGAGGAATGAATGTGTGATATTAGCAAAGGAATTGAATGCTATTACAAGACTCTTGACATGACTGTTACTTTGTATAATATACTGGAATTATTTGCACTGTAATATTGCACCCTGGAAAAAGAGGGCTATTGGTTAGCATAGTTGGCTGGATGGCAGCTTGTAATGTAGTGCTGCCAACAATGTGGGTTCAATTCCTGCACTAGCTGAGGTTGCCATGATGGTCTCTCCTTCTCAACCTCTCCACTCACCCTCACCTGTGGTGTGATGACTCTTAGTTTAAGCCACTATCAGTCATTTATCTCTAATGAAGGAGCAGCCCTATGGTGACCCTTAGCAAAAAAAAAGCATCAATGGTAGAACCGCAAGTTTGACCATTTCCATGATGCTGCTTTTCTCACTTAATAACGACTTCCAAGACTTTCAAAGTACACATACAAGGTTGTGAAAGCTCAGTAAAAGAGCCTAAAAAGCAGGAGAGATAGTGTGAAGTATCTAGATTGAATGCTCCAGCTATCTTGTAATGTGTACTGGCCAGTAATCATTCCCTGCTTATCTATTTTGTACGCTCATACATTTGTCTGCAAACCCTTTCTCCATTTTATTTTAGGAGGTTAATATGTGGTCCATAAAATAAGAGAGAGGAATTTCAGTTGGAGGAGTTGGGCTTGTCCCACAAAGTTTTTATATTTATCTTCTAACAATAATGCAGAACTTACTGCACTATTGCAAGAGTACAACCCTTTAATGCCACATCATTATTAGGGAAGGGGGAGGAATTCTTACTGTCACTTTGGGTCAGGTTTAATTGAAAACATCTAGTTTGCAACTGTAAGATATTGTTTGTTATATGACTAGGAATCTGTAACTTCTAAAATAAAACACGGGTGTTCATCTATCAGGACAGCATAGCCCTTAACTCAGTGATTGTTGCATATAACAGCGCGATAAGATTTGTGTTAAATACTGGAACATGCATTGGTACAACTAAGTTAATGACAGAGGAATATAAAGCTGAGATTATGTTGCATACATTAGAGGCAAAGCATCATTTTCAAACAGGTGATCATAAAGGTAAATGTACAACTTGTACATCAGTTTTAAATATATATTCTATGCCAATCCCTGGGAGCTGTCTGTGAACAACTTCTATTTCAAACAATCTGTTGTTCGAGAGGACAATGAGCTCATTTGGTGCTAAAGAGGATCAAGATTTACATGTTCTGGATGCCAGATAGTTACTTAGTTACTTTTGTTGCAATTAATACTAGCTTTGAAGTAGTAATTTTTATTATTAATTCATGGAATTGGCTTTACTAATTAGAGCAGCATTTATTGCCCATCCCCAATTGCCCAAGAGGTGGTAAGAGGTAAGCTGCCTGCTTGAAGTGCTGCAGTCGATGTGCTGTTGGAGGGGCGTTCCAGTGACACCCAGTGACACTGAAGGAACAGAACACAAAATATAGCATAAAGGTGCAGAATGATGATGCCAATTAGATTGTTTGCTGGAGCTCCAGGGATGGCACAGTGATGAGCACTGCTGCCTCACAGTGCCAGGGACTCCTGATTTCAGCTTTAAATGAGTGTTAGCACATTCTCCCTGTGTCTATGTGAGTTTCTGCTGGGTGCTTGTCCAACAATGTGCAAGTTAGATGGATTGGCTTTGTTAAATTGCCTGTAGTGTCCAGAGTGGATTAGTCATGAGGATCAAAGGGTTCAGGAATCAGGTACAGGGGTGGGTCTGAGTGAGATGGTCTTTGGAGGATTGGTGCAGATTCAATGGGCCAAATGGCCTCTTTCCACAACTTACGAATTCTGTGCAATTTGCTATGTTTGGCCTTACTACCTGCAGCAAAAGCAGGTAAAAACAAGCCAGTCTGTTATTCTTCATTCCCATAGTGATCCTTTCAAGAACAAAGACCAAAATTGTAGGGAAATGCAGCGGGTCTGACAGTACCTGCAAAAAGAAAACAGAGTTCATATTTTAGGTCCAGTGATACTTTGTCATTACTGAGTTATCACAGGGTGCTCTGAAAGGGAAATGCAGAGAGCTATTCGGTTTTGTACATGGTTAGGCGAGTGTTTACATCTTGCTCTTTCTGAGTTCCGATGAAGAGTCACCAAATTAACTCTATTTTCTTCCCAAACCTACTGAGTTTCTCCAACAAGTTCTGTTTGTGTTTTAGATCTCCAGCACCCGCAGTTCCTTGTTTTATTGTAGTGATCCTTGCTGGATTGTGTGCAGAATGGATTGAACCTGGCTGTAAAATCCTTATATCAAGAAACTTCATTAAGAAGGGATGGCTTAATATTGGGTGCTAAACTCACAAGAGAATCTAGTCCACACTGGAAGAAGCTGGCAGGAGCTATGGAACTGTATCCAAGCTAATGAAAGCTGCTCCAAAGCAATCTGAAAGAGCAAACAATTACCTTGATGCCGCTGAGCAACTGACTGCCATTGGTAGTGTCCAACAGGGAATTCTTAGGTGCAGTCAGTTGTTCCATGTGTGAGAGGTATTTGCAGATACAGGCCATTTGGCCCTTTAAGTCTGCACTGACCCTCCATACAAGATCCCACCCAGACCCAACTCCTCACCTTATCATTGCATTTATCATGGCCATTCCACCTGGCTTGCTTTTCTCTTTTAGAGCACCCTTGACAAACCCTTTGGTGCAATAGAGGGAACTTGGAGCGGGAAGTGAGAAAGAGTGAAAGAGCAAGGAGTGGAGACTGTCTCTTTCACAGTCACCACAGTGCTTTATTCACATCCACTCATTATAAAGCTTGCTTGTGTGAAGGAGAGGCTGAGCGAGGTGATGCAAAAAAAATGACGGGGACATCAAATCCAGCTCTGACAGCCGTTTTGAGACGTAAATTGATTGTTCCACTGGAGCACAGTGTGAATGTTACTTCAGAAGATGAGGGGCACAGGCTACAATGAGTGTCACGGCTGAAGCCAGATGGATTGGCTTCATATATTGAACACACATCACCTGTCATTACCTGATAACAGCCGCGCAAAAAAAAAGCCATGCAGAGAAAAAGCTGCCTGAATTGATTCACATTAAAAAAAAACAGTTATCACAGTTTGCGCTCAAAGTGGTTTCATAATTACTGGAGTGATAGAAGCTGTCTACCAACAGAGAGTTTACTGTTGAAGTGGAGTATGTTCACATTATGCCAGCTGATGATAAAGTAATCCAACATACATTTGAACAGGGGGGTCTAAACCAACCCTTTCAGAGCTGTACCCATGCTTTCTTTTCCTGAGTATACAACCATGCAGCAGGAGTGGTTTGAATGAGGGCCACAGCACTTTCCATGTCAATAATCCACTGATTCTGGGAACAGCCTTGATTCCCCACACTTGAAATCTTGATACTCATAAAGCTCAGCACTGGTTCATAAAAATCTACTTGACTCTTTTATATGAAACAAACCCCAGAAGATTCCAGAATCTGATGATTCACGATTAAAAAAATAGTTGTCTTTAATTTTCCCCCCTTTTCCTGAGGTTGCTGCAGTGTGGTGGGGTCAGATCCTGACAAGTGGCTTGGGTGCTCTGCTCGAGTGACCATTTGTTGCAGGAAGGTCAGAAGGCAGGACTGAAGGAGACATCGCTTCCAACTCAACCCTAATCTCACTCAACATCAATACAGCACCAACATGTGTTCATTGAAAGATTATCTGGAGAGGGAAACTGGCAGAAATGGAGGCTGTACTAAGTTGCCACCACTCCAATTAGATACTCTTTACAATACGAATTTAACCTGGCATATTCCTGCTCTTTACAGCTCAATGTTACACAGATAGATGAATTTATCAATTGAGCTTTGGTGCTGTTTAGGAAATTCCAGTTTAGGATTTAAATAGACACATACACCACTATCATTGCAAGTACATTCAAGTACAGCAATGCTCGATTTCAAGTTCTGTGGACACTGGTCTTTCAGTGTTGAGCAATTCCATTGTTCATGGGATTTCATATTGTCAGAAGGCTGCTGCCATGGTAGTTTGTCCTGTCAAACTTACTGGGTGATAGATTGCCCACTACTGAGACTGGAGCTTTCACTCCCTCACTCCTGTCCTCTCTCAGTTAATTACCATACAGGGCAGAATCTTCAGAGCCCCAGAACAACAGGCATTCTGGCAAAGAATTTGGGAATGTATTGGACGCCCATGTCAATGTCCATGGAGTGCATATAGTCATTCCTCATGGAATGTGCCCTGAGATATTGGTGCCTGTTGTCCAAAATTGAGGTCGGGAAGAGCAAGAGGCGATTAGAGTTGCCAGGTACCTACTCAGACTTCCACAAATTCCTGGCATTTAGTTTCTATCCAACAGGTGGTAGAATAGGAGAGGCCATGATGATGACATGAGTTTGCGTAATATTGAGTGACAATCTGTGCTAATAGGTCTCTGACCATTCACTAGTAAGAATCTTGCCTCAAAGTCCAACACTTGGTTGGAAAATGGAACGCTTTGGTCTCAACATTGAGAAGGGCCTCTCTTGCGATCTCACCCAATTTTCCTGCCTTGTGTCATAGCCCACATCATTCAAGGGAATCAGACAAATAACAAATCAGGCATAGCTTCCACTTGGCTCCCTTACCTGTCCTTTCCCCTGCTATGACCAGATCACAGACAAAATTCCCCAAGTTATTACATTTCCACATAGATACTCCAAATCCTTAACTCCAAGGTAGGGAGGGGTGAACTGGCTTCCCTTCCTTAGTCATCTGCCCAATTGATTGGTTGCAACAGATTAACTTGGTAACCCGCAACTGTAAATGCCTTTCTCCCTGACCAAATGAATTTATGATTGTAAGGGAGCCAACTTAACCAGGTTTTCATTTGTTAACAAAACCTTAAACAAAACAGTGAATAGAAGTTTTGAAATGCAAAAAGAAATAATAATGTCACACACATACAAGTTGTGAACAAGGAGTGAGCCCAAAAACAGATAAAAGTTGAAAGATGTATGGATCATTCTCTCTGGGTGGACCATGACGTTGACAGTTGATTTTGGATTTATTAACTTTTATAGAATAATTTAAATGTTTTTGTTTTGTTTCCCTTTTGCTAGTAGTTAGCTGGTAGCACTGTTTCCTTTTGACTGGCTTGCTGGCTATTTGACTTCTAACACTCACAGTATGGATTCCTTTCAGCTGGCATACAGAGGTGACTAGTGGGTAGTTTTTTAACTCTGACCTCCATAGCTCAAACTCAGTTCACTAGTACAATTTCCCCTCCTAATAATCATACTTCCTCCAGTAGACACAGACTGTTGTTGCAGTCAGTGTTTAACCTCATTTGTGTGTATTCCTGGAAGGCCAAACTCATAGAACTATCTGCAAGAGACGGATTTCTGTTCAGAGAGGGTGAAGTTACTTAGCCCCCATGTTACGTCTCAAAAACAGAAAATAGAGAGAAAAGCGAGGTGGTCACTGGACTAGATTCAAATCTCCAGCATCCACAGTTCCTCATTTTATTTCCCATGTTATGTTTCTTTCTGTGTTTGAAGTGTCTCTGATATTCTAGAGGTGTGACATTTCATGGGTCTCACACAGGATTTTGCCAGACACCACCAAATTTGCTTCCACAGTCTTTTTTTGTCTGTAGCAGACCCTTTTTAAAAGACACATTTTGGAACTAAAAATTCAGAAGAATTGCAAAATACTTCAGGGCTGTGATCCATTATCAAGACTTTCTGCAACTCTTCAGCTTGGCATTTGCATGACTACTGTCTTTAAAGCAGAAAATTAAATTTCCATCTCTCATTCTTGCCAGTCCCCAAGAGCCCAAGAGAGTCGAGCATTGACATCTCTCCTCCTTATTGCACTGTAGGAGGCTGCTTTAAATGTGTCTGCCTCTTAAGGCCATTCACTCATACAACATGAAACTCAGAGCCATGAAAACTACAACCAGCCATGTCAGCTGGTTTGTTAAGGCTTTGCCAGTTTGTTTTTATTATTAACAGTCCCAATTTCTCCTACCCATAATGGGAGTGAGGCAGAGGGGACAGTTCAGAAAATTCATATCTATCAGTGTCTCAATAAATTGAATCCAACGTGACTGTGAACCAGGGGAGGTCGGGATGGATGTGGAACTGTAGCAGTTGAACTAACTGATGAGTAATTGCTAATCTGGATAACCTACTGAAAAACCAAATGTTACTTTAACCTTTTTTTTATTTTTGCATTAAAAGTCAATCAACTGTGAAATGGGAAAATGTCTAAAATGAACTGGAGTGCATAATTATTAATTAAATTTTAACAATCTCCAGGGAAATATTGCCCCAACCTTTCTTGAAACGGCACCACCTAACTCAATATTCAGATTCCTCTCCAATTCATTTCTACAAATGAAGCTGTATTAGATACATTTTCTAATTACATTACAGAGTCTGTATAATTGGTTGCTTTCGTTTACCAGACACCTATAGCCATTTTTAACATTTCAGAGATTATACAACTTCCTTAACTCTGTCTGACATCTTTTCTCTTGTTTCTAATCAGTGTGTAATTGCAGGGAGACTATCTCTTTAACTGTATTTACCTTAAAAACATTTTCCGTCAACATTTGACAATCTTTCCTGCTAGCCGGATTCATTTAGAAAGGGCAATCTACCCATTTCCCAGTGAGTAAACCAATTTAAGTGGCATTCATAATAAATGTTATTGTCATCTGCAAGATATATGATTGCCATGACCATTGTCTTTCTGGAGATTGATAACATTTTCTCAGATCAGAAGCAGCAGAAAAGCTGAGTTTCTACTCTTTATGGCGATTCCCTATGATGCTGACTATATTTCTAGAAGATCAGCTACTTACTGTTGCCAGAGAATCAGGATCTGACTGGGGCTAGTATCCTGTTTTAGCCGACTGGAGGCTCATATAGCTACCAATACCATTGTCCTTGTGATTCCAATAGTTTCTGGGGGATTCATCAAAAGGAACGAGGAGAATGGGTTAGAATAAATGTTTAGCTGGGAACAAAGCTGTCATGATTGTAACAAGGTCAGCCAGGTGGACCTCATAGAATATGAGTTCCCTGATTGGGGCTGTTAATCTGGTCCAAACGGGGACCCCGGGCTGACAGATATAAACAGGAGTGTCAATGGTTCTGGTCACTCAGAGGGTGCTGGATCAGTGTCAAGAATGCTCCATAAACAGTGACTTGGGGACAGGGTACCAGCCTTTGTGTAGTTATTTCAGTCTCTTTTGGAGCAGAAATATTAAGAGCAGAATAGCCTCAGCTGTTTTGGACTTTCAAGGTTAAAAAAAAATGAACAGGACTTTCAGAGCTTCTAATCATTCTGAGAGTTGGCTCTGAGGAAACTGGATCCGTTAAATAAAGGGTGATTTGGTAATGGGATACTGGCCTCTGTGGAGTTATTTCAGAGATAATGATGTGAAAAGGCTACAGAAGCCGCCTAGTCTTTGGAAGTCCACAGACCAAGTCCTTTGAAAGTTCAGTTGTAGGTGGTTTCATTAAGAGCTCTTCTCCCAGGGCCAGATAAAAAGAGGAAATGGGACAAGAAGGATAAAAGGGATTTCAGATTGGGAATACACATCAATGCTCTTTCTGGGCTCAAGACCGTGGATTCAGGGATTCCATTGGTTATGGCAAGATTGAGGTGGCAGATCTGAATATTGTGAAAGGGGTTTATTGGAAAGATCTGCAGCACACTTGTGGACTTGTTGGGCCGAAGGGCCTGTTTCCACACTGTAATGTAATCTAAATCTAAATATGTGGGCGGCACGGTGGCACAGTGGTTAGCACTGCTGCCTCATAGCGCCAGAGACCCGGGTTCAATTCCCGCCTCAGGCGATTGACTGTGTGGAGTTTGCACCTTCTCCCCGTGTCTGCGTGGGTTTCCTCCGGGTGCTCCGGTTTCCTCCCACAGTCCAAAGATGTGCAGGTCAGGTGAATTGGCCATGCTAAATTGCCCATAGTGTTAGGTAAGGGGTAAATGTAGGGGTATGGGTGGGTTACGCTTCGGCAGGTCGGTGTGGACTTGTTGGGCCGAAGGGCCTGTTTCCACATTGTAATGTAATCTAATATAATCTAATCTATTTACCAGCATACACTACCATTAGGTGGCACAGTGCACTGCTGCCTCACAGCACCAGTGTCCCGGGTCCGATTCCAGCCTGGGCAACTGTCTATGTGGAGTTGACACATTCTCTCTGTCTGTGTGGGTTAACTCAGGGTGCTCCGGCTGCCTCTTACAGTCCAAAGATGTCCAGGTTAGGTGGATTGTCCATGCTGAATTATTCATAGTGTTCTGGGATGTGTAAGCTAGATGGATCATCCACAGTAAATGCAGGATTATGGGGATAGGGCTGGTGGAGGGGAGTGACTTATTTGGGATGCCCTTCGGAGGGTCAGTGCAGACTTGGTGGGCTGAATGGCCTATTGCTTCACTGTAGAGATTCTATAATATCACAGCTTGGGGAACTATACCTCGGCATGAAACTTTATATTGGGTAATGATGAATTAAATTCACAGACCCATTTATCATTGTCTTCCCCAAATGCCCAGACATTATCACAGCAGCTCACTTACCTTAACCTTACCCTAGTAGTAGTCTCACTTTCCAATTTCCTTTCCCCAAACTCCAAGGCCAACTCAATTATAATGAGCAGGATGAGGAGGTCCAGGACTAAAATTAAGACTAAAATTGGGCCCTTGAAGACAGAACCAGGGGATCAAAGAAATGGCAGAAGAGTTGACTTGGTACTTCAGATCTGTGTTCACTGGGGAAGACACAAGCAATCTCCCAGAGGTAACAGTGGCTGAAGGACCTGAACTGAAGGGAATTTATATTTGCCAGGAATTGGTGTTGGAGAGACTGTTAGGTCTGAAGGTTGATAAGTCCCCAGGGCCTGATGGTCTACATCCCAGGGTACTGAAGGAGGTGGCTCTGGAAATCGTGGATGCATTGGTGATTATTTTCCAGAGCTCGATAGATTCAGGATTAGTTCCTGCGGATTGGAGGGTGGCTAATGTTGTACCACTTTTTAAGAAAGGAGCGAGAGAGAAAGCAGGAAATTATAGACCAGTTAGTCTGACCTCAGTGGTGGGAAAGATGCTGGAGTCAATTATAAAGGATAAAATTACGACACATCTGGATAGCAGTAACAGGATAGGTCAGAGTCAGCATGGATTTATGAAGGGGAAATCATGCTTGACTAATCTTCTGGAATTTTATGAGGACGTAACTCTGAAGATGGACGAGGGAGATCCAGTAGATGTAGTGTACCTGGACTTTCAGAAAGCTTTTGATAAAGCCCCACATAGGAGGTTAGTGAGCAAAATTAGGGTGCATGGTATTGGGAGCAAAGTACTGACGTGGATTGAAAATTGGTTGGCTGACAGGAAACAAAGAGTAGTGATAAACGGCTCCCTTTCGGAATGGCAGGCGGTGACCGGGGGGCTCATTGCTGGGACCGCAGCTTTTTACAATATATATTAATGATATAGAAGATGGTATTAATAGTAACATTAGCAAATTTGCTGATGATACAAAGCTGGGTGGCAGGGTGAAATGTGAGGAGGATGTTAGGAGATTACAGGGTGACCTGGACAGGTTAGGTGAGTGGACAGATGCATGGCAGATGCAGTTTAATGTGGATAAATGTATGGTTATCCACTTTGGTGGCAAGAACAGGAAGGCAGATTACTACCTAAATGGAGTCAAGTTAGGTAAAGGGGCAGTACAAAGAGACCTGGGTGTTCTTGTACACCAGTCAATGAAGGCAAGCATGCAGGTACAGCAGATAGTGAAGAAAGCTAATAGCATGCTGGCCTCCATAACAAGAAGGATTGAGTATAGAAGCAAAGAGGTTATTCTGCAGCTGTACAGGGCCTTGGTGAGACCGCACCTGGAATATTGTGTGCAGTTCTGGTCTCCAAATTTGAGGAAAGACATTCTGGCTATTGAGGGAGTGCAGCGTAGGTTCACGAGGTCAATTCCTGGAATGGCAGGACTATCTTATGTTGAAAGATTAGAGCGACTGGGCTTGTATACCCTTGAGTTTAGAAGACTGAGAGGGGATCTGATTGAGACTTTTAAGATTATTAAAGGATTGGACACTCTGGAGGCAGGAAACATGTTTCCGCTGATGGGTGAGTCCCGAACCAGAGGACACAGCTTAAAAATAAGGGGTAGGCCATTTAGGACAGAGATGAGGAGAAACTTCTTCACCCAGAGAGTGGTGGGTGTGTGGAATGCTCTGCCCCAGAAGGCAGTGGAGGCCCAGTCTCTGGATTTGTTTAAGAAAGAGTTGGTAGAGCTCTCAAGGATAGTGGAATCAAGGGTTGTGGGGATAAAGCAGGAACAGGATACTGATTGAGGATGATCAGCCATGATCATAATGAATGGTGGTGCAGGCTCGAAGGGCAGAATGGCCTACTCCTGCATCTATTGTCTATTCTATTGTCTATTGACCAAGGAAGCCTCAGGCTGTGCTAATGTCTGGGCCATGCAGTTATTCAGGTCTGTACCGGGAATTGGTTTAGCTCATTTGGATGGATTGTTGGTTTACAGGGCAGTGTGATACCAATAGTGTGGGTTCAATTCCTATCACTGGTTTGAGGTTACCATGAAGGACTTCCCTTGTCTGAGGTCTGGTGGCCTTCAGGTTAAATCACCATCAGTTGTTTCTCTCTAATAAGAGAGCAGCTGGTAAGACTGTGGTGACACACTGTATATGTGGGACGTTTCATAGCCCAGGCCCATTCAATGAAACAGAACCTCAGCCTTCTTTGTAACTGTGGTTACCATTAATAGAATGGAGCTGTTAGATATTGTTGATTTATTGTATGGAATTACACAGCCCAGCCCAGAATTGTGACCAGAGTTATTCCCTTTAAGGAGGGCAAGAAGAAAATTCTGAGGCAAAATTCTGACTTTTTGAAATATATAAAATGTATGAGTTCTCATGAAATCTGATGGCGTAATGCATTTAAAATGAAGCATAGCTCCACTAATAAATAGATAATACATGGACCTTTGGTCCTTTTTTTTGTTCATCTTCCTTCAAAATATAAGCTTCTTTCAGCTTCTTTTGCTACTCTCTGATTTAAAAAGTCGCTCAATCAATTCCTCTCATTTTACAAAGAATGAATGGTTTCACTTTCACCTCCTATTCATTCACAAATGTGTTTGCTCAAGTCTTGTATTATTCTGACATGTGTAACATCTCCTCCCTTTCATGACACTACATTATTATTCCATAAAATCACATTCTTTTGTCATGATCCATTCATTTACATTAATTCAAAGATTACATTGTTCTCTGAGTATAATTCTCAATTAACATTGACCTTTTGTTACAATATTAACGAGTCCCTCAGTGATTGAGTGGAAAGCGCCAATGCAGGATTTAATGGCTGTATTCATGACTGTGAGGAGTGAATTGCTTAGTCTATGAAATAACTTCAAATGTTATAAGCTCACCTGTGCTACTCAAAAATCTCTCAGACAATGAGGAATTGAAGTCATTACTGATATTGATTGTGAGACAAGTACATCAGTTTTTTTGACTGTTGCAATGCTCTGGTCCTTATTCAATTGATCCTTTATCTGCATCTGGGTGAGGTGCCAACTATGACTCAATTGCAGCACTCCCTCCTTTGGAGTTTGGTTCAAGTCCCTCTATGAAGCCTTAACCACAAGATCAAAGCTGACATTTCAGTGCAGCACGAAAGAATAAACATCATGTGCATTTGACATATAGCTCAGAAACTCCTTGGGGTAGTCAGTTTGACATTTTTAACTACTCTTTGGGGAGAAAAGTTTCTTCTGAATTTCCTGTTAGGTTTTCTTGATGATGGGCCAATGGGGGCTGAGGAGTCGCAGATGGAGTTTAATTTAGATAAATGTGAGGTGTTCCCATTTTGGGATGGTAAACCAAGGCAGGTCCTATACAGTTAAGGTAGGGCCTTGGGGAGTGTCACCAAACAAAGTGACTTTGGGGTGCAGGTGCATTGTTGCTTGAAAGTAGAGTGGCAGGGTGGTGAAGAAGCATTTGGCCCACTTGGCTTTATTGGTCAGAACATTGAGTGTCGGACTTGGATCTCATGTTCCAGTTATACAGGACATTGGTTAGAGCACTTTTGGAATACTGAGTTCAATTCTGGTTTCCCTGCTAGAGGGAAGATGTTGTGAAACTTGAAAAGGTTCAGAAAAGATTTACAAGGATGTTGCCGGGACTGGGGGGCTTTGATATACAGGGAGAGGCTTTGTTCCTTGGAGCATCGGAAGCTGAGGGGTGGCCTTATAGAGGTTTATAAAATCATGAGGGGTGAGAATAGGGTAAATAGACAAGGCCTTTTTCCTAGGGTAGGGCATTCAAAGGTTTAAAAAGGACTTCAGGGACAACATTTTCATGCAGAGGATTGTGTGCATATTGAATGAGCTGCAAAGGAGGTGACGGTGGAAGCTGGTACAATTACAACATTTAAAAGGCATGTGGATAGGTATATGAGTAGGTTTAAAGGGATATGCGCCAAGCGCTGACTAATGGGACTAGATCTGTTTAGTATATCTGGTCAGCGCAGATGAATTGGACAACCCTATGACTATCTTATACTGATAACCCCTAATTATGGATTTGCCCACAAGAGTAAACATTCAGTATTCATACTATCAAAATGTTTCTAGATCTCTACTGGAACACACCTTGGCCTTGTTATGAGAGCAAAGGGACCCAGCTAGACATTCCTTTCTTGGGTCTGTGTTGGAGGCTGTGTGTGGAAGTCAAGTGGACATAAATAATCCATTGCACTATTTCAGAGAAGAGCATTTAGGTTCTCTCTGGTCCTGGACATGATCCATCCCTCAATCAATGTCACGGAAGTAGATTATTGCATCATTTACTCGCTGTGTTGTGGGACCTTTTTATGCTCATGTTTGTTGCCACCTTTTCTACATTATAACAATGAATATATTTATGAACTATTTAATTGTGTTACAAATGTGAAAGTTTATAAGATGGTTATGTATTAAACTGTCTTCGTTCATTCAAGGTAAAATGGAGTATTTTGGAAAAGGAAATGTGACTTCTTAGGAAATGCCCTGGTCACAAGCCAATGTGACCTGGTTGTGATGGAACAGAGGCCAAGGTCAAAAGTGAAGTACATGTTTTAACACCTAGATATAAATGAGGAGGCAGCTGGTATTGTTGTGCACAGATTGACAGGCTCTCAGAGAGAATCCGACAGTGAAGGACAAAAACAGGTATTGGTATGCCAAAGAGAGGTAAAGGACCGTATTTCTGTTAACCATCATACAGGGAATCTATCCTCATCAGTATCTGCTGTTTAATGCTTTCACTGATTGTGTTGAAACAGGCACCTTCTGACCCGAGCCTCTGTCCCATGATAACCAGGTCACATGGGCTTGTATCTGGTCAGTTTTCTCAGGAGGTGACAATTTATCATTAACATATTCAGAATTGCCTGAGGCTTTGAAAGGTGCTCTCTGAATGCATGTCTTGAGGTGCTATTTCTGTGCTGCATAATGAGAAAGCTTAACAAGAAATGTACATCCCTCAGACATTGTATAGATCGGACTTGGAGATATATAGATAGGTCCATCTCAAGAAGTCAAATGTCCATCAAATATCCACAGAGTGATCAACTGTCATAAGTCCAATCCTCAACCAAGATCATTATCTTGATCTTAGTTGTCCCAGCTTTGGCTGAACTGAAGGTAGGGAAATATAATTGTCCATGTGGCATTTTAATTTTCATCTAGTGTGCCTATTGCTTCTTGTGTATGTAAAATGTATGATGTAAAATGTCCTTTGTCTGACATTGGCTTCCCAGATTTGTGCTATAAACTGTATGTTATCTTTTCTCTACTGATTTATTTTAGACAGCTCATTGCTTCACAATGAAACTGAATCCAAAAATAATCCAAAGTTAGTTTCTGGTATGTGATGACTCAACTCAGTTCATGTTTTTAGTTGGGTCACAAAATCACAAAGATTCCACTTCTGAACACAAGGCAGCACTCCCTGATAGATCATGTACTTCTGTATTAAAGGGAATGTTGTAGCATCCTGAACAACAGGATGACTTCCAACAGGGCCATGACGTTCTATGATGCAATTGGGTGACAAGGATATCCTCTTCCCAACTAATGGGCAACCACAACTCAAAACAAATCAGTTAACCTGCATGACCCTTCCAGAAATTTCCCAATTGCCAATTTTGTCCCCAAAGCCTGACTGATATGCAGGAAAACAAGGCAATGATCCAACAGGGACTGAGAAAGTATGATCCTCTTCCACATCTTGTTGCATTTTCTGAATAGACCCACAACCTTCAATTGTTTTCTTCCCACTTCCAATGGCTTTCCTCCAGGACACATTACTTAATTTCTTTGCTGCTGACCCCCACTCACACCCTCAAAATGTGCAATTTCTTTCTTCTTCCTTTTAGCCACAGTTTCTACATAGAGTCATAGAGTCACAGAGTTGGAGAGAGCATGGAATCAGATCCTTTAGTCCAACGCGTCCATGCTGACCAGATATCCCAAATTAATCCAGCCCTACTTTCCACCAATTGGCCCATATCCCTCCAAACCCTTCCTATTCATATACCCATCCAATGCCTTTTAAATGCTGGAATTGTACCAGCCTCCACTTCCTCTGGCAACTCATTTCATACGGACACCACCCTCTGCATGAAAAAGTTGCTCCTTAGGTCTCTTTTAAATCTTTTCCTCCTCACCTTAAGCCTATGCCCTTTAGTTTTGGACTTGCCTAACCTACAAAAGTGACCTTGGCTATTCACCCTATCAATGCTCGTCATGATACTGCTCAGCCTCCGATGCTCTCGGGAAAACAGCCCCAACCTATTCAGCCCCTCCCTATAGCTCAAATTCTCCAACACCGGTAACATCCTTGTAAATCTTTTCTGAACCCTTTCAAGTTTAACAATGTCTTTCTCATAGCAGGAAGATCAGAACTGAACACAGTATTCCAAAAGTGGCCTAACTAATGTCATGTACAGCCACAAAATACTCAATGTACTGACCAAGAAAGGCAAGTGTACCAAGTGCCTTCTTCACTATCCTGTCTACCTGTGACTTCATTTTCAAGGAACTATGAGCCTGCATCCCAAGGTCTCTTTGTTCGCCAACACTCCCTCGGGCCCTACGTCTTCCTGTCATCATGTATATTGTGTTGAGTTTCCACAGGTATATTGAAAACACTTTAATGGAGACTATAATAGCCTACTGCCACTCTTCCTGCAGAATACACTGGTACACAACAGGAGAGGAACGACTTGATGGAGGAGTTCCAACCATATTACAGACTGGTACAACTGCAAGTGACTAATTGACTGTGTTCCAGGCAAAGAACTTGTACATCAGAAATTTAAATTTCTTAAATGATAAGAGGTTGAATAATGTCAGTATAAAAAGGGATCTAGGTGTCTTCATTGCTAAGTCATTGAAGGCTAACTTGCAGGTTCAAAAAGCTAATGAAAATGAGCTTTTATTGCATGAGGGTTTGAGGTAAGGAGGAGTGAAATCTTGCTTCAATTGCATTGAAGCTTTATTAGACTGCAACTAGGGGACTGTCTGCAGTTTAGGTCTCCTTAGGAAAGATATTGTTGCCTAGAGGGAGTGCAATGAAGATTCAGACTTGTCCCAGGATGATGAGAGTGGGACAAGTGGGAAGACAGATTGGACAAAGTGGCCTTGTATTCTCCGGAGTTCCAAATAATGTGAGGTGATCTCATTGAAACCCACAAAATCCTTAAAGGGATAGACAGGGTTTCTGCAAGGAAAGTGTGTCTTGTAGTTGGGACATCTCAAATCAGGCGCCACTATTTAAAATAAGGGAGATGCCATTTAAGTCTAAGATAAGAAGATTTTCTTTTACTCAATGTGTGAACCTTTACAATTCTTTACTTCAGAGAGCATTGGAAGCTCAGTGTTTGGGTGTGTAGAGATTGTTAGATTTCTGATTACTGATTATTAATGATATACAGGCCTATGGGAGTGAGGTGAGTAAAAGTCATTGTAGTTTCTGTTCAGTCATGATCATGTTGAATGGCAGGCAAGTTCAGTGGGCTGAATGGCCTACTCTTTTTCCCATATTCCTAAACAGTTCAGCCTAAACATCATGTTTAGATAGCTTCCTTTCCATTTCTCTTCCTACTTAACTCTGTCATACTCACCAGCTCATTATTCATCATGGCAGCCTGACCTATTACTCCATACTGCTACTACCTATAGCTGCCGTTACAAACTAAGCTTTGCCCCTCTCCTTTTGTCCGGGTTGTCAGACACAGTTATTCAGGCATCTAAACTTGAGAGATGCATGGTCACTCATTCTTTCTTTTCTCAGGACTTTTCTATTGGACAATGCTATCAGCATCATGAGGAAAAGCAGGAGTTGTGCGTTGCTGCAAAAGGTGCTCAAGGCAGCTCAGCTTCCTGGACAGTTACAGCCTCCTGGAATTAGCTGAGCCTGAAGGAAGCTGTGTGTGATTCCAGTTCACAGTTCTGTTTTGAAGATTATTAATTTGGTGGCTCCATGTGTTGCTCCTCGTGAAGAGAACGGTTCTGGTAGAACATAGTCACAGGGGACACCTTCTGGGCGACAATACAGGAAGACACCTGACCACTGCAGATATTGAAATTACTGTTTAAAAGCTTCAACATTTCTCATTTTGCCTCATGAATTGCTGTATTTTATTGTAGCATATTATGTTAATTGTGTACATTGAAAATATTTGCTTTATCAAAAAGCCTTGATATTTACTATTTACTTCCAGAATGGATTATAATCAATTGAGGATACTGATATCCCCTGGCATAATCCAGACAGAGCCTAGGCAGGATCTTCAGGCTACAATGACTTTGATTGAAACGAACAATCCTCTGCCAGCATTATGGCTCATCACAGTATCATAGTAAAGCAATGTACTAGCCCTGAAAACTGGAGGTCTCCTGCCATGAGTTTGTAAACAGTGTTGAGGTCACGAGGAAATTAAGAACCCCTGTGGGTTTAACTCATTCTGTTTGTACACCTTCAGGCTGCAATTCTGTTTGCTAACTTCTCTTCCTAGTGTTCTGGTCAGAATAGGAATGCCCCCCATCTTCCACATCCCATACACATATTCCCATGTAAAAAGGAAGAATTATACTTAATTATTAAATGCTCTAAAATGTACTTGCACACTCTGCCAGAATCTCCACATCAGTCAACATCTTCTCATCTGTGCACATCTCCACATCTGTATGAGCATTCACATCTGCCTGCATCTCCACATCTCTCAGCACCTTCAAACCTGTCTACATCTCCACGCCTTCCTATACCTCCACATCTGTCAACACCTTCACATTCTCACATCTTTCACTGCACATCTTTTTGTATCTTCCTTGTTTCACACAGCTGAAGTTCTGTCTGTGTATCTGTTTATTGAAACTCAAAAAATGTATTTCAATGACTTGGAATCAAAGAATATGGGTTTAAATATTGCCTGTAGTCTTTTTGACCACTTTTGAAATGAATTTCTGATTGAGAAAAATATTAAATAAATATCTGACATTCGCTGGAACTCTTTGTGACAGCTTATGCGCTGCTTAAGTTAATTATCAGTACAGAACATTCCAAATCCAATCTTCAAAGTGAAAAATACACAGAAGGATCAAAGCCACACTGTGTTCCCATCCTGACATATCAGGATTTTGTAACGGGTACATAGCAGGGGTTAGATTAACTGAGCCCTGTTAAAGGGGATTCTGCTACTTGAATACTCCACTTGATAACTGCTTGCTTCTTTTCATGTTTGCTGCAAACAGCCAGTGCTGCCAACTCTCTCTCCGAGCTGTGTATATCAGTGTGGGACCCAACAACGCCTGTGCCTCACTGTACTTAAAATTGGCTTAAGCTGCCAAAAGTGAGGCGCATTGCATCTGCCATAGAGTCATTGAAATGTGCTATTTAGAAACAGACCCTTTGGTCCAACTTGTCTGTGCCAATCAGATATCCTAACCTAATCTAGTCCCATTTTCCAGCACTTGGCCCATATCCCTCTAAACGCTTCCTATTCATATATCCATCCAGATGTTGTAATTGCACCAATCTCCACCACTTCCTCTGGCAGCTCATTCCATACACGTACCACCCTCTGCATGAAAAAGTTGCCCCTTAGGTCCCTTTTAAATATTTTCCCTCTCACCCTAAACCTATGCCCTCTAGTTCTGGACTCTTCCACCCCAGGGGAAAGACCTTGTCTATTTACCCTATCCATGCCCCTCATGATTTTATAAACCTCGACAAGGTCACTCCTCAGCCTCAGTATTCCAGGGAGAACAGCCCCAGCGTATTCAGCCTCTCTCTATCGCTCAAACTCTCCAACTTTGGCAACATCCTTGTCAATCTTTTCTGAACCCTTTCAAGTTTTACAACATTCTTCCCATAGGAAGCAGACCAGAATTGCACACAATATTCCAAAAGTGGCCTAACCAATGTCCTGTACAGTCACAACATGACCTCCACTTGAGACTCCACTTTCAAGGAATTATGAACTTGCACTCCAAGTCTCTTTGTTCAGCAACACTCCCTCGGACCTTACCATTAAGTGTATAAGTCCTGCTAAGATTTGCCTTTCTAAAATGCAGCACCTCACATTTATCTGAATTAAACTCCATCTGTCACTCTTCGGCCCATTGGTCCATCTGATCAAGATCCTGTTGTACTCCGAGGTAACCTTCTTTGCTGTCCACTACACCTCCAATTTTCATCTGCAAACTTACTAACTATACCTACTATGTTCACATCAAAATCATTTATATAACTGACGAAAAGCAGTGGACCCAGCATCGATCCTTATGTCACTCCACTGGTCACAGGCCTCCAATCTGAATAGCAACCCTCCATCACCACCCTCTGTCTTCTACCATTGAGCCAGTTCTGTATCCGAATGGCTAGTTCTCCCTGTATTCCATGAGATCTAACCTTGCTAATCAGTCGCCCATGGGGAACCTTGTTGAATGCCTTACTGAAGACCACATAGATCACGTCCACCACTCTGCCCCATTATTCCTCTTTGTTACTTCTTCAAAAAACTCAATCAAGTTTGTAAGACATGATTTCCCATGCACAAAGCCATGTTGACTATTCCTAATCAGTTCTTGCCTTTCCAAATACATGTAAATCCTATCCCTCAGTATTCCTTCCAATGACTTGCCCACCACCAATGTCAGGCTCACCGGTCTATAATTCCTCGGCTTTTCCTTACAATCTTTCTTAAACATTGACACCACGTTAGCCCACCTCCAGTCTTCCGGCACCTCACCTGTGAGTATCGATGATACAAATATCTCAGCAAAGGGCCCAGCAATCACTTCCCTAGCTTACCACAGAGTTCTCGGGTACACCTGATCAGGTCCTGGGGATTTTTCCACCTTTATGCATTTTAAGATCTCCAGCACCTCCTTTGCAATATGGACATTTTTCAAGATGTCATCATCTATTTCCCCACATTCTGTATCTTCAATGTCCTTCCTATCAGTGGGTCTGTGGGAAAATCTCCAAAGGCTGGTCATGAGAGAGAATTTGTATCATGGTTTTTAATCTCCAATTGGAGAAACTGGTGGGAAAGTTGGGAGGAATGAGGAATGCTTTCTGTCTGTGGATGTGGGAGTTCCTTGAGAGTATACTCCAAAGGAAATGGCAGAAGATAACACAGGATGTTGGTGCCAGGATTCCAACCCAAGGATGATGCACTACATTGAGAAGGCTAATGATCCCACTCATGTTGTCAAGGTCAGTGAATGCTTCATAACACCAAAAGCACCACTTGCGTTTCACTGCCCAATTCACCATACCTTAATCACCACAGTCCTATTTATGGCATAACAGCAAGCCTCATCTCTCACAGCTTGTACATCGTTTTTGCGATTCAAATATAGTGGACATGTCATCCAAGCAGACTGAATATTCATAGAATCCCTACAGTGTGGAAGGAGGCTGTTCAGCCCATTGAGTCCACACTGACCCTCTGAAAAGCATCCCACCCATATCCACCCACCTCCCTATCCTTTAACCCTGCATTCCCCACGGCTAAGGCACTTAGTCTACACATTCCTGAACACTATGGGCAATTAACATGGCCAATTCACCTAATCTGCACATCTTTAGACTGTTGGAGGAATTCCGAGCACCCAGAGGAAACCCACACACACATGGGCCGAATATGCAAACCCCACATGGACTGTCACCCAAGGGTGGAATTGAGCCCAGGTCCATGCTACTGTGAGGCATCAGTGCTAACCACTGAGCCACTATGCCACCCACTAAAAACCCTTCTTTCTCTCCTGCAGAGGACTGTGGTGCATACTGAAATGCAGCAGGAATTAACTAGCAGGCCAGGGCTCCTGCACTTTCTAACTCCCAAGGTGAAGATGCTGACCATTGTAGGAACGGCAGTTGCTAAGGGCTTGTCTAGCAGTGAGACTAAAGCTGTTGAAAATGAGGGATTTATTAATCTTCCTTTTGTATCTTCCTTCTCCCTCTTCTACCTTACAGAAATATGGTTATTTTTACTTAAATTTCCGTCACCACAACCTAACACTTCATACTTCTCCATTTCAGGTACTGATGAAGGTGAATCTGCCCAGGCAGCACAGGGAGACCAAGAAGAAAGAGAAAGTGAGAAGACATTGTCACTCACTTTCACATTTGGAAATAGCAGCTCATCTCATTTCACTGCGCCTAATGGAAGACTTGAGGTAGAAATAAGGTCTGGGCAAAGGTATACTGTAGAGAAAGGATGATGTAGACGTTAGCTCAACAGACAGCCACCCTTCAGTTTGCAGCCTGTCCTGCTCTGTGTGACCTCTGCACAGTTTTCTGGTCATGCTCAATACCACAGGGAGGTCATACAAGGTCAGCGATGTCCATAACGAACTGGTACATGCAAAACCCCTTAATTCACCAAAAAGACAAAAGCATTGGCATCAGCTTATAGACTGTTATTAATTTGTTCAATACATGGTAATTCAATGCACACTTAAGAAATACAATGTGATTGCTCCCCACCTCCCATCCCCCCCATACCTACGCGCCCCCCCCCCCCCCCGCCGAGTGTAACTGCAATAGCTGAGTGAGCCACTGAGCCAGAACCACTCCAGATTCAATTCCAATCTGTGTTGATTGAGTTGACCACAGCTAGGGCTACATGAAGGCACTTTAGATGTTCATAGCTCCCATGGTAAAACCAGGAAAGCATTCAGTCAGATTGCTTTCAGTATGATTACAATTATATAACTTATCAGGAAAGTGCACATTTGAACACTGCGTGAGAAATATTAGAATAAAGAAGCAAGGAATTTAAATTATAGAGTACAAATTTGTATAGGCAAATAGAAAGGAAAACTTAGCAAAGTCAAATGTGGGTTCATTCAGAGTCCGAAAGAATTTATGCTATGAATAAGGGAAGAGCAGATAAGCTGAACAAATACTTGATGTGGAACCTTATAGGAGTCTGAGCAATGTGGGCTAAGGTGAGATGTGAGGCAGGCTCAGATGAGAAATCCAACAAGATCCATCTTGAAGTCAGGAGGAACTCATGCCATCATGTCAGTCAGCCACAGGGTCCTCCAAGTCATTTCCAGGTGAAGGGTGAGAGCTGAGTGTCAAGCAGAACACCTTATCATGGGCTGTTTTCCTTCTGGGATGAGAGAGAGAGAGAGACAAAGAAAAGAGATGGGTATTAAGGGAGACAAAAGTGGTTGGCATGGCTGTTAGTTCTGGTGTAAACAGCGAGATATCCTGAGTGAGTGGGCAGTGCAGAGGGCATGCAGGGTTGGTTGTGTTGGGGATTGGGGTGGGTGATGGCAGGTGAGAGAGGATATTGCAGGCGACAGTGAGATGGTAGGGCATGAGCCTTGGTTGAGAGGTGGAAGCAGTAGCTGAGATAGAGTGAGGTATTGGTGAAAAGATAGAGGCACTTACATTGGCAGAGTGGGAAAGTTCATTCAGCTTCTTCCTATAATGATGGGCGTTCCTCCAGAGAACAGAGATTGTTTTAACCTGGGTGGCAAACCCTGACCAGAATGGCGGTGTCTAGAGTCATGGCCTCCACTGCTGGTCCTGGGGGAAGAGGATTCCTGTGCTCTTTAGTACCCTGTCTAACAGGAACTCCAGGCCCCTGCCCACACATAAGGATGGCAATAACCTCCTACCTGCCATGTCAGGGCAAATATCAAGAATCCTGCAGGGCAGCTCAGGACAGTGCTTGTCTGGGTACACAACAGGCTTTTAACGATGGCGTGGGTGCAAGAGTTGCTCATGAATTCTGGGATGACTGCTCAGCAGCAGTTCGTTCTAAGAACAGCATCAGATAAGATGTGAAAGGCATCGTAGAGACGAAGATGATCGATGCGGCACGTTTGATAAAATATTGTGAGAGAACTTGCTAGGCCCCATCCCAAAGAACCTTCCAAAAAACCCATCGCATCTCCGACTTAGCCAATAAAATGTAAGATTGTAAGGTGTAAGATCTGTCTTTATGAAAATACTGAATGCTTCTGGATTTAATGAGGAATCTACAGACTAGTGTAAACAAGCCACTGCAAGACATTATTAGTTGTTAAAAAAAAAGTACTTGTGAAACTACTGGGACTGAAAGTAGATAAAACCTCAGGATCTGTTGATCTACACCCCAGAGAGTTGCAAGAGGTGGTTGTACAGATGATAGATGCATTTCTTGTCACCATTTAGAACTCTGTAAACTCTGGAATGGTCTTGGAAGATTGGAAGTTGGAATATGTAACCCCATCATTTAAAAAATGAGGAGGAGAAATAATGGGACACCATTGATCCGCATCAGTACATTAGGAAGAAAAATGCTTGAATCTATCATTAATGATGTAAGAACTGGATGTTTATAAACTAATGGTGGGATTGGACAGACTCAAAATGGATTAATGAAAGCTAAATCATGTTTGACAAATATGTCACAGAAGTTTTGATGATTAAACTAAAAGAATGGATAAGGGGGAATTGTTAGATGTGGTATATTTAGATTTTCAGAGGACTTTTGATAAGGTCACACAGAAGAGGTTGGTAAATAAAGTTGGAGCAGATGGGGTTGGAAAGAATATACTGGCATGCATTGAGACAGTTAACAGACAGAAAACAGAATGAGAATAAATACCTTAATAATTAAATAAAAATCTCACAATACTTAAGGAACTGTCTCTTGGAATAGTGGATGCATTGGGGGTCATCTTCCTAGATTCCAGACTCAGTGAGGGCTATCGACACTGACGTGTACATTCACACTGAAGCCACCATTCAGTGAAGAGTATTTACCCTGATAGCATTTCACCCGTCACCATTGCTGAGTGCACTGCAGTGAAAGATGAGTACTGGCCCTTACATGCCAGTGTTTACCAGTGATAGTAACTCATGCTTTCAATTGCTGTCCTGGGATCACTCCATATTCACCAATTAACCATGAGACCATGGATCACTTTAGCCAAACATAACTATAAAACCTGATTGGAGCACAAAATAAATAGGATCCTTTTATAATTTTGCACTTTCAAGAATGAAACTTAGTACACGAGCATAACCAGGACCATGTCTCCAGATAATTTCAGCAAAATATTCCCAAAGGAATTAGGCACAATTGAATGGCCAAGATCAATGCTCCCAGTGACCAATGCAAAACGCTCAAGTTTTGTCTAAAGTTTCAATGATCTAGGTGTTGGCTTATCTTTTATGAATGTAGTAACCAGGATAGGCAATTCAGCCTCTTCAACCTTTTCTAGGGTTCTGTTGGATTGTGGCTGCCTATATTTTAAACTTCATTTATTCATCTGTTTCCATAGCTCTAAGTGCCCATATCTAACAAACCTCAGCGGCTTTCTGGGGAGACAGTTCCAGATTCCTACTACACTTTGTGTGAAGAATTATTTCCTGGCATTATCCCTAAGCTCTAATGCTAGATTATGTCCCATTAGCTCTCAAAGCACAGCAAATAGTTTTTTTTTTCTGTAGCCACCCATTCTCTCCACCTAACTATTAAATCACTTTAAATACTTACATTGGTCACTTGAACCTTCTAAACTTGAGAAAAATGCGTACCAAACTCTTTTAATCCGGCGTCATTCTGGTGAATCCATGCCTGTGAAACATACTTGTTATAGGGTTGTGAGAAATGATGGTCTTGTAGCAATGGGTTTCTATTTCTCTCAATAAGGAGGAATTCTGCTGAGAATTCCTCAGAGCCAATACAGAACAGAATAGTCATGATAGACTGTTAAAGACTTAATAGTTGACCAAGGATGGGGTGCAGAAACAGACACGTACATAATGATAAGAGAATGTCTAATGATCTGCAAGTTTAAACAAATTGCAAGAAAATACCAGAGTGTCCATGTGAGAGATAACCAAAACAATGGTCTCCCAGGGTTAGGATAGGAAGTTTTGCCATGGAGTACCATTTAATTAAATAAATGATCAAAATGAGGTATCCACCAGCCACTAAAAACAAAGGTATAAAAATTGGCAGTCAAGCAGGATGGTTTCAGACAAAAAGACAAATCTGAGAAGGGATTCATCTTAGCTTCAGCCTCACCTGCCAGTTAGTTTTATAAGTAATCAAACCGAGGAGAGTTTACACAGCCTGTAGAGATCTAGTTGTTCATCTTATCCAACCTTCCATCCATTCAATCTGGGTTTATTAAAGCATTGCCACCTGCTGTGTATCAGATGTCATGATAGCCTTTCTGATTACTTGTTGAACTTAAATGGATTCTTCTCAAAAAAACAGCTTGTGAACTTGGGTAGTTTGTGAACCTTGATGATCTCTTATGGCCGCAGCTTCTCCAAGGACATGTATCTGTAAAGATTCCCCATTATCATTCCACTACGCTGCCTCTGCCAGCTCTGCATACAGTTTTTCATGTTGCTTAATGTTGTTTTGCCTGATTCTCTCCTCAACACAAAAATGGCATTCCTTCTTTGATGAATAATAACAGAGTGCTGTTCTCTCATTAGAGGGGCAACTGGTGGTAATTCGGCCTGAGGCCCACCACATCTGAAGTGCAGGGGGAGGTTTAACAAGGGAATTCTTCTTGGATCAAACCCACGCTGCTGGTGTCATGGTGCAATGCAAACCAGCTGTTCAGCCAACTTAGCTAACACAATTGCAAATTAATAACAGTAATGTGACAGAGATTTGATCAAAGAAGTCTTGGTGTGAATGATAAAATCAATGACTGTGGAACAGACTTGACAACTATGAAAATCAAAGAGAGTTTATTAGAATGATTGGTTAGATTAGATTAGATTAGATTCCCTACAGTGTGGAAACAGGCCCTTCAGCCCAACTAGTCCACACCGACGCTCTGAAGAGTAACCCACCCAGACCCATTCCCCATATTTATCCCTGATTAATGCACCTAACTCTATGGGCAATTTAGCATGGCCAATTCACCTGACCTGCACATCTTTGGACTGTGGGAGGAAACCGGAGCACGCGGAGGAAACCCACGCAGACATGGGGAGCATGTGCAAACTCCGGTCAGAGATCAGTATGATGGAGGGAGAGTAAAGGCAATTAAATTAAAAAGTTGAGTGGATAGTAACTGAGAAGGGCATAAGGATCAATGCATTTCTTGCTGCACAATAGATAATATTCATAGTGGTATCGTAGTGATATTCATACTCTAAAGATTGAGTACAAAGATAAATCAATATCATGCATCAGATAGCAGCTATCAGGCATTGGTGTGCTTTGAAATACGTGGAACTGCTTGGCTCCATTTGCAGGTATGAAACAAAATACAATATTCAGGTCAGGCTGCCAATATCTCAGGAAGAAAATCTGAAATGAAAGAGGAACATCCCATGATGATTTGTAGCCTGTGTAAAACCAGCACAGAGCAATCCAGAACTGACTGCGAGAGGACGTCAGTCTGTTTTGATCCTTTCTGACGAGAAGTTTTTGACAGTAAACAGCGATCAATTGTTTTATTTCAACGCTGGTGGATTTCCCGCGGTGTTGCTCACAGCAAATCAGAGCCTACAGTTTTTTTTAACGATATGTAGTGCACAATTGGAACCCTCGCAAGAGTACAGATTGCAGCAGGTCACAGTGACACAATACAGCCACTTCCAGAACCGCCATTCTGACCTGAGGGTCAGTGAGGAGAATAGTGAATCACATAATTGACCATCGTTGCTCTGCTAACGTGGAGATACATCTTAATGGACTGTCTCTATATCACAAGATGGACCTGCTGGAATTCACAGGATTTCCCCCACCTCAACCCAACATCTCCAAAATCAGCCAGAGTTAACTGTTCTACTTTCTATACATTTTGAAGTGTGTCAGGCATGTGATATATGCATATGAATGTACGCAAATTCCTATACCGAGATGAAGAAAATGCTGTTTGTTGACTGTTTAATGCGATACTTAGCGAAGAGATGTTTTATTAATTTTGGAAGAGAAAATGAGCTGCAGCAAAATAGCAGATCCATTTAAAAAAAAGATTAGGATATAAAAAATGGAGATATGTGTCTGACAAATAAGCTGCTCCCAAATAATCTGAAATCACCCGTTTATTTCTTTACCTGCCTTACGCAGGCTGCACCACACCGTTCTTTCCACACAGACGCTCATCGATTTTCCGACTTCCTCCCATCCTCTGCATGGACTGTGTCCCTATTGTGGGCGCTCTGACCGGCTCCGTGCTTTCCTGCTTTCTCCTTTGTATTCCAGCCACTGTGGCCGGTGTCACTCATCGGATCCACTTCATATTTCACATGATAAGGTGTTCAGCAAAAGATAGCAAAGGAAACGAGGAAGGCAAGGTGGCACTGTTGATTAGGAAAGTGGGGGGATAAGGAGGCAAAGACAGCATTTATTTGCATAGGTTGAGAAACAATACAGACGTGGTCACACTTTAGGAGATCTTAGACTCCCTTTTAATAAGAGAGACAGAGGATCAAATCTGCAGGGCAATTACAGACATTGAAAAATATATATATATAATGATGATACTGGAGGGCTTTGATTACCGAATATCCATTCCGATAATGGAAGATTAAAGGGAAAGGGGACGAACTTCAAATATTTGCTTGGTAAATCTTCCTTAAAAATTATGTTCCCAATCAAACCGTGGAGCAGATGCTGCTGGATTTGGTGCTGGAGGGAGGAGGTAGGTCAAGTGGACCAGACATCTGTGGGAGAACATGGGAATCAGATCATTATATTCAAAGGGATAGGTGAAGGAAGTGGAAGGAACAATCTAAAATAGAGCTTCTAAATTGGAAGAGGGTCAAGTTCAAAGGGGTGGGAGGGAATCTAACCAGGGTAAAATGGAACCAAAGAGCAACAGGAAAAACTGCAATGAAACAATGGGTGATCTTTAAGATGATACCCTCAGGTCCACGCCACTCACTTTCCAATAATAGCGAAAGTTCAGGGAACCAAAGTGCCTTGGTTGACAAGAGGTAGAGAACACGATGAACCAAAAACAAAGGATATAATAAAAGTCAGGCGGAGTGAAAACTTGGTCAAATATGATAGGGTGAGAGAAGAGCAAAATAAAACTGACAGAAAGAGAATATGTGAATACAGTGGCATTGAACATACAAGGGAGCCCATAGAAATGGTAAATAGGTTTCAAGAGGGGGCTGGGACACATTAGGATCAATGAGGATGATACATACTTCAAGATGCCAGGCTAAGCTAGAATGTTTAGATTTAGATTACATTACAGTGTGGAAACAGGCCCTTCGGCCCAACAAGTCCACACCGACCCGCCGAAGCGTAACCCACCCATACCCCTACATTTACCCTTACCTAACACTACGGGCAATTTAGCATGGCCAATTCACCTGGCCTGCACATCTTTGGACTGTGGGAGGAAACCGGAGCACCCGGAGGAAACCCACGCAGACATGGGGAGAACGTGCAAACTCCACACAGTCAGTCGCCTGAGGCGGGAATTGAACCTGGGTCTCTGGCGCTGTGAGGCAGCAGTGCTAACCACTGTGCCACCGTGCCGCCCATAAAATTAAAATTAAAATTAAAATAACATATTTAATGAATATGTTATTTTAATTTTTACTGAAGAAGCTGGATGCTGACAAAATATTGGAAAAAATTGAGTTGGTAGAAGGAATGGATAGAGTAACGATTGATAGATGAAATATTCTCGAAAGTCTCTCCATCTTTAAAGAAGATAAGTCACTTAACCTGATATGTTAAATCCCAAATTGCTAAAAAAAAAATGCAAACACATCTTCCAAGCAATTTACTTGACCTTCTTTCAAGTTATTGTCCCATGTTCATTATTCACAGTGAGGTCTCAGCTACATGAGGATGGTGCTGAGCTGGAAGTTTGGAACTGGGGTAAGGTGGGGGGAGGGGAAATGAGGAAACTGGTGAAGTCGACATTGATGCCCTGGGGTTGAAGTGTTCCAAGGTGGAAGATGAGGCATTCTTCCTCCAGGCATCAAGCGGTGAGGGAGTGGTTGTGGAGGAGGGCCAGGACCTGCATGTCCTCGGCAGAGTGGGACTGGGTGGTGAAATGTTTGGCTACAGGGCGGTGTGGTTGATTGGTGCCGGTGTCCTGGCAAAGTTCCCTGAAGTGCTCTGCAAGAGGGCATCTGGTCTCCCCAGTGTAGAAGAGACCACATTGGAAGCAACGGATACAATAAATGACATTGATGGATAAAACGTTCATGGATGTGGAAGGCTCCTTTGGGGTGTTGGATGGAGGTTAGGGAGGAGGTGTGGGTGCAGGTTGTAGAGTTCCTGGGGTGCCTGGGGATGTGCCAGAAGGGCAGGGTTAGTTGTTGGGGGATGTGGACCTGACCAGGTAGTCATGGAGGGAATGGTCTTTGCAGAAGACCTGGTGGTGGGGTCCGTTTGTAGGTGGCGGAAATGTCAGCGGATGATGCAGTTTATGCGGAGGTTGATAGAGTGGAAGGTGAGGACCAGGGGGGTTCTGTCCTAGTTGCGCCGCACCTCCCCCCTCAACTCCATCCCAGGCCCCAAAGGAGCTTTCCACATTCATCAAGGTTTCACCTACACATCCACAAATGTCATTTATTGTATCCGTTGTTCCCGATGCGGTCTCCTTCACATTGGGGAGACCAGACGCCTTCTCGCAAAGAGCTTTAGGGAACACCTCTGGGACACCCGCACCAATAAACCCCACCGCCCCATGGCCCAACATATCAACTCCCGCTCCCACTCTGCCAAGGACATGCAGGTCCTGGGCCTCCTCCACCACCACTCCCTCACCACCCGACACCTGGAGGAAGAATGCCTCATCTTCCACCTCGGAACACTTCAACCCCAAGGCATCAATATGCACTTCACCAGTTTCCTCATTTCCCCTCCCCCCACCTTACCCCAGTTCCAACCTTCCAGCTCAGCACCATCCTCATTTCCTGTCCTACCTGCCAATCTCCTTCCCACCTATCTGCTTCACCCTCCTCTCCAACCTATCACTTCACCCCCTCCTCCATCCACCTATTTACTCTTAGCTACCTTCTTCCCAGCCCCACCCCCCTCCCATTTATCTCTGCACCCCAGAGACCCCTGCCTCATTTCTGATTAAGGCTTTTGCCCAAAACATCGATTTTCCTTCTCCTCGGATGCTGCCTAACCTGCTGTGCTTTTCCAGCACCACTCTAATCTTGACTCTGATCTCCAGCATCTGCAGTCCACACTTTCACCCTGAGATGTTTGGGACTGTTGACTAAGGTGGATGCCCAGAAAAGATGAGTGTGAGTTACAGATATCAGGTACCGGTTCAAAATAGAAATTGTCAAATTTAGTTTCTTTCCACATCCAAGAAAAATAGCAACCTGCATACAAATGAGGCGAGATTAGTTAATAATATGTTAATATATGCAAATTGGCCCCTCGCTGTTCACTCATGGGCTTCTGACTCACATTAAAAACCTTATGTGGAAAATATGACTATGTTTTTCTCAACTTTGAGAATCTCTTTTTTCATTTTTGCTGCATTTTCCCAGCTGTCTCACTGTTGCTTAAGTCGTTCAGAAAAATTCTGCTCCTTATCTTCCAGCTTAGTATGTACAGCCTTCAGAATGCGATCTGACATTCAAAGGCTTTTGATCACGACTTCTGCTTTCAAAGTGTTTGATATGTTTTTTTTGATCTGATGGATTAGTCTTGTCTTCTTTCCTCTTCATTGTTTCCAGTTGCATTCAGATTGTTGCTATGTAACCATTTACATGGCATTTAGGTACAACAATGTCTTCTGCCTTATATCTATTACCATTCCTTTTGTTTCCTATGTTACTAAACTTTAATAACTTTAGCTTTTGTTATTTAATCTCCACATTCTCAGGATCTTTTATTCTGTCTGCCTCTTTCCCTGTCCACCCGTTTAAAACTTTTTCCATCTTTTTTCAGTTCTGATGAAGGGTCACCTCGACCCAGTCCTGTTTCTTTCCATAGATGCTGCCTGTCCTGTCAATCATTTCCACCATTCTTGAGTTTGCCCCTTTTTATCGACACCACAGCTGCTGGGGTCGAAAGGTTGCTGCACTGAGCCAGTCTTTTTGGTTTGAGCTAGTCCCTGCAGGGTTGGATTTCTCAGTCAGGGTTATTTGGATGTCATTTCAATAATTAACATTGTGACTGAAGTAAGTTTAGCAGAGGGCGTGGATTTGGGATCAATGACACAAGACCACTCCTCCTCCTTCCATGGTGACCTCTGAGTGCCTGGTTGCAATGCCTGCACCCTTGTGTTAATAATGCTGTGGAGGATGAAACAGACTAGCAGGAAGTTTGGGCTCGTGCCCAGGTGAATAAGGAAAGGATCCATCCAAATGGTCTCGTCACTGGGACTACTTTCTCAGAACACAGTGGGGTTGCTCCACAACATTCCTGCACTGTGCCCAGGGTGTCAGGTCGTAGAGGGGTACTTGGTAACAGGTGGGTATCTCTTACCATCCAGCAGTCATCCTTTGATGGTTTGTTATGGTGAGCCAATGAAACTGGGCACAGTTAACTACAGCAGGATAAAGGTGTCCTGGTTGCTATCAGGATATTAGAGACTCACCTCAAATCTGATTACACACTAGCTGGACAAGATAAAGTGATCACCCTCAAACTTACAGAACATCTCCATTTGATATGGGGGTCTTGCAGAGATATGTGTGTTGTCCCAGACACCCTGAACCATTTAAAATCCACCTTTCTCCCCTTTCCACCCTTAGGCAGGTTACAAAACCAATTAACTCTCCCTGTCTCTTTATGTACTGGGCCTCTGTAATCCCTCTGATGTTGTGATGGTTAAACTGGAAGGTGTTACACATGTGACACCCGTGTCTGCGTGGGTTTTCTCTGGGTGCTCCAGTTTCCTCCCACAGTTCAAAGATGTGCAAGTTAGGTGCATTGGTCATGCTAAATTGCCCATAATGTTCAGGGATGCCTAGGTTCAGTGCATTAGTCAGGGGTAAATATAGGGGAATGGGTCTGTATGGGTTACTATTCAGAGGGATGGTGTGGACTTGTTGGGCCAAAGGGCCTGTTTCTACACTGTAGGACTCAATGTTGCCTGTTCCTAGCTAGACTGTTCCACTGATATCGACATTGAGGGGGATGGTAACCCTGGCAGACACTGGCAAAGCTGTAGGGCTGGAAACTGGGGGAAAGGGGGAGACAGCAGCTTCACAGAGGGACTGTAATTGTAGACCCATTACTGAAACAAGCTTTCTTCTGAAAGACTTAACCAACGTCTCTGATCTCCTTAGCAAGATGTAGCACTCCTATGAAAATCCAAAAGGTTTACAAATGCCTCAGCAGCAGAACTCAACACTGGTACGAACTACTCCAGCAAATATGGGTGAATAGCCCTTCAAGCTAGAAGTTTGATAATTGGCTTTGTAAGGGACATTAGTGACGGTATTCCCTCATGCAACTAGGAATGATTAATGTGGAGCTTTAATTGGACTGGCACAATCCAAAACAGCAAAAGTGTGCCAAATCCACACAAGAGACTATTTAACACCATGATTCATCCATGCTGTACACACAAAGCATCATGACTCTCAGTCATGATGCACCAAACGGGGATGTCCCATGAGCAACCACAACAATTGCTCCTGTCATTTTTCTTGAGTTCAAATCATTCACAGCACTTGGCACAGTTGCACTTACAGAACCTGATTCCACGGCTCATATTTAAATGGTGGATCCAGTAAACAGATCTGCCCATCTTATTCAAATGATCACCTACTCTTTTCAAGACTTTCCCTGCCGGCCCTGCTTCTGATGTTGTTTCTGAGACACATAAAGACGCACATGAACGGAAGAGATTTAGGATCTGCTATCTCGATTAGCTGATGGGTAATATGCTCCAGAAAAAGAATTTTGCATTCTGGTACAGTGCTGCAAATAGCACAACTTCACCAATCAGAGAGGGCAACAGCTGGAGAAACAGCAGCAGCAGCAGTGTTCACTGAATGAGGAAGGTGGGGGAAGACAAGGAAATAAGGGCGATCGGAGGGTCACTTTGTGCAGCAAGAGATGTGCAGGTTGAACGGCTTTGTGGCAAGCTTACGGATCTTCCCCTGTCCTGCAGGCACACACTGAACTAACAACCACCTGATGATGGAGCAGCGCTCTGAAAGCTAGTGCTTTCAAATAAACCTGTTGGACTATAACCTGGTGTTATGTGATTTTTAACTTTGTATACCCCAGTCGAACATTGGCCTCCAAATCACTGAACTTCTCTGCCTCTCTGTCCAGGATACTTCAATTCACAACCCCTCATCCTGCATTAACGATCAAAGAATTGATCAAACAATTACTACCTCAGTGACATACTAACAATGCAGAACTGGGAGCTGCTATTAATCCACACTCCAGATCAAAGTGCTAAATGTGATGAGGTAATCCATTTAACGCCAAACATATAATTGCCTTCTATTCATTTCTCACCCAGATAATCAATCTACAGTGCTTTCCTTAAAGGAAGATTTATTAACCCCACCTCTCTAACTAATTTCTCCCTGAACTGCTGCAGCAAAGTAAGTATAAAGAGAAAGATTTTGCTTTATACTATGCCTTTTCCAACATCAGAATGCTCCAAAGTGCTTTATAGATAATGAAGAATTTTGAAAACAAAACCGTTGGGAAAGTAGGAGCAAATTGTGCAGACCAAGGTCCCACAATTAGCAATGGGATATAACCAGGTAGCTTGATACTGTGATGTTGGTTAGTTTATATTAATTAACTAGTTTTAACTTATTAATGAATATTTATATTGATTACTAATGTTTGCCAGAACACTGGAGAAAACTCCCACACCTTTTTTTGTAGAGAGTCTTGTGATCGTTGACATCCACCTGATCAAACATTTGGGATCTTATTGGAGGGCAGCACCTCTAACAGGTCAACAGTGGCCGCCGAGGCTGACACACGACGCTATGACTGGGGAAATAGTGCAGTCAAAAGGGTCTATCTTTCAAATGAAACCTCGTAAATGTTTTTGCAGGGATAAACACAAGGGGAAGACCCTGATGTGGTGTGGAGTTAACGTGCTCTTATTCTGTGCTGATGTGGAGGCGCTGGTGTTGGACTGGGCTGGACAAAGTTAAAAATCACACAACACCAGGTTATAGTCAACAGATCTGCTCCATGGTTGTCCACCTGATGAAATACTTCCAAATAAATCTGTTGGATTATAAGCTGGTGTTGTGTGATTTTTAACGTTATTCGGTGCTGGCTGTATGCCACACACACCAATGCAATGCTTCCTGAACCTTTCCCATTGGTCATCCCGCTTTAGTGTTTTGCAAGAGTGGGAAGAAGGGAGGGGTCTCTGGGAGTGGGGGGAGGTGTGAGGGAGAGGTCTGTGGGAGTGTGGGGAGGTGTGACCTATAGGGAGAGGCTGAATAGGCTGGGGCTATTTTCCCTAGAGAAATGGAGGTTGAGGGGTGACTTACAGAGGTTTATAAAATCATGAGGGGCATGGATAGAGTAAATAGACAAGGTCTTTTCCCTGGGATGGGGGAGTCCAGAACTAGAGGACATAAGGTTAGGGTGAGAGGGGAAAGTTTTAAAAGAGACCTAAGGAGCAAAGTTTTCACACAGAATGTGGTGTGTGTTGGAATGAGCTGCCAGAGGGAGTAGTGGAGGCTGGTACAATTGCAACATTTAAAAGGCATCTGGATGGGTATATGAATAGGAAGGGTTTGGAGGGATATGGGCCAAGTGCTAGCAAATGTGACTCGATTGGGTTGGGATATCTGGTCGGCAGAGACGAGTTGGACCGAAGGATCTGTTTCCATGCTGTATATGTCTATGTAGCTGTAATGTAACTGTTCCTGTGAAACCAGCAGTTTTATTTTCTTGGATGGTGTCTCGTGTCTGTATTTTTCAGCACAGCTGGGAGAAGGGACCCTTGGCAAGGTCTCTACTGAGTTGTTCCATAAGCACCTGCTGCTTCTTACTTGGGTCGGAGTGTTTCATGAGGTTCAGATCCCTCCCTGCATAAACTGCAGTGTGCCAGTTTCCAGACTGGTACCACAGAGGGGTGGCAGGCTGAAGATTGTCTTTGCCTGGGCTGCCTTTTTAAATTAATTTGTGGGATGTGTGGGTTGCTGGCTGGCAGCATTTATTATCTGTGCCCAGCTGCCCTTGAGAAGGGGGTGATCAGCTGCCTTTTCGAACCGCTGCAGTCCAAGAGCTGTGGGGCTGACCTACAATGGCCTTAGGGTGAAAAGTCCAAGATTTTGACGCAGCAACAGCAATATATTTTCAAGTCAGGATGGTGAGTGGCTTGGAGGGGCATTCAAGGTGGTGGTGTTGCCCATGTATCTGCTGCCCATGACCTTCTAGATGGAAGTGGTCATGGATTTGGAAGGTACTTTCTGAGAATCTTTGGTGAATTTCTTCAGTGCATCTTGTAGGGAGTACACACTGTTGCTACTGAGTGTCAGTGGTGGAGGGAGTGGATACTTTTGGATGTGGTGCCAATTGAGCAAACTACATTGTCCTGGATAGTGTCAAGTTTCTGAAGTGCTGTTGGAGCTGCACGTATCCAGACAAATAGCGAGTATTCCATCACACTCCTGACTTGTGCCTTGTAGATGATGGACAGGCTTTGAGGAGTCTTTCTAGGACATTTGCTGCAAAGAAGGATCTAAAAGAAAGAAATGAGACAAGGGTTAGGATAGTACTGGGAACCTGGATATTTGGTGTAACAGTCTTGAAATGATGAAGCTTGTTGCATTGTTTGCTGAAATGAACGAAGAATTACAAATGCAGAAACACTGCCCGTCCATTGTCAACACTTACAGTTCTGCTTTGATGACTAATCGCTGGGGTTCCTGCCTCTGCTTCAGTGAGGGAGTTGATGTTGGTGAGTTCTCAACCGGACTTGTCCTCTCCCGTCCATAATGTGATTGCTGCTGGTTGGAAGACAGGAAGTGTGATGCTGAGTGGCTATTCAAAAGAAAATCAGTTTATCTGCAGAAAGCTGGAAAGGAATCGAGCTAAAATGGGAATGTCGTGGTGATGAAAATAAAGGGAAGTGTGTAGAATATGAAGTAGGGCAGAAGTATTAAGATGAGTTAATGGATGTGCAAGAGAGATGGGAATGGCAGTGATCGGCAAGAAAAGAGCAAGGGAGGAGTTGTCCAGAATGGGAGAGAAAGCTGTAGTGGTGTGGTTGCATGGTCAAGGATGTAGTGGCAGGGAGATAATGAACACAAGTGTTGGGGATAGAAGAAGGGGATGATGTGTGAGGTACTATTGAAAGTTGGAGATATGAAGAATTTATGACTGGGCCTAGGAGTGATACTGAGCAGTGACTCTGCCAGCTATGTTGTCCAGCCTTGCCTGCATTGAGGTCGACTGTGATTGGAACAATGCCACTCTCATTGGCATGATTTCCACTATTAGGCCTTACGAGGAGCAGTGTGCAAGCTTATTCTGATCATTCCACTCCATCTTATATTGGTCTCCGACAGTGCACTGGTAAATGAGTGTGGGTGGAGAGCAGTTTGTCAGTCTAATGAAGCTGAGACTGAGGTGTCAGAATCATAGAAATACTACAATGCAGAAAGAGGCCATTCAGCCCATCAAATCTGCACTAACCCTCCTAAGAGCATGTGACCCAGATCCACACCTCATTCTACCCCTGTAACCCCACATTTCCCATGGCCAATCCACCTAAACTGCACATCTTTGGACTATTGAAGGAAATGGGAGCACTTGGAGAAAACCCATGCAGACACAGGGTGAATGTACAAACTCCACACAGACAGTCACCCAAGGCTGGCATTGAAACCAAGTCCCTCGCACTGTGAGGCAGAATGCGCTAAATATTGTGTCACTCAAGTTGAAATCACCTAGATTAGGTTGGATCCTTAACTTACCCCTGTGTCTCCATGAACCAAATAGGCAGATAAATTGAACCCTTGGATTTGATCCCCAGATAAAGACTTCTCCACTTTTTTTTAATTAAAGTGAAACAGGTTACCTGCATTTGGTAAACTTAATTCCAAAAATGTGAGGTAAATTTATTGGGCTCAGAAGTAATATGTTCTTTTTGAGTTCAGAAGTGATAATGCCTTTTGAGATCACATCCAACATTCACCTCAGGAATAGGCCTGTAATTTTCCAGCGAGGCCCCTGTGCCCAGAAGCACTCTGTCATCTCCATGCCCCAGATTGTCATAAAAAGATTTTCTCTCAGTGGCACTGGTCTGGATTCTTTGTTATAAAAATCAACATACTAATTGATTTGCTGGGCAAATGGCTTGTTGCCTTCCTAATGGCAAATATCAGGAAATGTTACCGTGATGTTGTGAAGGATGGAGATGCAAATGAAGGTATGGAAAATGGGAGAGACTATAATTAAAATATTCTCTGTCAGACACTAACAGATCGCTGCTTGTAATTAAGCTGCTTTACCATTCTGAAAGAGTGACTTTGAAAATATTTTCAGTGGCAGAAAGGTTTATGAATATATGGCCTCTCATTCATGGTGCGTGCCGTGAATGTTTGCAAAATGGTTCATTCAGTTTGCTTGAGATGGGCTAGGAAATAATTAACCACTTTACTGCAGGATTTAGAGTTTCTTGCTGAGAAAATTATACACAACGCACAGAGAGATGTGTGAGTGCAGGTTGAAAAGGCAATATGCCAGGCAAAGCAGGGTCAAGAACATGAGGTGAAGCCACAGCAGGAGAATGGAATGCAGTGCCCTCGAGGTTAATGAAACTATATGCTTGCCTACGAATTAATTATTCCCTCAGACAGATGATTGTTTCAAATTGATTACTGCAGTATGCTCATTTCACATTAAAAGCAGTTGGACTGGATTTGCTTATTTCTTTCACTTGACAGTCATAGAGCCATCAGGTTTTAGAGCACAGAATTGAGATCTTTCAGCCCACTACACCTGCATCAGGTATCAAGCACCCACCCACTCTAGTCCACACTTGGCTGGCAACCTTGTATGCAACGGCACTTCAAACAGTCACCTAAATACCTCTTAATGTTGTGACAGTTCCGCTCTCTACCATCCTTTCAGTCACTGAGTTCTGGATACTGAGTGAAAGAAGTCCCCGCTAAATTTATTTCCCTTTACCTTAAATCTGAGCTCCTGTCTGCTGATCTTTCTACTGAATGGAAACATTTATTCCTCCTACCCTATCAATGCCACTCATAATTTTGTACACTTCAATCAGATCGCCCCTCAGTCTTCTCTGCTCTAAGGAACACAGCCCCCTGCCTATTTAAACTCTCTTCTTAGTGAAATGCTCCAGGCCAGGCAACATCCTGGTGAATCTCGACTGCAGCCTCTCCAGTGCAATCACATCCTTCCTTTAATGTGGTGAGCAGGACTATACACAGTATAGTGTATAGCTGTGGTCTAAAGCATCCTACACAGCTCCATCATAACATCTCTGATCTTGTATTCAATGCCTCAACAAATAAAGACATGTATTCCATGTGCTTTTTAAGCCCCTTATCCACCTGTCCTCTTGGCTCCAAGGATCTGTGGACATGTGCACCAATGTTTGTCTGATCTGTAGATACTAAGCTAAAGCTTGCTGGGTACGCCAAAATGAACTTCATTTGAAATGAAGAAGCAAAAGCCCTGGAAGTTTTACTGAAGGAATGTGTGTGTTTTGATTGAGTGCTGTAACTCAGCAATAATGGATTGAATTGTCACAGTAACTCTGGGAAACCTGAAGTTTTTTTAAAAATTTAACCTATTTTGCTAATCAACCTCTTCAGAGATGATCCAATACACCTCTAGAACAGGTGGGACTTGAACCTGGGTCTCAGCTCAGGTGTAGGGGTACTTCTATTGCACCACTAGAGGGCCTAAGCTGAAGTGTTTGCATAGTGAATCAGGTGTATTAATGTGGACTATTTATCAGCTAAATATGTGATTGTCATGAAATTGTGCTGTAGGTTAGCAAGATTGTGCTGGGTTCGAGGGTTGGGACTGAGGCAAGGAGCGGGGAGGGGAAATGAGGGAACTGGAGGAATCTGAGTTCATCCCTTGTGGTTGGAGGGTTCCTAGGCGGAAGATGAGGCGCTCTTCCTCCAACCGTCATGTTGCCATGGTCTGGCGATAGAGGAGGCCAAGGACCTGCATGTCCTTGGTGGAGTGGGAGGGGGAGTTGAAGTGTTGAGCCACGGGGTGGTTGGGTTGGTTGGTCCGAGTGTCCCAGAGGTGTTCTCTGAAACGTTCCGCAAGTAGGCGGCCTGTCTCCCCAATATACAGGAGGCCACATCGGGTGCAGCGGATGCAGTAAATGTGTAGAGGTGCAGGTGAATTTGTGGTTGATATGGAAGGATCCCTTGGGGCCTTGGAGGGAAGTAAGAGGGGAGGTGTGGGCGCAAGTTTTGCATTTCTTGCGGTTGCAGGGGAAGGTGCCAGGAGTGGAGGTTGGGTTGGTGGGGGGTGTGGACCTGACAAGGGAGTCACGGAGGGAGTGGTCTTTTCGGAACACTGATAGGGGAGGGGAGGGAAATATATCACTGGTGGTGGGGTCCATTTGGAGGTGGCGGAAATGACGACGGATGATATGATGTGTATGGAGGTTGGTGGGGTGGTAGGTGAGGACCAGTGGGGTTCTATCCTGGTGGCAATTGGAGGGGCGGGGCTCAAGGGCGGAGGAGCGGGAAGTGGAGGAGATGCGGCGGAGAGCATCGTCGATCACGTCTGGGGGGGAAATTGCGGTCTTTGAAGGAGGAGGCCATCTGGGTTGTTCGATATTGGAACTGATCCTCCTGGGAGCAGATGCGGCGGAGACGAAGGAATTGGGAATATGGGATGGCGTTTTTACAGGGGCAGGGTGGAAGGAGGTGTAATCTGAGTAGCTGTGGGAGTCGGTCGGTTTATACTAAATGTCCGTGTTGATTCGGTCACCCGAGATAGAAATGGAGAGGTCTAGGAAGGGGAGGGAGGAGTCTGAGACAGTCCAGGTAAATTTGAGGTCAGGGTGGAAGATGTTGGTAAAGTGGATGAACTGTTCAACCTCTTCATGGGAGCACGAGGCAGCGCCGATACAGTCATCGATGTAGCGGAGGAAAAGGTGGGGGGTGATGCCAGTGTAGGTGCAGAAGATGGACTGTTCCACATATCCTATGAAGAGGCAGGCATAGCTGGGGCCCATGCTCGCTGTCTCGCTGCGTGTTGAACTCGTTAATCCGGGAGCGTAGGGGAATGAAGGTGAGGCCTCTGCCGAGGACTGAACTTTCATCCTCAGATAGGGATAGTTCTGGAGGGATGGTGAAACACGGCAGGGCTGGGAGCTAGGACCTGGTGAGGGGCTGGAACTGGGAGTGGGGGCGGGGTTAGGCATGGGGGCGGGAATCGGGGCGGGGACGGAGATAGGGGCGGGAGTGGGGTTCGGTGTGGGGGCACCCAATGTGGCCTCCTCTATATTGGGGAGTCAGGCCGCCTACTTGCGGAACATTTCAGAGAACACCCCGGGACACTCGGACCAACCAACCCAACCACCCCGTGGAAAACAGGTATGAGGGAAATTTGCCTCAAAGCACAATTAGCTAGCTCAGGGTCGGGGGGGGGGTGGGGGGGTGACTCAGTGGTTAGCACTTCTTCCTCACAAAACTCGCGACCTGGGTTTGAGTCCAGCCTTAGGTGACTGTCTGAGTGGAGTTTACACATTTCCTTGTTTCTGCATGGGTCTCCTCCCACAGTCCAAAGATGTGCAGACTGGGTAGATTAGCCATTCTAAATTGCACTGTAGTGTCTAAGAGTGTGTGGGCTCGCCATGATAAGTGAGGGATTACAGGGATAGAGTGGGGGGCTGGAATGCCCTTCAGAGGGTCAGTGCAGGACTTGATGGGCTAAATGGCCTCTTTCCACCTGGTAGGGATTCACTGATACACTTTTTAAAAAATTCATTCACAAGATGTGGGCATAATTGACTAAGCCAGTATGTATTGCCTGTCTCTAATTGCCCAGAGGGCAGTTAAGAATCAACCACACGGCTGAGGGTCTGGAGTCACATGTTAACCACACTAGATAAGGATGACAGTTTGCTTTGCTGAAGGACATTATTAAACAAGATGAGTTTTTTTTTCTGACAATCACCAATGGTTTCATGGTCAATGTTAGACTCTTGATGACAGATTTTTATTGTATTCAAATTCTACTATCTGTAATGTGGGAATTGAACATGGGTTTGCTTTAATGGAGCAATTGCATCTTTCAGGATGAAAGACACCTATCACAAAGTAAATGCAAGTGTTTAATGCTTCTCAAGTTTAAAGGTACCTTCAGGCATTAGCTTGTCAGGAATAGAATCAAAGCAACAGTCTTGAACCCAGAAATCTACCAGTCTTCTGAGTCTGAAGAGAACAACCTGAAATCTGCAGTTTATTTGAATTACAGAGTTGGGGCGAGCTGGATGTTAGAATCAGACTTGATTGATTTGGCCGTCTCTGCCCCAGGTCATACGGAAAGGACAATCACATAGGTAAGATAATGAAGGACAAAATGGAGTCCACCATATTTTAGTCAAAAAGTGTGACGCTGGAAAAGCACAGCAGGTCAGGCAGCATCCAAGGAGCAGGAGACTCGACGTTTTGAGCATAAGCTCTTCATCAGGAATGTGTCTGGGGGGGTCTGGCCCAAGGGGACTGAGAGATAAATGGGAGGGGGTTTGGGGCTGAGGGGAAGGTGGCTAGGAATGCGATAGGTGGTTGAAGGTGGGGGTGATGGTGATGGGTCGGAGCAGAGGATGGAGCCAACAGGTGAAAGGAAAGATGGACAGGCAGGACAGTTCAAGAGTGTGGTGCCGATTTGGAGAGTTGGATCTGGGATACGGTGGGGGGAGGGGAGATGAGGAAACTGGTGAAATCGACATAGATTCCGTGTGATTGAAGGGTCCCATGGTGGAAGATGAAGTATCCTTCCTCTAGTTGTCGGGTGGCTAAGATATGGCGTTGGAGGACCCCAGGCCTAGCACAAGTCTACAAAGTTCCTGTGGAATCACAGAAGGTGGGTGAGATCCTAAACAAATATTTCCCGACAGTATTTACCATAAGCAAAGACATGGAAGCTAGGGAATTTGGGGAATTAAATATTGATGTCTTAAAGAGAGTCCACATTCCAAAAAGAAAGTACTGGAGATCTTAAAACGCATAAAGGTAATAAATCCTGGCACCTGATCAAGTGCATCATGGGAAACTGGAAAGAAATTGTGGGGGTCCCCAGCAAAGATACTTGTATCATCGACAGCCGCAGGTGAGGTACTGGAAATCTAGAGAGTGGCTAATGCTGTGCCATTATTTAAGTAGGGTTCCAAGGGAAAGCCAGGGAATTACAGACTGGTGAGCCTTACGTCAATTGTGGGTAAGTTGTTGGAGGGGATCCTGAGAGACAGAATCTACATATATTTGGAAAGGCAAGAACTGATTAGGGGTAGTCAACATGGCTTTGTGCATGGGAAATCATGTCTCACAAATTTGACTGAGTTTTTTAAAGAGGTGACCAAGAAGTTAGATGAAAGCAGAGTGATAGACATTGTCTACATGCACTTTAGCAAGATTTTGTTTAAGGTTCCGCATGGTAGACTGGTTAGTAAGGTTAGCTCACATAGGATCCAGGGAGAGCTGGCCAACTGGATACAAAATGAGCTTGATGGTAGGAGACAGAGGATGGTGGTACAGGGTTGTTGTTCAGACCGGAAGCCTGTGATTTGCAGTGTGCCGCAAGGACTGCTGCCAATCCCCTATCCCTCATGATTTATATAAATGATTTGGCTGAGAATAGTGGAGACATTGATTAATTAACTGATTGATTGATTGCTGTCGCATGTACTGAGATATAGTGAAAAGTGTTGTTTTGTGTGCTATACAGGCAGGTCTTACCATAAAAAGAACATCAGGGTAGCAGAACAGAGTGCAGAATACAGTGTTACCACTGAAGAGAAGGTGCAGAGAGATCAGAATTAACATTTGAGAGGTCCATTCAAAAGTCAGATGACACCAAAATGTGAGATATTGTGGACAGTGAAGATGGTTATCTAAGAATACAATGGGATCAACTGGGCCAGTGGGCCAAGGAATGGCAGATGGAGATTAATTCAGATAAATACAAGGTATTGCATTTTGGTAAGACAAACCAGGACAGGACTTGCACAGTTAATAGGAGGGTCCTAGAGAATGTTGCTGAACTGATGGACTTAGGGATGCAGGTACGTAGTTCCTTGAAAGTGGCATCATCAGTAGACAGGGTGGTGAAGAAGGCACATGGCATACTTGCCTCATCAGTCAGAGCATTGAGTGCAGGAGTTGGGATGTCATGTTACGGCTGTACAAGACATTGGTAAGGCCACATTTGGTGTACTGTGTACAATTCCAGTTGTCCTGCTATAGGAAGGATGTTTTTAAACTGGAATGGGTATAAAAAAGATTTCCAAGGATGTTCCCACATCTGGAGGGGTTGAGTCATAAGGAGAGGTTGGATAGGCTGGGACTTTTCTCCTTGGAGCATAGGAGGCTGAGGTGTGGCCTTATAGAGGTTTACAAAATCATGAGGGGCATGGATAGGGTGAATAGCCAAGACCTTTTCCCTAGTGTGGAGGAATCCAAAACTAGAGGGCATACGTTTAAGATGAGAGGGGAAAGATTTAAAAGGAACTTGAGGGACAACATTTTCCCACAGAGGATGGTGCATATATGGAACGAGCTGTCTGATGAAGTGGTAGAGGTGAGTACAATTGCAACATTTGAAAGACATTTAGACGGATATATAGATGGGAAAGGTTCAGAGGGACATGGGCCAAACACAGGTAAATAGGACTAGTTAGCTTTCAGATACCTGGTCAGCATGGACAAGTTAGGCTGAAGGGCCTATTTCCACTACTTCGAGTCTAGTGAAGAATGAATTCCAGAAGGAACTTTCTCAATTTTGACTCTTGTGAGAGCAGCATGATCTTTCAGCAAAAATAAAATCATGGGCCTATTTATAGCTGAATCATCAATGTGGAGCCTTACCTGTCCATTCAAGTAATTTTAGAGAAGTGTGGCTGAGACTCTTAAAAAAAAACAAGTTGTTTTCCTGATGGACATAACACTGCCATCAAAAACCAGGTTACATGGTCTCTCATTCTTTCACTGTTTCTGGGATCAGTAACACATTGAATTGAATGATTTGTTGTGAACTTTTTTTGGGATATGACGTAATGTAAGACAAATGCAACTTCCATCTTTCTCAAATACAGTTGCTGACAGAGGCACACAATCACATCTCCTGACCGACCTTTGGAATAAGGGAAACTTGGAAAAACAGCACTTTGATCTTTCTCCACAGCTTGAACATGTTTGTGCCCCAGGACCTGCAGTGGATCAGTTTCAGTGATGATTGTGATTTGATTTGTAAGTCCATTATCTGAAGATTTGGATTCAGATTTCAAATGAACCTGCATTTCAAATGTAAATTGTGATTTAATAAGATTTAGGATAACAATTCAAAATGAGATCTTCTGAGGATGAATATGGCATTAGGATTAAACAAATTTGTCTCAGGAGATGTTAATATACTTAATTTATGACTTTGTTGGTGCATAATTAAACTCTTGTAAATAAGTGGGATTAATTGGGCAATTCTGATTTCTCCAAACCATTTCAGAAACTTTCCCACAAACATGTTTAAGATCCAGCAAGCACTGTAAGAATAATGATTTGGAGTTTAAATTTGTTCCTTAACTGGTTCCATCTGGTACCTAATTTCATTACTGAATTCTCCTGTGAAACAATGTTGGTTAAACATGGGAGAGTAGATTTTGGGTTTGTATGACACTGTAAAACAAGTTAATTACTTGTCCATTTTAATTTTCCTTTTAACTTCAGTGGTAGTAAAAATCAGGAGAGATGCAAAACAGATTGTCACTTTGTCACGGATAACTAGGAATGGGCAGTAAATGCAAAGTTTGCCAATGCTGCTCATACCTTAAAAATGAATAAAATATTTCATATACACACATATACAAAGACTGAAAGCTGTTGCAAACTGGAAGCAAAACAATGTGAAATCTTTTTCAAGAATCAATTTCTGAGCCTGGTTTTCAAAAAAGGTGGCCCATTGGTAAGTATGCCAAGACCACAATCTGGTTCTGTACTGATAGGAAAGTGGGCTGGCTTTTACACTAGTTGGTAGATTGTATGGTTATTTTTTGCATCAGCACATTCTTCGAAACCAAGCATAAAATTGAATTTTAAATCTATAATACCAATCCATTTGTAATCTGATTTGCATTTTAAACGGAAAGCCAAAGCTGCTCCAAATCATTGGATATCACTACTCTTGGTTCCCCAGTTAGCAAGAAGTAATCTGCTAATCCAGACAAGTTCAGACTGATGGGGCACAATGTTAATTTATCTCATTCATCCAAAATACTTTTGGGGGAGGGAATATGCCCCTACAACTGCTTGGTATGATGTGCCAGAACAGAAGCATTGAACATAGAACATAGAACATTTACAGCACAGAAAAGGCCCTTTGGCCTTCGATGTTGTGCTGACCTGTGAAACCAATCTGAAGCCCATGTAACCTACACTCTTCCATTTTCACTCATGTATTTATCCAATGACCATTTAAATGCTCTTAAAGTTGGCGAGTCTACCACTGTTGCAGGAAGGGCAATCCACGCCCTTACTACTCTCTGAGTAAAAAACCTACTTCTGACATCTGTCCTATATCTATCACTCCTCAGTTTAAAGCTATGTCCCCTCATGCTAGCCAAAACCATCCGAGGAAAAAGACTCTCAGTGTCCACCCTATCTAATCCTCTGGTCATCTTGTATGTCTCTATTAAGTCACCTCTTAACCTTCTTCTCTCTAACAAAAATAACCTCAAGTCCCTCAGCCTTTCCTCATAAGACTTTCCCTTCATACCAGGCAACATCCTAGTAAATCTCCACTGCACCCTTTCAAATGCTTCCACATCCTTCCTATAATGCAGTGACCAGAACTGTACGCATTATTCCTGAACAAATCCCAGTGTAATTTATTTCTTTTGTTCTTCTTAATGAATTAAAGACCTTGCTATTGATTCTGAAACCATTGTGGCTAATATAATTTTTGTAAGGTAGTATGTTTAACAATCCAATTGAATTAGCAGAACTGTTGATTTATATTCTGGGCAATTGTAAATCTGATACAGCAAGCGTTATTATATTTCTAAATGCACAGCATAAACCTAGGTATTAGTCTATATAAGCATAAACTGTATTCAATAAATTTTATTTTGCTGATATTTGATTATTGCACTGCACAAGATAAATCTTTACAGTTTTGTTTTTTACTGGGATTTATCCATCAATTTATTTAAAAGGTTTAGAACATGCATCACATTTCAGACTTTTTTAAGCCTCCAAAGTATATATGGAAACAGCCAGGTGGTTATTTTATGACAAGACATGGAGAGTAATGGATTAACATTGGAAGCATGTATAATGATGATATCAGAGTCATATGAATAAGTACAAAGAGCTGGAAGGGTGCAGGTGCCTTAACCCAGTGAGAAATAATGTGTATAGGTCAAGCTGAAAATAAAGAGTCCATGCAGGAGGTTCTATGAACTAATGCAGCTTTACTTGAGAGCCTAAACAGAGCTAGAATCCAAATTCACAACAAAACAAGGACAAGTAAAAATTGATTTCTGGTGGTAATCAAACTATGATTACCATGCTACATTGCAACAACAACCACTCCCATTTTTTTTCCTGTTCATAGGATGTGGGCATCACTGGCTGGGTCCGCAGTAATTGTTGTCCCTGGTCGCCCTTGAGAAGATGGTGGTGAGCTGCTTTCTTGAACCGCTGCAGTCCATTTGGAAGATTCACAATTCCATAAGGGGGGCACAGTTCCAGGATTCCGACCCAACAACACTGAAGGAACAGTGGTATATTTCCAAGCCAGGATGATGAGTAGCTTAGAGGGAAACATGCACATGTCAGTGTTCCCACGTAGTTGCTGCTCGTACCATTTTGATAGTAATGATCATGGTTTTGAAAGGCACTGTGCAAGGATCCTTGGTGAATTTCTGCAGTGCCTCTTGTACCCATTGCTGCTACTGAATGTCAGTAGTGGAGGGAATAGATATTTATGGATGAAGCATCAAACAAATAGTCCACTTTGTCCCAGATGGTGTGAGGCTTCTTAAGTGTTTTTGGAGCTGCACCCATCCAGGCAACTGGACAGCGGTCCATTACACTCCTGACTTGTGCCTTGTAGTTGGTGGACAGGCTCTAGGGAGTCAGGAGATGAGTTACTCGCTGCATGATTCCTAGTCTCTAACCTGCTCTTTTAGATAAAGTATTTATATGACGGGAGGTAATGGCCTTGTGGATATTATCGCTAGGCTATCAATCCAGAGACCCCTGTAATGATCTGGGTACCCAAGATCAAATACTGACCATAGCAGATGGTGGAACTTGGATTCATTTTTTTTTAAATCTGGAATTAAATGTCTAATAATGACCATGAAACTGATGTCAATTGTCATAAAAACCTAACTGGTTCACTCATGTCTTAAGGGAAGGAAACTGGCCATCCTTACCTAATCTGGCCTACATGTGACTCCAGACCCACAGAAATGTGGTTGACTTTTGACTTTCCACTGGGGCTGCTTGGCAGGGATGCCCACATCCTATGAATGATTTTTTTTTTAAACAAACTAGTCCAGATCAATATCTGGTCATGGTAGTCCTTCTAGAATGTTGATAGTGGATTATTCAGTGATGATAAAGCCATTGATTGTCAAGCGACAATGATCAGATTTTCTCTTGTTGGGGATGGTCATTGCCTGCCCTTTGTATAGTGTAAATGTTACTTGCTACTCATCAGTCCAAACCTGGATATCGTCCAGATCTTACTGCATTTGGACATGGACTATGTTAGCATCTGAGCAGTCGCAAATGTTATTGAATATTGTGCAATCATCGGCGAACATCCCCATTTCTGACCTTATGATGGTGGGAAGGGAATTGATGGAACAGCTGAAGGTGGTTACGCCAAGACAATTGCTATTTACACAGTAAAATATCCCAAGACCAATCAAAGGGCATTATGGCATCAATCCAACTAAATAGATGGTACAATAGGTGATGACAAGCTTTGTCAAAGAGGTAGATTTTAATAGATAAATGTGGATAGATTTTGAGAAGGAATTTCAGTAGTTAGACCTAAGCTAACTGAAGGCATGGTTGACAATGTTGGGGTGAAGGAAGTGGAGGATGTGCAGGAGTGCAGAATTGGAGGGACCATAGTATTTGTGAAGCTTGTAAGGCTGGAAGAGGTTTTAGAGCTGGAACAGGATGAGACAGTTGATAGGGAAATAATGAACAGATGTTTCTAGGATTGCACATGAAACTTGGTCAGTCACCACAGAGCCTCTGTCACTCATGAAAAGCACTCCAACAAGAAGTTTGGCTTCTTCAGAACAAGAGAGCAATACTCTATCTTCTGGTCATCATTTACTGATGGCTTATGCCCTGGAGTAGTTTTCTATCACTGATTCCGTTTTCTTTGCTGAGTCTAAGTGCCTATCTAATTATCAGTGGTAGAAGACATACCACTATACAGTCTTAACAAAATGTTGTTTATTGTGTTATGACCTGGCAGTGAACCCTTCTGCTAACTAAACCAAACACCAGAAAAGCTCACCTCACCTGGTGATCTGTTAAAGTGACAGAGAATTCCCAAATTCCACTAATTAAAGAGAAAAATAATCAATTTATTCTTTAACTCTAAAAGTGAACATTAAAAAATATTTGCACCTCTAAGCGTCCTTTCTCTTTTCGTCTCTGGCACCATCCTCCTTTCGGCTGAAGATCTCCCTCGGTCATCTTCTGTCTTTTACTGTAAAGATGTTTCGTATGAAAAAGGTACCTTTGATAGAAAGGTAATCTCAAAGGTAGTTTGAATGGCAGTCTCTCTCAATGGCAGTTACTGTTGTTATAGACTAGGCCAGACCACTCAAAACTTCCTTGAGCAGGCAACCCAGAGACCATAACTTTGCAATTTGTTTCGGTAAGTGTACAGTGAAAATTACCCAGAGTAAGTTAGCTAGGCCGACTACTAGATTTTAAAACAGACAGAAATTTATTCACCAAATTACACAATGAAACACAAAGAACAGAATAAAGAAGCCCTACAGAACTCAGTCTATCCAAATTAGACTTAATTATGCTCTTCTGAATATACACAACAGTCCCACTAAGCAAACCCCCTTAAAACACAGTAAAAAATGGAACAGATGCTTACAGGTTAAAGTTAGAAGGGCAGAAAGAGAGAGAAAGTGACAGCCTGTTTTCACACAGCTCACTGTTGAACTCCCAACCCATTCTGGACTGGACTGCTCAGCTGGAGAGCTGACCACTCCCCTTTCATTATACACGTCACTTCTAAAACATGACCACTTTGGCCAAAAGTCTCATCTGTTTATATATAAACAAAAGACCTCTCAATGCCCTTTAATATCTGTACCAAACCAGTCTAATCAGCACCGGGAGATGCTTACGACCCCTCTGAAAAAACTAAGGACACAGTATCCTTGAGAAAAGGAACAGCTTTTAGAAAAAGGGACCAGCTTTGTGACCTTCTCTCGATGGCAGTTACTCTGTCTGACTCTCCAAATGCCTGTATTTTTTATACCACCAACCTTGGGTCATCTCATTGGTTTGATGTTGGCAAAAAACAATAAATTGAAATTTGATTGGGTTTTAGTATCCTATGGCATAATTTAAACTGATTGGTTAAATTCAAATTATTATCAAAACAGCAACCAAAACTCAAGTAATCCATTTCACAATAAATGTTACATATTTTCAATTTTCTAGTACATTCTGAGACTGCTAATTAATATATGACAGGTGCTTGTAAGCTCTCTGTGCAGAACAGCATTCACTCTCGCTTAAAGGTACCGTACACACCTTCAACTTCATAATAATTATATGACAGCCTTAAGTCTATTAGTTAGACAGAATTACCACTATTAAGAGCCAGGTATGTTCTGCCTGTTTTGTTCAGGACCTCATGTAAGACTACCTCCACCCAAAAAAGGTGTGACAACATCAGGTCAGGCAATGTAATTCCAACATTAACTCTTTTGAACCATCAGGCAGAAAGCTGAAGAAGAAAATGTTCTCGGATAGATGATGCAAGTATATAGGTATGCACAATATACGTTACCCTTCACTTCATATTATTGTCCCTACACATCTCAAGTTATTCATCTGTTTTACAATAAAGGCTATATTTTTGTGACATGATGTACATTAACATTTTTTGTGATATAAGGGGATGTTCTGGATAGACACTCGAGACAGCCTTCTGAATATGTAAATTAGAGGTCTAACAAAAGATCATTTGACAAGTTGATCAACTCATGAACAGCTCAGGCTTTGACTTGCCCCACTCAGACTTCTTCACTAGTCCTTGTGGCTACCAATATAGAAGAGCAGGGTTATTTCCCAAAGTGTTGCAGTGGCCCCTATCAGCGCTGTAGCTGTCTATAATCTTTACCTGAGTGTGACTATTGTTATGAACAAGGTGGGATGTCCATCTTTCTCCATGGCAGCTCCATATGAAGTCATAACTAGTTCCAGAACTTGTCCTAAATATTCAGAATGAGCCCAAGAATTAATTTCCAGTCACTTTCCCACCATTTGCTTTTGGTGACACTGCCTGATTTCTATTCCAGTAAGACCACTCCAAAATGGGATAGTTGGGAAGTTCTGTTAGATGTATGCAAATAGGACATCCCCCATACCTTCAGATTCTCAAACTGTCCCATACTCAGCCATAATTTTGTCTTTTTCCAGTCAGGTTCAACTCAACCCATTCTGTTAACACCCCTCTCAACCACAATACACCTGCCCTTCAAAAGGTGTTTAGTACAATAGAAATGAGGATATTAATACCAATGATGACATAATGCTGACATTGATAGTCACATGCTGTTGAGACTCAGGACAAGAACAGGAGAACTCTATTGGAGAGCTGTGATCATTATTTTGTACATTAGTGTGTGTAGAAAAAGTCATCTTTAGACAGACATGTAGCAGACTGACTAGAACTATCTAGTTACATAGAGCAGCCTTAGATGTGCAATATGGACAAAGTGCCCAGATCCTATTGTAGTCACCATCCATGAGGCTAGAATTATGCCAGCTGGAGGAGAATAGTTGATGAATCATGGTGACACCTAGAAAACTTCAGTGTTGCTATGAAGTTGCACATCGAAGACCATGGGGAAAGGAGATGGGTCACAAAAAGGAAGAGGAGAAAGTGAGGTCTGCAGATGCTGGAGATCAGAGCCGGAGATGTGTTGCTGGAAAAGCGCAGCAGGTCAGGCAGCATCCAGGGAACAGGAGAATCGACGTTTCGGGCATAAGCCCTTCTTCTGAAGAAGGGCTTATGCCCGAAACGTCGATTCTCCTGTTCCCTGGATGCTGCCTGACCTGCTGCGCTTTTCCAGCAACACATCTCCAACAAAAAGGAAGACTCCAGCAGATCATAAAAAAGTCAGAAGATTTTGATAAATTATGGAAAAAAAGGGAATGTGTACTGGGATCTAAAAAGACAGTTATTTGAAAAGTTTTGGAAAGTGATCGCTCCAAAAAACAGCAGGGCATGATTTCCAGAACACTACCTGGTGAGGCAAAGCAATAAGTTTGTTATTGAAGGTAAAAGGTTACTTCTGAGATTTGTAAAAAGACTACTTCAAATAATTCTTGTACAGCATAATATAGTCATGTGGAGTTTCTTTAGAAGAATTCACAGATTTAAAAAAAGACTAAAATCTGTTCCTTTTTTAACTGTCTTTTATCTTTTTTCTTTAGTTCTATCTGTACTTGTCACCCTTTATTTCACTTCCTGTATGCAATTGAAATATAATATTTCCTGATTCTGAATATGTTCATTTGCATTTAACAGACCTTTATGTTCTTTTGTTAGAAGTACGTTGGCAGCCTTTTATGAATATGATCAGTAACTGACCCTCTGTGTTCAGAAAACTGTGAAAAGAAACCTTGTGGTCCTAGAAACCAGGCCTCACTTTGGAATTTGTCTTGTTCAGTATTATCCTGTTAAAAATCACACAACACCAGGTTGTAGTCCAACAGGTTTAATTGGAAGCACACTAGCTTTCGGAGCGACGCTCCTTCATCAGGTGATTGTGGAGCAGGGGGCTAACACCTTCAACATATTGTCTAGCTATCACCATTGTTAACAGCTAATCCGAGAATGCAACTTTAAAAAAAGGGTTTTGTGATTTACACATGAAAAAAGTGAAACTATCCCTGTATTCTAACAGATGAAAGGCTTAACAGACAATCAATTTTTCAATGTATAATTTCAGTTACATCACACTGCAAATTTTTGCTATAAATTCTGTGTTACGATCGAGCCCTCCACAATCACCTGATGAAGGAGCGTCGCTCCGAAAGCTAGTGTGCTTCCAATTAAACCTGTTGGACTATAACCTGGCGTTGTGTGATTTTTAACTTTATACACCCCAGTCCAACACCGGCATCTCCGAGTCAGTATTATCCTGAGCAGGGATCATAGCACAAGGCAGAGAATTAATACAACCGCTGATGAATCTGAAGAAGTCTTAAAAGCCATTGAGAACTGTTTCAACCTGAGTAGCAATAAGATTACAGAAAAGGTCAAATTTAGCACAGGGGACCAAAAAAGCATGTGAACTAATAGATGTTTTTGTTAATGACCTTTACAGGATGGTTGACGAATGAGAGTATGGAGACCTAACAGCAGAATGAATATGAGTCGCATTTGGGTCGATATCGTTGACAAGTCCGATTGGACTTATTGCAATCTAATGAATACACCTCCTTAGAAAAGCGGTACAGCTTTTGAGACAAATTGAGGTCCTAAACAGTATGGGGTCATACTGAGAGGTGAAGGTAATTTTTGACTAAGAAAGCTGCCAGTGACCATATAGACACTTAAACAGAGAAATGTAAAAAGCATCAGAAAGCAAAGTGCACATTGAGAAAATGCTAGACTTCATAAAACCCTGCCAGTATTATGAAACCAAAAAGACCTACAGGCATGACCAGTATTGTAGAATGTTTCACTGCTAAAGAATTGTCTATTTCAGGGATATATGCCAACATAAAAGCTCTACTTTCACAAGTCTTAAAGAAAATGTCTTCACACATAAGGCTATTAATGAAATTGAAGAATTTTCACTAGCATTTCCTTTGTGAAACCTATGACCAGAAACATGTTTTATTAAAGGCAGATATATGTCAACGAAGATTTCATCATCTTTAAATTAGATACTGGGGCAGTGTAACCATTTTATCAGCCAATAAAACATAGTTAGCAACACGTTGCCTGGATACCCAGCGGCACAGTCCAGGACAGATCAAATTATAAGTCAAGAGAAAGTTACATACAATGCTCCAGCACAAGAGAAAACAGATATAAGAAACGTTGTATGTTCGGCAGAACCAGCAATTATCTCCTTCAAATAAAAGAGCTTCATATCCCTCCATATTAAAAAAAATGAAAGAAGTGAGAGGTTTATCAGCAAGAATCCATGTGTGACTTCAGAAAGGACTTTCCAAAATTACTTCAAGGTCAGCAACAATATAAGACCATGTATTGCATTACTTTGTGAAAAAGATGCTGAACCTATAAAATTCAGTGCATCTAGGAAGACACCACAGTACTAATTGGTCAATTTACTAGGGGGAGGCAATGGGCTAGCGGTATTATCAGTAGACGATTAATGCAGAAACTCAGCTAATATTATGGGCACCTGGGTTCAAATGCCACCATGGCAAATGCTGGAGTTTGAATTTAATTCTTAAAAAAAAACTGGAATTCAGAATCTACTAATTGTGATAAAATCCCAACTGGTTCACTCATGCCCTTCAGGGAAGGAAATCTGCCATCTTCACCTGGTCTGGCCTATGTGTGACTCCAGACCCACAACAATGTGGTTGACTCTCAATCTTTCTGGGAAATAAGGGATGGGAAATGAATCCTCATCTTGCCAGTGACTCCCTCATCCCATGAACAAATAAAAAAAAAACTATGGCTGGCAGAGATGTTTGGTTTGATTTATTGTCATGTGTACTTAGGTACAGTGAAAAGATTTATTTGTGAACAGTATAGGCAGATCATAGAGTGAAAAAAAATTTGGATAGGGTGAGGTATACAGATTAGGAGAAAGTGAGGACTGCAGATGCCAGAGATCAGAGTCAAAACTTAAGGTGCTGGAAAAGCACAGCCGGTCGGGCAGCATCCAAGGAGCAGGAGTGTCAATGTTTCGAGCATAAGCCCTTCATCAGGAATGTGAGGGGGGGTCAAGGGGGCTGAGAGATAAATGGCTGGTGGGGCTGGTGGAAAGGTAGCTGGGAATGTGATAGTGGATGAAGGTGGGGTGTGATGGTGATAGTTCAGAGTGGATAGGTGGGAAGGGGGATGGACAAGTGGCACAGGTCAAGTGGGTGGTGCCGTCTCCCACTTCCAACATACTCCATCTATTTGGACACTCCGTGCTTGTCTGTTACTCACCCTCGATCTCTTCATCTCCAACTGCCGCCATGACATTGACCACCTCAACCTGTCCACCCCTCTCAACCACTCCAACCTCTCACCCTCGCAACACGCAGCCCTCCACTCCAACCCCAACCACACCATTAGACCAGGCAAGTGAGGAGGGGTGGGGGGGCAGTGGTATTTTGGCGCACCAACTTGTACACCGTTGAAGCCAGGCACCAACTTGCGGACATCTCCTCCTACTGCCCCCTTGACCACGACTTCACCTCCCATCACTAAACCACCATCTCCCAGGCGATCCACAACCTCATCACCTCAGGGGATCTCCCATCCACAGCCTCCAACCTCATAGTTCAGGAACCCTGCATCACCCGGTTCTGCCTCTTCACAAACCTGACTGCCCTTGTCGACCCATCGTCTCCACCTGCTCCTGCCCCACCAAACTTATCTCCTCATACCTTGACACCATCCTGTTCTCCCTTGGTCCAGGATCTCCCCACATGCATTCGAGACATCACCCACGCCCTCCACATCCTCCATGACTTACGGTTCCCCGGCCCTCACCTTCACCATGGACATCCAGTCCCTATACACATCCAGCCACCATGGCAAAGGCCTCCAAGCCCTCCGTTTCTTCCTCTCCTGTCGACCCAACCAGTACCGTTCGCCCCGACACACTTGGCTGAAATGATCCTCACCCTCAACAATTCTTCTTCGAATCGTCCCACTTCCCACAGACCAAAGGAGTATCCATGGGCACCTACATGGGCCCCAGCTATGCCTGCTTCTTCATCGGGTATGTGAAACAGTCCATGTTCCGCAGCTACACTGGCACCATTCCCTACCTTTCCCTCTGCTACATCGATGACTGTATCAGCACCACCTCATGCTCCCACAAAGAGGTTGAACAGTTCATTAGCTTCAGAGACACCTTCCACTCTGACTTCAAGTTCACCTGGACCATCTCGGACACCTCCCTCCCCTTCCTGGAACTCTCCATCTCTATTTCTGGTGACTGACTCAACATGGACATCTACTTCAAATTCACCGACTCCCACAGCTACCTGGATTATACTTCCTCCCACCCCCCCACCCTCTGTAAAAATGCTGTCCCTTATTCCCAATTCCTCTACCTCCACCACATCTGCTCCCAGCAGGGCCAATTCCATCATAGAACATTCCAGATGGCCTCCTTCTTCAAGGATTGCAATTTCCCTTCCCACATGCCCTCCAGTGCATCTCCTCCACTTCCTGCACCTCCACCCTTAAACCCCACCCACCAATCACAACAAGGACAGAACCCCCAGTCCTTACCTTCCACCCTACCAACCTTCAGATACAACACATCATCCTCCGCCATTTCTGCCACCTACAGTCAGAGCCCATCACCAGGGATTTATTTCCCATCCCACCCGTATCTGCGTTCTGCAGAGGCCATTCCCCCCGCCCTTGTTAGGTACACCCTCCACTGCCGGCATCTTCCCTTACCACTGCAAGAGGTGTAAAACCTGTGCGCACATCTCCCCTCTCACCTTCAGCCAAGGCCCCAAAAGATCCTTCCACATCTGGCAGAGATTTTCCTGCATACCCACACACGTCATCTACTGCATCCATTGTCCTCAATGTGGTCTCCTCTACATTGAGGAGACAGGACGCCAACTTGTGGAAAGTTTCAGAGAGCATCTCTGGGACACATGCACTAAACAGCCCCATTGCCCTGTGACCAAACACTTCAACTTCCCTTCCCAGTCTGCTAAGGACATGCAAGTCCTAGGCTCCTCTACCACCAAGTTCTAGGCACTCGACGCCTGGAGGAAGAACACCTCATCTTCCTCCTTGGAACCCTCCAACCACACGGGATCAATGTTGATTTCACTATTTCTTCATTTCCCCTCCTCCCACCTTATCCCAGATCTAACTTTCCAACTTGGCACTGTCCTCTTGAACTGTTCTACCTGTCCATCTTCCTTCCCACCTATCCACTCCGCCCCAACATATCACCATCAAACCCAATTTCATCTACCTATCGCATTCCCAGCTACATTCCCCCCAGGCCAACACCCTCTGTCATTTACCTCTCAGCCCCCTTTGCCCCTCCCACCCCCCCCCCCCCCCCCCCCACACATTCCTGATGAAGAGCTTATGCTTGAATCATCGATTCTCCCACTCCTCGGATGCTACCTGACCAGCTGTGCTTTGCCAACACCACATGTTTTGACTGATGTATATAGATTATCCTGCACAGGACATGCACGAGGCACGATCAACATTATTTGAAGTTGGACAGTCCATTCATCAGTCGAATAAGGGAAAGAAGCTGTTCCTGAACCTGTTGGTGCGTGTGTTCAAGATTCTAGATCTTCTGCCAGATGGAAGCAGTTGTGAGAGAGCATTACCAGGGTCAGAAGAGTCTTTGATGATGTTGGCAGCATTTCCACAACAACAAGACATGCAAATGGAGTCCATAGATGGAAGATCGGCGTCTCTGATGATCTAGGCTGTGCACACAACCAACTTTATGTCCTGTGCAAATCTGTTGCCATACCAGGCCATTATGCACCTGGATAGTATGGGAGTCCAAAATGGGAGTCATCTTTCTTGTCACTAGGCCATAGAGTGTTACTCCAAAATAGTTCCTAAACCTAATGGACCTCTGCACTTTTATGTAAACTTAATAAGAGCATAGCAAAGGAAAGTTAGCCAATGTCCTCATGGAACAAAAGCTTGGGGAAGCTTCCCAAAAGTACTACAATCACAAAATTGGATGTCAGGAAAGGCTTTTGGCAACTTCCTTTGGATTAGAAGTCAAAATTACTGAAAAAGAAACCATTATTACTTTATTTGTGAGAATATGTTTTAATAATTTCCCATTTGTATAAAGCAGCAGCAGAAATTTTCCAAAGGATTGGTTGTAACATTCAACAGGGTCTCAAAGGAGCATTATGTCTCACAGATGGCATTTTATTCTATGTTGAATGTGTTGAAGAACATGACCTGAGGGTTAAAGCAGTTTTAAACTATCTACAAGGAGGTCTGACAATGAAATGTATGAATTCTTAAGAATGTCTGTTCCTTTCCTAGGGCACATTGCTAGAAGCAATGACATAAGGGAGGATCCAGAAAAAAAGAGCATTTAGTAATTCCCAATCCTTATGTCCATTCCAGAACTCAAGGATTCTTTGATATCATTAATCACTGTCAAAACTTCCTACTTAAGCTAGCACGTTACTGAACCCTTAAGACAGCTAATAGAGAAAGCCTAAGCATGGTGTTCAGATGCACATCAGGAGCAGGTGTTTTAAAGAATAAGAGATTGCTGCTTTTACCTGATATCTTACCTCATTTTGACCCATTACAACTGAGAACAATTGCAGTTGATGCCTCATCTACAGTAAAGGAACCCTTTGTAACAATGGCACTCCTGACCAAGCTGTCTCCTATAATAATCTGTCATTTGCTTTATGTACTTAGCAGATTGCTGTGAGTTTGTGCATAATCACAAGTCTCCAGGACTTTTCCAAACCAACAGCAGAATGCAGGTATCAGGAGACGGGGTTCAAACCATTAAAGCACCTTTGAAAACCAAGGATTTTCTGACAGTGCATCAAAGTTACTGCAATGTCAGCTTGCATCCACTATTGATGGGAGAGGTTTCCTATGGGTAGCCAGAGATGAAGTGATCATAGAAACATAGAACGCCACAGCACAGTACAGGCCCTTCAGCCCTCAATGTTACACTGACCTGTGAAATTAATCTGATGCCCATCTAACCTACACCATTTCATTATTGTCCATTTGTATGTCCAATACCCTTTTAAATGCCATTAACATTGGCAAGTGTACTATGGTTGTAGGCAGGCTGTTCCATGCCCTTACTATGCTCTGAGTAAAGAAACTACCTCTGATGTCTGTCCTAAATCTATCACCTCTCAATTTAAAGCTATGTCTCCTTGTGTTAACCTTCACCATTTGAGGAAAAAGGTCCGCCCTATCTAACCCACTGATTATCTTATACAATGTCACTGGATTAATATTTCTGAACCCCAGGCTAATGTTCATAATCGATCGACATGACCTCAAATCACCTCATATTAAAATTTGAAATCATTAAATATCTGGGCTTAACAACAATGATGTAACTATTGTCAATTATTGTAAAACTTGTTTAAAGAATGAAATCTTCTGTCCTTACCTTGTCTGGCCTACGTGTGATGCCAGACCCATATTCTTAATGACTGCCTTCTGAAGTAGCCTAACAAACTTTTCAGTTCAAGGGCAATTAGGAAGGGGCAGCAATTCCCACATCCAGAACAAATAAAACAAACATTTTCTGTTTTACCCAAAAAATTACTATCAGGGCTAAAACTTCAAGATCGAGTTTATTCCTATTGAAAACAATAGGTTTACAGCTGTAAATGACACAACTGTATCAAGTACCTACCCACCTTAATGGAAAGAGAATAAACAGTTATAGTTCAGAGAGATGATAATCAACAGAGATTTTATTTAATGCATATTTCAAAACAATACTACATAGGAATCTGAGGAATTCGATTTTTATCATCAAAAACAATAATCAGTCAGACATTTGGAAGAACCAGATGTTGGGTCAGAAGTTACTACATTAAAAAAACACTGATACTGTAAATCTATACGCTGGCAGTCCAAGTGAAGAAAAAGGCTACTCATCTTCCAAGGAGAAAGTGAGGTCTGCAGATGCTGGAGATCAGAGCTGAAAATGTGTTACTGGAAAAGCGCAGCAGGTCAGGCAGCATCCAGGGAACAGGAGAATCGACGTTTCGGGCATAAGCCCATCTTCCAAGACTGATAAGAACACAAGTAGGGAAAATTGTGAAGCCTGACAGATTGATGTTGGAGATTTGAGGTGAAATTAAGATGTGAATATAAATATCAACATAAAAATTAAGACTTGAGGGTAAGATGAAATATTGTCAGGTTCATATGTTGGATTGTGTTAATGCACATCTCATAACTATAATGTGGAAGGACACATGGCTGAGAGTTGAGAGGCGAATGATCATGACTCCAACACTATAAGACCTAGTCATGCAGTATTGTACATAATTGGTATTCAAACATACCAGCAACTACACATTCATTCTGAAGCTGCTGTAACCAATACTAAACAGATGTTGAGCCCCTTGTTGACATGTTCTCTCAATCAACAGCATAGTTAGTGCTGGATGCACACAGAAAGAATGAGAAAGCAGCATGAAGACACAAAAACATAAGTTGCTGGAAAAACTCAGTGTCTGTGAAGAGAAGGGTCTGAAGAAAGATCACTGGATCTAAAATGTTAATTCTGCTTTCTCTTGCAATTTCTGCTTTTGTTTTTGATTTCCAGCATCCACAGTACTGTGGGGGTTATTTTCAGCAGTATGAAGATGACTGGGTGTGGGTTAACCATACGTTCTGGCCCCTGTTCCATTGTTGGGGGGTATCCATTTGTACCTGATCTATTCCATTCACATGAATCACTAATTGAACATTGTCTACCAGGTTCCCTGCATTATGCTTCAAAGGTACTTCACAGATTGTCAAACTCTTTGAAATGTCCTCAGGATCTACCCTATATAGATGCATGTCTTTTTTATTTGTATGATTCATGATTGTGATTGCATGGGAAATGGAAGGAAAAAGAATCAGTTTTTGTTCTCTCTGCCAAATTAAGTAATTATCTTACAAAATGCTTCCCCTTATAAAATGATTTGTGTCAGTAGTAAATGGTGTCCAATCCATTAGTAACACATTTTAAAATAATCCATGCATCGAGCAAGATTAAAACATTACACGTCACTGGCCAGTACAGTGCCAAAGGTGTAATTGGAAAAGTGACCTCATTTAAATGTCTTTAGGAAAAAAGTCTCTCTAGCTTGTTCATGGATAATACAATTAATTAAATCACATCAAAATAAATCATAAGCTCACTACTGGCACGAATATAAGGTGCAGTTTAGTAACTGGGAAGTGTACTGGCCATCATCTTTGTGGATTGAAAATTGAAATGTTTGCCTGTACTTTGATTGCAGCACTTCTAGCCATGGTTTCAGTGTCTGCTTCATTCCAGAGAACAGCATCTCTCAATTTGTCCTCGAAACCTGCAGCAGCAGAATTTTGGGCGAGTCAGGGCACATCTCTGCTTCATTGTTAGATTGTCTAGGTCTTCTCCAACTTGCATTGAATTGCCCCTTTAGATGTTCGAGCTCAGATGCTCCTGTGTAGTATATTATACATTATATATTATAAATGTTATAGTCACTTCCAGAGTCTGCACATGTGGAGTTAAATGTGGAGGTCTGGAAATTGTAAGGGGAGTTGCTTTGTTTCTTCATGACCAGTGCAACAATGGGAACACACTGATAAACTGAACATGTGAAAGCATGAAGTTACTGAATGTACACACCACGTAGGCAGACAATGTTAGGATGATTGTATCCAGTTTTTGATGGCATTATTAATCCTCATTTCTGCCAGCAATCTCTCTCGAACTGAAATTAAATTTTATAACTGTGAAATCTCATTTCTTCAGAATTTATTTGGTATAACTTTCTAAAAATATATAAAATTCATCTTGTTTTTTCTTATCCTTTTCTATGTCTCTCTCTCGACACCTGATCTTTCTTATGCAATATAACCCCAGAACTCCAGAGGAAGGAAAATGTACAACCATTATCTTGTAAGGAAACCATCTTATTATTATTTAACTTTGGGTTCCCCAATCAATCAGAAGCAGCAGGCATGATGTGAAACATCACAGGGAATCTGAGCTCTAATATCTAAAGGGACAATTCAAAGGTGCAAATTGGAGAAGACATAGTTGGCACAAAGAGAAAATCTAACAATGAAGCAGAGATATGCCCTGACTTTCCCGACATACTGCTGCTGAGGACAAATTGAAGTGCAGAGGAGATCAGCATTATAGCATAGTGTCTTGTTCCTGGATTCAGTTTAAGGAAGCAGTTTAAGACTTTAACCAGGGAAGGGAGGTGAGTGTATTATAAGATGTCCTGCACGTTATGTTGAAAGTGCAGTTAAACAACAGACTGTCCCACACCATGCCATAGGTTTGCTGGGACTATCCATTTCGGTATATAGGGATCTGCAATGCCTGTTCAGTCTAGTGTGGTAGAGGAAATCCACTTGTTGGTCCAACAAGCTGAGACTCACACATTGAAGAAGAAGTAGTTTATTGCAAGATTTCACTTCTCACACTGTCTGTACCAATTTCCTCACATCCCCATCTGACCACCTACTATGCCCACTCAACTTCACCCTGTACGATGTCATTAGCCTAGCTCATAGGAGGGAAGGTGACAGTCTCATTGTATTATCTACTAGTTTATTAATCCAGAGCTCCCAGTAATGTTCTGGGACCTGGGTTTGAATCCCACCAAGGCAGAAGGTGGAATTTCAATTTTATACAAGTCTGGAATTGAGTTTGATGGTACTATGAAACCACTGTTAGTTATTGGGAAAAAAAAAACCCATCTGGCTCGCTAATGTAAGGAAACTGCCATCCTTACCTGATCTGTCCAACATGTGACTCTAGACCCACAGCAATGTGGTTGATTCCAAACTGCCCTCTGGGCAATTAGAGACAGGCAACAAATGCTGGCCTAGTCAGTGATGCCCTGTGAATGAATAAAAGTGCAGTCTTATCAATTATACTTCAGGTACAGGTAGTACTTACATAATGCCACGTTGTATTCCAGCGAAACCTCACTTAATAGAAAATTGCTTAATAGAAATAACGGGGCCAATGAGAAAAGTGAGCAGACCAGCAAAAAAAATGACACTCACAATCACTCAAAAATCACCCAAAAGTCTAACGTAAAGTATAGCACAGGTGGAATGGTTTAAATTATTTTTATCAATGAAACCAAAGTAAATTTAACACAGTGCGTTAAAAAATATTGTCAATGCAGGAACAGAGGGTCAGTATGATGCATAAGGTAGACTCCCTGTTAAGCAAACTATATCACATATTCTCTCCTTACACTCAAAATGCTTTATAACATCCAGCTTCTCTTCCAGTGTTAGAGCCTTCATTTTGTGTTCACAGTTTTATCACCAGGATGCATCTTGCTAACATTCTTGTCACTATGCCCCTCCATTTTTTCAAAATAAGGGATAATCTAGGAGTAGTGTACTTTTCACAGGAACCTCAATGTATGGCTCTCAGAAAGTTGCTCTCTGTACAGTACCTCTCACAGAAAGCTGCTCTGTCAGCACCTGACATTGGTGCATGCACAGAACAGCATGAAGGCCAGCACTGACATCAGCACATGTGCAGAACAAAGCTCGTGAAACAATCACCATTGGAAACGCGCTATTGTGAAAAGAGATAAGAATTCTCAAAAATACCATTCCTTAATTCCTCAGCAACATTATAAGCGAATGGAATAGCTGGAATACACATTATCCAAGAACTACTTGTATCAATGAACACGCACCATTACACACAATCTCATGCACTTCTTCCTTTCCTCCTTATAGGAGAACAGAACAAGCCACATGGGAGAGAAATGGAGGTAGCCCTCCAAAGATTCTCCAATTGCTAAGTGCAGCCACTGGAGAATTGTAGGGTTTTGACTTGTCTGGTTATCAGAGATAAAGAACCAGGAAGTGCCAATCACCTGGTGGCACAATGAACCAAACAGTCAAAGACATGCCATACACTAGTGAGTCATATGAACATGGTTTCAAGTTAAATATGATCATTTTTGTAACACGAGCTTGTGACATTTTACTTCGCCAGGTATAATTCCTGTCTTTCATTCCCCATGAGGCTACCAAGCTTGCAGCAAATGTCTCTGCAAGAGTCTGTCAATGAATGTCCAGAGACATGGAGTTGTTCTGAATTTGCCCTTTCATAGGACTCAAGTAACTCATACAACAGCTGAGATACTCACATCAGTGAGATACTCACATCAGTAAGAAAGATAGTTGGCCATTTATCTGATAACTCAAAAGGCTATGAAAACTCTGTGAGCAGCTGTCAAGGTAGTGAATGGAGAGTACAGTTCCTGCTCTGTTGGCTGCAAACTTGGACCTTTATACATCCAGGACAGAGGGTGGAATGTTTACCCACTTCATCTGACAACAGGATGCATTCCCATGTCTGGCACAATTTAATGGGGTGCAAAACTCCCTCAACTCCTCTCCAACAATTTGCCTCAGACCCAATCCCACAAAAGCAGATGATACCTACACACTCTGATATTTTTCAATCTGTCACACTAACCAATTTATGCTAATATGAGTGAGATTGTCAATTTAATTTCAGCAACACACACATCAGTAGGTTGAGGAACAGCTCCTTCCCAGCCGTTATTAGACTGTTGAATGGACTCTCTAGCCTCTAATAATGCTGATCTTGCTAACGTCGATCTCTCTTGTAAGCCCTGTGCAATATTACTGTATGCATCCGTCTAAATCTTTTGTCCTGTACATCCTTGCTTACTGTGAGCAGCCTGTACTGCTCGTAAAAACAGCTTTTCACTGTACTTTGGTACACGTGACAATAAATAATCAAAGATAATGAAAATTTTTAATAATTTGATGTTATTCCTTTGGACATTAGAAAATATATATCGAACCCAAAAGTTAGCATCGAATTTACACCACCAAATTCTGACTGACTAAAGGTTATCCCACTGTCCCTCTAGATTCCAATGCAGGTCATCATCGGTGTTTCTTTATCTTCCTGGAAAAATGCACATTGCTCAGAATTAATTCCAATGAATATTAAAATTGGAGATGAGTTCTGGACGCAAGGGGAGAATTCAAAGTCTGAACTCAATTCATTATAGAGCTACTCAAAAATAAATCTAAATTCAAGATCACCGTCACAATGAATTTGATTTTTTTTTGTTATACACACATGGAATGTGGGCCTCACTGGCGCGGCAGCATTTATTGTCCACACTTAGCTTTTCTTGAGAAGGTGGTGGTCAGTCAGCTCCCTGAACCACTGCAGTCCATCTGTGGTTTAGAGACGCCCATAGAGTTGTTATGGAAAGAGTTCATAGAATCCCTACATTGTAGAAGCAGGCCATTCAGCCCATTGAGTCCACACCAACCATCTGAAGAGCATCTGCCCAGACCCTATCCCTGTAACACTACATTTCCCATGGCTAACCCACCTAACCTGCACATCCCTGGACACTATGGGCAATTTAGCATGGCCAATCCATCTAACCTGGACATCTTTGGACTGTGGGAGGAAACCAGAGCACCCAGAAGAAAAATCACACAGACACAGGGACACAGACAGTCACCCAGTGATGGCATGAAACCCAGGTCCCTGGCATTGTCCCTGCTAACCACTGAGCCACCATGCCACCCAAAGATCAGTGGTATAGGAACAGAGATATATTACCAAATCAAGACAATATGAGGCTTGGAGAGAAATATGGATGTAGTGGTGTTTTCACACACATTCTGCCCTTGTTCTTCCAGGTGGCAGTGCATCTTGTAGACAGTACCCATTGCTGGCACTGCACTGGTGACAAATAGAATGAATGTTTGAGGTAATAGAGATGGTACCAATCAAGCGGGATTCTTTGTTGTGGATAGTGTTGCGTTTCTTGGGAGTTCTGGAGTTGCACTCATCGAAGCAAGTGAATAGTTTCCCAGTATAATCATGCCTGATACCTCAAAATGCCGGAAAGGCTTTAAGGAATTTGAAGCTGAGTTATTCACACCATACATATATAACCACAATATTTGTATGGCTGTTCTCTTTAGGTTTCTGATCAATGATGACCACCCGGGATGTTGAAGATTGAGTGACTGTTATGTTGTTGGATATCAGGAGGAGATGGCTAGCTTCTCTCCTGTGGGAGATGTTCGTGTCTGGTACTTGCGTGGTACCACTTGCCATTTGCCACCTAAGCCTGAATGCTGTCCAGCTCTTGTTGTAACTGAAGGTGTTTGAGGGCCTGGGATATTGCCCCAAGGAGCAGCTGCAGCAACAACTGCCACCATCTACCTTTCTGATTGGAGCGTTTTGCTCTCACTACAACAGTCTTCAATCTTCTAAGGGCTCTTAATGTCCAGAATGTCAAGGGCATTTGGTCCACCAGTTACTGGGTGTTCACACTGCACATAAACGACCTCTCACTTCAATTATTTATTTTCAATATGGCCCTGACTCCCTTGACTTCTTTCGCCATCATCTATGTAACATGCCTCCCCAGCCACTCCCTCTTGTGATGGTCATGTCACTGAGCTAGTATTCCAGTACTAGGAGAAAGCGAGGACTGCAGATGCTGGAGAATAGAGTTGAAAGGTACAGTACTAGAAAAGCACAGCAGGTCAGGCAGCATCTGATGAAAGGCTTATGCCCAAAATATCGACTTTCCTGCCCCATTCCTGATGAAGGGATTATGCCTGAAACATCAATCCTCCTGCTCCTCGGATGCTGCCTGACCTGCTGTGCTTTTCCAGTGCCACACTTTTCGATGACGATAGTAATCCAGCACCACAGGCTAACGTGCTGGGGATATGGGCTTGAATCCCTCCAAAGTAGAATTCAACAAGGAAAGTTTCTTTCCAACCAAACATTCTTGATTCTTGCAAAAATCAATTTGGTTCACCAATATCCTTTAGAAAAGGCAATCTACATTCCTTGTCATTAGTCCCCACTGTGACTGCATGGGCAATAAATCCTAGCTTAGTCAGTGATGGGCACATCCAATATATTTTTTTAAAACTCCATATGGCAGGGAGTTGTACAATTTCACCACTCTGTATAAAGAAATTGCTCTTGAATTTTTCATTTGATGTTTGTGTCTTCCTTGATTCTGAGCAGTTCTGACCATGAGTGAATACAGTGTAGGTATGTCACAAAGATGTCTTGTCTGGACAGAATTAGAAAAACACAATGAGAGAACACACAAATCAGAGTTGTACTCCTTGGAATTTAAAAGCTTAATGAGCAATTTGATCCACGTTTTCAAGATATTAGGATTTCAAATCGCGTAGAGAGAGAGAGAAGCAATTTTGTCAGTGTGGGAATCTTTCAGGAGTGAAATTGGAAATCATTGTACACACAAATGCTTCAAACTGTCTTCCATAAATGATATTTGATGCTAGATCGATTGTTCATTTTAAAACTAAGATTGATGAACCTTTGTGATCCAAAGACATTAAGTGGCATGGGTTAGGTGTGTGGATTTAGGTCACAGATCAGCCATGAACTCATTAAATAACGGATCATGCTCCTGGGAGGAAGTGATCTCCTGCCATTCCTATGACCCTGTTCAGACTTTCAAAAAGGATAAAATCCGTAAGAACTGTGGATGCTGTAAATCAGAAACAAGAACAGAAATTGTTGGATAGGCTCAGCAGGTCTGGCAGTAACTGTGGAGAGATATTAGATTTTCCAATAGGATGATCATCGTGTTGTGCATCAGGACAATGCAAAAGGTCTGATGCAGCTGACTCCATGGGAATTGCTGTATTGTTGAAATTTCCTGAGGGCAATTACCAAGGTCTGGAACTCCCAGATCAAGACCCCTATTCTGAATTAGAGTCAGAGACTTCAGAGGATTACAGTTGACTTAAATAGTTACCCATGAAAGGTTAGATCAAAAACCTGCCCTAACTCTGAGCTAACTATTAAACTGAACTCCACAACTCATTAATTACCAACCCCAACTTCCCACTAATCTCATACAATACTCCTTCTGACCAACCCAATCAGACTCAACACAACAGATTCAGCCCTCACTCATGTGATCCATCACCACTCTATTGACTGAATCTCCACCCCCACCTCCCGATTCCCCAGTAAATCCCAGTAGACCTGACAATATAACCTCTCTGGTTTTAACAGACTTGACAACATTGCCCTGATCAAGTTAACTTTGACAAGGGTCAAGCCCCAATCTGACTCACCATCAATGCTCAGTGGATCTGACAAAACCCCCTGAAACCAACATTCCCACCACCTTCTGCCCCCACCACACACACACACACACTTTTACCCAACGCAACACTACATCACACCACCCACCAACACTGCCCAAAACTGACCTGACATACCCCAAACTCATCACAGGTCTCCACCGTTCCTGACCAATCTCATCACAGGCCTTCACCATCCCTGTCCAAACTGACATCCCACCACCCAACTTGACTCCTTGATCCCATTCCCTCCTAACCCAATGCCTCCTATTCCTCTACATGACCTGTCCTGACAGCACACAGCTCCTATCACTGTACCTGACCCCATGACATACTCTAGGCACTCCTGTTTTTCCCTGACACACTACCCCTCAACCACCTGGCGCCTCTCATCCTCATCCACTTGACACCTTACCCCCAACCCTTCAGTCAACTGGCATTCCACCCACTCACTCACCTGTGCCACCCCATAGGTAAAAACAATGACTGCAGATGCTGGAAACCAGATTCTGGATTAGTGGCGCTGGAAGAGCACAGCAGTTCAGGCAGCATCCGAGGAGCAGTAAAATCGACGTTTCGGGCAAAAGCCCTTCATCAGGAATAAAGGTAGAGAGATGAAGCGTGGGGAGATAAGCTAGAGGAGGGTGGGGGTGGAGAGAAAGTAGCATAGAGTGCAATAGGTGAGTGGCGGAGGGGATGAAGGTGATAGGTCAGGGAGGAAGGTGGAGTGGATAGGTGGAAAAGAAGATAGGCAGGTCGGACAAGTCATGGGGACAGTGCTGAGCTGGAAGTTTGGAACTGCGGTGAGGTGGGGGAAGGGGAAATGAGGAAACTGTTGAAGTCCACATTGATGCCCTGGGGTTGAAGTGTTCCGAGGTGGAAGATGAGGCGTTCTTCCTCCAGGCGTCTGGTGGTGAGGGAGCGGCGGTGAAGGTGGCCCAGGACCTCCATGTCCTCAGCAGAGTGGGAGGGGGAGTTGAAATGTTGGGCCACAGGGCAGTGCAGTTGATTGGTGCGGGTGTCTCGGAAATGTTCCCTAAAGCGATCTGCTAGGAGGTGTCCAGTCTCTCCAGTGTAGAGGAGACCGCATCGGGAGCAACGGATACAATAAATAATACTAGTGGATGTGCAGGTAAAACTTTGATGGATGTGGAAGGCTCTTTTAGGGCCTTGGATGGAGGTGAGGGAGGAGGTGTGGGCGCAGGTTTTACAGTTCCTGCGGTGGCAGGGGAAGGTGCCAGGATGGAAGGGTGGGTTGTAGGGGTCATGGACCTGACCAGGTAGTCACAGAGGGAACGGTTTTTGCGGAAGGCAGAAAGGGATGGGGAGGGAAATATATCCCTGGTGGTGGGGTCTTTTTGGAGGTGGCGGAAATGTCGGCGGATGATTTGGTTTATGCGAAGGTTGGTAGGGTGGAAGGTGAGCACCAGGAGCGTTCTGTCCTTGTTACGGTTGGAGGGGTGGGGGTCTGAGGGTGGAGGTGCGGGATGTGGACGAGATCCGTTGGAGGGCATCTTTAACCATGTGGGAGGGGAAATTGCGGTCTCTAAAGAAGGAGGTCATCTGGTGTGTTCTGTGGTGGAACTGGTCCTCCTGGGAGCAGATACGGCAGAGGTGGAGGAATTGGGAATATGGGATGGCATTTTTGTAACAGGTAGGGTGGGAAGAGGTGTAATCCAGGTAGCTATGGGAGTCAGTGGTTTTGTAAAAAATGTCAGTGTCAAGTCCGTAGTCATTAATGGAGGTCCAGGAAGGGGAGGAAGGTGTCAGAGATGGTCCAGGTAAATTTAAGGTCAGGGTGGAATGTTTTGGTGAAGTTGATGAATTGCTCAACCTCCTCGCGGGAGCACGAGGTGGTGCCAATGCAGTCATCAATGTAGCAGAGGAAGAGGTGGGGAGTGGTGCTGGTGTAATTACGGAAGATTAACTGTTCTACGTAGCCAACAAAGAGACAGGCATAGCTGGGGCCCATACATGTGCCCATGGCTACCCCTTTGGTCTGGAGGAAGTGGGAGGATTTGAAAGAGAAATTGTTAAGGGTGAGGACCAGTTCGGCCAAACGAATGAGAGTGTCGGTGGAAGGGTACTGTTGGGGACGTCGGGAGAGGAAAAAACGGAGGGCTTGGAGGCTCTGGTCATGGCGGATGAAGGTGTAGAGGGATTGGATATCTATGGTGAAGATGAGGCGTTGGGGGTCGGGGAAACGGAAGTCTTGGAGGAGGTGGAGGGCGTAGGTGGTGTCTTGAACGTATGTGGGGACTAGGGGGGAATAGGACATTGTCGAGGTAGGTAGAGATGAGTTCAGTGGGGCAGGAGCATGCTGAGACAATGGGTCGGCTATGGTGGTCAGGGATCTTGGGAAGGAGGTAGAACCGGGCAGTGCGGGGTTCCCGGACTATGAGATTGGAAGCTGTGGGTGGGAGATCTCCTGAGGTGATGAGGTTCTGTATGGTCTGGGAGATGATGGGGGGTGGGGTCATGGTTGAGGGGGCGGTAGGAAGAGGTGTCCTCGAGTTGGCATTTGGCTTCAGCGGTGTAGAAGTCAGTGCGTCAGATAACCACAGCGCCCCCTTTATCTGCTGGCTTGATGGTGAGGTTGGGATTGGAGCAGAGGGATTGGAGGGCTGCATGTTGTGAGGGTGAGAGGTTGGAGTGGGGGAGGAGGGTAGACAGGTTGAGGTGGTTAATGTCCCGGCGGCAGTTGGAAATGAAGAGGTCGAGGGCAGGTAATAGGCCATTGCGGGGTGCCCAGGTGGATGCAGTGTGTTGGAGGTGGGCGAAGGGGTCCTCAGAAGGTGGGCGGGAGTCCTGATTGTGAAAGTAAGCTCGGAGGCGGAGGCGGCAGAAGAAGTGTTCGACGTCACGGCGTGTATTAAATTCATTGATGCGTGGACGGAGGGGGATGAAGGTGAGTCCTTTGCTGAGGACTGAGCATTCATCCTCAGTGAGGGGAAGGTCTGGAGGAATGGTGAAAACTCGGCAGAGCTGAAAGCTGGGATCTGGTGTGGGTGTGGAGCTGGGAGTGGGGGGAGCCAGTAACTGGAGTGGGTGTGATGATGGAGGGAATGGGGGTGGAGTCATGAGCAGGGGTGGTGTTCCCCTCAGGGTTCTGGGGGCCGGGAATGGTGACAGTGGGATCTGTGGGGGATGTGTCAGCAGAATGCAGGTGAGTGGCGTTGGTGGGGGTGGAAGTGGTGGCAGACACAGCAGTAGGGGTGGTGGAAGTCACTGAGCGTGTGACATCAGCGATGATGTGAGGGGTGGAAGTGATGTCACGTGTGGTGCATGAGAAATTGTGAGCGGCGGAAGTGGTTGTGGGAGTGGTCCTGATGGGGGCGGAAGTGACACCATCAATCAGCGTCCGAGCAGTTCCAGAGGCCGGGGGAATTATTTGGAATGTTTGAGGAGCGCTGGTTATGGAGGTGGGTAGATAAAAGTTTGTTGTACTTACAGTTTTTGATACTTGAGATGGAGTTGAAATACTGTTTGATGAGAGTACGAATTCTCCTGAGGACGTAGTGCAGAGTGGGTCCTTTGCAATTCTGAGAGAGTGTGGCCCTCAGCTGAGGCAGGGCTGACAGTAGAGAGGTTAGGGCCCATTCCCTGCTACCAGCCACCCTAGCAACTCAACATGTTCCCCACCCACCTGCCACCCTAACCCCTCACCCACCATCCTAACCCTTCACCCTCCTGGCATCCTACCTCTAACCAAGCGGTTACCCTAACACCCAACCTCCCTCTTCCACTTGCCAACATACAGTCATTCTCCTGGCACTCGATCCATCTATCTGCCACCCTGCCCCAATCTTACCCTCTCTCAGTAACTTTCAAAGTGATTATAGAAGCTTAAAATCACAAAATATGCCCCTCTGACAAAAGGGGCATAGTTTTCCTGCTTACCCTTTCCATTCCTGTATTCCTGGAATAATCTACACTGTTTTGAATGAGAAGGCTCCTGACCAGGAAATTTGTTGGAACATCTCCTCCAAAGGTAAGTGTCTACTTTGTTGCCTGATCAGGATTTTCAATCAAGCTTCTGATATTGACTGGCAAGTCTGCACACTGAAGTTATATCAGATGTGGTCTATTCTAATGTCACCAGTCAGTGGAAATACTTTCTCCATACGAATGCTTTCATTATTTTAAATGTCACTAACAAGATCTGATCTCAATCTTTACTATTTGTTGCATCTGCTCAATTCTGGCAACATCCTTATAATATTTTGTTGCACTTTCTGGAAACCTTCAGTGTCATTTTTGAAGCATTATAACTACGGCACTGACTAGTCTGATCCTCAATGTTCATCCGCCCATTAAACATCAAGGGTCAGAGATGCAGAATACAATCTAACATGGTGTATTTCCAACATAGAGTACAAACTATGCAAAAAGCTCAATATGTCACAGCCAAGAGTAACTATTCTGCTCTGGGTTGGGGTTGTATTCAGTTTTGCAATCATTCACATTTTGCACCTTTCAAGATTAATTAAAATCCAAATGATGAAGAAAACTGAACTCTCTCACCTTCAGGAACAAAGTTAATTAACTGCCCTTCCCCAGCTCTATCCAAACTGAGACAGTGCGTTGAAGTGAATTGATAGGTCTTTTCAGGGTGAACTTATTATTGGTTTGCTGTCATCTTGCAACTGAGAGGAAGGGTCAACATACAGTAAGAGAACTAGTTCATGACCCTGGTGCTGACACATTAACCAAAGTGATGTTCCAGTGAGGAAACATGCATTATCAGCAGCTCCATCCTTCAGGCTAACTGGAAGGTCATTTGTTTGCAGAGGTGTCCCATTATAAGGTTAAAATATTTTACGTTTGATTCTGCAACCACAATCATTACCAACTGTACTGACAGTAGCAGCTTATAAAATGGCTCTGGAGATTTTAAATGGAGATCTCAGTGGGTTCCTGTTAGTCATCTGTTCCCATTGGTCAGGCATGTGTGAAAGATTCTGTGGCACTTTTGGAAAAGAAGCTGAAATATCTCCTTATTAATTGGGCCAATCTTCCGCTCAAAGTTAGTAACAGGAGAACACACTAACCCTTTACTCTGACTGCTGCTTATGGGATCTTCTTGGGCATGATAAGGTGGTTGCATTTGTTTATGTCAGAACAGTGACTTCAGTTCAAAGGAATTCATAAATTCTCCCTGATCAGGCAGTTGGTTTAGAATCTCACTGGAAGTAATGTGGGTGAGTCTGGTTGATACTTCATAAGGAGGAGAGTAGATGCTAGAGGGGTAAAAAAGAGGAAAATAACCTGTTCGGTAGCTTTTGAGAAAGGTTCCTCCCTTCAAACATTATCTGATGATGCTGGAATCACAGAGGAGCAATAGTCATAATCAACAGCCAATGAGCACTCCTCCACTGGAACAGCCTTTTCCTCTAATGCATACTGTCTATTCGGTATAGATCTCTTGGTGTCTGACTGAAAACAAACTTTACAGGGGCCAGCTCTTAATGAAGGGCATTAATTTTTCATCAGCGGCTCACAAACAATGTACGGGAGGTCAACAAGTCTCGCATCCACTCTGTCTCATTTAACATCCTTTAAAATAAACGGATGGATAACGAACATGGGCTGAATTGAACTCCAGCACACAATTACCTGCTGCTGGTTTCCGTTGCTGCATTTCTGCACAGTCAATACTCACTGCAAACAAAACAATTGTGGGGATAGTGTTTAACAAATACGTCATTGAGCCTCTGAGGTAAGCTTTGATGTGAGTTCAGCAGTAAGAAGATAGGGCTCTGTGTGAAGGAGGGAACTGGTGCATCTCAGAACTTGGGGCTTTATGATCAGGTTGATACTGCTGTTTATAAACATTGTTTACAGGAATTCTACAAATCTGGCCTGAGCTTATATGAAAAGAGGTGTATACTAAAACTTAGTGGAATCAGTGAAGTCACCAAACTCAGATAGTTGGCACATTGATAGGAATTGTAGAAGACACGGCTTTAGAATAGTCTCAGGTCTCGAAGTTAATGAGGTTCCAGGTCAGTACCTCTTTGTGTGCTGAAGCCCCATTACTGATGTTGTCCTTATCTGGCCAGGTGCTGATGCAGCATCAGCAATGTTTGAATTAGTCGTAGCAAATTCAATGCTTATTTTAGTTGCCAGAGGAGCCTCATGATTGAATGTGTCCAGAGCACCCAGTGACCCTTGCAGACTGGAAAACTTGGCAGATGCGTTCATTAATAATTCATATAGATAAGTTGCGCGATTATAACACGTCAAAGGATGAGCTTATTTGAGATACAACTGTAGTCACAGTCCTCAATTTTTGTTTTGAAAGTGTAAAGACGACTTAATGCTAGACCACTCTGTCCAGCATATTAGGCAGGTCAAGACACAAACCTCGGCTGTGATTTGATGCAACCTTAGTGCTCAGTCTAAGCTCATCAATGAGCTAGGCACCAAGATCTCTGCTCTGTTCAACAAGAAACCTGGAAAAACTGGAACAAAGGCAGAATCTGCCATTTGAAGTGCTGGTATTTTAATGCAATATGGAAACTCAAACAATAAGATTTCCAAATAGACAAGATAAATTTTCTCATTGTGGCAGATCTGGTCATTATCAGCAATTCTGCAATTCAAGATCACCTCTTAAAGATAAATTAAATATATCAACATCTGAATCCAGAAAGAAGAGTAAATTAAGGTTACACATTTTCTTCATCAAGTGAATACTGCTGGCTTCTGGCAGATGACAATCATCTGGACCAGGATTTTCAGTCAGTGACCTTAAAAGCCAAGAATTTCTATACCTTTTCTCTTAATTCAGGAGTAGCTATTACTGTGTTACCTGACAATTCTAAATGAATCAACAATGTACACCTTTGACCATCAAACACCAAGATCCAATGACTGGGAGGTCACACCCTTTCACTTCAAGATCACTTTGAAGCAACACTTGCCTAAAAAGGTATTTTTACAAGAGCACATTAACAGCTTACAAAATCAGAGGAAATCCTTGTTGAGTTGACAAGTTTATGTCCAACTAGGTCTTCGACAGTGGCTATCAGACTCTCCGTAGCCAGACCATAACTCCATTCCATTTTGTGAGGAATCGCCTCAGCTTCTCCAGGAACTCAAGCTTTTTACTAAGGAAGAGTGAGTGACATTTTGTGAGCATTTCCCCATTTTTTCCAGCTTATCAAAGATTTGTATCAAGAAGATTGGGTGTATATCTGTAAAGAGGTGTCTTCGCTTTTCCAAGAGTTTGCTCAGCTTCATGATTCTCCTCCTCCAGTCATGCCAGATGAAGTTGAGTCAATTTCTTCTGAGATTCCTAACCAAGATACCCATCCAGGAGTGAATCGGAAAATAAGGCACAATCAAGTCTAGTTTTATCATTTCAGGAAGGAGATCCTGTGGTACCTGGTCACTGATGCAGTATATCAAGATTTCTCCAGCACTGTTCCAGGTCAGGTGATAAGAAATCTTCATTCCTCCAATCTCAGTTTATGCAACTAACAGTCTTAATGAAGGACCACTACATATGATTAAATGGAGATGTAATGGGAGATCCAATAATTTCAGCTGTACAAGGTGGTCACGGTGAATTATCAACCTCATGAGACTGTGCAAGATTTCAGACAAAGTTGCAGGTAGTCCTTCAACGATATTGAGACATAAAAATGATGTTCCACTTTTGTCTGAGAGCTGAGACAATTCTTTATCTTCAGCTGTCCTGGCAAACTGTCAGAAATTACAGCATTCTGCATTGTAATTCCTCTCATTTTGTCTTTTTGTCCAGAATGTTTTGCAGCAACTACAGACACAGTCTCAACAGCTCTGACAGCAGATAGTCAAGTGCAAGGAGCAATGGATTTTTTTTTAATCAATATTTCACACTCATTGTGAGTGTTTTGACAGGGTGAGTGTACACTCTGTAGTCTGGCCAATGATTCACTCCTCTTCTAAACCTGAGAATATGGCACAGCAACTCCATCACGGCTTGATACTGTTACCACAGAGGGATGCTGACACCCCTCAGCTTTTTCTCAATGATGCAATTTCAACATTCAGCAGCGTTTCATTGTCAGATGATCTTTGCCAACAGAAGAGATCACAAACACGATAAGGCCAATTAGCCCCCAGTCAAGCAGATATTGTACCCTCTCAATGACCATTTATAAGGTTTTCTTAAAGATGTGGCAGCCGATAGGCAAACAGAATTGTGAGATTTAGGATGATGTTACCAATCCTACACTTTACACTTCAGCTGCTGAAAGTACAGTTAAGAGTCAGCCTTCAGTTAATAATGCTGGAAAAAGAGAAGAGAGATACTCTGATTAACTGGAACCTCGATAGTCAGGAGTGTTGCAGAAGTTTGGAATCTGTGCAGCTCAGAGCAAGGAGCCCTGTTCGTACACAGCAGGTACACTCACACACACACACTCTACTTAGCACACACAAACACACACTAATACACACTGTCTCTCATGCACGCACATACAAATATTAGTCTACGAGATGAATTCGCATTTGCAGAATTATATTTGCAGATACATTCTATTTTGCTCAAAGCGTGCTGAATCTGCAGGCAGTCAATCCATGTAATATTTTACAAATTCCAACTTTGGAAATAGAACCAGTCTGACTCAAGATTGAGATACAGATAGATTCTAATGTCACACCTTTAATGCATTGTCTGAGCTGAGATGTCACTTTTTTTTATAAAACCTTAAGTTATCTCGAGAATGTGACTTAAAAGAAGTTCTGGGATTTACATATTAATGAACCAAAACCTTGAACGCATTCTAATAGATGAAAGGCTTAACACCAACTTAGGATTGTTCAATATGTCATTTTAGTTGCATAACACTGTAATCTTTTGCTATAGATTCTGTGTCTTATGATCCTGCTCCGAAGCCACCTGATGAAAGAGTGGCGCTGCGAAAGCTAGTGCTTCCAAATACACCTGTAGGACTATATCCTGGTGCTGTGTGTGATTTTTAACTTTATCATCATGCATGCATTGTTAATAAACATTGTCTGTCTCCTGAATATGGGTAATTTGGGTAATTGTACTATAGTGGTGCCAATCCTCACCCTTCCCTTGTTCGTGGAAATTGAAAGTGACATGATTGGACAAGCTTAACAGACAAAGACTCGTAAATGTCCCTTTTGCAGCAGCTAGGGGAACATTAGTCTGCATTCAGCTGATCTCTCTTGTAAAGAGCTGCGTGCTTTCAAGATGAAGATTTGCCAACTAATTATGAGAATGACAGCATTGTCCATATTTCAAGATACACACTGAAATGAAGGCTCTCCTTTCATCAGCACTTTGCTTCTATTTTCCAAAAGACTATCTTTCCTCTCTCTAACTGTTCCTACTTCAGTTTTGTATTTGAAGTTAACTATTTGCAAACATCCCCATTTCTTTAGTTTTATAGTTGCGATTGTAAATAGGCAGATGCTTTAAGCTGCACAACAATCTTCAGGAATCTTGCTCAGACAAGCATACCTGATACTTGAGAATTGTTTGGATTGGGTGTTTTAACAATGCAAGTAACTAGCATTCAAAGCATAGGATGAATAAACCCAGACGCATGAATTGAACATGTTTTATCATGGGAGAGTGGTGTTGGAAAAGCGCAGCAGGTCAGGCAGCATCCGAGGAGCAGGAGAATCAACGTTTCAGGCATAAGCCCTTCATCAGATTCCTTGGGTTGATTCCTGATAAAGGGCTTATGCCCGAAACATCGATTCTCCTTCTCCTCAGATGCTGCGTGACCTGCTGCGCTTTTCCAGCATCACGCTTTCGACTCTGATCTCCAGTATGTGCTGTCCTCACTTTCTCCTATGTTTTACCATGGATTAACCCAAGGTGTAAATTCCATTAAACCCTCTGGGTCTGCCTGCTCTGACGTCACATCTGCCTTTTCAAGGTTAATAGAATCTACAATGTAAACTGCTTTGCACTCAAATGTCAATTTTAGATCAGTACTGGATGTCAGGGTTCAGAGACAAGGGGATATTAAGAAGGATGCAACTCAGGACTTAATTATTCAAATTTAACTCACACTGTAGTCTCCCTGTCAACTATCAAAGCATTTTCATATCTTTCCCGTAATGTCTATTGAAATTACATTTGTAAAGCAGTTTCTCATACAGCATTTTGGAACTCAAGCTACACCAAATGAAATAACTTCTCTCATTACCACAAATATATTCCATAATTTTGGAGCAAAAAGCACCTAACCTTCCTCAAACCATGGTGCCTGTCGTTTATTTTCTTACAAATGCTTTTTAAGTTATTTCTGAATATTCATACAATTACTTATTTAATTATTGCAGTCAGGTTAATGGCTCTATAATTGCAGAAATAACCTTGGTAACCCTTTTTGTCTATCTTTGGCTGTTTTTACTGTGTTATAGCCACTGCCGTAATCATCAACTCCCTCAAAATGATTCTTAAGTGCTTCATAAATCTTCACCTTTTATCTCTTTAAGTACCTTGAGGATAATTCATCTGTCCAAGAGATTTATTGTTCTTTACGATCTGAAGGTATCAAAAACTTGAACTTCATTGATGTCAAAGACTCTGAGCACTCAGTGAAATTTTAAAGGTGAACATATCATGGGTTGGCCTATGTGGAGCACAAATCCAGGGGTCCATCTGCCCAGTTAATTTTCATTTGCTAACTGGAACCATCTCACCACTCAGTCCAATTTGGCAAGCCTTTGAGAGGTGCTTCCATTTAGTTTATAGTGACAGAGTGGGGAAAGTGTGATGAGCAGGTTTGGGAGTAAAACAGGTCCAGCAGCAGCAGTACTTAGGTAAGTAGGGGACTATGGGAGGTGTGTTAGTCAATGGAGCTGTAGCATTGGTGTAGTAGGTGAGGGCCTGGCCCTTTCACAACAGTGGGTGGTGAGAAGGGGCATATTGTAAAGTTACTCATTCCTATGCTTCTCTTAGGAAACCATGCTTAAAGGGTGTGTGGATCACAATCTACAGCTACGGCCGTAACAACCCGTTCTCTAGCCAGATTTTTTGTCACAACCAGTTCGACATGAAGATGGAAATTTTACCTCCCTAGAACAAGGATGAGAGTGGTGTTTTGAGAGATGGGGTTCAAACTGCAGTCACCTAATCACATCAGCCCTCAAACAATTCTTGTTTTAATGGAATTGGTGTTTATTGTACATCAACTGTGTTTAATTATATGTAGGTAAAGGACATTAATTAGGGATTCATTTGAGCCCATTAACAAAAAGGATCAGGACTTTTGTGGTGCAATGATACCATCCCTACCCCTGGACCAGGAGGCCTAAGTTCAAGCCCCCAACTGCTCCAATGGTGTGCAAAGGCATCTCTGAATAGATTGATGAGGAAATATCTGGTGCCCATTAAAAAGGTACCAAGGATATCCTGGCACAAGTGGTAGTGTCCTTTCCCCGGGTTAGAATTCAATTCCCAACTGCTCCAGACATGTGCCACAGCATGTTTGAACAGGTTCATTAAAATAACCACTATAGCAGGAATTGTCATACAATCTGAGGATAAGCCAAACAGAGACATTAGATTAGATTAGATTAGATGCGGAGGAATTCCTAGAAGCATGGCACTCCACCAAAACTCTATCAACAAACACACTGTCTTGGATCCCATTTACCACCCTCTGAGAAAAAGAACTGGAAATGACATCGCCACAGGAAATGGCATCGCCAACCCAAGGAAACCTAAACATGTAAATAAAAAGTAGGCCATACCACCAGTGCTTCACCAGACGCACACTGATGATGTTATCTATTATGGTGATGAAACATCTGAAAACGAACCTTCCAGCTCAGCGAGCAAACTTACATCCACATCCTCAGATGGCCACTTCATGATACCAACCTTAAAAATTAGGGTGATGTGGTAGGAGGGGAGTGCCCCTTTCTCAACGATACATGCTCCAGTTCAAATCCAACCTATTATCATAACACTTTCAAAGAGATTGATTAAAACACAGATTATAAAGTGATAATTAGTGAAACTGTGGTGTGGTTGAGTTAAGAAATGTTTGTACTTTTTCATGTCTGTGAATTAACAGATGACTGAATAAACATTGGCTGCAAAATTAATCTTCATTAACTGGCTTTCTAGAGTCTAACAGGCACCTTGTGGGCAGGACACTAAACCTGCTCTGCAAAGGTGAGTTTGCAATTTAAAATAGATAATGATGCTGGAAGTCTCTAGTTTCTATGCAATTAGATGCAGCCAGCCACGTTTCTTAGGGACTGGTGAAACCTGACAGTTGAAATGAGGTAAGAACAGTTTGATCAAGCCAACAAGTATACAGCAGAATGGTTTATGAGCCAGGAGGAGTGGGACTGTTTAGTCACCATCCCACCAAACTAACCGACTTACCCTATCCACCCACCATCAAGACTTTGACAGTCAGAGTGTTAATCCCCCTTCGACTAACTGATTCTCCCTCAATCTAATCGTCCCAACATGATCAGCTCTTCTCTCCAGTTTTTCCAAACTCCCCCATCCACCTGGTTTCTGATCTCTTCTCTTCCCCCAGCACCCACAAACATTCTGATTATCCCCCACCCTAGTCTCAATGGCCTTTACCTCCCTTAGTCCTCACAGCTTCTCAGCTGTAGCCTTTCAGTAAAATAACCGCCTACACAAACTGGCTGTCACCGGGAAATGGTTGAAAAATGTGGGACTGCTGTAAAGTATAAAAGGGGTCCCAATTTCCCTGCATTTCTGGTTTTCCCAGAATGCTCACTCCTTGTTTCCCATAAACATTTCAGCAATGGGAGCAATGAATTAACCCTTAAGATGGCAATATTTGCTTCAGTAAACGAAAACTAAAGTGAAACTCTCAAACAAACAGCACCTGTGACACCAAACTAAGCGCAACCAGAGTCTAATCCGTGAAGAGCTCAGGATTGGTCTCACTTTCCAAGCATGTTTCTATAACAACAACTTGCATGTACGCACTGCCTTTACTGTAGTAATCATGGCCAAGGCACTTTGCAGCAGTGTTATTCGACAAAATTCCACCTTGTGTCACTTTAGGAGATAACGGATAGGATGTTCAAGTGAAAATCTCAGCAAATGCAATGGAACCTGTAGTAAGTCAGGAGCATGTTAGCTGTTTGTGTGGACTTTCCCACGGCTCTTTAATGATTGATAGCAGCAGCGTCCTGTCTTTGGGTTCTTTTTGACTCAGTGATGAGTAATATGTCAGGTCCCTCAAAGTATTTGTCATTAAAGAGATCCTGGGTTACAATTGCTCAACACAACTGGGAATTTTGAAAACCATAGTCAGAAGTCATGCGACACCAGGTTATAGTCCAACAGATTTATTTGAAATTATAAGCTTTCAAAAGCTGCTCTTTTGTCATGTGAAGTGCTGAGAAAGTCAGAGTGTGGAGCCTAGCTACACACTACACCTGATGAGGGGGCAGTGCTGTAAGGCTTGTGATTTCTAATAAACCTGTTGGACTATAACCTGGTTTTGTGTGACTTCTGACCTTGTCCATTCCAGTCCAACACCAGCACTGAGACATCTTAAAACTCAGGAATGGAAGACATTTTGGAAGGACTGCTTCTCTTCATCTTTTTACAGAGGTTCTGCTGCTGGATCTGAGGTATTGTATTGAGCGAGCTCTCCCAGGCGATGGGAGGAACTGAGCAGATGTCGATGAAAGTGACTAAGGGCACCAGCAGGAGGAGTATAGTTCCTCCAGATTGGAAACAGTTCCTCAAAGGATACAGTGCCTGAGGAGAGAATGGCCAAACACCCCCAGTGGCTAAGCTCCACACCCTGACTTTCCCAGCACCTCCTGTGCAACTCTCCTCAGGATAATGCACCGTGCAACTCCACTCATTCTTCTCTCTGTCCATTCCTCTCTCTCTCTTTCTCTCTCTCTCAAGGCAACTCATATCAGTCTCTACTCAACAGACACCATGGTTTACATTCATACCTCATTGACACCCTACACGAATTTCTTTCCCTCTCTCTCTTTCTAACAAGCCACTTCTGGTACTCTCAGATCTCTGCTTTGCCTGCTTGCTGGAGGACAGAGCATACCATATCAGGGAGTGACAGATAGTCAGGAAGAGAGGAAATATGAGATTGGCCACCAGAGGCCAATTATGTGTCCTCCAAGTCCACTGGGAAAAAGGTTTTGTTCCAGGGATATCCACATGTCAGTAAGATGCCTTGCAATCTCATATAATTAGCCTCTTGTTGATCATTTCCCATCGTATTTATCTCTCAGGCAAACTGGATACATTACTATTATACATACCTGGAAGCCAGATTCTTCACCTGCTTCTTAAAAGGATCATTACAAAGTAAGTAGAATATTTTCCTCAAAAGTGTAGGGCCATTACACTGGTTTAACAGTACTCAGGAGATACATATTCCTCATGAAGTATAGTTATATTCCTATGATTCTTTGCTGTTCTTTCTCCTCCTGTTGGAGATGGGCCTAATTGGTGTCAGGAGCAGGAGGTCAGTTTTTACCGAACTATCCACCGAATCAAATTGTGAGTAACGAGATCACACAGGACAAGCAGATAACACACGAGAGACAACTCATCCCAACCAAAACCAACTCAATGTCAGCAGATATTTCACAAAGGAGAGCATAGTGATGCTGAAATTCTCCTCACTCCATCCTCTATGTCCCATCCATTTCTCAGGGTTAGCTCAACACCTTTGAATTTGTCCTCTTTATCAATGGTTAGTATCAAACCTGCTAACACTCCACCGTGACAAATGTCCAATGACTTGAGATGGTGTTAAACCATCTCTTCCTTTTGGACTATTTCTCTTCCTTTTCCATTGACCTGATTATTGCTACGAGCTCCTCCTTGACTTTGACATGTGTTCGAAGCATCTATTTTGACATTTGCTCCCATACCCTTGCCCTGATCTTAGCCTACGAACCATCCCTTCTCAGTATGTCCTCATGTCCCTGCACGACCTGAAGCACAAACCCTGCTCCAACCCTAAACTTGGTTGGGTATTGCTCAGGACTAACTGCTCTGGCACTGGCTAGGACCCACTCCATGCAGTCAGCCCTGACCAATATCAGCTGGGACTTGACCTTGGGACTGAACAGAAAGGTCTCAAGGGGGAAATCCTCTGGTTGTTGTCTTGATGGGATTGTTGGGACCGACTGGTTAAGAAGACCAATCGCCAACCAGTCTGTACCATCCCTCTCCACACCATTGGGTGAAACCCCAGTAGCGTCTGTTACTGAGACCACCTCGGAGCTGTTTTCCCTGGAGCGTTGGAGGCTGAGGGGTTTGGTTTAAAAGGCATTTGGATGGGTATATGAATAGGAAGGGTTTAGAGTGATATTGGCCAAACACTGCAAATGGGACTACATTAGGTGAGGATATCTGGTTGGCATGGACAAGTTGGACTGAAGGGTCTGTTTCTGTGCTGTACCTTTCTATGACTCAAAACTGGAGGAAGTGTCTTCCCTGGCATCAGCTGGTGCGGAGGTGTTTGAGCTGACTGGTGCTGGCATTGGGCTGGTTTCCCCAAGTGTTGGTAGTCCTTCACCACTGAGACCTATTGTGCCCTCTGGTGACACCAACCCAGCCCCAGGACATGTGTCTCTTAATGGCGCCAGAAGATTTGGGGTTTAGGTCCTGAGCCCACTCAGGCTCACCCATGTTGAGAGGGATTTCGAATTTAGTGAGTGCAGTCACAGCTCTCCATTAACATTACCCAGATGTGTGTCTGCCTCCTCACCACTATGGAATCACCTTGAGTCAATAGCTCCCAATTACTAAGGAGCATCCAGATTCCGAGGGAGGGTGATCTAGAGTCTGAAAGGTTGGCTACCGGATATTCCTTTCCTTGGAGGATTGATCCATGCTCGGGTCTTACAGAGGCCACAAGCATTGATCACTGTACTGGATTCCTCTTCCCAACTTACAGGTAAGTTTGGGAATTGGCCAAGTTGATAGCATCCATGGTTCCTATGCCCACTCCATTTCACAGCTTGCAGTTGGCTGTCATTCTGCCAGCTGGGACCACTGTCCATGCCCTCAATGTAGGAACAGGTTATATAATTCAGTGCACATATCTTGCCAGCTTACTTGGCCACACAGCTTGGGGTTTCTTCAAGTTCTGCAGATACTCCTTGGTGCTGCGGTGTTTAAACGAGCAAGTGGAGGAGCTGCTGTAGCAGGTCCTTCAGGCAATTCTGAATTGTCACTAAGATGTGGACACTGCCCCCTTTCTAATCTAGTCCAGATCACCCGGCCCACCCCTAAACCCACCAATCCTTACACCTCGAGCAGCCTCTCTCTGACTGGATCCAGATGTAGTCTCCTTTATATCGAGCAAGCCCAACGTTCCAAATTAAAGCCCGGGCTGAAGGGAGGTCACAGCAATTCATCTTCGAAACCCTGCTCAACTCCCCAAGAAATGTTCCTCCTTATATCAGTCACTCCAGAGCTGGGTGGCTAAGCTATTTCTGGTATTTCCCTCGGGAAATGGGTGAATCTGGATGCTTGAGGCTTGGATAATAGGGACAGAGTGGATTCTCTCTATAATTAGCAGTTTAGCCTCCACATTTCTCACAATGTGGTTTGGTTTGATTCTCAGACGAGACATCTATTCATGGCCATTCTGGCAGTGAAGATGGTCCTATCCCATTGGGACTATGAGTGAGGAATAGTTCTCTAAAAGGATTAACTGTTGCTGAGATTTCTCCACTTAAGCCTCTGGGTGACTAACCCTCTGCCTGGATTGAATCCACAGCTTGCTCTCTCCTTTCCTACGGCATCTGGTGGGGTCTTGGGAGATAGTGTTTCCCTGCAGATCTTCAGCAGCTGCTTTGAGTAAGGGGTGGAGTGAGAAGGAAGGTCACATTCAGGTTGAATAGACTGTTGGTGTGTTCACTTGGCTTTTGGACAGTTTCAGAATGTGAATGGTATGATAGGGCATTGCCCGCTTTCAGACTCGGTTGCAGGGTAAGACAATGTGTTTGCAGACAGATGCTATGACAGTCCAGGATATCAACAACTATGATGGGGACCCCCTCCTGGGTCCTTCTGCCAAGGTGACACTCTGCTTCCCATTGATGCTTAATGGACGGTGGGGGTGGCATTCTTGCTGCCAGATTTGGTGATGGGTGAACACGTAACTCATCCCCATGCTCTGTTGTTCACCTTTATGAGTGGATTGTCCACACTGAGATCATCCTGAATCTCTTCAGGACATGGGGGTGCTGGTTACCAGATCAATCGACTATCTCCAATCTGCTGGAAGAACTCTGGGTTCAGGCAGAGGCTGCACTCTCTTTGGTTCTTTTGCTTGAAGATCCTGTTGTTCCAAGTTGCCTGATCTCCAGGATACTATGGAATGTTACAGCAGATGGTGGCTCTGGTTAACCCTTCCCTGACCTCACACCAGAGAAGGCCATGTTGGTTGGGTTTGAAGACGACCCTACTTTTCGGTGTCAGAATCTTTAGTTTACCATTCCAACAACCTAAACACATGGCTGGACACTATTCAACTGGGACACAATTTTTCCCCATGCTGGCCCTGAGTTTTTAACCCTGGTTTTTTGCCGCTCCCTGGAGATCACACGGTCTGTGATGAGGTTGGAGATTAGTCAATACGTTGTGATGAACAAGACAGGGTTGTTGTGTGGGACAAGCTGAACGTAGGAGAGTGCAACATGTTCACTGATCGCCAATTGTTTTCCAAGTTTCCCCATTTCAATGAACTCTGAAAATAAATGTGGACAGATTTGGACAAACTTTCTCAGTGTGTTCTGATTTCAGCATGGCTGATAAATAGCAAGGAACACAGTTTTGGGATTTGAATGATGCTGGCAAGGCCTTTATTTATTGTCTGTCCCTAATTGCCTTTGAAGTGGAGCTGGCAAGCTGCCTTTTTCCTGAGCCATTTCAGAGGGCAGTTCAGACTCAATCGCATTGCTATGATCTCAAGTCACACATGGTCCTTTGGATCAGCTACTGAGTGGGTATAACACTCCGAGAACAGGCAGGTCCCAGAGTTAATCCCTAGTCTGTATTTACACATTTAAAGATTTATCAGGTCCACCTAGTTTGGCCTGCATCCAGTACGTAACATCACCTCACACCAATCTTGCAATAAAGTGCTCTTAGAAGAGAAAGAAAGGTGACCAGTTCAGAAAAATGTTCTGAGTAATAGCTCTGCCAATCTCTGAGGCACGAGGAAGGCCAACACTGCTATTCCTGATAAAACCCAATCTAAACTGATCATTAATTCCCTTCCCTGGAAACAACACTTTCCTCTCAGGAGGAATTAATCGAGTTTCCCTTTTCACAGTCTGCAGTGACCCCTCCCTCACCATATATTATGTGCCTTTAATGATGACTCCCAAAATGTGACAAAATTGTGAAGATGAACATTTATGGGTTGAATGTGATGTGTCAAAAGTAATCCAGGTGGCCCCATGTGATGGCCGTTCAAGACAATTCTCACCAAGTTCATACCTGTCAGTCAAAACAGGTTGGTTTTACATTGGGCTTGCTTTCCAGTACTTTACAACTTTATTTCAATTGCTCATGTTCACGTCTAATTAACATTAGCAATTAGTTCTTAATGGTCTGGTCCGAAGACATCATTTTTTAATCCCACCACTGCAGCCACGGCACTGTCAATGTAGCTAGTCCACTGCTAAGGGCAATCCAGCTGAACCTGGACAGACAAATATAAATTAAAGAACTGTTGATGTTGAAGACTTGAAACAGAAATTGCTGAAGAGACAAGGGGCACTGGACTCAAAACATTAAATCTGCTTTCTCTCCACAGATGCTGCCAGACCTACTGAGTTCCTGGAACATTTTCTGTTTTTGTTTCTGGACAGATTACTATCTTTTGCAGATATATGTGGCACAGCAGTGATATTCCCAACTTTAATCGTGAATGTCCCACCGCCTCCTAACCCAACCGAATAGATTGATTAAAACAAATTGATAACCTCTAATGACTTGAAAGAGCAAGTATTTCACATCAGAACATATCCTATATAAGCTGAACAATACTTTATGCTTATTCAATGTAAACACATAGAAATGTGTGTACTTTTTTTAAAATCAACCTATTCAAAGATATTATAACACATCTTTGGAACTGATAAAACTTGAACCTGCCTCACAGGTAGGGATATTAGCACTGCACCAAATGAATCCCTGATTTGTATGTACCTTTTTTATTTCTTTAGTTTTTGGGAAAACTGAAAAGCACATACATCACAATGAAATGAGATTAAGCTCAGCAGTGAGGCCTTAATTCAACTCTCAACTTGATCAGGATGATCAGAGATTTACTTCTTATATAGTCTGGGGACACTGAGACCAATTGCAGCAATCTTGCTGCAGAAATGTGCCAACTCAGCACAACCCAGAATTTGTCAATTTGAAATTCTTGCTCCTCGCTTCCAATTCAATCTCCAAGTGGGTCATTGCCAAAAGAATGACAACCTATTTGCATAAATCTGAATAAAAAATGGAACATTTTCAATCAGCAGGAAATAAATATTCCAGACTTTTTGCGTGGTCTTGGCTAATTCTAACAATCTTCCATTATGGTCTTACTCAACTAATCGACATTTATCAAATCATTGCCAGAGAGACGGTAAATATTGGTCAGATTACAATAGATCTTTATCATGTCTGCTCTTTCTGCATGAAGAGGTAATTATTCCCAAGCTCAAATAAATATTTATAATATTGTTATACAATGTCATTGAGAAATCTTAAGCCATGTATTATTTATCAAGGTTTTTGCTTCAGTAATAGGTTTGTGCTAACAGATGAAGCATAGTAACCAAAGTGTGATTTATAGGACACTGACTGAAGGAAACATCATTAGTTTCATGCATTACTTAGAGTAATCATTATTTTCCTGTGTGGGAGAGAAAGGAAGATTTGTCAACTCAGAATACAAGACTTGTTTTTAAGATAGTTTGTGAAACAGTCCTCTCTTCTCACCAAGCATCTTTCTACTCACCAGGGTGCAGTCCTGACGGTCATTTTGCAGAACTCAGTAAACACGAGAAATCTCTGACAGATTAGGAATGAATAAACATTTTCCCTCCCCCCCATCACAAATATTTCCTTTTGTTCATTATTTTAATATAGCTCCCTCCACAATCACCTACCCTAAACCTATTACCACCTCTGACCTCTCCCAGTTTGCTGTTGGGTCACAAACTGAAATGTTAACTCTGTTTCTCTCCTTCCAGAAGCTCTGAGCCCACGGTGATATGGTTTTGTCACCCATTACCATTCCGTTTCCCCACTTTGTTCAAGTTTAATCAATAATACCAGGGTCAATTATTTATCTGAAAAAGTCAGGCTAATGTATCCATTATTTCCAGATATCGTTCTTTCATGCTTCTTAGATGCAGGAATGAATAAACATTCAATGGTAATGGGTGACAAAACCATATCACCGTGGGCTTGGAGCTTCTGGAAGGAGAGAAACAGAGTTAACATTTCAGTTTGTGACCCAACAGCAAACTGGGAGAGGTCAGAGATGATAATAGGTGTAGGGTAGGTGATAGTGGAGGGAGCTATATTAAAATAATGAACAAAAGGAAATATTTGTGATGGGGGGAGGGAAAAATGACAAAGCATTTCATGGCATAAAACCAAAGAAGCAGCAGTGAGGTGGGAAGGAGAAAACAGTGAAGGTGGAGAAGGTCAAAGAGACCAAATGAATTCCTTTCAAGGAAAAGAGCAGAACTTCTTGAGAGGGATCATTGCTGGAAGCTATCCTCTTAGCTGGAAGAGAGGTGACAGTGAATTAAATACTGAAAAAAAAGTCAAAATACTGTGGATGCTGGAAATCTGAAGCAAAAACAATAAATGCCAAAGAAACAATAAAGTACCATTACCTTTCTAACTTTTCTCAGTCTGGTGAAAGGTCACCAGAAACGGTAACTTTTCCTCCATAGATGCAGCCAGAGCCGACTTTTTAGTGTTGAGTTCTGGCTTCCATCAACCTCAGTATTTTGCTTTTAACATGCATCATGGGATGGACCTAAACCTACAAGTTCGAGAAAGAAGCAGGCCATTCAGCCCCTGAAGCCTATCCCACCATCCAATACAATCCTTACTGTTCTGATTATGTTTAAAATTCCACAATCTGTGCTGACAACCTGTGATTCCTTTGCTGAAAAGAATATCTGTTTCCACTGTAAAAGTACTTGATAACCCTGCCTTCACCTTAAGACATAGAGAGTTCCAAAGTTGCATAAATCTCAGAGCGAAGAGGAAGAAGTCCTCATTTCTACCTAAAAAGGCAACCTCTAAATTTGAACTGTCTCCTCAGTTTTGGACTAACCCACAACAGGAAAAATCCTCTCCATGCCAACTTTGTCAAGACCATTCAGGATCTTATACACTTCAATTAAGTCACTCCTTGCTCTTCCAAACTCCAGTGGAAATAAGCCCACCTTGTCCAATATACCCTTATAAGACAACTTGCTCATTCAGGTATCAATCTCATAGGCATCCTCCTTAAATAAGAGAACTAAACAGTTACATACTATTCGAAATGTGGTCTCACCAATGCCCTGTAGCATAACATCATTACATTTATGTTCAATTCCTCTTATGATAAAGGATAGCATTCCATTTGTCTTATTAATTGTCATTGAAGTGATTATAGCCTGACATTTCAAAAACTCAAGGTAATCAGGAAGAGTCAGTACAGTTTACTCAACCAATTTATTGAAGTTCTTTGAAGAAGTAACATGTACTGTGGATAAAATTGAGCAAATAACTATATCATAATTGGATTTTCTGAAGGTATTTGACATTGAGTCTATCAGCTATTCCCTAGTCTTTCAACTACTATCCCTCACCTCCATCCTTCTGATTTTATCCCATGACCTCCTGAACCAAGATCATCTCTAAGTATTCCACCAATGCAATTTGACTAACATTGCTTTCCTCCCACCTTTACTGAGCTTCTTATTCTTCTTGAACATCAGATACTGTCAATCGATCCTTGTCATCAAGCGAGTATACTCTATAACTGCTATCAGATTATATTTATTTACTTCAGTGTACATTATCAATTCATTTATGATTCATTTTTGCTGTGTAGATTCGGATTTAGAGTTATTAATTTTATATTTTTTGTTGTCTCTGTTTCATCCAGCCTTATCTGTTCGTGCATTCTGAGATTAATTTTTTTCTGTCCCTCCCTGTCATTCTCTGACCCTCATTTCCCACATGATTATTTTGCTCTTCATCTTTGGCTCTACCCCTTGATTTGTACATCTGCCCAAGCTTGATCCCTCACCCACATTGTTCAGTTTAAAGTGTTCTCTATTCTCCTAGCCCACTAAAACACTAGCATCAGCACAGCTCGGGGCAGACTGTTGATGCCACTGCCGCATGAACTGGACCCGTTTGTCTCTCTTTTAGTCATGTATTCATTTCATTAAATTTATGTTCCATCAGCAATTAGTATATAGCATTATTCATGTTCTGCTCTACAATTTAGTACCTAGGTCCTCATGCTGTTTAAGCAGGAGTCCATTCCTTGTCCTGCTTATGTTATTGGTACCTATATGGACCACAACAACCGGATATTCCTGTTCCTGCTCCAAGTTCCTGTCCAGCCATAAGCAGATGTCCCAGACTTTAGACCAGAGAGAAACATATTCTCTGGACTCCCATTCTTAGCTGCATAGAACAAATGAGCTGTCTACCCTCACTCTAATAGCCCTACTATCACTACACTCTTTTCTGCTCTCATGAGTTTACTGACTTCCTGTACCTCGATGCCATGGTCAGTTATCTCATTCACTCGGCAGCCCTAACTCTTACATAAAATGGTAGAAATGAAGTCAAATCGTTGGATAATTGCAAAGCTGAAGGCTCCTGCCTTTTGAATCCCATCATCTGCCTCACTTGCAGTCACAGCCTCCTTTCCCTGACCACATCAGAAGGCCCTGTCCTAAGGCATGTGACCACATAACATCCAGGGCAACTTATCCCATGCTTGATGTGTTGATGTGCAGTTTGGCTTCCATCTCATAAACCATTAGCCAATGATGTTTGAGCTGTAAGCACTTACTGTAGACATGTTTGCCTTGAACTACAATGGCATCCATGCTGCACCCATGACCTGTCAGTTGTCCTGCTAAGCTTAATGTGTGTTCATTAACTACATAAATTATTTACTCAATCATTTGTATTTTGAACATATATTATATCTACTTTTTTATTAACCATACCAACTGTTCCTGTATTTTAAACAATAGGAATAGAATGTTATTTCAATTCATTTGCAAGATGTGGGCGTTGCTGGCTGGGCCAGCATTTATTGCCCGTCCCTAATAGCCTTTGAGAAGGTGGTGGTGAGCTGCCTTCTTGAAGGCTGAAGTCCACCTGCTGTGGGTTGACCCACAATGCCATAAGGATGAGAATTCCAGGATTTGGATCCAGCGACAGTGAAGGAACGGTGATATATTTCCAAGTCAGGATGGTGAGTGGCTTGGAGGGGAACTTGAAGGTCATGGTGTTCCCATGTATCTGCTGCCCTAGTCCTTCTAGGTGGAAGTGGTTGTGGGTTTGGAAGGTGCCGTCTAATCTTTGGTGAATTTCTGCAATGCATATTGTAGATAGTGCACACTGCTGCTATTGAGCATCGGTAGTGGAGGAAGTGGATGTTTATGGGTTCAATGACTCAAGCGGGCTGTTTTGTCCTGGCTGGTGTCGAGCTTCTTGAGTATTGTTGGAGCTGCACCCATCCAGGCAAGTATTCCATCACACTCCTGATTCCATCATATTGTAGATGGTGGACAGGCTTTCAGGAATCAGGAGGTAAGTTACTTGCTGCGGTATTCCTAGCTTCTGGCCTGCTCTTGTAGCCAGTGTGTATATGTGGTGAGTCCTGTTGAGTATATGGTCAATGGTGACCCCCAGGATGTTATAGTGGAGGATTCAGTGATGTTAACATCATTCAATGCCAAGTGGTGGTGGTCAGATTGTCTCTTATTGGTCATAGCCATAGCCTGGCATTTGTGTGGCACAAATGTTACTAGCTACTTGTCAGTTCAAGCCTGTTTAGATCTTGTTGCATTTGAATATGGACTGCTTCAGTATCTAAGGAGTTGTGAATGGTGCTGAACATTGTGCAATCAATAGTGAACATTCCCACTTATGATAGAGGGAGGGTCATTGATGAAGTAGCTGGAGATTGTTGGGCCGAGGTTACTACCCTGAGGAACTCCTGCAGGGATGTCCTGGAGCTGAGATGACTGACTTCCAATAACCACGACCATCTTACTTGTGCCAGGTCCAACCACCAGAGATTAGATTAGATCAGATTCCCTACAGTGTGGAAACAGGCCCTTTGGCCCAACCAGTCCACATTGGCCCTCCGAAGAATAACCCACCCAGACCCATTTCCCTCTGGCTAATGCATGAGCAATTTAGCGTGGCCAATTCACCTGACCTGCACATCTTTGGACTGTGGGAGGAAACCGGAGCACCCGGAGGAAACCCACGCAGCCACTGGGAGAACATGCAACTCTACACAGTCGCCCGAGACAGGAATCGAACCTGGGACCCTGATGCTGTGAGGCAGCAGAGCTAACCACTGAGCCACCGTGCCGCCTGGTAAAGTATGCACCTTGATACCCATTGATTCCAGTTTTGCTAGGGCCTTTTGATGCCACACTCGGTTAAATGCAGCCTTGATGTCAAGGGCTGTCATTCTCAACTCCCCTCTGGAGTTCAGCTCTTTAGTCCATGTTTGAACCAGGCTGTAAAGAGGTCAGGAGCTCTGTGGCCCTGGCAGAACCCAAACTGGGCACAGGTGTGTTTGATAGCACGGTTGATGACACCTTCTATCACTTTACTGATGATCGCCTATAGACTGAAGGAGCAGGAATTAGCTGGGTTGGATTTGTCCTGCTTTTTCTGTAGGACATACTTGGACATACAATCTTACCTACTTTTCAGATACCAACCAAAATTCTTCCCCTATAAAGAATGAGCATTAATCCCCAAAGAGTGAAAAAGTATATGAAGCGAAGGGATATCTCCTGCCTTCCCTCACACAACTGCATCCTTCATCCAAGCTGCCAGCACTCTGTTCCAAGTCACAAACAAGTCCAACTTGCATAGGAATATTGATTTCAATAGGAAGATCAGATTATTATTTCCTTCCAGGTTTGGTGTCTCCATGATACGTGTGTAAGAGTTCAAAGTATCAATGGGCCATTCCATCCATTAAGTCCACGCCAACCCTACAAAGGGCATCCCACCCAGATTCACCCACCTATCCTATCCCTGTAACCCGGTATTTCCCATGGCTAACCACCTAGCCTGCACATCCCTGAACACTAAGGATAATCTAGCATGGCCAATCCACCTAACCAGCACATCTTTGGACTGTAAGAGGAAACCGGAGAACCCAGAGGGAACCCACTCAGACATAGGGAGAATATGCAAACTCCACACAGACAGTCACCCGAGGCTGGAATCAAACCCAGGGACCCTAGTGCCGTGAGGCAGCAGTGCTAACCACTGAGCCACCATGCCACCCTCAAACCAGGTGGTGCAATTTCTAATTATTCAAAGGGGCCAGCCCACAGATGTAATTGTCAAGGGGCTTTGATTTTTTTTCTCAGCATTGGAAGAGGTTCATGCTCAATGACAGAAGGAAGGAGGTGGGAAGCTGACCCCAGGTATACTGTGACATTGGTGGATGTATTGCTGGGTGCAGCAAGGGTGAGATCCTCTTTCCTGACAATGGGAAAAAGAAACCTGCAGTTCTTACAAAGAAGGTATAGCTGGAGGTAGCTCAAGTATGTCTGATGTGTCACTCATGCAGGAAAGAGCATGCAAGGAAGACAGTGAGAATCAAATGTGGATCACTTCACATTGTGGAGCTTATTGCAACAGAGGTATTTCAGTTCTATTTATGTGATGAAAACAAAAATCTTCATTCTCCTTCTGCCCTGGCATCAAGCCCATAGCTGTCTATTTCCTACTGTACCAGAATGTTGCCATTTCATTGTTAAGTGCTTCAGTATTTCAGCCTTTTGTGTGTAAAGTGGCAGGCTGTTAGGAATGTTAACAGAAGTGCCTTTGAAAATATTACACTCAAACTGAAACATGGGACTGAATTTTATCTGTCAGACTGGATGGCAGTGGAAGAGGCAGATAGATCCAGACAAGCCCAGAGGTGTCAGCGCCGTGTTTGACAGTGTGTTTTTTTTTTAAACTCAGTGTAATCAATGACTCCCTGGATTGAGAAGAATTTGACCAAATCTGAAGGCTCTCTCAGTCTAATTGGCTTCATCTGTCTCATGATTTCCAGTCCTGGTCAATATAGTATCCATCACTTGGCACCTGTAGGTAACAACTTATGAGATTTGATAAATATTTCCTGCTGATTCCTGGGATGAGCCAGGGGCAAACAAATGAAATACTGTAATGATCTTGGCCATCGCTGATCATGTGTGTCCTGAGAAACATGGGCTAAATCTATAGCTGACTGCAAAATCTGTCACATTTTTGGAAGGCGTTTCACTGTGAGGCCCAGGCAGATTTTTTTTTTGCCATATCTTACCAAACTCAACTCATCAACCACCCATCCTATGGCGTTCCACTCATCCGATTCTATTCCCATCGTACCACACACTGTTCCCAGAACAACTCGTCACTCAGCAGGTATCTATCAAAACTCCCTGTGCCCATGCCATCTTTGAGAGGCTGTTGTGCATGGAGAAGCACTTCCCCTTACTGACAGCTTAATGGCACAGCACTCACAAAGCTGTGGCACAAAGCTAGCATGGCTGACACTCTCTTGCATTTCAACTTCATTCTCTCACCCCAGGCACTGTTTAATTACCAGGTCGCACATGTTACCTGTCCTGAGACCCTCACTGAGTGCCCGATACTCCTTCCCCAATGCCCAGTGGTCACCGATACCTGGTCACTGTTCAGTAGGGGAACACCCCATACAGGCAAATTATTGGACAAGTACAAGCATGAGCTTTTAGTTACAGATAACAAAAAGGAAACTGAAGAAAATGAATATAGGCAGCAGTTCACGCTCGCAATACAAACTGAATGACCTTGGCTGTCCATGATGTCTCTCTGTATCCTGCTCTCATTGACAGGAAGCGGATGTCAGTCAGATCCTGCCGGCTTTGTAGTCCCTTGCACAGCTGAGCTCTGCAAAAGGAGAACTTCCTCCAGCTCAATGTCCTCATCCTTTACTTGAGTGACTGTTTCCATTCCCCTGCGTCTCCCACAATCTATCACACTGGCTTGTTGCCTGCTCCAGTTGTGCAGAATGCAGCTATTGGGATGACGGGGCATCTCTGTCTGGACTATATTGAAGGCCAACCAACCCACACCACCCCCAAATGTCCAGACTCACTCCCAAACCCCAGATCCCAATCCCACTGACCACCCTAAGCAGCAGAACCACACCTACCGTCTACTCCACCATGACCCTTGTCATTGACTTGGTGAAGAAGCCATATTGCCCTCTCCTCACTCACACAAACCTTTTGACAGAGATGCCCATGTTGCTACACAGAGACACTGAGAAATGCTTTCATCCCAGATCTCTGACCGTCTTCAACAAGTAGCTCCTCAATATAACTCGTATAAAAACTGGGAGCAAAAATAAGCAATTCAGCCCCTCAGGCTTGCTCCGCCATTTAACCTGAGCATGGCTGACTCTACTTTGCTGCCAACTCTCCATAGCCCTATAACCCATTACTAATTTAAAATCTGTCTATCTTCTTCTTAAATTTACTCAATATCCCAGCATTCACCACACTCTGGGTAGTGAACTACACAGAATCACCACCCTTTGAAAGAAGTAATTTCTCGTCATCTCTGCTTTCAATCTGCTATCCCTAATCCTAAACCAATGGCCCATATATGGAAGAATCCTCCCTATGACTACTTTGTCATACCCCCTTTAGCATCTTATATAACTCAATTACATCATCTCCCAATTTAAACATGAGACTATAGGCCTAAACTGCTCAATCTCTCTTCATAAGACAAGCCCCCCCCCATCTCTGGAATCAATCTCGTGACCCTCCTCTGAACTGCCTCCAATACAACTACATCCCTCCTCCATTTACAGTCTTCCCAATGCTTTGGACAGCTGCGGCAACACTTTCCAGCTTTTATACTCTATCCCTTGACCAATAAATGGCAAAATTCTGTTTGCCTTCCCTCTTATCTGCTGTACAAACTGGCTTTCTGCAATTCATGCATGAGGAAACCAATGTTTTTCTGCACTGAGCACTTTGAAGTTTCTCTCCATTTCAATAATAATTTGCCTTTCCATTTCTCTGACCAGAATAGATAACTTTCATTAATCTTCATTAATAGATAATAATAGATAATCTTCATTGAACTTCATCTGTAAAACTTTGGCCCATTCACTTAAGCTATCCATATCCATTTGGATATTTCTTATTTCTTCATTGAAATGTCCATGGTCACCAATTGTAGTGCCAGCTAAGCAGACTCCTGAATACCTTGTTTGCAGCTCCCTGACTGACAATAACTCATTTCCTTGACTACTCATGATGAATCTATAGGATTGATTGTTGCCAGCAGTTGCACAGTTCCTTTGACGGGGGACTTCGCAAGCTGTTGACTGACCATAGCCAAGCCCTTGGACGGGTGCAGACTGTGCCCCTGACTGGCTGTTTTGGAACACTCTGCCCAACAGCAACTCTCTTTGTAAGAACTGAGGAATGGCCCCCATCCAGTTACTGACATGGTCATTTGATTGAATACACACGTAGCGTGTAAGCCATACAGGCAGCTGGCACATGCTGTGTGTGCTAGATTAATGTCTCCATCTGCTGCTAATCAAGGCATCTACCCTGCGCCTCCCAACTCCTGGTCTGATTCTTACTCAACAACAGCCTGATTGTGTGTCTGTGCAAAAAGCACATCAGTATTGCAGCACTGATAGTCATTGGCTCTGGGTGTAGTGCACTAAAATACATGACACATTGTGGCAAGGAAAGGCATGGGTGCTGTCAGCATGCTTCCTGTATGGCCTGCAAGCGCTTTACCCTCATCCAACTGTTTGGTCATCTTCTCAACGAACTCAATCAGGTTTGTGAGGCATGATCTGCCCTTCACAAAACCATGTTGACTATCCCTAACCAACTTATTCCTTTCTAGATGATTATAAATCCTTTCTCTTATAATCCTTTCCAAAACTTTGCCTACAACTGAAGTAAGGTCTATAATTACTAGAGTTGTCTCTGCTCTTCTTCTTGAACAAGGGGACAACATTTGCTATCCTCCAGTCTTCTGGCACTACTCCTGTACACCATGATGACATAAAGATCAAAGCTAAAGGCTCTGCAATCTCCTCCCTAGCTTCCCAGAGAATCCTATGATAAATCCTATCTGACCCAGGGGACATCTATTTTCACACATTCCAGAATTGCTGGCACCTCCTTCTTATGAACCCCAATCCCATCTATTCTAATAGCCTGTACTTCAGTATTCTTCTTGATAACATTGTCTTTTTCCTGTGTGAATATTGATGAAAAATATTCATTTAGCCCCTCTCTTATCTCTTCAGCCTCCACGCACAACTTCCCACTACTGTCTTTGATTGGCCCTAATCTTACCCTAGTCGTTCTTTTATCCCTGACATACTGGATCAAAAGCTTTAAGGTTTTCCTTGATCCTATCTGCCAAAGACTTCTCATGCCCCCTCCTGGCTCTTCTTAGCTCTTTCTTAAGGTCCTTCCTGGCTAAGGTGTAATGCTCAAGCGCCCTAACTGAGCCTTCACTTCTCAGCTTTATGTAAGTGTCCTTCTTCCTCTTGACAGGAGATTCAACATCTTTAGTAAACCACAGCTCCCTTGCTTGACCACCTCCTCCTTTCTTGACGGGTACATACTTATCAAAGACACACAGTAGCTGTTCCTTGAACAACCGCCACATTTCAATTGTTCCCAACCCTTGCAGTTTCCCTCCCCATCCTACTGAATGGTACGAATACTATTCAATGTTCAGAAGTAATGGTTAATTCTCTCTTATTGGTATGGCAGAAATTCAGCAAGGCTGTGCAGACAGCACCTTTCAAACCCACAATCATTATCATCTCAAAGAGCAGGGGCTGCAGACACGTAGTAACATCTGCAAAGTAAGCTCCATGTCACACACCATCTAGTCTTGTAAATAAATTGCTGTTCCTTCAGAGTCACTGTGTTAAACTCCTTGAACCACGTCCAGAATGTTGTTATGGGTCTACCTACACAAAATGGGCAGTGAACGCTGGCCTTGCCACCTATCCCTAAATCCTGTGAGTGAATAAAATAACAGCTCGGGGATTTTCTTTGTGTCCAATTAGTTTATCTGGAACTTTGATCTTACTTACTACAAGGAAATTCATCATATTTGCCCAGGACAGATGTTACTTGTCACTTGTCAGTCTAAGCCAAAGTATTATCCACATCATGTGGCATTTGGACATTGACTGCTTCAATTATTCAAATTGCATTCCCATTGTACCAGAGAGGCATTTTGTAAGTCATTGATGCTTATTATAAAGAAGTCTGTGGTCACTGATGAAAGACTAGAGTAGGAGGGTAAAACAGTTCTTCTATTCAAAATGGGTAACAAAACAGCAAAACTAACTATAAACCATTAGTCTTACTCCCATTATCAAATTTCAAGATTGTCTACATATCAACACCCTAGCTAAGAGTAGTCAGCAAGAAATAGAAAGAGAATCATAGAACCCCTCTGAAGAGCATCTCACCCAGATCCAACCCCTACCCTATCCCCAGAACCTTGCATCTCCCATGGCCAATCCACCTAACCTGTACATCCTTAGACTGTTGGAGGAAACCAGAAGACCTGAAGGAAACTCATGCAGGCACACAGAGAATGTGCAAACCCCACACAGACAGTCACACGAGACTGGAATCGAACCCAGGTCTCTGGCACTGTGAGAGCCACCAAATGATCCTGTTTAATGCACCCTTCGACATATCTGTGAAATAACTGCCCAAATACACTCTGAGGAGCCTTGTGATATTACAAATCTTTGATAAAGTTCTTAATGGAAGATTATTTAATGAACCACAATGTTGTGCAGATGCATTTAAATCAAGGAATTGCTGAGAAACTGGCTGAAGGGCACAAAGCAGCAAATGTAGTTTGAGGAATTATGTAGAATGAGTGACAGTACTGAGTGGCATAGCTCTATATTATGTTAGAATGGGTGACAGTATTGAGTGGCATACCTCTGTGCTGCAGCTTCTCAATGTAAAGTGGCTTCATTGCAGGTGTATCTGTGAGGCAAGGGATAAAAAAAACTAAAAGCAAGGTAAAGTCTCACCAGACCATTGGGCTGCTCACTCACGAGAGAAAACCAGTGGTGGTTTAGCCTGAGGGTCACCACACCTCAGGCAAGGAAAGACAATGAGAAGCAGGGAGGGGGTCCCTAATGGTATCCTCAGGCAATGCAGGAATTGAACCCACGCTGTTGGTATCAATTTGCATTGCAAACCAGCTGTCCAGCCAACTGAAATAAATCAACCACCTGACAAAAAGAGCTAAAGAAATATCAAGTGACTGAAGCCATGCACACACCTACAAATGGATGATCGTCTTATAGCAGTGTCTGAATTGGAAGGTTATGGCTCACTCCAGTGCTTCATTTTCAGAGGTTCAGTTATTCAAATAATTATAATGGTAGTAAAATGAGGCCTGCAATGCTTATTTTAGTTGATCAAATGTACCCCTTAGTGAATAAAATAACAGCTTGGGGATTTTTTTTGTGTCCAATTAGTTTATCTGGAACTTTGATCTTACTTACTACAAGGAAATTCATCATATTTGCCCAGGACAGATGTTACTTGTCACTTGTGAGTCCAAGCCAGGAATTTGATCTGAATCCTGAAAATAATCTTTCACTCAGTCAGCACAATTAATATTGTTATTTGGTCACTCACCCCTCTACCATGCGTAAAATGGCAGCCACATTTTCCAGTCGGACCACAATCCTTTGCTCCACATTAATACATGCTGAAAAACACGATCTCCAAGAAACAGGAGAAGGTGCTTTATAAATGATGCGAGTTCTTTCTTTCTAAGCTGATGGAGGCACAAGATAAATCTCATCACAGCAAACCTGCAGTCGTTGCTTCAGATATAGTAATCAAAATGAAAGAAACCGATTAGCAGAATTTGCCCAGATGGCACACAGCTTGCCTTTGACATGTTAGCTGTCAAAAATTCATGATGTAATTAATGATATAGTAATGCAACACAGCAATTATCCCATCTCTAGGTAAAATGTACATGGCATTAACTGTTATAACAGCATGTATGCATTTGTATAGAAAGTATTATTTTATTCTACTATCTATCTTTTTGATGTCTGTCATTTTTACAATACTGCTTAGTTTCTGTACTCTCTTATTACATTTCTTTCTCTTCTCCTTTCTGATGAGCATGGCATGGGTTGAAGGGTTAACCACATGGATGCAGTTGCCTTTCAGTGTATTAGTCCTAGTGACTGTTCTATGCATTCACTGAAAAATGTTTCCAGTGTAGGGACTGGCTGGTAAGTGGCTGGCTCTCTGCTGCCTTGGGAGTGGTCTGTTTACCTTAATGAGGCCAGTGGCCCTGAGGCAGCCACTTCATCAGCTGGCACTGGGAAGGTGTGTCCCTGGGTCCTGCATCTGGACAAAGCAGGATTACCTCATACTTCTATCCCATCCAGAGAGACTTCCACTTTCAGGGAGCAACATTCTGGTCTTATTTTCCCAAGATTATGTGGAGTCTTAATTCTTCCAAATGAAATGGACTACCTCATTCTTGTCTGTAGATATTTTGCTAATCCATCTGTATAGAGATGTTAGTACATGCCTCTGGAGTAGGCAGGATGTGAACCCAGATCTCCTAGCCCAGAGGTAGGGACACTAGCACTGCATCAGAAGATCCCTCATTCTCATCCCTGTTGAAGTGCAATTGCTGATTGCCAATTTGAGCAAAATCGATTTGCACTTTCTGGCTATCGCACTACTCATAGATTCATGCAGTGCAGCAAAGGCCCTTCAGTCCATTGAGTCATATAACTACCAGTAAAAGTGTGCGAATCCCAATTTCCCCCTGTCCTATATTCTTAAATACTATAGTGAGAAGATTATTGTATTCTCAGCTGCCTATACACAACAGTGCTTATCATCTTCCTTTCTCATCCCAGACCCACTGAGGCTGATTGTACTATCCTAACTGTTGCATTTAAGATGTTACAGGAAGTGACCAGAAAATATGAGAGCCAGATGTGGTACAACCTACAGGAATTCAACCTTGTTCAGTTGAATTCTACAAATTACTCTGTGATCATGGCAGCATATCTGGATTCATATTCTTCCAAAGAATACAAAAATACTTATTCTTATAATCCCAAATCCTTTTCTTAACCTTTACACAGGAGTTAATCAACACAGAATTAATGCTTTTGATGTGAATCCAATCCACAGATTCACAGCTCTGCGGGGAAGGAAAGTTTTCTAATCTCCAGTTTCACTTGAAGCTTGTCAAATTTATATTCATGTTCTCTGATCTTATGAGCAGGATGTAATTATCATATTTATTTAATCTTAATTTTTTTTGATCTTCACAAGTTTTATTTTTGAACTTTATACAGAACACATGAAAATCATTACAATAGAAATATATGACAGAATCAGATACAGAATATGGTAATCACCTTTCTCGATGTGAGCACAACATAGAATACATAATGAAGCGAAGTACTATATGGAAGAGACACACTGAAGAAGATTGAGCCATAGAAGTTACAAAGTGAGGAAGAATAGGATATACAGGACCTCGACTGGGAAGAAGGAGGATATGAAGGACATCGGGGAGACAGTGGGATATAGAGGACATAACGATATGATCAATAAAACTTTATAAGGCAAACAAACAACTGATACATCAGAGATGACTCAATGTATGAAGTAGTTTACCTAAGGAGGTTGGTTAACTCAGTTGGCTGGAAGGCTAGTTTGCAATGCAGCTTGATGTCAATGGTATGCGTTCAATTACTGTTCCAGCTGAATTTACTCTGAATGTGCTGCCTTCTCAACCTTGCCTTTCACCTGAGATGTGTTACCCTCAGGTTAAACTCACTAACTGTCAGCTCTTTCTGGGCCAGCATGGTGGCTCAGTGTTTAGCACTGGTGCCTCACAGCACCGGGGACCTGAGTGACTATCTGTGTGGAGTTTGCATGTTCTCTCCGAGTCTGTGTGGGTTTCCTCCAGGTGCTACAGTTTCCTCCCACAGTCCAAGGATGTGCAGGTAGGTGGATTGGACATGCTGAATTACCCATCGAGTCCAGGGGTGTGCAGGCTAGGTGGATTAGCCATGGGAAATGCAGGATTATAGAGATGGGTTAAGGGGGTCGTTCTGAGTGGAATGGTCAGTGTAGACATGAAAGGCTGAACGGCCTGCTTCCACACTGTAGGGATTTTATGATTCTATGAGATTGTTTCACTCAGGCAATTGACAGGCCAACAGTGGCATTCCCTGAGGAAGAAGGACCCCAGAGGCTGAATGGCCACCTGCAGATAATCCAAAGTTGCAGCTCTCTACAATCAGCACTGCCAACAGGGAGACAGTGGCTCCACAAACTAAGGCCTTGCACCCAGGAGGAACCTGAGCAATGCTGAGAATGAGATCAGGGGAAATGGGACTCAGAGGGTGAGGGGTTCACAGCAAGGAAATGGGGGGGGGGGGGGGGGGGATTGGAAATGCCAGATGGCTGGATCATATATTGAGTTGGCTTGCATTCCACACAAACACCTCAGCTGGACCAGACAATCCTGGATTTATTCTCCATTGCTCATGCATAACTGTACCTCAGATGTCTTCAAGATTCAGAATTGAATTTGAATTCTTGCATCAGTGCCCAGCTATGAATAAGGAGCAGTCAAACTGGATGCAGGTAATTGTGTGACAGAGCTGCACTGATACACAGTCAGGTTTGGCATGACCACTTCTGCACATCTATAAGTGCACACAAGAGTATTCAGCTTCCAGACTCCTGTGACCAAATGTCCTGTGATCAAATTCCACTGGACAGAGAATTGTTCCCAACTTGAAGAACGGTGTCTCATCATGTGGAAGATTTGTGGATCAATATATCTAAGTATTAGCCGTGTGTAACACCTAATTCAGGTAGGCATAGAATTACATCTGAAAAATTCACTGGAAGTGTTTCCAGTGCCTCAGTTCCCAGAGACAAGATTTATTACATAAAAATAAAACAGTAAATCGTTCATTAAAAGATCAAAATCAAAATAATGTTTCAAATTCATTCTAACAGAAGCTAGCCAGAAATCAACAAAAAATGAAAGTCCTACATATCCATCCAGGATGTTATTGATGCAGGGTCACTCCTTTAGTCACACAGTCTTCCCATTTGACATTTTACTGTCACAACTCAGCAAATATGTACCAACATAGAAAGAATATCAATAAGTCTTTACTTTTCCCCTTGAAAGCCCTAAAATCAGAACGCCCATGAGAGCAAAGCCTTGGGTACCAATGCAGAGGGCTATGCCTTGGGTACCAATGCAGAGGGCTATGCCTTGGGTACCAATGCAGAGGGCTATGCCTTGGGTACCAATGCAGAGGGCTATGCCTTGGGTACCAATGCAGAGGGCTATGCCTTGGGTACCAATGCAGAGGGCTATGCCTTGGGTACCAATGCAGAGGGCTATGCCTTGGGTACCAATGCAGAGGGCTATGCCTTGGGTACCAAAGCAGACCAGATGAAAACTCAAGATCAATGCGAAGGCAGTTAAAATGAAGGGAGGTGAACCTGAACAGAAATGTTGTGGGATCATTTTAAGCAACCGTAAGTTATAGAGATCCACAGCTCATTATATCCATCCTGGTCAAAACCAGCAAACTGTTCCAGCTCAGCCTATAGCCTTGTATGCCTTAACATCATAACTGCACATCTAAATACTTATTTAAATGTTTTGAGCATTTCTGCCTCTACCACTCTCACAAGCAGTGAGTTCCAAATTCTCACTGTCTTCTGGGTGAAAAAGGTTTCTCTCACATCTCCTTTAAACCTCCTACTCCTTACCTTAAATCTATACTCCTGATCACTGATCTCCCCATCAAGGGGAAAGTGCTTTTTTTTCCTGTCTGCCCTATCTATACCCCTCATAATTTGATACATTTCAATCAAGTCCCCTCTTAATTGCCTCTGGTACAACGAAAATAACCCCAGTCTGTCCAATCTCTCTTCATAACTGAAACACTCCAGCCGGGCAACATTCTGGTAAATCCCCACTGCACACTCTTCAGTGCTTTCAAACAACAGCTCTTGACTTCTCACTGGTTCCCCAATTACACAGTCAGTGTTCTTCAGTTTTCTTTTCAGTACGGCAGCTAAATCCTTGTGAAGATTGTACCTCTTTCTCCTGGGGCTTTCCCAGCTACACAGGTCTATTCAGTTAGTCTGGGACCTAACTGAGTACCTCAGCTTCAGGAGGGATTGAGATAGCACTGAAATGGTGAGCCACTGGAGAAAATGATGTCTCACATGACCCTAGAGCTGTGGGTGCAGAGAAACAAAATAAGAGGTGTTATTCTGCTCCTGTACCCACCATGTATATCAGGCTTATTAACAATAACCAACCCACGCAGCTTTTTATATTCTTGTGGCTCCTCTATCTATCTGGAAGTAAAAACGCAAGTAATATGATAAGAAACTTTCACTAAAGGAAAGAAGAAGAGACCACAAATTGAAACAAGCATTGGAATTGCCACATTGCTGTTATGGTTATTTGAGCATTTAATGTTGGGAAATTACAAACATTTAACCAGCCAAGCAGTAATGTAACATTTAGTTATATATACATCCCATCAACCATTAAACCAAGTCATTCAACAGATTGAATGCAAGATGCAAAAATGCAAATTAAACAGTTTGATATACCAGAAACCGGAAGATAATGTTGAAGCTGTATGGGGCCATCTACTGGTTAGAGGCTCTGATTGATGTTGAACAGAATGGCCACAAACCAACAGCATTTTCTGACATAGAGCTTCACCAGGAAGGCTCATGTCCCCCCTCCCATCCTAGAAATGTATCACAACAGCTTGAGTAAAAATGATGAGAGCTTCACCAAAGATGTAGGAAGGGCAGGGGGGCATTGTATCAACACTGGGTTGCAACCTGCCATGAGTTTACAAGATGTTATGATCCAGGATGAGATCACCAACTTATGTTATGATCTCATTAAGGGTCAGTAACACTTTTTTAAAGTTGTTATAACATGAGTGCTTAAGATTTATTAAGTGTTTAAAAACAAGGATTCCACAGTTTTGAGCAAACTGCTATACAAGTTAGAACAGTAATACAATCTATGATACAAGTCCAACTTATTCTAACAACACAAATCGATATTTGGAAAACATGGGTAATACAGTGTAACTAAACTCACCACAGCATATATCACATTGCAAATAAAACCAAATGGGTTTCTCAGCAATTCCCCCAAACATAAATGACACAGTGGGTGCCAAATCTCATTAAATCTCATATGCTGTATTTACATCTCCTGATGTGCTCCTAAAAGCCCCCCTCTCAAGAGCCATTCCATCATGGACCGCCTCAATGACTGATCCTATTCTAATTGATCACGCTCCAATTCTAGGTCTATATTCCTTTTGACTCTGAAACCTGCACTCTGGTATTTATTGACAAGCACAACTTCAGCTTTTCCCAGTCAGCTAGTTTCACTAAACAAGATGTGTCCCTGGCTTTTTCCTGAACTACCAACCTGCTGAGCTGCAGCCAGCAGACACTGCCTCTGGGTTTGCCACCCCTGCTTTTTGCTTTACTGTCGTATTAGTGACATTCAGCTTCTTGTGAGTCGTCACAACTTCCAGGGCTTTTCCTAAGCCCTGACTGCAACCTTGGGCTGCCTAATAATGCTTAGAATTTGACTTGGATTATAGCAGCAAAGAAATAACTATCTGCTCTTGATTTTTCAGTGGTACCCCAAATGCTTTGTTGGTGAACCTCAGTTGCCTTTTCAGAAATGCAGCTCAAACAACTCACTCCAATGTGAAGATAACACCTTTTTCTCCTGGGTTTCCCCTCGCCCTGTGACACAGGGCTAGTCAACTGGTCTAGGAGTTACCTGGGCAATCCAACAGCCCAGAACACATGTCGTTCCATTGCCTTCGCTGCAGGACAGTGAAAACACAGCAGTTCTAACATGGTTTCTGACCACCACATTCACATACTTCCTTCAATCTCTTTCTGTCCCTTTGAACTCCATTTCAATGACTATTCAAAACCTTACAATTGCTCCTTCCCTTGTTACTGGGTAGAACTGAACATTGTCATGTAGCAACACTTGGAACTGAGGGTGCCCTAACTTGTGTGTCATAGGTTGCTGGTTTGCTCTTTACAAAACATGGATACAACAAGATGCTTTCATGACAGAGGATTGGTTTAGGGGAAGGATCTGTAGAGGTGGAATGTGAGTTTGCCCCAAAAGCAACTCCTGACTGTAGTGAGACCATACTCTGAGGATTCCCACAAGGGCAGTTTTGTCTGCCTTCACTTGCTTGCTTTACTTCAGGCATGTGGCTGTCTTGGGAGTGGGCTTTGAAATCAAGACAAGTAGGAGAGAGTGGTCCAGCCCTGCATCCTGAACAAGACCTGGAATTCCTGGTCCCATTTCAAATTGACCAAAAATATAGTTGTGCTGGTGGTCCAGAAACAGAAGCAAGTATCTAATTTTCAGCAAACACAGGGTATGCTAAAGAAACTGTCAGCAAGTCTGACAGCATCTGCAGAGAGAGAGAAACCGAGTCAATGTTTCAAATCTGGTACGACTCTTCTTCAGAACACCGAAGGCTGTATTTTGCCTTTATTATGGTTCGTCTGCAGTCTGACCACTCCTGTCCTCTGACAGGAGACTGAGAGGCACTTACGATGGCATAGACTTATTTTTCAATAAAGAATAATAAAGACATCGCACCTTAATGATCACTGGTTGTCTCAAAGCACTTTGCAACTAATTGAGTACTTTTGAAGTATGGTCACTATTGTCTCAAATACATAGCAGCCAGTGTAGATACTCCCACTAACAGTATTGTGATAAAGACAATGATTTTGCAATGTTGACTGAGGGATAAATATTGACCCAACTCTTCAAAACAATGCTAGAATCTTTTACATCCACCCAAGCAGGGTGCTTGTCTTATAGTCAAGCGACCATGGGTCTAAAATTAGACAGTTCTAAATTGGATCACGGCCAGAGAACTCAAGCCTGACTGAAAATTGATAAAACTAAATTATACAGCTACAACATTGGCTCCAGGGAACAGTGAAAAACAAGGTCAAAGAAGTTACAAAAGTTCAAGGGGAACCGGTTGCACACAGCTTGAGGGTTGTGTTTTAAAGAAGTATCAATCAGACATTCTGGCATCTTGACTGCCTGCGTATGTGCACTTTACATCTCCCATCATGGCAACAATGAAGGGTATCGCGCACTTCCATTGGATGATTTGAATGCCACTCATGACCCCATTTGCCAAAGGCTGCAGAACATTCTGAAGGTCAGGGGTGAGGGGGGGGGGGGGGGGGGGGTAGAATAAGAACACACACCTGGACCCCAGACCCTCAGTGCAGACACAGTGAAGTGTCAGTGAAGACTCAGCCAATATTCAACCAAGCCCAGTAGCAGAGCTCTAACCATCTGAAGAGAGGGGGGGAGAGAGAGAAGATCTGCCCTGATCTGCATGACCGACCTTTAGAGAAGTGAACCAGCCCTACATAGGATTCCAACGGCCCATCTCAAACATGGGGATCATTGCAAATAATGTGCTTTCTCAGATAGGTAGAGCTAGATGGAGAATAAATATTGTGGGAATTTTATAAGTGGTGCTTTTTAATAAAGAATATTTTGCTAATAAAATTGAGTTGAGCCCCAAACTGAATTCTGTGTCCCTTTATCCACCTCATGGCCAAGACAACTTGGGTAAAATGCTTTAATGCATAAACTGGTCAAAGTATTCAAAGCATGGACAACAGTTGAATATTTAATTTGGTACCATACTGATATATCAGACTGAACTGGGGCTCAGCTCTCTCTCTCGAGAGAGAGAGAGAGAGAGGGAGAGAGAGAGAGAGAGAGTGAGAGGGAGAGACAGAGAGAGAGAGAGTGAGAGGGAGAGACATGAACCTACAACCTCCTGACTCTGAAGTGACAAACTGAGCCAGGGCTGAAATCTGGGGTAGGAATGGAAGCTTCAAGGTCACCAAGACTGAAAGCAGATATCATAAAGAACAGAAAGTAGAGTAAATACTTCAGCTCAAATACAAGTTTCTGCTGTTGAATTCTAATTTATAGGACAAAATAATCCGACTGATTCAAGCCAGTGCTTTAGTGTTTCTGACAAGTGAGAAAGTGATAGAAAGGTTTATAATACATTCACATATCACACAGGGGAGCATAAACAGAAACTGATTTATCTTTCACATTTCAGAGTAATATGTATGAAAGACATGTATAATAGCTAGATTCAAACACATGGAACAAACTTTGATCAATATGTAAGAGACCTGCAAAAAAACAGCAGGTACCTATGTGTATACGTCCCCCATCGACAACTTCATTAAAGACAGAATTATAGTCGGCACAGTATAACAAATGATCATGTCAAAAATAAATCACTAACGGAATCTAGAAACACCGAAGGAATTCGATATTTGTACAGCAAGCCATTGAAAACAGCAACACCAACAATGTTGTAAGGAATATAAGTGGAGTTGAGATGTCACTTCAGATCTAACTGGTCAACAACAGGCCATGGATTGTAAGACTGCAACAAATGCATGGCTGGAAAATATGTGCAATACATGCAGCATGAAAAGCAAAACTATTTCCCAAAAGTATGGCATAAAGCAAAGCCTTTCTAGTAAGATAAAAGGAATATAAAAATGCATAGATGGAAAAGCAGTCTTCCAGAGAGATTTCTTAGCCAATGTTGTTTAGACACAAGCTGATGTTGAATGGACACTGAATCTAGTTTTAAACAAGGCACTGTGCCACATTCTGCTCAGTGTGTTTGATGAATTTCTACCAACCCAAGTTATCTCAGGCTGGCAGAATGTGAATATTGAAGATAGGATCTTTTGCAATAGTCTTTAAAATTTGCTAAAGTCCCAGAAGAACAAAATAAAGAAAGCACTTTATAGCCAATGGAGTTCTTCTGAATTGCAGCAATTTTCCAAACTTGCAACCTCTGCCACAGAAGGCAAAAAGCAGCAGATGCAAGTTTCCCTTCATCATCCTGACTTGCTGCTCCTTTACTGTTGCTGGAACGTCCTCCCCAGCAGCCCGACCTACACCACATGAATTGCACCAGGACACCAAAGGCAGTTCACTACAACTTTCTTTGGGGCAATTAAGGATGAGCAACAAAACTCGCACCCCATGAATTATTGAATTTGAAACATGAATCTTACGAGCAATGCCTATCAGATATGTGTTTCTTCACGAAGCACAATATTCAGCTCATTTAAATGTGTGGGTTTCAACTGAACTTCGAACATGAGGAAGTCTTTTGGAAGGACAATATTCCAAAGTTGCCACTGTAAAAAGAGTGATAGATAACCAGACTTCTCACACTGGATTCTTTTCCTCAGCCAGAAATGTATATTCAGCAATATTACCCTATAATTTGTCTTGGTAATTTATGTGGATCACAGTTGGTTGCTTCACTCCTTCAGAATACTTGAGTAGTGGCCTTAAAGGAATAGCAAAACATCGCAGTCATGTTCCTGAGCCCCAGGACATCGGTTAGCTGACCCAGGCGAGTTGAGAAAAAGATGATGATGGATCTACTTGTGCTTCTTGCTGGTTATGCACATTTTACTAATCCCTACATCATTGATCACCCTTGAGTCCCTTCTCAAAGCAATCACATTTTTAAAGGTCTCTCAATTCATAACACATTTTCATACAATACCAGCCCGAGGATGTTGTGTGCACCGGCCAGCTCCAACACAATTTCATTATAAATATTCATGATAAAGCTCTTTCCAAAGAGTTTTCTGCCTCATTAAGTTACTATTTGTCAGTTATTGATTGCATCCTCTTGAACTATACAATGTTATTTTAACATTTGGATTTTTGTGTTCCTGCAGCTTTGGGTACAACCATGAACATTGTACTTCTTGTCCACTGCAATTAGCTGAACCTCAGCAGAAATTATTTTAAACCTACAGGTAACCACCTGTACAGGCAGCTATTAGGCACAAGCTGTTGCTGTGTTAGTCATGCTGTTGCCTTTATTTGCAACCATCCCAAATATGTCAGATGGGTTGCAGGTTTCCATCACACTCCAGACATTCCAGCATAAAGTCCAGGCTGGGCCTCCAGAGCATTACCGAGGGAGTCCTGGCCTATCAGAGGTGTTGAGCTGAAAATGTGTTGCTGGAAAACCGCAGCAGGTCAGGCAGCATCCAAGGAGCAGGAGAATCGACGTTTCAGGCATGAGCCCTTCTTCATGATTCCTGAAGAAGGGCTCATGCCCGAAACGTCGATTCTCCTGTTCCTTGGGTGCTGCCTGACCTGCTGCCCTTTTCCAGCAACACATTTTCAGCTCTGATCTCCAGCATCTGCAGTCCTCACTTTGTCCTATCAGAGGTGTTACCTTTCAGAGAAATTGTTCAACAACACTGCACAACTCTTGGCTGAATGACCCACAGCAACAACTGGACAGGCTGGTTTTCTCGAACATTTTCACAGAATCAGTGCAGAAAGAGGCCATTCAGCCCATCAAGTCTGGTATGGCCCTCCAAAAAGCATCTCACCCATCCCTGGGCACTACAGGGCAATTAAACAATCCGCCTAATCTGCACACCTTTGGACTGTGGGGGGAAGCCAGATCACTCAATGGAAACACATACAGAGAAAGTGCAAACCCCACACAGGCAGTCACCTGAGGCTGGAATCAAACAGGTCCCTCATGCTGTGAGGCAGCAGTGCTGACCACTGAGCCACTGTGCCCCCTACTAACATTTTCCAGTAAAGTGGTATCAGAAGAAAAGCTGGATCATGTCCCCATCACTTTCACCATTTTACAAACCTCCGTGGATTCATTACCGGATCAATAGAGAAAAATATTATCCCTTAAACTGCCCAGACAAGTCTCCCATGAATGATTATGATCACTAAGCAGAAGCAACAAAAGAGCAAAGTGTTCACAATCACATCAGGAAATGATGAAACTGCAAAGGGAGTTTTTTTAATGGTTCATTCAGAACTGGGACATAATCAAACTATCTTACCTGAAGTTGCAATTTCAACTAAAAATCTCAACACTTTGTTGAATCTCCCTTCATATTAACAAAATATTCTGAAATAAGTCTTGAAAGGAAGGATAGGTAGAAGAATAGCAGTCTGACTGAAGGCCTGAGAAAGCCAGGACCAGAGTGGATGAATTGAGAATATCAGTGGGTGCTGGGACTAACTGTGGGTGTTGGAATTAGCTGCTTAGTAATGGATGCATCTGAAGTAATGCTGAGTGTCAGGAACAGTTGTGGGTACTAGGAATTGCTGTTTCTGGGCCACTCACCGTGGCCTGACTCTTATGGTGCTTTTTTGGCTAACGTGGTAGTTGTATTGAATTTTTTGACCGTTTTCCCACAAGGCCTGGGGTATTTTCTAGCTGCATGTTACCAAACTCATCTCATTAACTACCTATCCCACCCCATGGCATCCCTCTTGTCTGATTCCTTTCCTATCTTGCCACACGTCATTTCCAGGACAACTCACATTGTTGGGGGTATCCCAGAATTTAACATTCCAGAAAGAAAAACAAAGAACATAAGAATATAAGACCTTCTCCATCCCACCAGCATGTCACCATCTTCTCTCCGATGCCTCATACACCCTCTATCTCTTACTGTACCCAACTCCCACCAAGTCTCGCTCTCTACCACTCTCAATGATGCCTACGATATCTTCCCTGATTCGCCATCATCCACAACCTGACCACAACACCCAGGAACCCTGCATTCCCTGTGCGCTGCCTATTCACTCATTCAGGTCATTTCCCAGCATGCCCCAACTAATACAGTTGTGCCACCTCTTTCCTCTCCGTTAATAACTCCCTCTCTCTCTCATTTTAGGAGACAAGCAGCCCCCCAATGGGGCAGAAAGAATTGTCAGATGGTAGACATTCATCTCCTCACCCTTTGTATGGAGAGCATCCTAACTTTGTCCATTCCAAATGGGTGACTGACTGTACCCAAGCCCCTGAACTGGTGAAAGAGGCTGCCATTTACTTACTGTCCTGGGACCCCTGAGCAAAGGTTAACCCACTAGACTTGACTGAGGATTGCTGACAACCAGGACAGGCTAAATGGCAATGCAATACAGCCAGACTGTGAGGGCAAAATGCAAAACGACAAGGCAAGACAAGGATGCTAAGAGTATCCAGATAGCCTCAGAGTCAGCAAACACTGTGACAGCAATTCTTTTTTATTTCAAAAGTATACTTTATTCATAAAAACTATTTTAATATTTGTACAATTGGTGATACCACTCATTTGTATACATTGCATGCTTTACATACAGAGATCAGACTGAGTCATTTATATATACAAGTCTGTACATTGACCATCCAGGTGTTTAGCTGAGGCGTCAGCAGAGCCCGATTACTGGGTGGGCCCCCTGTTCTTCTTCGGCAGGCAGACCTTACACGGTGGTCTTTCCCCACCACGCCTTGACGGCAGCTGCCCCAAGCTTCAGCACGTCCCTCAGCACATAGTCCTGGACCTTGGAATGTGCCAGTCTGCAACACTTAGTCGGGGTCAACTCCTTCAGCTAGAAGATCAACAGGTTTCGGACAAACCAAAGAGCGTCTTTGACCGAGTTGATGATCCTCCAGGCACAGTTGATGTTCGTCTCAGTGTGAGTCCCAGGGAACAGACCGTAGAGCACGGAGTCCCGCGTCATGGCGCTGCTCGGGACAAACCTCGACAAACACCCCTGCATTCCTCTCCAGACTTCCTTTGCATAGGCACATTCCAGAAGGAGGTGTGTGACAGTCTCGTTTCCCCCCCCCCGGCAGCCGCTTCGAGGGCAGCATGCGGTGCGGGAGAGAGTCTGGGCGTGCATAAAGGATCTCACAGGCAGAGCCCTTCTCACCACCAGCCAAACCATGTCTTGGTGCTTGTTGGAAAGTTCTGGCGATGAGGCATTCTGCCAAATGGCTTTGACAGTCTGCTCAGGAAACCGCTCGATAGGATCCGCCCTCTCCTTTTCCCGAAGGGTCTCAAGGACACTACGTGCTGACCACTTCTTGATGGACTTGTGGTCAAAAGTGTTTTTCTTCATAAATTTCTCCACGAACGACAGGTGATACGGAACAGTCCAACTACTCGGAGCGTTCCGCAGCAGCGAGGCCAGGCCCATCCTTCGCAACACCGGGGACAGGTAGAACCTCAGTACGTAGTGACACTTGGTATTTGCGTACCAGGGATCCACGCACAGCTTGATGCAGCCACACACAAAGGTGGCCATCAGGGTGAGGGTGACATTGGGTGTGTATTTCCTCCCGTTGCCCAGATCTTTATACATCGTGTCCCTTTGGACCCGGTCCATCATTGATCTCCACATGAAGTGCAAGATGGCCCGGGTTACTGTGGCGGCACAGGTTCTGGGAATACACCAGGCCTGTGCCACATATGACAACACTGACAGTACCTCACATCTGATGATCAGGTTTTTACGTGATGGAGAACGATCGTTGCTCCCATCTGCCCAGTTTCTGCCTCACTTTATTAACCCGCTCCTCCCAAGACTTGGCGCTTGCCCTAGCCCATCCGAACCAAACACCCAGCACCTTCAGGTGGTCAGTCCTGACATTTAAGGAGATATAGGATTGCTCAGCCCAGTTCCCAAAGAGCATGGCCTCACTTTTGCCTTAGTTTACCTTGGCCCCCGAGGCCTGTTCAAGCTGGTCACATATGCACATTAGTCTGTGCACAGACAGTGGATCTGAGCAGAAAACAGCGATGTCATCCATGTACAAGGAGGCCTTAACCTGTAAGCTCCAGCTGCCAGAAATAGTCACCCCTCTCAGGCTCGCATCCTTCCTGATGGACTCGGCACATGGCTCTATACAGCCCACAAACAAGGCTGGAGAGAGGGGGCAGCCCTGCCTGACTCCAGATCTGACTGGGAAGCTATCTGATCCCCACCCATTGATTGAGACTGCACTGACAATGTTGGTGTAGAGCAGTCTGATCCAATTGCAGATTCCCTCCCCGAAGCCCATTTTGGAGAGGACATCCCTCATATATGTATGCGATATCCTGTCAAAGGCTTTCTCCTGGTCCAGGCTGATGAGACTGGTGTCCAACCCCCTGTCCTGCACGTAGGCGATCATATCCCTGAGGAGAGCGAGACTCTCAGCGATCTTCCTGCCCAGTACAGCACAGATTTGGTCAGGGTGAATCACTGATCCCAGAGCAGACCTGACCCGGTTGGCAATGACCTTTGACAGGATTTTGTAGTCTACATTTAACAGTGAGATTGGTCGCCAATTTCTAATTTCCTCCCTCTCCCCCTTCCGCTTGTAGATGAGGGTGATGATGCCTTTCCTCATGGATTCACTCATGGTACCTGCCAGAAGCACACTGACTACACCTCCAGCAGGTCCTGGCCAATCAAGTCCCACAGAGCGGAATAGACCTCGACCGGTAAGCCGTCGCTTCCGGGAGTTTTATTCTTTTCAAAGGACTCGAGGGCCTTGGTCAGCTCATCCAGAGATAGCGGCTGGTCCAGCCTCTCCTGTGTTCTGTCATCTAAGATCTCCATGATAAAGGACAGGAACGACTGGGAGGCAGAACTGTCGATTGACTTTGAGTCATACAGACTGGCATAGAAGGATTTGCTGATCCTCATGATGTCAGCCTGAGATGATGTTACCGAGCCATCTTCTTCCTTCAGGCTGCTGAGCACGGAGCTCTCTTTGTGCACCTTCTGGAAGAAGAAACGTGAGCACATCTCGTCCTGCTCCACTGAGCGGACCCTGGACCGGAAGATTATCTTGGAGGCCTCCAAGGCAAAGCGTGAGTCTTTCTGGCCCTTCACCTCCTTGAGGTCCTCCGTGACATCGGTCCCCATCGTCTGCAGCAGGAGCAGGTTCTGCATATTTTCCTGGAGTTGGGATAGTTTTGCCTGCCTCTCTCCCGCCTCCTGAACACCTTTGAGGATGACAAACTTTTTGGTGTTCCCCTTGACTGTTTCCCACCAGTCTGCTAGAGATTCAAAGAGGGATTTCACGGTTCCCCAACCTGTGTAATCCCTCTTGAGCTCCTCAATGTTTCCTGGGGTCAACAACTTTGTGTTCAACTTCCACAATCCCTTACGAGCCCACTGCCCGTCCTGTAGGTGACAGTTAGCCAGCAGGAGGCAGTGGTCAGAGAAGAACACCGGCTTGATGTTGGTGAATCTGGGTGACAGCAATATTTTTTATTATTTCAAAAATATACTTTACTCATAAAAATATTTTGATATCTATACAATTAGGGATGCCATTCATATGTATACATTGCATTTCTTTACATACAGAGATTGGACTTAATCATTCGTATATACAAGTCTGCATGTTGACCATCCAGATATCTAGCTGAGATGTCAACACACCCAAATACTGGGTGGGCCCCCTGTTCTTCTTCGGCAGGCAGACCTTATACGGTGGTCTTTCCCCATCGTGCCTTGGCGGCAGCTGCCCCAAGCTTCAGCACGTCCCTCAGCATGTAGTCCTTGACCTTGGAATGTGTCAGTCTGCAACACTCATTCGGGGTCACCTCCTTAAGCTGGAAGATCAACAGGTTTCAGGCAGACCAAAGAGCCTCTTTGACCGAGGTGATGATACTCCAGACACAGTTGATGGCAGGTTTTAAAATTTATATTTTCCTGTAAATCTTAATTAGGAGTTTTATCGAACTAGTATTATAGAAAGGAAGGTAAAAGATAGGTTAGAGGAAGGAGTTGTAAATAGTTGTTAGTTTATTATTCTCTGTTACCCTTTAAGAAATAAAGTTGTTAAATTTTACTTTAAATAGTTCTTAGCCACACAACTTTTACAGCTTACTGGACAGGATAAATCTTTTCTATGTTGCTGGTTTTAAATTAAGCAGGAGAGTTTACCCCGTGTCATAACAGTTTGGGGGCTTGTCCAGGATTTGAACTGGCTTAGACAAATTTGAATAGATTTGGGGGACAAAAAAAACCCAGTAGATTTAAATGCTTGCACGTTAGTATTCTACATCTTTAAATAAAACATAGGTGAGACAATTTGTTTAATTTCAGTGATTTGTGGCTGATTAAATTAAAAGTGAGAGAAATGGCTCATAAAATTGCTAAAGAGGTTTTGGGATTTGAAGATGATTCTCAAATTTGCCAAGACTGTTTAGACGGAAAGGAAAAGGCCATACTTTTATAATTAGCAAAGAAATTAGATTTGGATTTACCAAGGACAAAAGTAAAGCTGAAATTGTAAAGGAGTTACTCAAACATCTAGGTGTGGGAGAGAAACAAACAAGTGCAATAGAGGTAGAAAAACTTAAATTACAATTGAGGAAAATGGAGTTACGAAATAAACAAAGAGAGAGAGAGGAAAGAGAGAGGGAGAGAGACAGGGAAAGAGAGAGAAAAGAAAGAGAAAAAGAGAGAGAAGAGAGAGCGGAAAAAGAGAGAGGGAAGGTTCTTAGCTGAACAAAGAGAGAGAAGAAAGGGAGAGAGGAAGAAAAAGAGAGAAGAAAGGGAAAGACAAAAAGAGAGACAATTTGAACTTGAGAAGTTGCAACTAGTCAGCAAAGTCAAATTAACAGGATGGAGATTAAAAGAAAAGGTAGTGATATATATATGTCAAAACTCTGCCACATTTTGATGAGAAAGATGTTGAAGCTTCTTTATTTCATTTGAACAATTGTCTAGGCAGATGGAGTGGTCCGAGGATTTATGGGTAATACTAGTTCAGACTAAACTGCTAGGCAGAGCTAGTGAGGTATTTGCTGTGTTGTCAGATGAGGAGTCAAGAGGTTAAACAGGCTATTTTATGTGCTTATGAATTAGTGCCAGAAGCATATAGACTTAAGTTGAGTTCGAAAGAATTAAACATAGCCATTTTGATCAATGGGTGCATGCTTTGAAAATAGATAGGATATTTGAGGCTCTAAGAGAGGTTATTCAGCTGAAAACTCACTTCCAGAGATGGTAAGAATTCACGTGGAAGAACAGAAAGTTCAGGAAGTGAGAAGGGCAGCAGAATTAGCAGATGAGTACATGTTGGTGCCTAAGACAAGCTTCTGGTCAGAATTCTGTCCTGTGAAGGATAGAAAATGGGAGAAAGGGAGATCCTAAACTACGAAACAAAGAGTGGAGAGCACTGGTAAGAATTTACCACAGAACAAAAAAGAAGCCCAAGAGGGTGGACAGGAGGTGAAAGGCCTCAGGTGTTTTCACTGTAATGGAGTGGGACACATAAAGTCACTGTTTTCAGAAGGGCACTGGGAAAAGGTGTTTTCACTGCCAGAAGGTGGGACACATAAAGTCACAGTGCTGGTCATTAAAGAAAGGCACTGTGGGAAAAAATGTGGTAAAAGAAGCTAAGCGTATGGCATTAGTGAAGGTAGTAAAGGAGACCCCAAGAAGAGCCGAGGAGCTGCAGGAGAGTGCACAGCCTAGACAGGGGCTGGGTATGGAGTTAGTACCTGATCACTACAAAGAATTCTCCTCTGTAGGTAAAGTTTACTCAGAAAAGAACAGTGGAGAAGGACAAGAAGTTATAATTTTGAGAGATACAGGATCTAACCAGTCACTGATAGTAAGGAATGAGCGATTATGCAGTCTTTCTGATCTGTTACCCGAGAGTGTGGTAATTTGTAGGATAGATGGACAGAAACTTAGCGTTCCCCTATGTAAGATCAAAGCTGGAGTACCAACTCAAGACTGGGGAGGTTACAGTGGGAGTGATTGACAGAGTGTCAGTTCCAGGAATTCAGTTTGTTCTTGGGAATGATTTGGCAGGATCCAAGCTGGGAGTGACATTCCTTGTTGTGAAGAAGCCCAAGGAAGACCAAGAAACTGAGGAGTTAAAACCGACATATCGTGGTATTTTCCCAGACTGTGTGGGAACCAGATTCCACTATCATAAATCACAGCACAAAGTGAAAAGTAAAGGAAAGATGAAGGAGTTGAGGTTCAGTTAGCAGATACTCTGTTTGAAGTAATGGTGCAGGAAAAACCTGAACAGGCAGAGGGTCAGACAGAAGTGTTTAGTCCTGAAAGGCTAAGGGACTTGCAATAGCAAGACAAGACAAAAAAAGGTATGTATGTGGATGTATACTCTGAAAAGGAGGCAGAGAATATTCCGAAGGGTTATTATCTGAAAGATAGAATCCTAAGGCGGAAATGGAGATCACGGCAGGTTAGTGCAGAGGAGATGTAGGCTGAAGTGCACCAGATTGTGTTGCCAGTAGCATACAGACATGAGGTATTACGGGTAGCACATGAACTAGCTGTAGGAGGTCACCTAGGGATATGAAAAACTCAGGCAAAGGTACAAAAACATTTTTATTGGCTAGGAATGCACAACAATGTGGTTAACTTTTACCATATATATCATACATGCCAAATGGTGGGTAACCACAGGCGGTAATAAAACCAGCACCTTTGTCGCCAATTCCCACATTTGAAGAATCTTTCATGCGGGTTATAATTAATTGTGTAGGTCTCCCAAGAACTAAAAGTGGGAACCAGTATTTGTTAACTATAATGGACGTGTCTACCAGATTTCCGGAGGCAATTCCATTACGGAGTATCAAAGCAAAAAGGGTAGCAGAGGAGTTAGTAGCTTTCTTCACACGGTATGGGCTACCCATAGAGATTCAGTTAGACCAAGGGTCACATTTTACTGCTAGGCTGTTTAAGGAGATTATGGATAGCTGAGGTATATAGCACTTTAAATCCAGTGCGTATCATCCTGAATCCCAGGGACTTTAGAAAGGTGTCATCAGACCTTGAAGACCATGTTGAGAGCAGACTGTCAGGATTACCTGAATGATTGGGATAAAGGTATCCCATTCATCATGTTGTCCCAATTGAATCTACTCAGTTTACTCCCTTTGTGTTAATATTCAGTCATGAAGTGAGAGGCCTTTTGAAATTAATTAAAGAAAAAGTGACAGGGCCAAAATTGGAGCTCTCACACTTAGAATTATGTATCGGAGGTGAGGGAGAGACTAAATTGAGTAGGTGAGTTAGCTAACCAGCAAGTAAAGAGGGCACAATATGGAATGAAACAGATGGCAAATAAAAGATCTGAGACTCGGATGTTTTCCAGAGGGGGTGAAGTGTTAGTACTGTTACCAGTGATAGGAGATCCCTTCAAAGCCAGGTTTAGTGGTCCCTATCAAATTGAGAAAAAGTTGAGTCAGGCAACTGTTTAGTAAAGATGCCAGGTAGAAAAAAAAGGTATCAGGTATGTCATGTGAACATGTTAAAACCGTATTATATAGAGAGAAAGAACTGGAGAAACAGGTGTTAGTTACTGCCCCGCGGAGTGAGGAATCAAATCCAGATGATATGGATTTTGAGGTGCCTCAAAATAGATTTAAAAATGAAGAAGTCCTTGAGGAGTGGGATAGGTTAGTAAGCTATCTGTCTCAGGAGCATAGAGCACAGCTGAAAGATTTGTTACTGCAGTATAAGGACATATGTAAGAATCAGATGGGATGGACTAATGCTATTACACATAAAGTAGATGTAGGGAATACTGCTCCAATAAAACAACACCCCTATCGTTTTAATCCTTTCAAAGCCAGACAGGTCCAGAAGGAGGTGGAGGGCATGCTCGACGAGAACATCATCGAACCAAGCCAGAGCGAGCAGAGTTCACCAATCGTCTTAGTTCCCAAACCAGATGGGACTCAATGATTCTGCATGGATTATTGGAAGGTCAATGCCGTTTTAAAATCAGACTTATATCTAATTTCTAGATTGGAGGACTGTATCGAGAAAGTTGGACAAGCCAGTTACATCAGAGTCGGTAAAAGTAATTTCCATGTTTGTAACCCCAAATGGGTTATAGCAGTTTAAAGTGATGCCCTTTGGAATAAAGAACGCATCCGCCACATTCCAAAGACTTATGAGCAGAGTTGTGGCTTGGTTAACAAATTGTGCAGTCTATTTGGACGATGTAGTGATCTTTAGTAAGTCCTGGAAAGATCACATGGTACAGTTGGCAGAACTCTCTGAATGACTACGAGAAGCAAAACTGGTGATAAACTTAAATAAAACAGAATTTGCGAAAGCAGAGGTGATGTTCTAGAGACATACATTGGTCATGGACAGTTGACCCCATGGAACACAAAGACAAAGACCATCGAAGAATTTCCATGACCAACCTCGAAGAAAGAGGTGCTTCGATTCTTAGGACTCAACGGATTCTATCGGACGTCTGTTCCAAACTTCGGCAGTGTAGTGACACCGTTAACCGATTTGCTGAAGAAGAACACAAAGTTTCAGTAGACAGAACCATGCCAGGAGATATTGAAATCAATAGTAACCACCAAACCAATTTTAGCTGCACCAAATTTTTCAAAACCTTTCAAAATCGCCATCGATGCTAGTGACATTGGAATTGGAGCTGTACTCATACAGGAAGATGAGGGTGAGATTGAACTGTCAGTTGGTTACTTTTCAAAGAAGATCAACATCCTCCAAATGAAATACTTCACGATCAAAAAAGAACTATTGAGTTTGGTACTGGCCTTACAACATTTTAATACATACGTCACGAACAATATGCCGGAGACGATTTTGTACACGGATTACAATCCGCTTACATTCTTACAACGTTTTAAAGACAAGAATATGAGACTATTTCATTGGAGTCTTATATTACAGACTTTTAATATAAAAATCGTACATGTTGCGGTTCTTAATAATATAGTCGCAGATGCTTTATTGTAGCTTTAACTGATGTTAAATGTTGTATATATACAGTATATGGGAAGAAGTTAAGGTGAACTTATATTAAAGTTATCTGTATGTTAGGGTAATGCGTTTAAAAAGTAGAGAAAAAAAATGAAGCAATCTTTTCATTATGGTGGTTCAATTTTTCTTAAGGGGGGAGGTGATCGTAACAACACACAGAAACAGAGACAGACACACATACCGACACAGACACAAATATACAGAGACAGACAGACACGCACAGACAAACACAAATAGAGAAAAAGACAAACATATTTACACACTCACTCAGACATGCATTCATACACACAGACTTACTGAGACACACATACTTACAGACACACAGCTCCCTGCTCCCCCCCGCCACACACACACATGCATGTACATACACACTCATTCATGTAGCCACACACGTGCCGATTTGCAGAAACACACATTGACTCACAAACTCACAAGAACACACATGCGTGTCCCTACACATGCACAAACATGCCTACTTGTTTGCAGTGCATATCTTAAATAGTTTCACCTACACTTGCACAATTTGTGTAGGTCTGCTGATTTTTTTTATTGTTACATCGCTGACATTGCCATACACCCAATGACTAGGGTTTTTATGGTGCAGTGTTGATGTCCCGACCTCTACACCAGGAGAGTGGGGCTCAACTCCTACTTGCTCCAGAAGTGGGTAATAACATCTCTCAAAAGAGAATAACTATATCAGTTAGTAACAAAACAGTGTCAATCAGCCAGCTGAAGATGCTTCCCTCATTATCATTGGTTCAACAAGACCTCTGACTTGCCATATAAAAAGAAAATAGCTATAGTTTCTAATTTTCTGGGGTCATGAATCTGACTCGGTTCCATTACATTGGCACATTGCTAACAGGATACCTTCCAAGACACTGGAGCCACAGATTGACAAATAATCACCAAACTGTCAAATGTGAACCTTCTCTGTCACTGTTCCTGAGCAGTACCCTGCCACAGGGAACCAAATCACACTTGATCCAAAATTTGCCAATAGAAATATACATTTTTTTGGCCATTGCTGTCAAACCTCACAAAGAAAGTGCAAATCAAACAGATAAACAATATCTAGATGCACTCTACATCAACAACAATAAATGCACTTTTAACATCACAAAGCACCTCAAAAGAGTTTCACAGTTGCATTACCAAACAAAGTTTGACACAAGCTACCTAAGGTGAAATTAGGACATGTGAGCCAAAGCTTGTTAAAATGGACTGCATTTCAGGAGCATCTAAAAGTCAGAGAGAGAAGTAGGAGGATAAGCTGAAGAACAGATAATAATTATAGATGTTCATAAACTTTCTTTAAATTCTTCAGAGTTGGGAGCAACAGAAGTAGGTGACAGCTGCATTTGTGACTCAAAGAGGAAGTAAAGGAGACTGCAATTGTCGTAGGATCTCTTACAGACCCAGAGCGAGGATGCCTACACAATAGCAATCATTGTTTCATGAGCATTTGACTTTTGCCAAATCTAAAACACCTATTGTACTTACCTTTTTACAATTGTATGGGTATAAAGTTGACAACAGAATAAATTAATCATGGTCTCTGTAATTGCATGGGTGTCACCCCCACCCTAACAGCTACAGCATCCCCCCACCCCAGCTCCCACAGCAAAGCAGACACCACCTTTCTGACTATTACTTTGAAGCAAAAAGCAGAAGTTGCTGGAAAAGTAACAAAAAGGATTGATGAAGGCAGAGCAGTAGATGTGATCTATATGGACTTCAGTAAGGCATTCGACAAGGTTCCCCATGGGATTAGCAAGGTTAGATCCCACGGAATACAGGGAGAACTAGCTATTTGGATACAGAACTGGCTCAAAGGTAGAAGACAGACGGTGGTGGTGGAGGGTTGTTTTTCAGACTGGAGGCCTGTGAACAGTGGAGTGCCACAAGGATTGGTGCTGTTTCCTCTACTTCAGCGGGTGGTACGTGTATGGAATGAGCTGCCAAAGGAAGTGGTGGAGGCTGGTACAATTGCAACATTTAAGAGGCATTTGGATGGGTATATGAATAGGAAGGATTTGGAGGGATATGGGCCAGATGCTGGCAGGTAGGACTAGATTGGGTTGGGATATCTGGACGGGTTGGAACGAAGGGTCTGTTTCCATGCTGTACATCTCTATGACTCAATAAGTCTGGCAGCATCTGTGAAGGGAAATCAAAGTTAAAGTTTTGGGTTGACAGTTCTGAGGAAGGGTCACCAGACCAAAAACAGTAACTTTGATTTTTCTCTGAGTTTTCCAGCAACTTCTGTTTCTGTTGCTGATTTATAGCATCCACAGTTCTTTCAGTTTTTATTACTTTGAAGCATTTTGTTTGTTATTCCACATTTATTTTCACAGACTTATGTCAAGAAGAACTACCAGGTTTCCTACTCACACTGCTCTACATAATACACATGCCTACCCAAATGAAATACAATGGAGTAGGTCACGGTGTCAACAAACATCTTAAGTTAAGCAATAATAGACTATGTGAATGTGCTGTCAAATCATATAGAGGGTGGGCTGAATAACTGAAGGATGCAGTCAAGGGTCAAGTCTCATGTGTGCCCAGGCTTCTCCTGAATTTGGCAACCTGTCAATCCTGTTGTCATTTTGTTCCTCAATCACATCTTCAAAATATTCACATTTCACCCAGTGTTAACCATGTACAGTGTGGGGGTGGGGGATAGAAGCTGCATTCAATCTGCTGACACATCACCAGTTTTATGACAGCTCTCTGATCCAACTTCATTCTCACCGCTTCGGAAAGCGAGATTCATTCCAGTCTCATTTCCGCCGCTACTATGTTAACTGTGGTGAAAATTCACCACATTACACGTTTGCGGCATTTTATGTTCAATGCACTGTGACCATTAGATAACACCTTGGCAATATTGCACTCGTACTAGGTTGTTTTTATGCAGTAATGTCCTCCCACTGTCTCAGGACAACAAATAGAGAAGCCCACACCAGAGGTGAGGCCTTGTGATGTGGCTGGCCGCTTTAGAGATACAGCTTGCTCAGGATTTATGTGAAAACACAATCTGAGTTAACACATCATAATTTATGTGCAATTTAAAATAACTAAATTTCGCCAGGATTTTTAATTTTGTTATCAAAGCAAAATACTGCAGATGCTGAGTGACCTATTCCATTGTATTTCATTTGGGTAGGTATGTGTATTATGTAGAGCAGTGTGAGTAGGAAACCTGGTAGTTCTTCTTGACATAAGTCTGTGATAATAAATCTGAAACCAAAATTGCTGGAGAAACTCACCATGTCTGGAAGCATCTGTGGGGAGAGAAACAGAGTTAGTATTTTGAGTCTTCAAAATCAAGACATGCCAGATTCAAGACAATAACTCTGCTTCTCTCTCCACGGGTGCTGGCAGACTGGGTGCTGGGTTTCTCCAGAATTCCCTGTGTTTGTTCTTAATATTGTTTCTTGGAGTGACAAGTTTTTCAAGCATAAACAACACTCAAAATGAATCATTTATTTTCTCATTATGTTATACATGGAATTGAACTACCAGTTCAGTGAAACCCCATCCTTCTGGGGCTGAAAGGAGATTGTGCCTATTCTAGCCAATTCTATTGAGCGGAAATTTGAGTATGGTCTCCACTGGGTGGGCATCCAGTGAGATACCTTTCTGTCACGTCCTACCCTGATGTACAATCCTCTTGTGACACATGTAACAGTTCACCATAATCCTCATGGCAGTCAATTCTTTGGATCTGCTGGCACTTTAAACATTAGAAGACAGTTCAATAACGCTAAAGGAATTGATTCCCTCATAATTAAGTGAATTAGTATTTCAGTTCACTGGCAATACACATTTAAAAATGTGCTTATTCTATGAAACAATATACTATTCTTAAGGAAATAAAACTGTTAAAGCATGTCTGATTGCCAATACCACAGTGTAACTGAAAATTATCAACAATCTAAGCATCGTGATGCATTTTACTGCTGCAAATTACCAACAGTACAAATTTCAGATCCATTTTATCATTAAAATATCAACAGTATAAATTTGAAGTCCATTTTATTGCTGTAAATTACCAACAATTCCCACATCGAGCCAATTTTATGACTATGAATTGCAAATAGTCCAAAGACAGGGCTCTTATTAATATTGTATTGCTCACTGTTCGTGGCATTCCTAGTTTCCTGGGCTAGAAGGGCGATGCTGTGTGATGGCTGCTGAGATGAGTGAGGCAAACTCCACCTTCAGAAATAGTTTGTGAGACCATCAAACAGTGTGGGCTGGATAGTAAAGCACACTAAATACAAACATCAATAGTATAAAGCAAAATTTTTGGAACCTTGGAGGAATAGCAGGAATGGAAATGGGCAGTGAGGACTAATGATCTCTTTGTATGAGTATAGGTTTGAAGGTAGAAAGAGCTGAGAGAAAGGCTTAGGACTCAAGGAGAGTTAGGTATTACCATATTCAGTTATTGTTTTTGTTACTGTTTTCTTCTTTATTAATATATAATGTATTTCCTGATATGAATTATTTACAAACATTGTGGCTTAAAAATGTGAAAACAGAGCTGAAAGAAGCTGGCAACCCAAGAGATAAGATGTCAAACTGGTTTGAAGAAACCAACAGCAAATTTTGGGGTGGCAGCTGGTTATCTTTGGAACAGAGTTACAGGACTGAATGCCCGGTTTGTTCAGTGTCAGAATATAGAAGGCCAGCCATTCACGTTTCGATTTCAAATATGCAACTTTAAGCATTAGAGTTGGAAAATTATCCCTTTTCTGGTAGTGAAGTGTGCAGTGAGAGTGTCCCGTCTCACCTTCTACCACTATTAAGTTGGGAATACTCACAGATGGATATCCATTCTCATTGGAGTGATTGTAATGAGGTCAGCCAGGTGGACCTCATAGAAGATGAATTCCATGATTGAGGCTGTTAATCTGGTCCAATCAGGGTGTGACAAACATCTTGTTCCGACTGAGCGCAGGGTGTGCAAGAACTGGACCAGTGTCAAGGACTTTCCAATAAAGGGAGGCTTGGGGATGGGATACAGGACTCTGTGAAGTTATTTCACCCATTGCCATGTAATTGCCACAACTGGACAATTAATAACCATTCAAAGGCCTCATCCCTCTGCTGTTGGCTTTAATCCAGGAATTGGGAGGGGGATCATCATGTTGGGATCATGCAAAACAAATCTGCATGTGGCTGCTTTATGGTTCCAAAGAGGTGAGGGGGAGGTGAGAAGGGAACTCCCTCACTGAAAGGCACCTAGTTCCTGTTCAGGAGTCCGAAACCTGAGATGGGATCCTGCTCACGGCAATCTCACTGTCCCATCCCAACCTGTGCCACCAAGCCCCCCTCTTTCCTGTGATACCCACCCTGAGATCCTCTTCCCACAATCACTCACCATGTGCGCATGTGTATGTGTGCTTGTGTGGGTGCACATGTGTATGCGTGCATGCATGTGTATGTGCACAAGTGTGTACACGCGCGTGCCTGTGCGTGTGCATGCACCTCTGTGCATGCGCATGTGTGTGCTCATGTCTGTGTGTATATGTATGCTCATGTGTATGTGTGAGAAGTGTGTGCACATATGCGCGCATATGTGTGTGTGTGCGAGTCTACGTGGGGATATGTGTGTGCGTGCATGTGTGTGTGCAGACGTTTGTACATGTGGGCGTATGTACGGTGTGAGTGGAGGTGTGTGAGTGTGTGTGTGTATGTACACAATACCAGTAGCAGTTGGTGCTGCCATTTATTATAGCTGTAGGCATCTGTTAGGTTGGCAGTTTTATATGGGAGCTGTGCCCCAAGAGTCTTTGGTGGCAGGGAAGGCAGACCACAGACACACCAATTCTGTTAACCTTCCTTCAAAGAACTGACTTGGGGTTTCAACTAGTAGGATATAGCCCGAGCTTATACCCCTGTACGATCTAGTCTTTAATGTGACGTCATACTACACAATTCTAGGATGTGAACATGGCTACATGTTGAGCTCATCATTAAAGAACTCAGAAACATTAAACTATGTAGTCCTGCATGAGATTTTTAAACTTTATTCACAGGATGAGGACATCATTGGCTAGGCCAGCATTTACTGCCCATCTCCAATTGCAATTAAGAGTCAACCACATTATTGTCGGTCTGGAGTCACTTGTAGGCCAGACCAGAAAAGGATGGCAGTTTCCACCCCTGAAGGACATTAGTGAACCAGATGGGTTTTTCTGAAGGTTGACAATGGATTGATTGTCATCATTAGACTCTTAATTCCAGATTTTCTATTGAAACTACATTGGTTCACTTCCAGCTCTTGCACTGCTTCCAGCTTTGATCTCTATTCAAAGCATTCTGCAACAATATCCAGGATATCAAAGATGTATAAATGTAATATCAGAATAATAGCATGGAAACAACAAGGGGCAGTATGGTGGCTCAGTATTAGCACTGCTGCCTCACAGCGTCAGGGACTTGGGTCCAAATCTACCCTCAGGCAATTGTCTTGTGTGAAGTTCACACATTCTTTCTGAGTTTGTGTGAATTTCCTCTGGGTGCTCTGGTTTCGCCCACAGTCCAAAGATGTGCAGGTTAGCTGGATTGGCCATGCTAATTTGTCCATAGAGTTCAGGGATGTGCAGGCTATGTGGAATAGCCATGAGAAATGGAAGATTACAGGGATAGGTTAGGGGGTGAGTCTGGGCGGAATGCCCTTCCACAGTTGGTGTGGATTTGCTGGGGCAAATGGCCTGTTTCCACGCTGTAGGGAATCTATGAGAGATGCACTTAAGTTTTCTCAAAACCTTGCAATAGTTCGACAACCATAGCTATATTGTCCTCTTACGCTCTTCAAATCAAGCCATTACTATAAACACATGAACCAATCAGCACCTCTACTGGATGCTCATGATTTCCTCGTCTTTTTACCTAAAATGCAACAGGACTAAAGCCAAAGTAATGTTGCGGTTCTCAGATTCTCAGGATGTCCTTCAAAGGTTTGTTAATTAAATCACAAGCCAGCACATTCCATAATTAAATGAGATTGATTAGCAAAATAAGATCTCACTTTCAAATGATTTCTGAACATTAATAACAATGAAATGATCACAATGGCATAATTCAATGGCACACAGCTTCCCAAATTCCATATCCACATTTACCCATTCACATTTACCTTTCCATTTCAACATTAGATGATTGAGATTGTTCCATACAGGATGTTAAGTCATTGTCATCCTGATGGATATTAATGCATAACATACCAGTGTGATGATATCCATCTCTCAGACATGAAATGTATAGGTATTCACACACACAATGAAATCTCAAACTTCCAGTAAATTTCATATCCCATGGTGGCACCTGTGCATCACTAGATTGTACCAGAATCTTTACATACCTACTCAATATAAATGCTGTTCTTTGGTAAATTAAACATTGAGATAATAGATTTGAAAGCATAAAAACACATAGCTAGCGGAACAAGTTAATGTTCCCAGTTTTGAAAGATGACAAACATGGATACCATCGATCAATATCAGCTTATGTCACATTTCTTCTTGCAGCTATCAAATTGACTTAACGTTTTAAACACTGCAATACAATTCCAGAATACAATCCAATTATATGACGTCTCTAGCTCATTATTATGCACAGCAGTAACAGCCTGAGCTAGTATTCCTTTTCTGGTCACACTTTCCAGATGTCAATGGGAATTCGAAGGAAGCCTCCTCAGTGGTGTTGTCATTAATGGATTATGCAAGGTAGTTGTGGTTGTTGGAAGCCAATCATCTCTATCCCAAGACATTGCTGCAAGAGTTCCTCAGGGATCGGCTCATCGATCTTCAGCTGCTTCATCAATGATCTTCCCTTCATCAGAAGTGTAGACAAAGATTGCCCAGCACCATATGTGACTCCTCAGCTACTGAGGCCATCTGTGTCCAAATGCAGCAGAATCTGAACATCGCTCAAGCTAGTAAGTGGCACTTGGCATTTACACAATAGGCAATAGCCATCTCCAACAAGGAGAGCATCTCATCTGTTGTGGATCAGACCAAACCCCCTTTAAATCCACCAAGGAGATAAGCTAGACCCTAACTTTTATCTTATTTAAAGGCAGGTGTAAAGAGCTATGTTCCAGATGTAATTTGATTGATTACACAACTCGGATTTAAGCAAAACACATTTTATTCTTAACCCAACAGTTAAAATACAAATAAACGAAAGAAGAATTGGTGTAACATTAACTCTATTGGAAAATTTAACAGAATAATAGATTACTTAACGACTAAATAGCAATTGTTCCAATATAATAACATCACATAAACCCCCCCATTAGCGAAGACAAATCCAGTAAAATAGTTTGCTTCACATGCGATTCTGGCAGAGTGAATCCAAGCTTTTTAGTTGTCACAGACAGAGAGAGATGTAGTAGCTTCCATAACCAGCTTCCAAAAACACCAAAGTGAAAGCTAAACTAAAACCATAGTTCTGGGGGTGCCTCACTCCACCCATTCATGCTGCTTCTATTGTTTCAACTTAAAAAACACCCAAGGCCTCACAAATTGTTTACATTACTGGCTTTAAACAGACTACTTGGTATCTCTGTCTCAAATTTCCTTCATTAAAAAAAAGATAAAATACATTTCTTAATACCATAGTATCATCACAAAACATTCCCCCTTGTCATTCAAACAGTTTTACCACTGCAAAAAAAATGTCATTGATTAGACAGTTAACTAGACCAACTCATGTATTGATTGTGGCTACAAAAGCATGTTTGAGGAATTCTGAGATAACTCACTCAACTCCCCAAAGTAAGGCACAGCTCAAGCAAATGATAGAATGCTCCCAAGGAGCTCAATGCTATTTTGGAAAAAGCAGCTTTCTTGATCAGCATCCCATCCACTGCCTTCAATATTTAATCCCTCTACTAACGGTACAGTGGCAGCTACATGAATTATTCACTCTCAATTCTTCGACTAATTCTACCTTTGATTTCTAAAATCTGTACATATTGCCACGAAATCAAAGCACGGTTAAAGATATATAAATGTGTCACCAGAACAATAACATGTTAGTAAGTTTGCAAATGACACCAAAATTGGAGGTGTAGTGGGCAGCGAAGAGGGTTATCTCAGATTACAACAGGATCTGGACCAGATGGGCCAATGGGCTGAGAACTGGCAGATGGAGTTTACTTCAGATAAATGCGAGGTACTGCATTTTGGGAAAGCAAATCTTAGCAGGGCTTATACACTTAATGGTAAGGTACTAGGGAGTGTTGCTGAACAAAGAGACCTTGGAGTGCAGGTTCATAGCTCATTGAAAGTGAAGTCACAGGTAGATAGGATAGTGAAGAAGACATTTGGTATGCTTTCCTTTATTGGTCAGAGTATTGAGTACGGGAGTTGGGAGGTCATGTTGCGGCTGTACAGGACATTGGTTAGGCCACTGTTGGAATATTGCATGCAATTCTGGTCTCCTTCCTATCGGAAAGATGTTGTGAAACTTGAAAGGGTTCAGAAAAGAATTACAAGGATGTTGCCAGGGTTGGAGGATTTGAGCTATAGGGAGGGGCTGAACAGGCTGGGGCTGTTTTCCCTGGAGTGTCGGAGGCTGAGGGGTGACCTTATAGAGGTTTACAAAATTATGAGGGGCATGGATTGGGTAAATAGGCAAAGTCTTTTCCCTGGTCGGGGAGTCCAGAACTAGAGGGCATAGGTTTAGGGTGAGAGAGGAAAGATATAAAAGAGACCTAAGGGGCAACGTTTTCACACAGAGGGTGATACGTGTATGGAATGAGCTGCCAGAGGATGTGGTGGAGGCTGGTACAATTGCAACATTTAAGAGGCATTTGGATGGGTATATGAATAGGAAGGGTTTGGAGGGATATGGGCCGGGTGCTGGCAGGTGGGACTAGATTGGTTTGGGATATCTGGTTGGCATGGACGGGTTGGACTGAAGGGTCTGTTTCCATGCTGTACATCTCTATGACTCTATGAAGACAACAGATTGCACTAAGGATCTTTGTATCTCTTCTAATCATCCTGCTACCATGGTTATATGTCTCCATTAAGCTCTTCCAATCTAAAAAATTGATGTTGCTTGGAAATCTTACTAATATGAAGGCACTGAGCACCATCTCAAAAGACAAAGATGGGTGGAAGGGGTCATCATGAAGCTTAATATCATCCAAGAAGCTTTCAACTTAGCAACATCTGGCATGGTTTCTCCACCATAAACATCTACACCCATCCAATGTGAGAGGTGACTTTTCCCTAGGATGGAGGATTTCAAGACCAGGGGCATATTTTTAAGGTGAGAGAAGAGAGATTTTAAAAATATCTGAGGGGCAAATTCTTCACACAGAAGGTGTTTCGTGTGTGGAATGAACGAATCAGGTTCTGCTGCCTCCAGACCAACAAGTGCGGCCAAGGTATCCAGAAATGACATTCATCAACATTAATTATAACCATTAATTGGTCAACCTGGTGAAAATAATTTGTTCTACTCACTATCTTGAGCCACAGTCAATCATCAGCTTAGTAATAATACACTTGTCTCCAAGTAAGAAGGTACAAAGCTGTGAACAATATCAAAATGTCTGAGTAAGTGGAGATTGGAAATTATCTCAAAGAACCAAGTTGACACCAAATGAGATACCCATAGGCTTGATGTGTTTCCCCCTACAATATATTCTCCATGTGGACATTATTGTAGTTATACATGGCCTTTATCAATTCTGATATCTGTTGGCACAATAAAGGTTAAAATATCATCATGCTATTAGTGGAATCTACTATTCCCTCCTAATTAAGTGAAATAGCGTACCAGTTTACCAGCAATAAACATTTATGGATGTGTTATATTATTCTCATAGCCGTAAAACTGTTAAAGCTTAACTGATCATCAAAAGTACAGCGTAACTGAATGGAAAATTATCAGCAGTCTCAATGTTGAGACTCATTTCATTGCTATAAATTTCCAACAGTTTGAACATTAGATTGAATTTATTGCTGTATATTCCAAACAAATAGTTTCTATACTGGACCACAATAAATTATCAAAGTCCAAAGATTGGACTCAATCTGTTAAATATATACCTTATTGTTGGTATCACTCCTCCAGATTTTAGGGTCTGTTAAGATAATAGAGTTGCTGCGAGATGGTTGCTGAGATACACAACTGTTCTGCATTAGAGTGGCTGTGACATCTACCATTAACCTCCCAAGAAAAAAGCTGTTTGGCTCAGCAAAGTGGCAGAATCTTGTTTAAGGAATGATTTGTGTGAGTTTCGAACACTTTGGGCTGTGTAAAGTAAATGTAACATGGATCCAAACACAAAGCAGATAAACAAACCAGCCTTTTGAAGGCCTGGGGAAACATAAAGGATGGAAATTAGATGTGGAGACACACAAACCATTTGTATCACCATGCACAGCAGGCGAGAAGGGGTGAGGTGAACAAGCATTAACATCCCAAAGTTCTGGAATTGAGTTATGATGCATTGTAGCACATAGGCTGCAATTTTATCAGTTATCTTATTAGTAATTAATATTTTTCTGAAGGTTTTATTCATAAACCTGCTGCTGCCTAAAGGCCGGTTGCATTGCTGGGGAAAGCAGACAACCTGGGAGTCAAGCTGGATTAAAAAAATGAATGGTAGAATTTCATTGAAAAACTCCTGAATTTCACTGTAGTCAAAGTTTGTTTATTTCAGGCTGTTAGACACTTGCGCCACCTCCATGATCCCACAAGCCGCTTTCCTGAGCAAGGAATTTCATGGCCAAAGTTACCAGCTGCTCTCCCTAAGCCTATCAGTGTCAATCTATTTATGGTATCTTTCATTTAATGCCTTTGGAGTCACAGATTAAACTGGAATCCGAGAGTGGACAGCAGAAGTCAAACTCTAACTTACAATCTAAGGAATCTGGTTTTAAAAAGAAGTATGTTAGACAAACACTCAGATCTATACTGGAAAATCTGAGACAGTTGGTGATGATTTGGCAAAATTTAACATCATATCTATAGTAAAGTATCCAAGACCAATCCAACATATTGCAGCAAGATGTGGCACTGGTGTTAGTGAAGATCATCTGCATCTATCCCTCTAAAGGAATGGCCTTCAGATCCATCTGGTACATCAATATGGGTGGTTTGATGACAGGAAAGCTTTGAGCAACTAAAATGCAAAGGAGAGGTAGTGCAGCACCAAATATTTCAAGATTTAATGGAAGGCAGTGATATAGTGATAATGGGTAGTAATCCAGACCACCCAGGCTAACATTCAGGGGATGCGTAACCAAATCCCACCACGACAGATATTGAAATTTGAATTAAATAACAGCTAGTCTATTGCAGACCATGTAACCATTGTCAATTGTCATAAAAATCCATCTGGTTCACTAATGCCCTTAACGAAAGGAAGTCTGCCATCTTTTACTAGTCTGACCTACATGTGACTCCAGACCCACAAAATATAATTGACTCTTAGCTGCACTCTGGGTAATTAGGAATGGACAATAAACACTGGCCTAGCCAATTACTTCCACATTCCAAGAATGAATAAAAATAAAATCAATAGTCACTCTGTATCAGTGACTGCCCAGTTCAAGAGTGAGGGTGAAGCATTCCTATAAAATGTTGCCCTCTGCCCTAGTGACAGCTTTTAACCTTTCTTGCAATTCCCTTCAGAGACCCATGGATGTAAGTCTACAATCTGTGCACTGAGACAGGCAGCGATCCTAGTAAGGATTCCCACACAATGCCACCATATAGCGTCCCGCAGACTGGAAAGATCAACTGTTCATCATGACAGTCTCCCCTGTCAGTCCACCAACTCTATTTCCATGCTATCACAGTGCCTTTTACTCCATGGGCTTTGGCTTTGCTGGTAAACCAATTAAATCCCTTTTCCAAGTTAATGTATACGATACTAACTGCAATACTCACAACAATTCTTCCCATTACATCATCCAAAAACTCAATCAATTTTTTTAAAAATCTGATTTGCCCTTAACAAACGTGTGTTGCTTTCCCTTAATTAATCTTATTGGGATAAAAATAGCTCAGTGGCTGTTTTTGACTGGTGCAAACTTGATGGGCCAAAGACCCTACGACCTTTGCATGTGATCATTAATTTGGCCCAGGTCCAGGTGTAATTGCTTTCTCACTCTCAGGATTAAAGTGGCCTGAAGTTTCTGGTTTTAACTTTACACCACCTTTTAAACAAAGGCATAGCAATTGCAATTTGCTAGCTCTTGGTCACCACACCCATATCTAAGGTAGACTGGAAGATAATGGCCTCTGTAATTTCCACTCTTACTTCCTTCAGCATCCTCGGACATATTCCATTCAATCCTCTGACTTTCCAACTTTACACACAATAAGCCTTTCTAATGTCTCAGCCCATCCAGTATTTCAGCTAGTTTTTCACTCACTATGGTTTCAATGGTATCATCTTCTTTGGTAAAGGTAAATGCTGTTTACTCATTTAACACTTCATCCAACTCCACAGCATCCAGATGTAAATCCTCTTCTTCATCCTGAATTGGTCTCACCCATTGAATGGCCACATCGCTATTTATGGATATTTCTAATCAACCTGTATAGACATGTTATGATACATATTTTGCATCAGTGTTTACTGTGGAGAAGGACATGGAAGATATGGAATGTAGGGAAATAGATGGTGACACCTTGAAAAATGTCCAAATTACAGAAGAGGAGGTGCTGGATGTCATGAAATGCATAAAAGTGGATAAATCAGGTGAACCTGACCAGGTGAACCCTAGACCTCTGTGAGAAGCTAGGGAAGTGATTGCTGGGCCCTTTGCTGAGATAGTTGTATCATTGATAGTCGCAGGTGTGGTGCTGGAAGACTGGAGATTGGCTAATGTGAAGATAGAAAGGAAAACCAGGGAACTGTAGACCAGTGAGCCTGACGGCGGTCATGGGCAAGTTGTTGGAGGGACTCCTGAGAGACAGGACTTACATGTATTTAGAAAGGCAAGGACTGATTAGGGATGGTCAACATGGTTTTGCATATGGGAAATCAAGTCTCACAAACTTGATTGAGTTTTTTGAAGAAGTAACAAAGAGGATTGATGAGGGCAGAGTTGTGGACATGATCGATATGGACTTCAGTAAAGTGTTCAACAAGGTTCCTCATGGGAGACTGGTTACCAAGGTTAGATCTCATTGAAAAAAAGGAGAACTAGTTATTTGGATATAGAACTGGCTCAAAGGTAGAAGTCAAGGCAGGGTGGTGGTGGAGGGTTGCTTTTCAGACTGGAGGCCTGTGACCAGTAGAGTGCCACAAGGTCCACTACTTTTCGCCATTTATATAAATGATTTGGATGTGCTCATAGGAGGTATAGTTAGTAAGTTTTCAGATGACACCAACTTTGAAGGTATAATGGACAGCGAAGAAGGTTACCTCAGAGTACAATGGGCTGAGGAGTGGCAGGTGAAGTTTAATTTAGATAAATGTGAGGTGCCAAATTTTGGAAAAGTAAATCTTAGCAGGACTTATACACTTAATGGTATGGCTCTGAGGAGTGTTGCTGAACAAAGAGACCTTGGAGTGCAGGTTCATAGTTCTTTGAAAGTGAAGTCACAGGTAGATAGGATAGTGAAGAAGGCGTTTGGTAAGCTTTCCTTTATTGGTCAGAGTATTGAGTATAGGAGTTGGAAGGTCATGTTGCGGCTGTATAGGACATTGGTTAGGCCACTTTTGGAATATTGCGTGCAATTCTGGTCTCCTTCCTATTGGAAGGGTGTTGTGAAACTTGAAAAGGTTTAGAAAAGATTTACAAGGATGTTGCCAGGGTTGGAGGATTTAAGCTACAGGAAGAGGCTGAATAGGCTACGGCTGCTTTCCCTGGAGTGTTGGAGGCTAAAGGGTGACCTTATAGAGATTTATAAAATCATTAGGGGCATGGATAGGGTAAATAGACAAGGTTTTTTCCCTTGGGTGGGGGTGTCCAGAACTAGAGGACATAAGTTTAGGAAAAAATATAAAAGGGACCAAAGGGGCATTTTTTTCACACAGAGGGTGGTACGTGTATGGAATGAGCTGCCTGAGGAAGTGGTGACGGCTTGTACAATTACAGCATTTAAAAGGCATCTGGATAGGTATATGAATAGGTAAGGTTTAGAGGGATGTGAGCCAAGTGCTGGCAAATGGGACTAGATTAGGTTAAGATATCTGGTTGGCAAGGATGAGTTGGACCGCAGGGTCTGTTTCCATGCTATACATCTCTATGACTCTATGACTCTATGACTCTATGTTTGTTGTGAATGGGACTTATATCCAGGCCTTCTAAATGATTAAAGAAGATATTTTTGTTGACTATCATTCCCTTCTCTGTTTTTCAGCTTGTCTTTGGAGATTTGGTAGCCTCATGATCTTGTTACTGGACTAATAATCCAGAGACCGGGGCAATGTTCTGGAGACTCAATTCAAATCCTACATGTGGTGGCTGTTGGAATTGGAATTCAATAAAAATTTGGAATTAGGAGTCTAATGATGAAACTGTTGTTGACTATGAAGAAAACCCAATTTGGTTTACTGATGTCCTTTAGGAGAAGAAATCTGTTGTCTTTACCTGGTCTGGCCTACATGTGACTCCAGACTCCAGACCAATAGCTATGTGGCTGAACTGCCCTCTCAGCATTTATGTTTGAATAACAAATGCTGACCTCGCCTGTGAATGAATTTTTTAAAAAATCACCTATTTTCTTCTTTCACTTCTCTGAACTTTCTATGTTCAGCCTGGCTGTCACTTGTATTATCCTGCTGTCATAGAGTTGCTTTTTCTGTTTCATCTTTCTAAACATATCGGCTTCGGCACCTACGAAAGAAAACTAGAAAAGTACAAGAGAGGAACAAAAATAAGAAATGTTGTTGAAAAACTGCAATGATATAAAAGATGTCAGCACAAACTATTTGACCTGAATGTAAATTCCTCTCTATGTCACACACCATCCTAACAAGGACAATATCGCCCTTACTTCACAGTCAATAAATCAAAATCCAGGAACTTCCTTCCTAACAGAATACCAACAGCACGTGGACCAGAGTGGCTTATGAAGGAAGTTCACAACCATCTTCACAAGGGCAATTTGGGATGGATAATAAATGCTGCTCTTGCTAACAACAATCACATCATATCAATCAATCAAAAAAAGTCGATTTCTGAACAGTATCTTTTAGACAATGCCATGATTTGACTTGATTTATTATTGTCACATGTACCTAGTTACAGTAAAAAGTTTTATTTTGTGTGCAGTACAGGCAGACCATACCATACAAGGTGCATTAGGGCAATAGACCAGAGCCAGGAATACAATATTTCAACTGCAGAGAAGGTGCACAAAGAGTGAGATCAACACTAAAATTAAAGTTTGAGAGATCCATTCAGAAGTCTAATAACAGCGGGGAAGAAACTGTTGTTGCATCCTATTGGTCTGTGTGTTTAAGCTTTTGTATTTTTTGCCCAACAGAAGGGGTTGGAAGAGATTATAACCAAGATGGGAGGGGATGTTGATGATGTTGGCTGCCTTTCCAAGGTCCTGGGAGAATAGTTGCCATGGTGCATCTGGATAAAAAGCTTTCTATGGCACGCCTATAAAAATTGGTAAGGGTCTTTATGGATGTGACGAATTTTCTTTGACTCCTGAGGAAGTAGAAGTGGTGTTGACCATCACACCAACATGGGTGGACTAGGACAGTTTGTTGGTGACCGTCACTCTGAGGAACCTACCATTGTGTTAGTGGAGGGACAAAATTCTGAAGATGTGCCAGACTGCTTTGGTGATGAGTAAGTTGATATCTAAAGGTGAGGCTGCATCTCTGATAATGAAGATCCTGATACTGAAGATCACAACAATCCATTTTAATGACAGAGTCATCAAGACTTTAAACTCTTAGCTTGCTCTCTCCATGGATGCTGTCTGACCCACTGTGATTCCAGCATTTTTTATTTTCAGTTAATGAGAGAGCTGATGGTATCTAAAATAGAGAGGGGGTAGTTCTGGTCCAACAGTGGGATGAGTTTTCCTGATACTTACTTGCCACACATAGTCTTTCTATAAATAGCTGTGTCTGTACACATGTTGGGAGCCATGATGCTGCTGTACAGGATACTGTTAGGCCACTTTTGGAATATTGTGTGTAATCCTGGTCTCCCTCCTATCGGAAGAATGTTGTGAAACTTGAAAAGGTTGAGAAAAGATTTACAAGGATGTTGCCAGAGTTGGAGGCTTTGAACTATAGGGAAAGGCTGAATAGGCTGGAGCTGTTTTCCCTGGAGTGTCAGAGACCGAGGGGTGACCTTATGAAGTTTATAAAATCATGAAGGGCATGGATAGGGTAAATAGACAAGGTCTTTTACCTGGGGTGGGGGAGTCCAGAACCAGAGGGCATAGGTTTAGGGTGAGAGGGGAAAAATTTAAAAGGGATCTAAAGGGCAACTTTTCACACAGAGGGTGGTGCGTGTATGGAATGAGCTACCAGAGGAAATGGTGGAACCTGATCCAATTACAACATTTAAAAGACATTTGGATAGGTATATGAATAGGAAGAGTTTAGAGGGCTATGGGCCAAGTGCTGGAAAATAGGTCGAGATTAGATTGGGATATCAGATGAGTTGGACTGAAGGGTCTATTCCAAAGCAATTCATCTCTATGACTCTATTACTCTATCTACAGGGTATCGCATTTAATGAATTAATTAATTTGTGACAATAATGATGAAATTGTTCATTTAACTAATTAATTAATTGTATCGGCAATGATTATAATTTCAAAGATCATTCTCACCTCTCATCATCTATGAATTTCTATCTGGAGTCTGTTTATATTAATACTCTTCCAGTCCCTTTGTATTTGGACAGTGAATGTGAGCAGCTCTGCACTTGTATTTACTGCATCTACCCTTTGAACTAGATACTTTCAACGACTCTGAAATAATTTACTGCTGAGATGCCACATCCCATCTATCTCTATTGTCTTTGCTTACATGTCTAATTGCCCCAAACAATTGGTCTATTGAATAAAATATTGCCTTCAATCTTGCAGCAGTGCAAGGAATGCAAATCACGGCTGTTATTGATTTTTGTATATTTGTAACGTGCAGTTAATAGAAAGTTTAAAATCAATGTTAATATGTTTCCATTGACAATAATTTGCAATTCCCAATATGCTGACAATATAACCTGGGAGGCATGATGAGAAAGGAGTGTGCAGGTTTGCAGAAAGCCAATTTAATCTGAAAATGTTGACAAGGACGAACAAGAGGAATTCAAGTGGCAGACCAATGGCAGATGAAACAATACAGATAGGTGTGCAAGACTCAGACAGCATAATAAAGCACTGTTCAGCCCATTAAACCTGTTCATGTACTCTGAAAGAATCATGCAATTTGTTCCACTCACCTGCACTTTCTCCATAGTCCTGTCTTTTTTTCCTTTACATGTACATATCCAATCCCCTTTTATAATTACTAATGATTTTTTATTACTCTTTCAAGCAATGCATCCTTGAGTGTAACACTCTTGTGTAAAATAATGTCTCTTCATCTTTGTCCATCTTTTGCTAATCATCTTAAAGTTGTGTCCATCAGTTAGTGACCCTCCCAGCAATGGAGAATTATTTTCCTTTTTTACTGTAGTACAACCCTTTGCAAACCTGAAAATGTGTTGCTGGAAAAGCGCAGCAGGTCACGCAGAATCCAAGGAGCAGGAGAATCAACGTTTTGGGCATAAGCCCTTCTTCAGGAATGAGGAAAGTGTGTCCAGCAGGCTAAGATAAAAGGTAGGGAGGAGGGACTTGGGGGAGGGGCATTGGAAATGCGATAGGTGGAAGGAGGTCAAGGTGAGGGTGCTAGGCCGGAGTGGGGGTGGGGGCGGAGAGGTCAGGAAGAAGATTGCAGGTTAGGAAGGTGGTGCTGAGTTTGAGGGTTGGGACTGGGACAAGGTGGGGGGAGGGGAAATGAGGAAACTGGAGGAATCTGAGTTCATCCCTTGTGGTTGGAGAGTTCCTAGGCGGAAGATGAGGCGCTCTTCCTCCAGCCGTCGTTTTGCTATGGTCTGGCGATGGAGGAGTCCAAGGACCTGCATGTCCTTGATGGAGTGGGAGGGGGAGTTGAAGTGTTGAGCCTCGGGGTGGTTGGGTTGGTTGGTCCGGGTGTCTCAGAGATGTTCTCTGAAACGTTCCGCAAGTAGGCGGCCTGTCTCCCCAATATAGAGGAGGCCACATCGGGTGCAGCGGATGCAGTAAATGATGTGTGTGGAGGTGCAGGTGAATTTGTGGCGGATATGGAAGGATCCCTTGGGGCCTTGGAGGGAAGTAAGGGGGGAGGTGTGGGCACAAGTTTTGCATTTCTTGCGGTTGCAGTGGAAGGTGCCGGGAGTGGAGGTTGGGTTGGTGGGGGGTGTAGACCTGACAAGGGAGTCACGGAGGGAGTGGTCTTTTCGGAATGCTGATAGGGGAGGGGAGGGAAATATATCCCTGGTGGTGGGGTCCGTTTGGTGGTGGCGGAAATGACAATGGATGATACGGTGTATATGGAGGTTGGTGGGGTGGTAGGTGAGGACCAGTGGGGTTCTGTCCTGATGGCGATTGGAGGGGCGGGGCTCAAGGGCAGAGGAGCGGGAAGTGGAGGAGATGCGGTGGAGGGCATCGTCGATCACGTTTGGGGGGAAATTGCGGTCTTTGAAGAAGGAGGCCATCTGGGTTGTACAGTATTGGAACTGGGAGCAGATGCGGCAGAGACGAAGGAATTGGGAATATGGGATGGCATTTTTACAGGGGGCAGGGTGGGAGGAGGTGTAATCTAGGTAGCTGTGGAAGTCGGTCGGTTTATAGTAAATGTCCGTATTGATTCGGTCGCCCGAGATAGAATTGGAGAGGTCTAGGAAGGGGAGGGAGGAGTCTGAGATGGTCCAAGTAAATTTGAGGTCGGGGTGGAAGGTGTTGGTAAGATTAGATTAGATTACTTACAGTGTGGAAACAGGCCCTTCGGCCCAACAAGTCCACACCGACCCGCCTAAGCGTAACCCACCCAGACCCATTCTCCTACATTTACCCCGTCACCTAACACTACGGGCAATTTTAGCATGGCCAATCCACCTAACCTACACATTTTTGGATTGTGGGAGGAAACCGGAGCACCCGGAGGAAACCCACGCAGACACGGGGAGAATGTGCAAACTCCACACAGAGAGAAGCCTAAGGCGGGAATTGAACCTGAGTCTCTGGCACTGTGAGGCAGCAGTGCTAATCACTGTGCCACCGTGCCGCCCACCAAAAGTGGATGAACTGTTCAACCTCCTCGTGGGAGCACGAGGCAGCGCTGATACAGTCAAACCTGCCTACTATGCACACTAAACATTTTCTGTTGCAACTCCAACAATATTAGAAAGAAGTGTGGGGTGCCCATGAATAATTCTGATTCTAGTTCAGTGAGGTCCTGCCAGAGGAACCTGGGTGGGGATTCAAAAATGGCAGAGGAGGTGAAACTTGCTCCTGTTTTGACGTGATGTAAAAAGATTGTTTATCAAAGTCATACATATATTGTATGAATGGATTTTCACTATCTCTCACCAGCTTTATTGACTTTGGCTTTTAACCAATAGTTCTTGAGCTTTTGTGATAAACATTGTCCTCCAAATATACATTACACCTCAGCTTATCTGAAGTAGGTATTCAAGTGTCTTTTTTTCTCACCAGAGTTTAACATCTTTTTCCGAGCCTAACCTGTCCCTGAGTTTCCTACCTCTGAATATCTAATGTGAGAAGTCACTATGTTGATGCAATTAACAAGACAAATTGAGCCAGTAGATGTGGAGCTGGAAGAGCACAGCAGGTCAGATAGCATCCAAGGAGCGGGAAAATCCACATTTCAGGCTGAAACCCTTGGTCAGAACTGGGGAGGGGGAGGGAGCCTTGGAATAAATGGGGGGATGGGGCTGGGGGAAGGTAGGTGGGATAGTGATAGGTGGATGCAGGTAGGGGTTATTGTGATTGGTCAATGGGAAGGGTGGGGCGCATATGTGAGTTGGAAGATGGACAGGTCAGGAAGATGAAGAAGAATGGGAGGGCTAGACATGGGATGTTTGGCCTCACTCTGACAGTGGAGGATGCCAAGGATAGACATGTCACTGGGGGAGTTGGAGGGGAATTAAAATGGATGGCAACTGGAAGATCGGATTGATTATTGCGTGCAGAGTGCAGATGCTCTGTGAACCAGTCTCTGAGTACGCGTTTGGCCTCCCCAGTATAGAGGAGATCACATCGGAAGCAACAGATACAATACGTCAGGTTAGATGAAGTGCAGTTGAATCTCTGCCAGATTTGGAAGGATTGATTGGGGCCTTGGATGGGGGTGAGAGGACATATGTTGGAGCAGGTGTTTCACCTCTTGTGGTTGCAGGGTAAGGTACTGGGTGTGGTGGAGAAGTTGGTAAGGTGTATAGAGTTTCATTTGATTCCTCCCCCCTTCCTAAAAACCAAAGGGGTGGCCATGGGTATCCGTACGGGACCGATGTATGCCTGTTCCTTTGAAGGATTCATGGAACAGTCTCTCTTCCACAACCATACCACACCACACCTCAATTCTTTCTCTGTTATATTGATGACTGCATCAACACTGGAGGTGGAGACAGATAGGTCTAGGAAGGGAAGGGAGGTATTGGAAATGGTCCAGGTAAATTTGAGAGCAGTGAAAGGTGTTGGCTTAGACTGTGCAGCCTTACGGGCGGCACGGTGGCACGGGCGGCACGGTGGCACAGTGGTTAGCACTGCTGCCTCACAGCGCCAGAGACCTGGGTTCAATTCCCGCCTCAGGCGACTGACTGTGTGGAGTTTGCACATTCTCCCCGTGTCTGCGTGGGTTTCCTCCGGGTGCTCCGGTTTCCTCCCACAGTCACAAAGATGTGCAGGTCAGGTGAATTGGCCATGCTAAATTGCCCGTAGTGTTAGGTAAGGGGTAGATGTAGGGGTATGGGTGGGTTGCGCTTCGGCGGGTCGGTGTGGACTTGTTGGGCCGAAGGCCTGTTTCCACACTGTAATGTAATCTAATCTAAAACACTGCCTCATGCTCCCATGAGGACCTTGAGCACTTCAGCAACTTTGCCAACACCTTTCACTGCTCTCAAATTTACCTGGACCATTTCCAATACCTCCCTTCCCTTCCTGGACCTATCTGTCTCCACCTCCAGAAACTGACTCAGCATTGACATCCATTTCAAACCCATTGACTCCCCCAACTACCTTGACCATACTTCCTCTCACCCCATCTCCTGTAAAAGTGCTATTTCATTCTCACAACTCTTCTGCCTCATCTGTTCCCAGGATGAGGTGTTCTATTCCAGGACATCCCAAATAGCCTCCTACTTTAGGGACTGTAGTTTCCCCTCCTCAGTAATAAAGGATGCCCTCAACCGTATCACCTCTATTTCCCGCACTTCTGTCCTCAAACTCCCTCTCCCCAACAACGATAAGGACGAGTCCCCTTAGTCCTCATATACCATCCCACCAACCTCTGAACCTAGTACATCATCCTCCGATATTTCCACCAGCTACAATCAGACCCCACCATCAAAAAGCTAAGTGATGAAGTAAACACCAGGGATGACATGCTGGAATAGTACTATGTGCTGGTCAGTATTACTATGCTCTAGGCACAAAGGAGACTTTGAAATCTTGGAGGTAGAGTAGGGAAAAGACACAAGGTCCATCTATCAGAGGAAGGGATAGGAGGGAAGAATCTTGAGCTGCACAGTCTAAGCCTCAAAAAGCGAACTGAGATTGTAAACAATATCGAAAAGGCAATTCCATGGCATTACTTCACAATAAACCATTGTCCTCAGCCAAGGTGCACAGATTCACATTGTCTGTAAGGCATCTTTAGGATATTGTCAGAGGTCCTTTGCATAAAAAGGGTCTATTGCGTTGAAGGCAAAAACTCTGGAGCTGATTATGAAACATTTACAGAAACATAACCTGACCAAACCAGTGGAAAGTGGTTTTAGTGGAACACAACGAATCCAGAAGGCAAGACTGCCCCAAACATTGCATTGTTTTAACTGGGATTTGGGGAATTATTGGAACCCTGAGAGCTCAGGCTGGAGGCTGGAGGCTGAATGCTGGTGGCTTGGAATGATGGGAATCGAAGACCTGGTAGGGAGATCAGAATCCTGAGGTGAAGCTAAGGATGACTTCACAATCAGAAAGATTACTCAGCCAGTAACATTAGATCCAGGAAGTAGGGTCAAGGGCACTGGCCACCAGATCCAACAGGCTTACCTGGGTGTTAATGTGTCGAATAATCCGAGGCTCAGGAAGCCCGGCAGTCCACATTTAAACTCAAAGTCTCAATGTACTATTTAAAGTGGTAACTCTTTGGGTGATTGCCTGCCTAACTGAACTAAAGGCAGAATTGAGTAGGCTGGAGGCAGGTCTGATTTTAAAGCTCACCTTCAACAAAATGATATGTTCTGAAACCATAGTGAACCCATCGGTCATCAAGAGAGTGCAGCTGCCACACTTGCAAACATAACTATAAAATGCACCCAGGTTGTCTCAGAGGAGGGGAATATGAGCTTCTCAATGATCAGGAAGGAGAAAGTGAGGACTGCAGATGCTGAAGATCAGAGTCAAGAGTTTACTGCTGGAAAAGCACAGCAGGTCAGGCAACATCCGAGGAGCAGGAGAATCGACGTTTCAGACATTAGAATTTCATCATATTTCCTGATGAAGGGCTTATTCCTGAAACGTTGATTCTCCTGCCCCTCGGATACTGCCTGACCTGCTTTTCCAGCACTACTCTCTCGACACTTCTCAATGATCAATTTGGTATTGAGGAGCAAGGCAGCCAGACTTTACCCGTAGGGAAAAGTGGGCGGCACGGTGGCACGGTGGTTAGCGCTGCTGCCTCACAGCGCCAGAGACCCGGGTTCAATTCCCGACTTCGGCGACTGACTGTGTGGAGTTTGCACGTTCTCCCCGTGTCTGCGTGGGTTTCCTCCGGGTGCTCCAGTTTCCTCCCACAGTCCAAAGATGTGCAGGGTCAGGTGAATTGGCCATGCTAAATTGCCCGTAGGGTTAGGTAAGGGGTAAATGTAGGGGTATGGGTGGGTTTCGCTTCGGCGGGTCGGTGTGGACTTGTTGGGCCGAAGGGCCTGTTTCCACATTGTAATGTAATCTAATCTAAACTGTTGGGGACTAATCGCAGGTTGCAGCCTCTGCATTCCTACAGAGCCAGCCAATATCACTGGGACAAATAGAACAGGCAGGTGTCCTGGCACAGGGGATGGGGAGTTCCAAGAAAATTGGGCTGCTCAGAAGCTCTCAGTAACTTGACTGTTCTCACAAACCTCCACCACCCTACGTTGGCCTTCAGATGGGTGAGGGGCTCCTGCCTACTGGTGTCAGTCTCCATTATCGTCAATCACTCCACCAAGTTTCAAAAATCTCCTGTTCCCTGGATGCTGCCTGACCTGCTGTGCTGTTCCAGCAATAAAGTTTCAATTTTGATCTCCAGCATCTGCAGACCTCACTTTCTCCACCATGTGATCACCCCAACCAAGGAAAGCATGCTCAGACTCAGACTGAGAGAGTCCATGGAGGGTGTCACCCTACTCTTGCATCCATTCTGGTTGATATTGCATGTGCCTGTCCATTAGATAGACCATTCCCTCATGTTGGAGGTGATACAGTAAAGGCCCTGAAGCAAGGTAGAGGTCATCACCACCACAGACTTCTCCACGTGCCGTTCATGAGCTAGCGTTCCTTCAGGGAACTCTAGCAGATGCTCTAAGCACTGTGCCCCATCAGATGACTCCTGAGTCATACCTCCATGCTCACTGGAGCATCATCTTGGCTGTCCTCCACGGGATTCTCCTTACAGCTCCCTCTGGCTCAAACATTTCCTCCTGCCCTTCATCCCGTGCCATAGACTTTCACGCCTCTCTGAGATGCAATACCAAAGGGTAAGATAATCAGATGTGACACTGTCTCCTCAAACATTTCTTTCTTCTACTGATACCTGAGGGATGAGGTACCTGGGGCATGACAAAGTGTCACTGAGACCTGTGTGAAACACAAATGGACACTGCAATTTAACCTTTTATGTTTTGTGAGCACACTCAGATACACTCAGTTGCCTTTCACAGAATTTGAGTGCTCTTGGGAACATCAGAGGGATTGGACCTGTATTCATTAAAGTTTAGAAGAATGAGAAGAGATTGGATTGAAACACATTAAATTCTAACAGGGTTGGAGAGACTACATGCAGGGAGGATGTTTCCCCTGGCTAGGGAATCTATAGTCTTAGGAAATGGGGTTGACTGTTTAGGACAGAGATGGGGAAATTTTCTTTTCACTCAAAGGGTAGTTAGCCTATTTTCTGTCACAGAAAGTTGTAGAGGCTGGATCACTGAGTATATTCGAGATGGATAATTTTTTAGATGTTAAAGGTATCAAGAGGTATGCAGAGAAAATGGGAAGTTGACATTGAGGTAGAGGATCAGACATGATCATTCTGAATGGTGTAGCAGGCTCAAAGGACTGAATGGCCTGTTCCTGCTTCTGGGTTCTATGCTTTATCATGCAACCTAGTCATCATCCTCCCTTTCATTCCAATTCAATTCAATTCTGGATGTTATGGAAGAGCAGGGCAATGTGTGATGTCAGGTTCAATGAAGGGCAGCACTTCAGATGTAAAAGGCTATAAAAAAGCTAATGTAATCTGGGTTTTATGGCAAAAGGCATAGAATATAAGAGTCAAAGCGTAACAGTGAATCTAGGTAAAATCTTAGTAAGACTACTGGGAAAGACCCGCCACAGGAAAGACCTTGTTAAACTTGAAAGGGTTCAGAAAAGATTAAAAAGTATTTTGCCGCATTTGGAGGGTTTGAGGTATCGGGAGAGGTTGAATTGGCTGGGGCTGTTTTAGGTGGAGGGATGACCTTATAGAGGTCTGTAAAATCATGAGGGATATGGATAGGGTAAATAGACAAGATCTTTTGTACAGGGTAGGGGACATAGAAGGTATAGGTTTAGAGGGAGAGGGGAATGATTTAAAAGAGATCTAAGAGACAACTTTTTCACACAGAAGGTGATGCGTGTAGGGAACAAGCTACCAGAGGAAGTGGTGATTAATGGTACAATTACAACATTTAAAAGGCATCTGGATGGATAAATGAATAGGAAGGGTTTAGATGAATGTGGGCCAAGTGCTGGTAAATGGATCTAGAATAATTTGGGATATCTGGTCGGCACGGATGAGTCGGACGCAAGGGTTTGTTTCTGTGCTGTATATCATCTGTGACTCTATCCCCTCTGCTTTGAGAACAAAAGGGATCACTTCCACAATAACCACGATGTTCTAAAGTGCCTCAACCCACCTGTTAGTACCTGAATAGGGGATTCCTCAACCCCAAACAACCAGCCAAGCAGCTAACCTCACTACCTCCATGGCTGCCTCCTCCATATTTGTAATTATCCATAGCCTCATGTAAACAAGTAAAAAAAAAACAGAGCCTGCTAGGGCTTTGAGCGGTCTCAAACTCGGTATGTACCAGCAATACACACAACCCAGATTCTCGGGCTGGGCGATGCCTGATTTTGATGTATAGCAGATATGGGCAGGGCTGGATAAATGCAAAGTGATCTGGTATGTGTCCCTGCCACTCCAGGGTGTGCTCCTGAATACAAATACTCCTGCTGACCTACTCCCTCAGAGTCCTACGCTCTGCCATCACAGCTTACCGCTGTAAGGGTTACAGACAAGGCTCAACAACATGGCCAGCCCCTGAGAGGGCGATAGAAAGAGGGCAGGTGAAAGGGTGCATTGGCAAAGTCCAACACTCGCATCAGAGGAATCCCAATACTGGAGTCAAGGTAACAATTTTGAGAGCTGCTGATCTACTATCTCCATGACTTTAATTTGTGAAGCTTTTCTAACCTTAACTTCTTCATTGCAAGGTGAATAAGGAACAGTACTGTTCACGGTTTCTTCTGGATGGCCCATAATGGAGAACCTCTTCCTGTCTCAGCAACCAGTTTGGGTAATTATTAATCCTCAGGTACTCACTGGACCCTTGCTTGATTTCTCATCCCAGGATCAGCAGCATCTCCACCCGCTCCCCGCCTTACTAGGAACTCTCCTTCCGAATTGCACCAGTCACATACGGCTCACCCCAGTCCAAGCTGCATCGCTTCTGGGGTAGACATCCTGACTACATTACCAGCCCAGCAGGCAATAAATGAGAGGGGTTTCTCCGAAACAGAGGTGTGGAAATTTCCTGCCATCTGCTCCCTCACATCAGGGGTGAAAATCACTTGTTGTGAGGCGCATACAGTGCAGCAGAGAGGAGCACTTCAGCAGACGAGACTGCTTAACATCTGTCACTTCCTTTGTATCCTCCGATGTAGAGACAGTGAGGTTGGTATATTTGGTGGTTTGCACCCTTTATTCCATGTTTATGTGTTTTTATTTCTCCACCCCTTTTTAAAAGCATTAACAGCATAACTGAGGAGGGGTGAGACCTTTTCAAACATTCTTCTAAAACAACCCGAACAGTATTTGGAACCTGAGAGGTGCAATCACTGCACCGATAGTAATAATGTCACACGCAATTCAGAAACTCTCCAAATTTCCAGTCCCTTTAATCTGAATGCTGTGAGGCATGCAATTTGCATACAGCCATCACATAATTAATGGGATTGTGTGCCATATCTTTATGTCCCCTTCCCCCACAGAGATCCTTTGTAGCTTTACAAAACCTTGTTTCTAAATAGAAAGATCAACACATTAGAATTTAAAAGTAGATTGTTGCAGCCAGTACTAAAGCACTAGAATAATTATAGCCCGGGGAATGGTTTAAATAGTATAATTTAATTTGCATGGCTAATTATAATTTATTATGCATTCGACTCTGTTTAAATATGTCCTACTTTTTCTGGTGTTTTCAACCCACTTGTAGCTTTCTGTACTGAAGCAGAATGGCTCCTTACACCAGAGGCATATTGTCCAACTGGAACAGTGCCAAGAACGACCAAAGGAGTCTTTGCAGTAGAAAGCGTAAATCTGAGGTGATATGATATTCTCACTGTACTTACCAGCTCATTGATGAAGTTCCTCACACTTCCTTTAACTTTTTTTTTCAAACAGTTTATTTTTATGCAATGCCTGCAGAGGTGATGAACGTGTCTGTTACTCTTAGTGAGCACATTCATCTGGGGCCAAAGTTGTTTCAGGCTTTTTTGTGATGTTTTTGATCATTGCTTCGTCTTTTGTTAGTGACATACGCAAGGCGCATGCAAGTATTAATGTGGCAGTTAAGAAAAACATATCCTCAGTTAAATTTTAATGAAGGGAAGTCAACCAGCTTTAATAACAAAATGAAGAACGGCAGATGCTGAAGATCTGAAATGAAAACAGAAATTGCTGGAGAAAATCAGCAGGTCTGGCAGCATCTGGGGAGATGAAGCAGAGTTAATGTTTTGAGACTATTGACTATTCTTCAAAATCTGAAGAAGTATATATGCACAGACATTCACAGATTCTGATGCATGCACACACACACACTCATACTCAAACATGCACAAGCACATACACACACATATATTTGGGAACAGATTTAGCCCAGATTGCAGTACCCAAAGTGAATGCCATCACTATGGAGAGAAATGGTGCTCATCTGCTGCAGTTGGCAGCCAACAAATGAATGGCCTGGTGGCACCACAAGGGGCCCCATCCAATGCTGCTCACCCTCAGCAGAAGTTCCAGCAGAGCAGTCTGTGGATGCAGGAGATGCACTCGATTCTCCAAACTGTTCTGAAGAAGGGTTATGGGACTCAACACATTAACACTGTTCCTCTGTCCACAGAGGGTCCCAGACCCACAGTGGATGGGGGAGGAGTGAGCAGTTGTAGCCAGTACCTACAAGAGGATAAAATCAGCGAAACAGAAAATGTAATACTTGAAAATAATTGTCCTGATCATACCGGAGCTCCATTGTGAAGTAGACAAAATGAGTTGAAGCAGAATGTGTCATTCACCAGTTTTAATGTTCTTTCTTCAGGACCGGCGGATAGGAAACAGTGGGAGGTGCAGCGGTATGAAACAGTGATTGGGGAGGGGTATGAAACAGTGATTGGGGAGGGGTATGCAGCAGTGATTGGGGAGGGGTATGAAACAGTGAATGGGGAGGGATATGCAGCAGTGATTGGGGAGGGGTATGCAGCAGTGATTGGGAAGGGGTATGCAGCAGTGATTGGGAAGGGGTATGAAACTGTGGGAGTGGGAAGGGAGGTATGAAACTATGGGAGGGGAGGAGTATAAAACAGTGGGAAAGGGAGAAGTAGGAATCAGTGAGAGGGAAAGGGGTAAGAAACAGTGGGGGGGGGGAGGGGTATGAAACAGTGGGAGGGGAGGGGTATGAAACAGTGTTTGGGGAGGGGTATGAAACATTGGGAGGGGAAGGGTAAGAAACAGTGGGAAGGGGAGGGGTATGAAACAGTGGGAGGGTGAGGGGAATGAAACAGTAGGAGGGGGAGGGCTATGGAACAGTGGAATGGGAGGGGTATGAAACAATGTTTGGGGAGGGGTATGAAACAGTGATTGGGGAGGGGTATGAAACAGTGGGAAGGGGAAGGGGAGGGGTATGAAACAGTGGGTGGGGCTGTATGAAACAGTGATTGGGGAGGGGTATGAAACAGTGGGAGGGGGAGGTATATGAAACAGTGGGAAGGGGAGGGGTATGAAACAGTGGGAGGGGAGGGGTATGAAACAATGGGAAGGGGAGGGGAATGAAACAGTGGGAGGAGAGGGGTATGAAACAGTGTTTGGGGAGGGGTATGAAACATTGGGAGGGGAGGGGTATGAAACAGTGTTTGGGGAGGAGTATGAAACAGTAGGGGGGAAGGGGTATGGAACAGTGGGAAGGGGAGGGGTATGAAACAGTGATTGGGGAGAGGTATGAAACAGTGGGAGGAGAGGGGTATGAAACAGTGGGAAGGGGTGGGGTATGAAATAGTGATTGGGGAGGGGTATGAAACAATGGGAAGGGGAGGAGTATGAAACAGTGGGAAGGGGAGGGGTATGAAACAGTGAGAAGGGGAGGGGCATGAAACAGTGATTGGGGAGGGGTATGAAACAATGGGAAGGGGAGGAGTATGAAACAGTGGGAAGGGGAGGGGTATGAAACAGTGATTGGAGAGGGGTATGAAACAGTGATTGGGGAGGAGTAAGAAACAGTGGGAGGGGGAGGGGTATGAAACAGTGAGAAGGGGAGGGGTATGAAACAGTGATTGGAGAGGGGTATGAAACAGTGATTGGGGAGGAGTAAGAAACAGTGGGAGGGGGAGGGGTATGAAACAGTGAGAAGGGGAGGGGTATGAAACATTGGGAGGGGAGGGGTATGAAACAGTGGGAGGGGGAGGGGAATGAAACAGTAGGAGGGGGAGGGGTATGGAACAGTGGAATGGGAGGGGTATGAAACAATGTTTGGGGAGGGGTATGAAACATTGGGAGGGGAGGGGTAAGAAACAGTAGGAAGGGGAGGGGTATGAAACAGTGGGAGGGGGAGGGGAATGAAACAGTAGGGGGGGAGGGGTATGGAACAGTGGAATGGGAGGGGTATGAAACAATGTTTGGGGAGGGGTATGAAACATTGGGAGGGGAGGGGTAAGAAACAGTAGGAAGGGGAGGGGTATGAAACAGTGGGAGGGGGAGGGGAATGAAACAGTAGGGGGGGAGGGGTATGGAACAGTGGAATGGGAGGGGTATGAAACAATGTTTGGGGAGGGGTATGAAACATTGGGAGGGGAGGGGTAAGAAACAGTAGGAAGGGGAGGGGTATGAAACAGTGGGAGGGGGAGGGGAATGAAACAGTAGGGGGGGAGGGGTATGGAACAGTGGAATGGGAGGGGTATGAAACAATGTTTGGGGAGTGGTATGAAACAGTAATTGGGGAGGGGTATGAAACAGTGAGAAGGGGAGGGGTATGAAACAGTGGGAGGCAGAGAGGTATGAAACAGTGGGAGGGGAGGGGTATGAAACAGTGTTTGGGGAGGGGTATGAAACAATGAGAGGGGGAGGGGTATGAAACAGTGGGTGGGGAGGGCTATGAAACAGTGTTTGGGGAGGGGTATGAAACAGTGGGAAGGGGAGGGGTATGAAACAGTGGGAGGGGCGGGGTATGAAACAGTGATTGGGGAGGGGTATGAAACAGTGATTGGGGAGGGGTATAAAACAGTGGGAGGGGAGGGGTATGAAACAGTGAGAGGGGAGGGCTATGAAACAGTGGATGGGGAGGGGTATGAAACAGTGGGAGGGGAGAGGTATGAAACAGATTGGGGAGGGGTATGAAACAGTGGGAGGGGCGGGCTATGAAACAGTGATTGGTGAGGGGTATGAAACAATGGGAGGGGGAGGGATATGAACCAGTGATTGGAGAGGCGTATGAAACAGTGCGAGGGGAGGGGTATGAAACAGTGGGAGGGGGAGGGGTACGAAACAGTGATTGGGGTAGGGTATGAAACAGTGGGAGGGGTGGGGTCTGAACCAGATTGGGGAGGGGTATGAAACAATGGGAAGGGGAGGGGTATGAAACAGTGATTGGGGAGGGGTATGGAGCAGTGGTTGGGGAAGGGTATGCAGCAGTGATTGGGGAGGGGTATGAAACAGTGATTGGGGAGGGGTATGCAGCAATGATTGGGTAGGGGTATGAAACAGTGATTGGGGAGGGGTATGCAGCAGTGATTGGGGAGGGGTATGCAGCAGTGATTGGGGAGGCGTATGTAGCAGTGGTTGGGGAAGGGTATGCAGCAGTGATTGGGGAGGGGTATGAAACAGTGATTGGGGAGGGGTATGCAGCAGTGATTGGGGAGGGGTATGCAGCAGTGATTGGGTAGGGGTATGAAACAGTGATTGGGGAGGGGTATGCAGCAGTGAATGGGGAGGGGTATGCAGCAGTGATTGGGGAGGGGTATGAAACAGTGATTGGGGAGCAGTATGAAACAGTGGGAAGTGGAGAGGTAGGAAATTGGGGGGGGTGTAAATGGGACGGGGACAAAGCAATGGATAGGTGAAGGGGGATCTGCCGTGGGTGGGAGAGGAGTGATGCTCCAGTTGGCTACCAAGTGGGTAAATCCTGGTTGGACACAAAAGCATGGTTTGACTTCATATCTTGCCCAATTTCGATGGAGTCAGGAAGGAGAATTGTTTTCCTGGCATACACAGCAGATACAAGTGAATTGATTTTTAAATATGTTAAATTCAAAACAGATCATCTTACTGAGGTATAACAGAGGGTGGGCTGGTGAAACTGTGACTGGGTTGAAGGGCTAACTGATCAATCTTAGTTTTCTTAGAGCCCTTGCATTAATGTGAACTGTTAGCCAGAAGGGAGTCTGAACCCCAAGCATATTCCTCCCATTTTTCATTTAGGCTACGTATGAAATCCTTTGATATGCTGTCTCCCAGAAAAATCTGGAAATTCATTGTTGAATATATCCTCATCAGTGCAACTCATTTCACATGAAATCCTCTGGAGGTTTCTCACAAGTTGATGACATAAATGCGTACCCTTCTTAATAACTCCTGTAACATTACCGTGGACAGCAGCAATTTGTCTTTTGCAGTGCTGGGGGAGATGGCGTGGAACCCAAACTAGAAGCTTTTTAGTCCATTTCAGGGATTACTTTTTATAAATTTGATTGTCACATGTTTCTGAAATAGTACCATTTTCATTAAATTGATAAGCTACAGTTTCCAACCATTTTCAAGATGTTTTTTCCCAGCCGTCAAGGCATAGGGTGAGCTATGCCTGTTAACATTACCTGACAGAAGAACAGCTGAAAAATGAAGATGGTTCATGTATTTGTGGCTTTCCTGTAATAGACTGGCCAAGCTGACTGCCTACATAGCTCAATATAGATACTTTCCAATGAATCTGTTCAAAGATGCTATTACACACCTCTGGAGCAGGCTGGGTCTGCTGGCTTAGAGGTCGGGAGACTACCATTGTGACACAAACGCACTGTAATGCATCCTTCTCAGAAGCAGAGTAATAACTCACCTGTTGTTTTAGGTGAACCAGCTGGAACCATTGAGCTAGTTTGTGTCTGAGAATTGCTGCATGGACCTCAAATCAATAAGGTTTGGTCCCAGAATGAAGCCAAGAATCCTTAAAACTGGGAGTTAGAGGTAGTCACAAACATGCTGCAAAGGGTGTTCTGCTGATTGCTTCACATATATTCACTGGACCTTCCACATATACAGTACTATAGAAGCTTCACTTCACTTAAAGGGAATGGCGTTGCTGTGACACAAGTGGGTTTGTGCACGGTAGGTAAATAACCTTGAGATATATCACCATTTAATCTAACTTAAATGGTGTCAAATAAGAAAATGTTCTTGAAAAATCACACTGGGAGCATTTTCAGTTCTTCAGACTATGTCACAGCTTTTATTTGAGCAAGCAATAACTCATGACGATACCATCTTCCACAGCAGTACTTCCAATGCATTGTCCTTTCTCCTCAATCAAGGAATTCCCTGCACTTTGAGCAGTACGACCCTTGGCTGTGAATTTTTCATCTCTGACCACATTCTTTCTGCACCTACCACCATGACCCCATCCCAGATCCCCAAACCCTCACCAATCACCCCGTACCAGTCTGAACCTTCAACAGATCAGCCTGTGTAACTTTCACCACCTGCATCATAAAGGCACCACTGAACACTGTCCTCACCCGCTTCCCTTTCCACAATTTCACAGGGATCCTTCGCCAGGACAGCCTGGTCCTGTCTTCTCACTGACCAGCTAGTGAAACATTCTTTCCATTCAGATGGTGCTTTTCAATTGAATGTATTGTATGCACTGCTCACATTGTGGTCTCTGCACTGGGGAGCTAGATGCAGATCAGTGACTGATTCATATGAAGCTTCCATTCAGTTCAGAAACATGTCCCTGAGTTTCCAATGGCACATCATTTTAATCAACCTTCCCACTCCCACTCAGTTCTCAGTGTCTGACACTCCAATGCCACAATGAAGTTCAATGCAAACTCTAGGGAAAGCAGCCTGACTTTCATTAAGCTCTTTACAGTATTCTGCACTCAACAATGATTCAGAAATTTTAGATCACAAGTTCAATTTAAATGCCAGCTGGCATTGATCCTATTGACATGCCTTTAGCTGTGGGAAGGGCCACCTTGCCCATTCCCTGCTGAAGGCCATTGCCTCAGCCGTGATCACACTGAGAATGATCAGCTCTGTCCTCCTTGTCTATCCCCATCAGTTAGAGCTGTGCTGCTTCCAATTCACAATCTACCTTGTCCTACTAGAGAGAGGCAAATGCGGCAGTGTGCACGGCACAACATCTTTGGTGCTGTGGCCAAGTTAAAGTTGAGTCACTGGCATAGTGTGCGAGCAGGGAAATACAGCTGTGAGACTCAAACAAGTACTAAGTGTGTGAGGCAAGTGTGTGAATGTTGGGCACTTTTGGCATAGGATTGGTGAATGAAGTTGTGTGCGAAACAAGTAGGTCATTTGCAAAGATGTGCCCTTTCTTTTTGTTCTGTCTTTTCCTACCCCATTTCCCTGCGTCTGTATTTGCTTTAAATATGTTGCAGCCCTATCTTTTTCCAGTTCTGACAAAAGGCAATTAACCAGAAAGATTAACTCGGTTTCTGGGTCCTGAGACTGCCCAGTTTTCCAGCATCCTCTGTTCTCCTTATGTGGAAGATCATACTAACGCGGAGTGAATCTGCCAGATTGATACCTGTGTCAAATAAATAAGCAAGAAAGGTAGGGAGGACTCAAACCATTGGACTTATCCTCAGGTTGGTGTGAATTACCCATCATCAGTCTACTGTTAGCTTCATCATCCAGTCAAAAGATTGCACATGCTGATTGCACAAGTAATTCTGTTAATCTCTTTGTAGATAAATAGTCTGGGACTATACTTTAAATGGACCCAAGAGGAACATATCCGACTTTGAGCTCAGTGATCCAAATGATCGACATTGCTTGGAAAAGCAAAACTTTAGTAGAATCAAGCCAAGTCCTGATATTAACACCCCTCTCTCCTTCCTGCCATATCAAATAAGCAGTTACAACCGTGAGAGGAATAAACATTAATAAAGAGCGTTAATTCAATATTTATGATCAGCTGTACCATGACAGGACAGGCCACCTGCAGTAAAATCATGGCAATATGAATAATACCCACAGTCAGATATAAATTCTGCCAAGTGTCTTTGTTGATATTCCTCCTTGTTAATCTTTACTTAGCTCGACTCATACAGAGCTTCAGATCTATGGCCACTTGTGACCCAAGAGCGATTCAGCAATAGATGATGAAGCTTAATCGTGCCCTCAACACAAATCCACATTGTGCATTCACCCTCAAGTGATCAATGATCAGGAACACTGATTGTTTACTCCTGTTGCTGAGGAGACTGAGACTGCAATCAGAGAATTTAGCACAACGTAAGGCTTACAGCAAAGCCGTCCTCTTTTTTTTAATATCCCACACCAATAACTTGCAATTCAACAACAGCTTGCATTCCTTTGTGTTCTAAAGAACTGCATGGGAGTGTAATCAGACCAAAGAATAATTAGAGGAAATCCAAAGCTAACAACCAGCCAGATGGCTAAAGGCTCAGTCAAAGAGGTTTTGAGGAGTGTCTTAAAGGAAAGTTCAGAGATGGCGATGTTTAGGGAAGCGACTCCAGAGCTGAAGGCATGTCACCAACAATAGGTTGAGGAAAATCCAGAATATTCCGTATTTGGAGCTGAAGGGATGCAGAGATTTCCATGGTGTTCATAGAGGTCAAAGATCAAAACACGAGGATGAGGAAATTAAATTGAGTAACATCATGAACTATAGTATTACTATTTATGGAACCATACCATGTGCAAATTTGGCTGCTGCGTTTGTGTACAATAAAATAAACAATATATTTCAACATAGGCAATGAGATCTGTTAGGGGCTAACATCTCAGCTGCAGTGTTGGAAATGTTATTTTGTCCAACAAAACCTTCTAGCATTTATGTAACATCTTTAATGTAATAAAGTCTCTTGAAGCTTTTCATAGGTGCATGATCGTGCAAAATTTGATATTTCAGTTCCAGACCGGCAGCAGGTGGATTGGGAAACCCTCCCTTCCAGGGGGTGGGTCATGTGATTGCACAGTTGTCAGCTCATTAGACCAAAATGAAGGTCCTTCAGCAATCTGACCCACCAATGTGGAGTGAAGCCCCATCTTCAATGTCCACAGGGAGGCCTTAGAGGATTATTGACCACTTCCAATACCCCGGGAGTGTTCTGATGGCCAAACTAACTATTGATGAAGAGATCCAGCATCGTCTCCAGTGTGCTAGTGCAGCCTTTGGTCACCTGAGGAAAAAAGGTGTTCAAGGACAACATTGGATTCGTCAGTAAGATTACAGTTTACAGAGCAGTGGTGGTTCCCACCCTCCTATACAGCTGAGACCTGGGCTGTCTACAGCAGACATCTTAAAGTGTTGGAGCAGTACCATTGGCGCTGCCTGTGCAAGATCCTACAAATCTGCTAGGAAGAAAGCTGCACCAACACCAGCATACCCAGCAACGAGGCATTGACCCCCCCACCCCACCTCGATCAGCTGCGTTGGGCACATCATCCACATGACCAACATGAGACTCCCCAAGCAGGTGCTCTACTCCCAGTTCTGAAACAGCAGGCAGGCCCCAGGTGGACAGAGGAAGTGCTTTAGGGATACCCGCAAGGCCTCACCGGCAAAGTGTAGCATTCCCACAGGCACCTGGGAGTCACTGGCCCAAGATGGCCCAAAGTGGAGGAGAAGGAGCATTCAGGAAGGCATTGAGCACCTTGAGACTTGCTGTTAGAAGAAAATGGAAGCCAGGTGAAAACAGCATAAGGAGTGCATTGCCAGACTGATGTCCCACCCACCCCTTCCCGTGACCATCACCTGCCCAAGTATAAGAGAGCCTGCAGTAGCCAATCAGTCTGTACAGCCACCTACAGGCTCACCCTGAGAGTGGAAGAGAGTTATCCTCATCTGTGGGGGACTGCCAGTGATGATGATGATATTGACAAACATGGTGAGTCCCATGACAGAGCAAGTTGGGAGTTCACACCCTCACTATTAACTTCCAGGGTCAAAGATCCTGCAGCCATATTGCCTGTGAAGCAACCCTCAGTCCCAGTGACTGTGGCTGAACATTCTGACCCTCCCACTTTCCGGGTCAGCCTTTTATCCTTCTCCACAGAGACTTCTATTCTCAGACAGCCTCCTTGTCCCATACCCATTTCACTCCCATCACCCTCCCTCAGCCATTCTCCATGTCCCATGCAAGTTCGACTATCATAGATAAACTCTGACCAAGGAAGACAAAGCAATTCAAAGTCCAGAAAGAGCAGTACCTCAAACTGCATACAGCCTGTTCAGAAGGCACAAATTGCTCACTCAGAAAGATGTTAATTGTGAACAGGACCTGAATTCTGTTGAGCTAGCCTGTTAATGAGCAGTGTGATATGCAAGTGGATGCAAAAGGGATTTCTGGTGCTTGCTATCACAGAGCTCTATTGTCCTTAAGTGTCTGAGAACTTCATTACAAACATCTTCAACCTGCCATCAGACACAGGAATGTTGGCGGCTTGCTCAATTCAGTCTATCTTTTTACCAGCTCCCAGGATTCTGCTCACTCAATCACGTATAGAGTTACTAGGACTGGTGAGTAAAAAAACTGAGCCAAAGAAAAAGACATGAATTTATATAGCACCATTTAGTGATGACAACATGCTTGCCATGTGGAAGATTCGGCAGCCAATTTCCATACAGCAAGTTCCCCTACACAGACTCCATATAATGACCAGATAATCAGTTTTATTTTACCAATAATGGTTGATGGACACCAGTGATATGTAATGATCTTTTTCAAACTAGTGCCTATTTATGTGCACCTGAGGACCTTGGTTTAACATCTTATCTGATGTTTATCAGCACCTTCCACAGTGCAGCTCTCTCTGTCCAGCACTGCACTGCTGTGTTGCTGAGTCCTGGATTAGGTCTGGAATCCTGATCGTTTTGACATGGAACAAACAATGAGACCAACAGCTGAAGCAAAATGAAATACTTGACATAATAGAAATACTATCCAAAGAACACAACTGAGGAACAACATCTTTAAAGTCTTCTTGACAATTTATTCCTCAAATCCAAACATGATGAAGATTCACCAGAGGTTTACAAAGACAGATGGCCATATTCCAGATTATCTTTCCGAGGCAGCACTCATCCCTGTTTTTTTACAAAAGTACCGATTCTGAAAACATTTGACAGGAACCTTTCACTTCTGCTGCCTGTGTCCAAATTTTGGCAGCTCAGCACAGCCTGGGATTCACAACAGGAGCTTCCTTCTCACTAGGCTGCAGAGCTAAAACTTCCATAACTGTTGCTCATGACTCATTTGCTCTCACCTTGCAATGGGTTTGCTGCTTTTCTAAACCTAACACCCACTATTTGTGAAGACCATGAATGTTGGAAATCAGAGATTAAAATATTTAGCAGGTCAGGCAGCATCTGAGCAGAGAGAAACTGAGTTAATGGGCTGGGTTTTTGTTCCTGTGGAGAATCACTCGAGTGAGGAAGCTTCCAGCATTGGCACACCCACTTTGTAAAGCGTCACTCCACATTCTGGGATTGTTGTGTTAGTGGGACAGATGCAGGATGGAAACAAGTCTGCTACCCCTTGTTGCAGATGAGAGGTGGGTGCAGAGACTCTCATGTACCAAGGTGTGCTATTTACAAGGCCCTGATGAAGAGCTTATTCTTGAAATGTCAATTTTCCTGCTTCTCAGATGCTACCTGCCCGGCTGTGCTTTTCCAGGAACACACTCTTCGACTCTGATCTCCAGCATCTGCAGTCCTCCCTTTCTCCTGTTTGCAAGGCGCACCTCATCTCTGGCCCAGTTGATGTTTGATTTTGATTTTACTGTCCTGTGTATTTTACAATAAGAATACAATAAGTGAAAAGTTTTCATTTGTCACCACCGAACTGTGCCATTTTGAATAATTTAAAAGTACAGGTAATTCTTCTTTAACGTGATGGTTGTGTTCTTTGTACAACCCCATGTTATAGAAAAATCGCACTATAGAAACAACGCTTAAAGTGTTAGCGATGTAATCACATTACAGCCAATGCACATTTTCAAAGTTTGTTTCAAAGTTTTAGAAGCAGCGTCCCCAATTGTCAATCGCGTTACAGCGAATTTGTGTTGGTGAAACACACGTTATAACAGAACAACCTGTGTAGAAATAGATATAACTTGAAGAGAGTTGATCAGTCCTGAGCCAGCTCATCACCATTATCGACATCTGTGTCGCCATCCCTAGCCACAGCTTCGCTGCCATCCACACCGAACCCAACCAACACTGAACTCGCTGATCCTCAGGCGCCATCTATGCCGCTGGGCCAATACTCCTCTGCACTGCCTCACCACCAAACCAACGTCAGAGTCGCTTCTCTCACCACTGGGCCCACCTTATCAATGCTGCCATGATGTCATTCCACCATCACTTTAGCACTGGCACTGCTGAAACCAACCAACAACAAAGTCACCGACGCTCAGGCGGCATCCTTTGCTGCTGGGCCTACCTCTACCGATGTAGAAGCCATCAATTCCAGGTCCTGTGGTGGTTCCAGAAAAGTATGTAGGAGCTCACTCTCCTCTGCACTGGGCCCACTCAAAGTCCACAGCCTGGGCCCGGCTCGAGGTCCATGGTAGGCCCACCTGAGGTCTGCACCCTGGGCTCTAGCCACCACTGATGCTATCCAAGCTCAGGACAAGATGAAAAGTAAAAATAAAAGTAAAGAGAGGGGTAAAAGAAAGAAAAAGAAAAAGAAAGGCAGTCAGCCCATACGAACTCCAGGATAGGAGCTGCCATCTTGCACTGGAAGTGTTAGCTAAACACTACACTCTCTTGTCCTCGCCTCCCTCATCAACCTGCTGCCCACTATTCATGCCCTTTCCATGCCAATTCATAGTTCCCACTCAACATTCCGATGAGCCCTCAAGTATTTCAGGTCACCTAATTCCTGTCTCAAACCCTCAGCCACCTCCATGCCCTCTTATAGTCTCCATTCCAACCTGTTTCCAACTCATGCTTCCCTATCCACCATCCTTTACCCTGACATCCTCCATTTGCAATGAAATATAACAAGGACCTAAATATCTATTACAGCTTTCACTATAATCAGTAAATACTTCTATTCTTGGAAAGCCAGTCAGAAGTGCTGCTCAAGTATTGAATCCTTATCAAAACAAACTGACTTGTATTCATAATCCCACACCAAAGATGGCTAATTCTTTAATAACATCTTTGAGATGTCAATCAAACTGTGAAATTATGCATGCTGGGATAAATGTTAATTGTGGAAAGCTAGAAACCATTAATAATTGTATAAAAATAGTGCCTGGGATAATCTCAACAAACAGCAACTGGTACTAATAAAACGGATATTTTTCAATTCGCATGGATTTGTTTTATTTTATTTTAAAGGGTGAGGTTTAGATTAGATTCTCTACAGTATGAAAACAGGCCCTTTGGACCAACAAGTGCACACCAACCCTCCGAAGAGTAATCCACCCAGACCCATTCCCCTAGTCTCGCCTATATTTACCCCAACTAATGCACTTAACACTATGGGCAATTTAGCATGGCCAATTCACCTAACCTGCACATCTTTGGATTGTGGGAGGAAACTGGAGCACCTGGAGGAAATCCACGCAGACACTAGGAGAATGTGCAAACTCCACACAGGCAGTCGCCCAATTCAGGAATCGAACCCAGGTCCCTGGCACTGTGAGGCATCAGTGCTAACCACTAATCCACCATGCACTTACGTCTTACTTCAGGCAAATAACATATCATGAAAAGTTTATGAGTTGACTTATTTGATCTTAAGAGTTTGTGAGCTGCTGCAATAGAGATTAGTATTCCATGGTGGAAAAAGCATTAGATTTAGTCATGCTGAACTTGTAAAGAATGGTTAATTTAGAAAGAAAGGATTTCTCAAGGTGAATGTTAAAGTATAACTACTCAGAGCCTTCATACAGCTTAAAGTCTAAATCTGGTTGGTCTTCATCCAGAAATTTCCATGTTCCTGAAACATCACTGCCGACTGGGACAGAAAAAGTGAGAAATCAGCTCAGTTAGACTTGCTTATAGATTGTTTTGTGTTTATTGTAATTGATGAATGGATGACATAGCAGCTTACGAGTGAGTGGAAACCATAGCGACCAACCCCTTTATCAACAGGAAGATAAATGAACTGTTTACCAGTACTTTAAAAATGGCGTTGTCGTTTGGGCTTGCAACTGAAGTTGAAAGGATAATGCTAACTGTGTTCGATTAGATTGACTGGAAGAGAAAAACAAATCTTCATTCAATACAGTTCAGACTCATTCTGCACTTACCACATGTGCAGAGGACAATTTTGTGGATTTTCTTTACAGTGTGGAAGTAGGCCGTTCAGGCCATCCAATCCACACTGGCTCTCCAAACAGCATCCCACCCTATCCCTGTAACCCTGCATTTCCCATGGCTAATTCGCCTCACCTGCACATCCCTGGACACTATAGCATGGCCAATCCACCCTAACCTGCATGTCCTTAGAATGTAGGAGGAAAGGAGAGTACCCAGAAGAAACCCACAAAGATAATGTGCAAACTTCACACATTGAACCTGGGTCCCTAACCTGCATGTCCTTAGAATGTAGGAGGAAAGGAGAGTACCCAGAAGAAACCCACAAAGATAATGTGCAAACTTCACACATTGAACCTGGGTCCCTGACAATGTGAGGCAGCAGCCCTAACTGCTGACCCACCATACCATCCAGTTTAACAGTTCTGGTCTAGTAATACTTCATCTGTCAGCATTTGAACGTTCAATTCCCTCTGCAAACAACTGTCCAACACACGGTTAACCACCTCGACATTTTGACAGCAGGTTTTTTTTCTGACTGATGGTAGTGACACTCTTCAGTGATGGTTTGGTATTGAATTCCTTGAGTCTTGTGCTGAATTTCACTTCATGGTATTCTGCTAAACAACAAATGTCTGGTACCATCTTTTTTAAAATGTGGATACAGAAATCACAGAAGATGAATTCTGCCGATTTTCATTCATTAAAAAATGCCTTAGTTGGGAAGTAAGAATTAATCAGATTAATTCAATTGTTCTTAATCTGTCTTCTAGCTAGCTCAATAGGTGTTCATGCCAATTAATTTAACACATGAAATCCTGTTGACTTTCACCCAAAGAATGATGCTACCCCAGATATTCTAATCAGAGTCACAGACTATTTTGAAAAAAACAGGAAGAAACAAAAGCAGAAACAAAAATTGCTGGAAAAACTCTGCAAGTTTGGCAGCATCTGTGGAGAGTGTTCAGGGATGTGTAGGTTAGGTGCATCAAGGTGATGTTGTTAAAACAGGACAGTAAGGAATCATAGAATCATAGAATCATAGAATCCCCACAGTGTGGAAACTTGTTAACTTGATAGCTTGGCATGATCTGTATTAATTGGTACAGTTATGGAATATTTGTTACTTTGGTTAGACTTTGGGCATGCTTATACCTATCATATTATTCCAGCTATTTGGTTTGTCTCCAGCACCACCTTATTTTTAATTTTTTGTAATTATCTCACAGCCTCAATTAATTGGATTATAGGTCTTCCTCTTCACTTACTGTTCAGCTGTTGACACCTTAGTCACGCTGTCTGACACTTTTGATCACCTGCAGATAACTATTATTCAGCCTGTCGACACTGCACTCACACCATTTGTGTGATATTTTGATCTCTCTGCCCATTGCTCTCTCTGCCTATAAATTCTGTGCTTTTCTTCATTTCACCTGATGAAGGAGCAGCGTTTTGAAAGCTCGTTAAACCTGTTGGACTATAACCTGGTGTCATGTGATTTCTGACCTTGTACACTCCAGTTTGACACTGGCAACTCCATGTTAGTAAGTCAGTAAGAGTGTATACATTTCATTGTTTGGTGAATTGGCTGGCTGAATTCAATGGTCTTGGTATTTCCACTGTAAAATAATGTAGACAACTAAGTTGCTTGTTCCTCCAGAGTCCCAGATATAGATCTGGACTCTTTCTTTAAAATCTCCATCCACTGATGAGTGGAATCATGGTCATATTACAAAACAAGGGTTAGGTTTAGCTGAAGAAAGATGGAGAGAGAAGAAGTTGTGCAGAAATTCCCTCTTTTACAATGCTGCAGATGTTTGAAAAACACAGAAGCTTAACTGGAACATAACTCACCTCTCCTTCAGCCAGTAATTCAACAATAACAGCATATTGCAATTGTAGCTTGATAGAATTAATTCTGAGAGATATCTTAAGGAAAGTCTAAAACCAAAGGTTTGTTGTAAAATGCAATCTTGAGTTCTGAAGAAAGTTTATACCCTGAACATTGCCATCTCCATCTCCTGATGCTGCCTGACTTGCTGTTTTCTTCCAGCCTCCTGTTTTTCTACACCAGTCTTTCAAATAGTTTGTTTTCCACAAGTTGACTTCAGTAGATATCTCTGATCAGACAGGAAGAGAACTGATAACAATCCCAGGATTTTCCATTGTAATGAATTCAGTAATCCATCTGTGGGATATATGGGTGGTATAATTAGCATCGATCATTTTACTTTAGCTCAAAAATCACTTTAGTCTGTTTTTAAAATATCTGTTTTCTTAAAAAGTCCAATTTCTATTTCCAGCCAACTGATTAAAAATCAATGTTTGATATAAACAGGTCTTTATAACAATTGACATTAGTCCATTTGTCTTAAACAGATTACTGTTCTTGCCAAAGTAATTGGAAAAGGAATATAAATGAATCTGTTTCATCTTAGAATATTAAGTAATCTGTAGACCAGTCCTCCTTTTAAAGAGTAACTGATTTAATTCTATTTCCTTTTAAAACTGGCAACATTATTATTTTATTTCATTTCCAATTTTTTCTCAAAAATTGTCCAACTTGGATTCTGTCTCTTGTCTCCTGTCCATTCTGTTTCTGTTCTTCTCTAGACGTAGATGAAATATCAAAGCTGACAAATAAACCACCACTCAGTAAAGTGTTTTAGTGCAAATCTTCACAAATCTTATTCCGGTAAAGCACTGCTATCCACTTACTTTAAGAGCTCATTCTGTCACTGTTACTTTCCTATTAAACTGCCTGATTTGAGAGATTTCTTCCTGTTCAAATTTTTGAATATTGTTTCAGTTCTGAGTGTGTTCTGTTGAGATGGTGATTGAGTTTAGCAACAGAAACATTGACATTCCAGCAAGACAGAGTGACCAATTATGGAAAGAATCTGAGGCAATTTATGTAGTTCTAAGCAGCCATTGTTAATGGTGGGCCATGACATCCTCTCAAAAGTGTTTAGGCCCAATGTCACAAAACAATGCAAGATAACCACGCATGTTACACAGTCCCATAGACACCTATAGGTCCATAGCAGCTTGCTAAGTAACTTCTTTCACAAGTAAAGCTAGACAGCAAGGCTCCTTGCTCCATAACTAAAGTAATGACAGGAAGCTGGATCAGTCTTTGAGCTGTCCCCCTAAGGCCTTAATTAGTCCAGGGATGGGTGAGCTACTGGATGGTTCTTTCACCACTATCAGCAGATGAGTGGAGTAGAATACAGCTATCAATTCTCTTATCCATACAAGGTGATATAGCTATTTGGCTAAGAGCCATAGAAGATGAATAGCTACTAAGTCCTAACCCAGAAGAGGCATTTGTCTGAACAAATGTAATGTGTTGCACGATAGCAGTAGATATAAGTGTATTGGTTAGTTTGACTTAAAAATGAAGACAGGATTTAGGATGTCATGTTAAGGTTGTACAGGATGTTGGTGAGGCCACTTCTGGAGTACTGGGTGCAATTGGGGTGAACTTGTCATAAGAAGGATATTATTAAACTGAAGAGGGCTCAGAGAAGATTTACCAGAATGTTTGTGTCTGTGGAGATTTTCATAACTTCTCCTGAATTCTGCACTCTTATCTCCTCCTTTAACTTGGGTTTTCTAATTTCCTCTGTAACTGAACAAATGTATTTAAACATTGTAACTATCCCTGTATCCTATGGCAGTTAATTCCACACGTGAACCACCCTGTGCAAAAAACAAACAGTAGCCCCTCATGTCCTTTTTAACTCTTTCTCCTCTCACCTTAAAAACAGGCCGCCTAGTTTTGAATTCCACCACCCTATTCTCATTCACTTTTCATTTCTTGCGAACCACTACCAACCTGATTTTCCCAGTCCACCTACATATTGAAATCCTCCATGATCACTGTAACTTTGCCTTTCCTGCACAGCTTTTCTATCTCCTGGTGTATCTTGCACCTGAGCTCCTGACTACTGTTTGGAGGCCTGTAAATATATCCAACAATTTTTTTTACCTTTGAGGATCCTCAATTCTATCCACACAGATTCTAACGCCATCTGACCCTACTTTGTTTCATACTATAGATTTAATTTCATTTCTTACTAATAAATCAACCCCACCTCCTCTGCCAGAATGTTGCCATGAATGGAAGGTTTGAGCTATAAAAATAGACTGGATAGGCTGTCACCTTTTTAACAGGAGCATAAGATCTTATTAAGGTTTATAAAATCATGAAGGGCATTAATAAAGTGACTGATAAGGGTCACTTTAGGTGACAAGGATAGGGTGGGAGAATTCAAAACTAGGTGGCATGTTTTTCAGGTGAGAGCAGGAAGATTTAAAAAGGACATGAGGAGCTACTGTTTGTTTTTTACACAGAGTGGTTCATGTGTGGAATTAACTGGGTGGCACGGTGGCTCAGTGGTTAGCACTGTTGCCTCACAGCACCAGGGTCGCAGGTTCTATTCCAGCCTCGGGTGACTGTCTGTGTGTTGTTTGCACATTCTCCCCATGTCTGCGTGGGTTTCCTCTGGGTGCTCCAGTTTCCTCCCACAATCCAAAGATGTGCAGGTCAGGTGAATTGGCCACGCTAAATTGCCCATAGTGTTGGGTGCATTAGTCAGAAGGAAATGGATCTGGGTGGGTTACTCTTTGGAAGGTCGGTGTGGACTGATTGGGCCGAAGGGCCTGTTTCCACACTGTAGGGAATCTAATCTAATCTAACTGCCATAGAAAGTGGTGGATACATGGACAGTTACAATGTTTAAATACATTAGTTCAGTTATAGGGGAAATTAGAAATCTCAAATTAAAGGAAGAGATAAGAGCACAGAATTGAGGAATGGTTATTAAAATCTCTAGTGCAGATACAAGTAGGACAGAGTGTTTGGAAAAGGTTAGCAATCAAACTTCAAGCACGCTGGACAGAGGAATGACAATGAGAAGAGGGATGGATTGGCAGGTATGACATGGTAGGCATTATGGAGACGTGAATGCAAGGGGATCAGGGCTGGGAGCTGAGTATTCAAGGATACACATCCTATCGAAAAGATAGGCAGGTGGGCAGAGGGGGTGGGGTAGCCTTGATAGGAAGAAATGAAATTAAATCAATAATAAGAAACAAAGTAGGGTCAGATGGTATTAGAATTGAGGAACCAGAAAGGAAAAAAATACATTGTTGGATTTATGTACAGGCCTCCAAACAGTGGTCAGGAGCTGGGGTGCAATATACACCAGGAGATAGAAAAGTTGTGTAGGAAAGGCAAAGTTAGAGTGATCATGGAGGATTTTCAATATGTAGGTGGACTAGGAAAATGAGGTTGGTAGTGGTTCGCAAGAAAAGGAATTAGTGGAATGACTCCGAGGTGGCTTCTTAGGGCAGCTTGGGTTGGAGCCCACCAGGGAACACGCAATATTGGAGTTAGTGTTGTGCAATGAGGCAGACTTGAGAAGGCAGCTGAAGATGAAGGAAGCCTTACAAGGCAGTGATCATACGATGATTGAATTTACTCTGCAATTTGAGAGGGAGAAGATAGAATCAGAGCTAACGGTAAAGGCAACTGCAGATGCATGAGGGAGGAGCTGGGTAGAGTTGACTGGGAGAGGAGCCTAGCAGGAAAGACAATGGAACAGCAATGGCAGGAGTTTCTGGGAATAATTCAGGAAACACAGCAGAGATTCATCCCGAGGAAAAGGAAACATGGTACTGGAAGGATGAGGCAAATGTGGCTGACTAGGGAAGTCAGGGAAAGCATCTATTCATTTTAAAATAGTGTTGGAAAAGGATAGACCAGATCTAAAAGTTGAAGTTCTAAATTGGAGAAAGGCCAATTTTGACGGTATTAGGCAAGAACTTTCGAAAGCTGATTGGAGGCGGATGTTCGCAGGTAAAGGGACGGCTGGAAAATGGGAAGCCTTCAGAAATGAGATAGCAAGAATCCAGAGAAAGTACATTCCTGTCAGGGTGAAAGGGAAGCTGGTAGGTATAGGGAATGCTGGATGACTAAAGAAATTGAGGGTTTGCTTAAGAAAAAGAAGGAAGCATATGTCAGGTATAGACAGGATAGATTGAGTGAATCCTTAGAAGATTATAAAGGCAGTAGAGTATATTTAAGAGGGAAATCAGGAGGGCAAAACGTGGACATGCGATAGCTTTGGCAAATAGAATTAAGGAGAATCCAGAGAGTTTTTACAAATTTATTAATGACAAAAGGGTAACTAGGGAGAGAATAGGGCCCCTCAAAGATTAGCAAGGCGGCCTTTGTGTGGAGCCGCAGAAAATGGGGGAGATACTAAATGAATATTTTGCATCAATATTTACTGTGGAAAAGGATATGGAAGATATAGACTGTAGGGAAATATATGGTGACATCTTGCAATATGTCCAGGTTACAGAAGAGGAAGTGCGAGATGTCTTGAAATGGTTAAAGGTGGATAAATCCCCAGGACCTGATCAGGTGTACCCAAGAATTCTGTGGGAAGCTAGAGAAGTGATTGCTGGGCCCCTTGCTGAGATATTTATATCATCGATAGTCACAGGTGAGGTGCCGGAAGACTGGAGGTTGGCAAACGTGGTGCCACTGTTTAAAAAGGGCAGTAAAGACAAGCCAGGGAACTATAGACCGGTGAGCCTGACCTCAGTGATGGGCAAGTTGTTGGAGGGAATCCTGAGGGACAGGATGTACATGTATTTGGAAAGGCAAGGACTGATTAGGGATAGTCAACATGGCTTTGTGCATGGGAAATCATGTCTCATAAACTTGATTGAGTTTTTTGAAGAAGTAACAAAGAAGATTGATGAGGGCAGAGCAGTAGATGTGATCTATATAGACTTCAGTTAGGCATTCGACAAGGTTCCTCATGGGAGACTGATTAACAAAGTTAGATCTCATGGAATACAGGGAGAACTAGCCATTTGGATACAGAACTGGCTCAAAGGTAGAAGACAGAGGGTGGTGGTGGAGGGTTGTTTTTCAGACTGGAAGCCTATGACCAGTGGAGTGCCACAAGGATCGGTGCAGGATCCTCTACTTTTTGTCATTTACATAAATGATTTGGATGCGAGCATAAGAGGTACAGTTAGTAAGTTTGCAGATGACACCAAAATTGGAGGAGTACTAGACAGTGAAGAAGGTTACCTCAGATTACAATGGGATCTGGACCAGATGGACCAATGGGCTGAGAAGTGGCAGATGGAGTTTAATTCAGATAAATGCGAGGTGCTGCATTTTGGGAAAGCAAATCTTAGCAGGACTTACACACTTAATGGTAAGGTCCTAGGGAGTGTTGCTGAACAAAGAGACCTTGGAGTGCAGGTTCATAGCTCCTTGAAAGTGGAGTCACAGGTAGATAGGATAGTGAAGAAGGTGTTTAGTATGCTTTCCTTTACCGGTCAGAGTACTGAGTACAGGAGTTGAAAGGCCATGTTGCGGCTGTACAGGACATTGGTTAGGCCACTGTTGGAATATTGCATGCAATTCTGGTCTCCTTCCTATCGGAAGGATGTTGTGGAACTTGAAAGGATTCAGAAAAGATTTATAAAGATGTTGCCAGGGTTGGAGGATTTGAGCTGTAGGGAGAGGCTGAACAGGCTGGAATTGTTTCCCCTGGAGCGTCGGATGCTGAGGGGAGACCTTATAGAGGTTTACAAAATTATGAGGCATGGATAGGGTAAATAGACAAAGTCTTTTCCCTGGGGTCGGGGAGTCCAGAACTAGAGGGCATAGGTTTAGGGTGAGAGGGGAAAGATATAAAAGAGACCTAAGGGGCAACTTTTTCACGCAGAGGGTGGTACATGTATGGAATGAGCTGCCAGAATAAGTGGTGGAGGCTGGTACAATTGCAACATTTAAGAGGCATTTGGATGGGTATATGAATAGGAAGGGTTTTGAGGGATATGGGCCAGGTGCTGGCAGGTGGGACTAGATAGGGTTGGGATATGTGGTCGGCATGGACGGGTTGGACCGAAGGGTCTGTTTTCATGCTGTACATCTCTATGACTCTATAAAAGCAAAAGAGAAAGCATATAATGTGGTTTAGGGCAATGGGAAACCAGAGGATTGGGAAGCTCACAAAGACTAACAGTGGGCAACAACAAAAAATAAGCAGGGAGTAGATTAAATATGAGGATAACTAGCCAATAATATAAAGGAAGACTTCAGAGTTTCTTTAGACATACAAAAGGCAAAACAGAGGCAAATGTGGACTTTGGGCCATTGGAGAATGACGCTGGAGAGACAGCTGTGGGATCAAGGAAACGTCTGAGGAACTGAATAACTGCTTCGCTTCAGTCTTCCTGCTCCCCACCAACCCCCTCTCCACACCTGGCATCTTCTCCCACTGCCTGTGCCCACACCTACCCCCTCACCTCCATCCAAGGCCCCAACGATTATTCCACATCCACACAAACCTCATTTGCTGCATCCATTGCTCTCGATGTGGGCTCCTCTACATTGAAGAGACTGAGTGCACCCTCACAGAGTGGTTCAAGGAAAATCTCTGGTCAGTACAGACCAACCAACCCCACCTTCCTGTGGCCATCCATTTCAACTCCCCCTCCCACTCCCCTGAGGACATATCCTTTCTGGGCCTCCGCCACTACCTAAACAAGGCCCCTGCAAACTGAAGGAGGAACACCTCATCTTACAGCCACACGGCCTCAACATCGATTTCAGCAATTCTCAAATCTCTCCTCCCTCCACCCATCTCAGCCCCAATCTTCCAACCTGGCTCTGCCCTCTTGACCTGACCTACCTGTCGATCTTCCTTCCCACCTATCCACACCACACATCCCACCAACCTATCACATTCACCTCCTACCTTCACCCACCTATCGCCATCCCACCTACCTTTCTCCCAGCCCCAATACCCTCCATCTATTTATCTCTCAGCCCACTTTGCCCTCCCCAGTCCTGATGAAGGGTCCTTCCCGAAATGTTGACTCTGTTGCTCCTCAGATGCTGCCTGACCTGCTGTGCTTTTTCCAGCACCACGCTTTATTGACTCTGACTTCTCCAGCATCTGCAGTGCTCACCATCTCCTGGTTTACAGCATATCCCCCTATTATAATGAAGGGCTGATGTCTGAAATGCCAATTCTCTTGCTCTTCGGATGCTGCCTGACCTGCTGTGTTTTTCCAGTACCACAGTCTCAACTCGGATCGCCAGCATCTGCAGTCCTCACTTTCTACTATCCCCCTATTAATAAACCTAGGATACTGTATTAATTATTAACATCTCTTAAAACGGGCTGCCTCAATCAATGATTTGTGCATGTCTACAGTAGGGTCTTTCTGCTCCTGCACCCCCTCGATGATTGTACTAATGTAATAACAACTGCTAATATCTTTTTGTGTATCTTATCCGCAGGCACGACTTAGAATCCCATTCTCAGCTTGTTAAATGTGCAAATGATATTAACTATGGGAGAGCAGTTGGGAAAACAGACAATTTTTCAGGAGATTTCAGTGATGCAACTGAACAAACAGTTGACAAATGGAACAGTACTAAAAGTATAAAATATTGTCTATTATGCAAAAGAAAAGAGCAGTATCGGCACTGCAGGTGAAAGTTTTGCATCTGTATGCCATCCAATCTTGATAGCTTTAAGCCTTGTCTCAGCATTAGTATTTCCATTCCAGCGAGTGGAGCAGATAATCCAGGTCAATATGGAAGTGCTGCTTTGCCATTTTGGTGTACAGCACAGAATTAGACCCTTCAGTCCAACTCGTCCACGCCGACCAGATATCCCAACCTAATCTAGTCTCAATTGTCAGTATTTAGCCTATATCCCTCTGAACCCTTCCTAGTCATATACCCGTCCAGATGCCTTTTAAATGTTATAATTGTACCAGCCTCAACCACTTCATTTAGCAACTCTTTCCACACACGCACCATCGTCTTCATGAAAGAGTTGCCGCTATGGTCCTTTTAAATCTTTCCCCTCTCACCTTAAATCTATGCCTCTAGTTCTGGACTCCCCTATCTGGGAAATAGCTCTTGTCTATTTACCCTATTCATGTCCCTCATGATTTTATAAAATTCTATAAGGTCACCCCTCAACCTCCGACGCTCCAGGGAAAATAGCCCCAGTCTATTCAGCCTCTCCATACAGCTCAAACCCTCCAACCCTCCTTGTAAATATTTCCTGTATCCTTTAACATTTAACAACACAGGCGACTGACTGTGTGGAGTTTGCACATTCTCCCCGTGTCTGCGCGGGTTTCCTCCGGGTGCTCTGGTTTCCTCCCACAATCCAAAGATGTGCTGGTCAGATGAATTGGCCAAGCTAAATTGTCCTACGTGTTAGGGGTAAACGTAGGAAATGGGTCTGGGTGGGTTGCGCTTCGGCGGGTCAGTGTGAACTTGTTAGGCCGAAGGACCTGTTTCCACACTGTAACTAATATAAATCATATAAATATAATATAATATAATAAATATAATAATAAATATATAATAATAAAAAATAATAAATAATAATAAATATAATATAATATAATATAAACTAATATAAATCATATAAATCTAAAAAAAAGATCTTTGCTATAGCAGGGAGACCAGAAATAAGGGGCTCATTTAACCTATTCAAAGTCCATTTGCTTACATGGTTAATATGTGGCTGTATATTTCTGCGAGTTAGCTCTGCAGTGCAGGCAGTGTGCTCAGGCTCTACAATTTTGGATTAAGTGCAAGTGTATACATTACATCATCTCGGAACTTAGACACCAATTCCTAACACCTGTCAATCTTTCCCCAAGTTCTGTAATTCCTTGCTGTAAACCAAACCCGTCATTACCTCAGTCAATCTGGTTGTCAGCTTCTATATTCTTACAGTATCCATTAAACAGAAACATGGAAAATGATGAAATAATTTAAATTGAAATCAATTCCTGTTTAACTAGGAATAAAATTTTAAACAACTTGCAATACATTTGCCTTTCTAATTTAAGCAAACATTTTCCATTTGCTTTATCGTGAAGCCAGAACCCTCTAAATTAATGGAAAGCTAGCAACAGGATTCACCCATTAAGAGGAGCAAATCCAGGCTGCCATTTTGTAAGGACCAGTGGTTCTATCTAATTCCAATACTAAAATAGTTCTATATCCCTTAATACACTTACATCCCCAGGAACAATGTATTTTCCTTTTAAACATCTAATTGATTCCTCTTCTCTTGCCTTCAGAGTCAAGCATTCCAAATCTTTCCAATCCTTTGTCTGAAGTGATTTAATTCCTTGAAGGTTTAGGTCTGTCAACAAACTGCAGCAGCTCAGAATTCCCCTGGTGATGTCATCAATATTAAGTTCTGTGACTGAAAGGAAGGAGGCTGTGAAAACATAAAAGATTTGACAGATGCTTGAATTCCTCTGTAAAGCTCTGGTCTTACATGGGCACTCTTTAAAGTGGATATATAATCACAGAGCCAAGTGCAATTAGAACCATGCCTGATTAAATAAAGTCCCCAAGAGTTCAACTAGTCTTAATAAGAAAAGAAGGCAAGGATTTTCATTTGAAAGCCAGGAAATTATCAGTGTTATGAGTGAACATAATGCATTCTTCTGATGATCTCCCCATCTGCTATTTTAGAATGGCATCAGCCATTTAGAATCCCAAAAGCAATGATTATAATCATTTGCAATCTCTCCTTTCCTGTGAGACTATGCCAGGGCATATAATGATTTATATCCACTCAATCATTCATGTTTCGGGTAAACTGATAAGCTAACTCACAGAAACAGTGAGTAAAGGAAGGAAGCTAGTGGCATTATTGTTGGACTGTCAATCTAGAGACCCAAGAGATGTTCTCGGGACCTGGGCTTAAATCCTGCCAGAACAGGTGATGGAATTTGAAATCAATCTTATAAAATGTAGAATTAAGAGTCTAATAATGATCATTGACAATTGTTGGAAAAACCCATCTGATTCACTAATATCCTTTAGGGAAAAAAATCTGCTATTCTTACCTGGTCTGGACAACATGTGACTCCAATGTAGCAATGTAATTAACTCTTACCTGTCCTCTAGGGAAGGCAATAAATGCTGACCTAGCCAGGTTCAACCTCATCCCACAGTGAATAAATAATTCACCCACAGATATCGGCTGCGGAGAGCAATGAGGAAAGCTGGGTAGGGTTACAAATTGGACTGATCTGACAGGATGCGATGGTACATGGAGCTTCCTTCTGTGCCGCATAGCTCTATGATCACTGAAAGCTAGGTTCTGGGTTAAATATACCACACTCTCAACATTGTGCCAATGCTGCTCCTTTAACAAGGTTATGTTGTCTTTGGTTTGTTTTCAGAGGGGTCAGAAAGTCATGGGTTCCGAGATATCTGGGTTTATCTGCTTGAAGTACCTTTGAAGTTTAAAAACAAACACTTGTACAATGAAAGGGGAGTGGCCAGTTCTCGCAGGTTTTAGCAGCCTGGCTGTTCAGGAGCTGCTGGGGAACCCAAAGAAACAGCTTCACTGGAAGGAGGTTCACTGTTATATCTCTCTGCCCTCTCTCTCTCTCCTGTAAGAACCTATGTCTGATTTTAACTTTTTTTGCCAAGGGGTTGTTATGGGGACTGCTGCAGGAATTTGGAACAGCATCGTTAAGTTGTGATAGAGTTTTTGACATTTCGAGCAGGAGCCCTTCATCAGAAATGAGGCTGAAAGCCACGGGGGTGGAGACATAAATGGGAGGGGTCGTGGCCGGGGAGAAGGTAGCTAAGAGTACAATAGGTAGATGGAGGTAGGGGTAAAGGTGATAGGTCAGAGAGGAGGGTGGAGCGGATAGTTGGGAAGGAAGATTGGCAGGTAGGACAGGTCATGAGGATGGTGCTGAGCTGGAAGTTTGGAACTGGGGTAAGGTGGGGTGAGGGGAAATGAGGAAACTGGTGAAGTCGACATTGATGCCATGGGGTTGAAGTGTTCCAAGGTGGAAGATGAGGCGTTCTTCCTCCAGGCATCGGGTGGTGAGGGAGTGGTGGTGGAGGAGGCCCAGGACCTGCATGTCCTCGGCAGAGTGGGAGGGGGAGTTGAAATGTTCAGCCACAGGGCGGTGAGGTTGATTGGTGCGGGTGTCCCGGAGATGTTCCCTAAAGCGCTCTGTGAGAAGGTGCTCGCTTCGGCAGCAGATATACTAAAATTGGAACGATACAGCGAAGATTAGCATGGCCCCTGCACAAGGATAAGACACAAATTCATGAAGCATTCCATATTTTTTAACCTTTTCGCAGAGCATTTCAGGGAACATTGCCGGGACACCCGCACCAATCAATCCCACTGCCCCGTGGTCGAACATTTCAACTCCCTCACCCACTCTGCCGAGGACATGCAGGTCCTGGGCCTCCTCCACCGCTGCTCCCTCACCACCTGATGCTTGGAGAAAGAACTCCTCAACTTCCACCTCGGAACCCTTCAACCCCAGGCATCGATGTAGACTTTACCACTTTCCTCATTTCCCCTCACCCCACCTTACCCCAGTTCCAAAATGCCAGCTCAACACCATCCTCATGACCTGGACCATCTTCCTTCTCACCTATCCGCTCCACCCTGCTTTCTGACCTATCACCTTTATCCATTCCTCCATCCACCTATTGCACTCTCAACTACCTTCTCCCCCACCCACCCCATCCCATTTATCTTTCCACCCCGGAGGTCTCCAGTCTCATTCCTGATGAAGGGCTCCAGCCTGAAACATCGATTTTCCTGCTCCTCGGATGTTGCCTCATCTGCTGTGTCAGTGCTACTCCAATCTTGACTGTAATCTCCAGTATCTGTAGTCCTCACTTTCGCCTCGATTGGGTTTTCAAATTGTTATATTATTATGAATTTGTTTTTTTTTTGTTTGTGTTTAAATAATCTCTGTTTTATTTAAAACTGAGTGCTTGGGCCAGCCACATCACTCCTGGAATAGCCACTCTACATCTGCTCAAAACAACTAGAAATGTTAGGGTCTAGGCTACCTTCTTGAAATATTTTGAGGGGCTCTGACCTGGTCCATAACACCATAAAAGGGTCTTGATGGTCTGACTATTCTGGAAACCCCCATAGAGTGGGGATGGCACAGTGGCTCAGCAGTTAGCACCTGCCGTTTCACAGTAACAGAGACCTGGGTTTGATTCCACCCTCGGATGACTGAAGAATTTGCAATTCCCGTGTCTCCGTGGATTTCCTATGAGTGCTCTGGTCTCCTCCCACCATCCGAAGATGTGCAGGCTAAGTGGGTTAGCCATGGGAAATGCAGGTTAGGGAGGTCGGTCTGGATGAGATGCTCTTCAGAGGGTCAATGTGGAATCGATGGGCCAAATGGCCTGCTTCCACACTGTAGGGATTAGGTAGGGCTAGCCTGGAGTTTACAGCTGGTATAACCGTGAGGCTAACAGAGCTTACCATTATTCAAGAGTAAATTACACAGCAATTCTGGCAGCCACACGGGGGTAGTTTGATAGCCTGAGTTCCCTTCTCCTTCAGAAGCTTCACAATAGCAAAACCTTGTTGGAAGTTTCAATATTAAAAGACATGAGGACCATTAACATTATGGAACTGACCCCACTAAATGGCTCAGAAAAGCCAGGACTTTTGTGTATTCAATTCTGAGTTACATTTCAACAGCACTTAATCTCCACAAAACTTTCTGCCACTGAATAATTCCTTGTTAAAGTATGGAAACATATTTATCCGATTTTATTTAGCTGGATATACTATAAGTCTTTTTGGCTTTATTTTCCTCTTTCTCATCTTCCTCTATTGCTTAATCCTTTCCTCCCAGTTATTTCCTTCCCGCTTACATGATTTGGTGTTTAATTAAATATTCCAACTTACACTTCCTGGTTTAGACTCCAAGTGTCTCAGCAAGATCTCTTAACTGTACCTGTTAAGGGGAGACCCACTTGTATTGGTTACATGGCTCCCAGACTTCCTCCAGAGCTGTGAGTTAGGGTTAGGGTGTTCTAAAGCCTATGGAAGGTGAGTGGACACGTAATGAATGGCCAGCAAGGTTCGTTCGCAGCTGATATCAATTCCTGGCCAGTTGTTAAAGTTCACTCAAATATTGCTCATGAGTTGAAGGAGGTTGATCAGAGCAGAGATGAATCTTGAATTACTGTCACGCTGAAGTTGATGTGAAATCAATTTCAAGTTGGCATCTTCATTCTGAATGAGACTCTTTTTTTGACTTTCCAAAATAATTTGCAGATGACATTTTATGCAAAGTGCATGAAGTTTGTTGCTTCAGTTCCTTGAGGATTTAAAGCTGAAAATCAGTAACGGTTTAAAAACGTTTCAAATGAGTTTTCCTCCAAACTTCACAGAATTCTACAAGTTACGTAAGATTTTTAGGACACTCCAATGTCAGCTACAGTTCAATTGGCAGCACTTTTGCCTCCAAACCAGTTCTAGATTCGAGTTCCACTCTAGGTCTTCAGCGTTGGCACTCCAGTGCAGCACTGAGGGAGCCCCACACTGTTGGAAGTGCCATCTTTCAGATGAGATGTTAAACTAATGTTCCATCTGCCCCTTCAAGTGGGTGTAAAAAGATCCAGTGGAATTATGCTGATGAAAAACAGGGAAGTTATTGAGTGTTTAAGCCAATATCCATCGCTCAATTCATTTTACACAAACAGATTGAGTTTGAATCTTACGATTTTTGTCTATGTGTCAGTTTTGGTAAATGTCACAGAGGATTTCACTCCAAGGGGCCAAGTGAGTTTTCTGGCTGTACGTTATCAAGGGCACACCATTAATTACCTTCCCTGCCCCATGGCACCCCTCTCATGTGGTTTCTATCGTTCATCGTACCCAGATCAACCTACCCTGCCAGGATATCCCTGAAATGACCGACATCCTTGATGCCAGCCCTGTTGTGCACCAGAATTGGCACTGTCAGTCCCCGAGCTGCCCTGCACAATCCCTGACAGTTGCCCCGGGTATGCCAGGCAGAGGATATGGGTACCTGTTGTGCGGGAGGGGTCCTCGAGATCCTGCTGGACACAGGTGATGCAGATGTGGGATGTCCTCTTCCCCCAGGCCCAGCCATGGAGGCTACAGTCCCAGCCTAGGCTGTGGTTGCCACACAGGTCAATGCAGTCTGCAGGATTGCACACCAACGTTGGGAGAATGTCAATGACCTTCTCCATTCCACCAGTGTAAATGGCATCATCTTCTCTCACGCTCTGTCTCTGCTATTTCACCCAGCTCCCACCAAAGCTCTGCCTCTACCACTCTCACTATTGCCTGCACCTTCTTCCCCCACACATTGTGGACTATCAGAGGTTACCTTTGACTTGCTATGCCTAGACTGGAGGCTATCTCTGCATTCTTCTGACAATCATGACAAGCTCCCTGCCTTTGTATCAACGCTAAATGGCCTGGTGTGCCTGGCTGAGAGGCAAGATTGCAAAATGGCAAGGTGACGCAGCAATGCTGTGAACATCCAGGTATTCTTAAAGGGAGTGCTCGTTATGACGGTGAACAAGGAGTCTGAAGACCAGCCTGGTGCAGTCCTCCAGCATCACACTCTCGACTCTGATCTCCAGCATCTGCAGTCCTCACTTTCTCCTGGTCCAATCCATGAGCTGGGTGTGTCCCCCTGAGCACATGGTGTCCCTGCAGCAACAATCAGAGTACAGTGGTATGCTGTAAGTGGTTGAAGCTGGACCATGAGGGTTCTTGGAGGCTGGTATATACCTGTCGCCAGTATGAGGACATGCACTACACAGAGCCTGCCCCGAAATGTTGGTGCCTGGTGTTCAACACAGAGCTTCTTTAGGGTGAGCTGAGATGGCCAGCTACTCATTCTAACTTCCACGTCATGTACCTCAACATCAAGTTTGCTTATGTCGGGTGGTCCTATACAAAGCTACATATTAAAGAAGCGAGATCTGCAGTTAACAGATCAATAACCCCTCTTAATAGGCAAATTGCCACTGCCTAGTGAGACTCTCATCTGGCAAACAAAAGCCAAAATTGCTGGAGAAACTCAGCAGTTCTGGCAGCATCTGTGGGGAGAAAGCAGAGTTAACATTTCAGATCCAGTGAACTTGCTTCAAAACTGATTGTTGTAAGGAAAAGGTTGCAGTGTATGATCTGGAGGTCCCGGGATTGGACTGGGACGGACAAAGTTAAAAATCACGCAACACCAGGTTATAGTCCAACAGGTTTATTTGGAACTAGCTTTCGAAGCGCTGCTCCTTCATCAGGTGGTTGTGGAGCAGAATCATCAGACACAGAATTTATAGCAACAGGATTGCAGTGACATGGAATGTAATATTAAACAAATTTAGCTCAAGTCTTTCATCTTTTAGAATGACCATGTTACTTTCAGTTCCTTCATAAGTAAATCCCAGAACCTTTTTTAAAGTTACATTCTCAAGATAACTTTTAACAATGGCTGTCATCACAGCTCAGATAATGGAGTGAAGGTGTGAAGTTAAAGTCTGTCTGTGTACCAATGTTAGGTCAGACTGATTCCATTTCTAAAGTAGAAGTGATCGAATCTTACATAGATTTATGCAGTTTTTGTGCAAAATAAATGTAATTCTGCAAGTACAAATTCACCCACAAACGTATATGTGTGTGTATGTGTGTGTGGGTGCAGGGGAGACCGAGTGAGTGTGTGCATGTGGGTGTGTGTGTGGTGTTGTGAGTGTCTGTGAGACAGTGTGTATCTGTGTGTGTGAGCGTAATAGGGTATAGGTTTGTGAGAGGGTGCATGTGTGGCTGTGAGTGTGGGGTGTGTGTGCATATGAGAGAGAGATTGTGAATGAGAGAGGGTTTGCATGAGTGTGGGTCTGGAGGAGTGTGTGTGTGTGTGTGCACGTGCTTATGTGCATGTGTGTGTGAGAGAGTGTATAGTGGAGTGGGGTCACCTATAGTGTGACATGAACCCAAGGTCCCAGTTGAGGCCATCCCCATGGATATCAAACTTGGCTATCAGCTCTGCTCAGAGAAAGTGAGGACTGCAGATGCTGGAGATCAGAGTTGAAAATGTGTTGCTGGAAAAGCGCAGCAGGTCAGGCAGCATCCAAGGAGCAGGAGAATCAACGTTTCGGGCATGAGCCCTTCTTCAGGAATGAGGACAGTGTGCCAAGCAGGCTAAGATAAAAGGTAGGGAGAAGGGACTTGGGGGAGGGGCGTTGGAAATGCGATAGGTGGAAGGAGGTTAAGGTGAGGGTGATAGGCCGGAGTGGGGGTGGGGCAGAGAGATCAGGAAGAAGATTGCAGGTTAGGAAGATGGTGCTGAGTTTGAGGGTTGGGACTGAGACAAGGTGGGGGGAGGGGAAATGAGGAAACTGGAGAAATCTGAGTTCATCCCTTGTGGTTGGAGGGTTCCTAGGAGGAAGATGAGGTGCTCTTCCTCCAGCCGTCGTGTTGCTATGGTCTGGCGATGGAGGAGTCCAAGGACCTGCATGTTCTTGGTGGAGTGGGAGGGGGAGTTGAAGTGTTGAGCCACAGGGTGGTTGGGTTGGTTGGTCCGGGTGTCCCAGAGGTGTTCTCTGAAACGTTCCGCAAGTAGGCGGCCTGTCTCCCCAATATAGAGGAGGCCACATCGGGTGCAGCGGATGCAGTAAATGATGTGTGTGAAGGTGCAGGTGAATTTGTGGCGGATATGGAAGGATCCCTTGTGGCCTTGGAGGGAAGTAAGGGGGGAGGTGTGGGCGCAAATTTTGCATTTCTGGCGGTTGCAGGGGAAGGTGCCGGGAGTGGAGGTTGGGTTGGTGGGGGGTGTGGACCTGACGAGGGTGTCACGGAGGGAGTGGTCATTTCGGAACGCTGATAGCGGAGGGGAGGGAAATATATCCTGGTGGTGGTGTCCGTCTGGAGGTGATGTATATGGAGATTGGTGGGGTGGTAGGTGAGGACCAGTGGGGTTCTGTCCTGGTGGCGATTGGAGGGGCGGGGCTCAAGGGAGGAGGAGCGGGAAGTGGAGGAGATGCGATGGAGGGCATCGTCGATCACGTTTGGGGGGAAATTGCGGTCTTTGAAGAAGGAGGCCATTTGGGTTGTTCGGTATTGGAATTGGTCCTCCTGGGAGCAGATGCGGCAGAGACGAAGGAATTGGGAATATGGGATGGTGTTTTTAAAGGGGGCAGGGTGGGAGGAGGTGTAGTCTAGGTAGCTGCTCGGCCATTCTGCATTGTTGCTTGTCACAAAGTCCTCCTTGAAGGATGGTCACCCAAAGGTTTGAGGCCGAAAGTCCCTGACCGCTGAAGTGTTCCTTGACTGGGCATTTGACAAGATTCCCCATGGGAGACTGGTTAGCAAGGTTAGATCTCATGGAATACAGGGAGAACTAGCCATTTGGATACAGAACTGGCTCAAAGGTAGAAGAGAGAGGGTGGTGGAGGAGGGTTGTTTTTCAGACTGGAGGCCTGTGACCAGTGGAGTGCCACAAGGATCGGTGCAGGATCCTCTAATTTTTGTCCATTACATAAATGATTTGGATGCGAACACAAGAGGTACAGTTAGTAAGTTTGCAGATGACACCAAAATTGGAGGAATAGTAGACAGCGAAGAGGGTTACCTCAGATTACAATGGGTTCTGGACCAGATGGGCCAATGGGCTGAGAAGTGGCAGATGGAGGTTAATCCAGATAAATGCAAGATGCTGCATTTTGGGAAAACAAATCTTAGCAGGACTTATACACTTAATGGTAAGGTCCTAGGGAGTGTTGCTAAACAAAGAGACCTTGGAGTGCAGGTTCATAGCTCCTTGAAAGTGGAGTGGCAGGTAGACAGGATAGTGAAGAAGGTGTTTGGTATGCTTTCCTTTATTGGTGAGAGTATTGAGTACAGGAGTTGGGAGGTCATGTTGCAGCTGTACAGGATATTGAGTTAGGCCACTGTTGGAATATTGTGTGCAATTCTGGTCTCCTTCCTATCGGAAAGATGTTGTGAAACTTGAAAGGGTTCAGAAAAGATTTACGAGGATGTTGCCAGGGTTGGAGGATCTGAGCTACAGGGAGAGGTTAAACAGGCTGGGACTGTTTTACCTGTAGCGTCGGAGGTTGAGGGGTGACCTTGTAGAGATTGACAAAATTATGAGGGGCATGGAGAGGGTAAATAGATAAAGTCTTTTCCCTTGGGTTGGGGAGTCCAGAACTAGAGGGCATAGGTTTAGGGTGAGAGGGGAAAGATATAAAAGAGACCTAAGGGGCAACTTTTTCACGCAGAGGGTGGTACCTGTATGGAATGAGTTGCCAGAGGCTGTGGTGGAGGCTGGTACAATTGCAACATTTAAGAGGCATTTGGATGGGTATATGAATAGGAAGGGTTTGGAGGGATATGGACTGGGTGCTGGCAGGTGGGACTAGATTGGGTTGGGATATCTGCTCGGCATGGACAGGTTGGACCGAAGGGTCTGTTTCCATGCTGTACATCTCTATGACTCTATGACATATAATAGTGGTATCCGTGTCGACAGTCTGACATGTCTTGCAGTGTCTTTCTCATACACAAGTTCTCTCTCAAAAATTGCATAAATCCATGTAAGATTTTGTAACTAGGAGAAAATGAGGACTGCAGATGCTGGAACTCAGAGTCAAGAGTGTAGGGCTGGAAAAGCACAGCAGGTCAGACAGCATCTGAGGAGCAGGGGGGTCGACATTTTGGCCATAAACCCTTCATCGGAGCATTTTGTAACTCCTTTAGAAATAGAATCAGTCTGACCTACCATTGGGACTCAGACAGACTTCACACCTTCAATGCATTATCTGGGTTGAGATTATACCTATTCTTAAATGCTGTCTTGAGAATCTTTAAAAAGTTCTGGGATTTACATATGTAGAACTGAAAGTAAGATGGTCATTCTAAAAGATGAAAGAACTAATATTACATTCTATGTCACTGCAATCCTGTTGCTATAAATTCTGTGTCTTATGATTCTGCTCCACCACCTGATGAAGAAGCAGTGCTTCGAAAGCTAGTGATTCCAAATAAATCTGTTGGACGATAAACTGATGCTGTGTGATTTTTAATGTTGAAATATATGTTAAAGAAGAGGTGGGGGAGGGGAAGGAATAAATGACAGGTGCAGATGGAGCCCAGAGAGAGGGAGAGAGAGAGAGAGTTCGGTGGACAAAGGAGTGGCTAAAAGTCAGCCTGCGAGACTGATTAGCTGCTAATGGGGACCATTTGTAGCTGACAATGTGTTGTTTGTGGTACCCCATGTGATATCAAGGCCTGGAGTGTGGGGGGTTATAGGGTAAGGACATGGGAGGAGGTATTCAGGCCCTAAAAGTATTGAACTTGAGGTTGAGTTCAGAAGGATGCAGGGTTCCCAAGCGGAAAATGAGATGTTGTTCTTCCATCTTGCACTGAGCTTCGCTGGAGCATGGCAACAAGCCTGAGACAGAGATGTTGGCCACGGAACACGATAATGTGTTGAAGTGGCAGAATCTCACCTTGGTGCCCAGAACCTCACAAAACGATGCAGAGAATTGATCCTGGTATAGTGTTAGGCCTCACTGGATTCTGTTGTGATTCTGCCACATTTCTCACAGTAACCCACGTCATTCAAGTCACTCTAAGTTTCTGCCCATTATTTGGTCACTATCCTGTTGTTAAACATTCAACGTTAAAAGAAATTCATGGCAGAATATGGGTATTAGTCTGTGATGAAAATAGAAGAGAAGCAGAAAGGATGAAGTGCTGCACCTCGCTCAGCTACCTCCTCATTTGTGAATAGGTCATTATTATGGGACAGAAATGATCAGCAGCAATGCAACTGCAGAAATGCTAAATGTGTTCACATAAAATTCTACTCTCTGCACTCTTAATAATGACACAAACTTGTTTATGATGAACTGGCCAAAGCTTATTGAAGTGGTGCAGAGAATAATTTGCTATAAGTACATAATATCAAGTAACCAACAATGATTTCCACCCAACTAATGGAACAAGAGAGGCATTTATAACTATAATATGGAAATTACAATTGCCCTTATTCTCATATGAACATCTTGCGTGTTGTTTCTGCAGTATTTTAATGAGTGCAAGAACCAGGCAGTTCTACAGCAGGGTGGTTAATCCATGGTGCCAGCTTTGTTTTAATAGCACCAGTTTTATTCCCAAGGGTAACTGGAAACCTAGCCTCACATTTTAAGCTGTAAAGAGGCATTGTTGGCTGTTTCCTTGTGACATATACAGCCCAGATGCACTTAAGGACAGTTTCTGTGCTCAGATTGGATATTCATAGAGATGCTAATGGTTTGAATGCCTCTCATTATCAGCATCATAAACACACTGCTGAAAAATGTGCAGAGGATTAGCAAATAAAGTAGTTTGATTCCAGTAAACTGATGTGCTATGAATCCTCCTTGAATTGACTTACCTTCAAACAGAACACGGCCACCTGTATCAAATATCTGACTTCAAACCATACTGGACCTACAGACAGAAGAAAGGCTCAAAAAGACTTTACATTTATATTGCACCTTTCACAAAGTTTGATGTTATAGAAGTTTATAAAATAATGAGGAGTATCAATAGAGTCAGTGGTAGGTGTCTTTTCCATAGACTAGGGGCACATTTTTAAGGTGAGAATAGAAAGATTAAAAAGAAACATGATGGGCAAATCCTTTTCCATGAGGGTGGCTCATATGCAGAATAAAGCTCTGAGGAAGTGTTAGATATTGGTACAATTACAATGTTTAAAAGGCATTTGGATGTGTATATGAATAGGAAAGGTTTGGAGGGATATGGGCTAGGAGCATGCAAGTGGAGCTAGTTAAATTTGGGATTATGGGTCAGCACGGACTGGTTAAACAAAAGACCTGTTTCTGTGCTGTGTGACTTTATGATTCAATGTACCTTATCACAGAAGAAACACTTACAAAGTGTGATGACTATTGTGCTGTGATAATGTAGCAGTAAAACTGTTCACAGCAAGTTGTCACAATCAGTGATTGAATAAATTGATTGATCATTTCTTTTCGATATTGTATGAGAAATAAGAATTGTGCAGTACACAGGAATAAACACTGCAGTTCTTCCAGTAGTGTTGTGGGATCTTACATCTCCATGTGATTTTAAGATGTAATCTCTGAAAGTGGAGGACTTCCTCAGCACCGCAGTGGTTTTTCAACTGGGAAGCTATGTTTAAGTTTCCAAAATAAAAGCTAAGCCACACAGTGTTCTTACTCAGAAATGAGCAATGTTACCAAACAGGTCTGACAGAGTCACCTCAAAGTTTATAGATTTAGGCTGGATTCATACTGAACTCTCAAGCTGGTGGTACATTGTAACACAAACAGTGTTCATGGCATTAGACCCTGACAAAGAAAATCTGTTGCTGGTAGCTGCAGACCGATAGTGAATTTGTCAGCGTTCAGTGAAGCTGGCAGGAAGACCTCTATTTTCAGATTATGGTTGACTGCATGTATTCTTGGTGCTTGGAGCTGACACCACTACACCACTACAAGAAAGCACATCAACTTTAATGTGACAGGGCTTCCTGGATGCAGCCGTTTTCTGGAGTGGGGGAGGGCGTGAAATGGATGGGATTTGGAATGTGCTTGCTGGATGTCAGAGTTATATTTCCCCTTCTGCATTGATGCACACCCAAACCAATTTGACACAGTGCAACACTACCTTTATTCTGGGGTCTCATGTTTAATTCTGAATACTGGAGCAAGTGATTGTTCTTGCTGGAAGCAGAGTCAGAGCTTACTCCACAGCACCATGGGGAGTTTATCTGTGCAGGGGAAAGAATGACATGGTAATAGTGAGAAGGGTCTCGATAGTGAGGTGAACAGACTTGCATTCCTGTCATGACAGTCTTCAATTTGGTGGAGAAACAGGCTATTCAACCATCAAATTTCTGCCAGCTGGGAAAGGGCTCAGTGCAATCCCACTTCCAAACTCTTGGTCTATAGTACTTTACTTTATTCCAAGTGAATCTCCAAGTGCTTTCCCAAGGTGATGAGGATTTCTGCTTTTTCCAATCTTTCCAACTGTGAATTCCAAAACCAGATGAAAATCTTTTTCCTCAGCTGCCCTTTGCTCTGTTTCCCTGGAGTGATTGGAACTGGGTTGACGTCATTGACTATAAGGTCATTGTCCCAGGTCAATCACGCCAATCAATCAAGAAAGCCTTGGCTGACTAATATAACCAGGAGAATCCCTCTCACCTTTTCATTCACATAGGCATTGCCCCTAAAGAGAAGGGCACCTCTTATCACTCGGATGCTTTTTTCTTCCTGGTGGTGGAATGTGAATAAAGCTTTCTGCGCTCATTGTTTCTTCATTGTGTCCTACACCTACACGCACACGACATGGGTGCTGGGGAGAAATAAGCACTACCGCTGTTAGCCAGTAATGTGGGGGTTCTACAAAAAAAACCAGGAGACTCCCCCTCACTTTTTTGATCACATAAGCATTGCCGCTAAAGAGATGGGTAATGCTTGTCACTTGGCCACTCAAGTGGAATGTGAATAAAAATTTCTGCACTTGATGTTTCTTCACTGTGTCCTAAACCTACACACACATGACATGGTTGCTGGGCAGAAATAAGCACTACTAAGAAGAAAAGAAAAATTATTTTACCAGGAGATTACATCTATTGTTTTATTATTTCAGTACTTTAAGGTGGGATTTGAGGTTAACCCACATTTTCCTGTGAATTGGTTGTACAGTGGGGTTTGGATTTGGCCTTGCCTCCCTTTTCCCCTGTAAATTGCTGTTTATTGTTCACTGTTGACTGTTTGTATTTTTCTACAGTTTAATTTAAAAAAAAGGAAAAAAAAAATAACCAGGAGATGAGAATCTCCTCAGCTGAGGAGATTGACTCTGAGCTGGCTGGCCATAGCCAGTGTACTGTGTATAAGAAAATAAAGGGTGACTTGGTGTCAGGATGCCAGTTATTTCAGTCCCCCCGTGTTTGGCCTCTCTGCTAAAGGAAATGCGTCTTTTCTATCCACTCCATCTAAATGCTCGTACTTACATAAGCCTCAATTAAATCAACAGCCCTCAGCATCCACTGTTCCAAACCAAATAATACCAACATTGCAGTCTTCCCTCAGAGTTACATTTTTCCTGTAGGACAACATCCCCAAAAGCACCTCTGCACTCTCTCAATTGAAATCACATCCTATTTGTAATGTGGCACCCTGTACTGCACACAGTACGTTGGTTGTCACCTAAATCCTGCTTCATGGTGTACGATTATAATGTACAAAGTTAAAAATCACACAACACCAGGTTATAGTCCAACAGGTTTAATTGGAAGCACACTAGCTTTTGGAGCGACGCTCCTTCTCCACAATCACCTGACTATTATAATGTATCTATTCTATACCTCAGCTAATGAAAGGAAGGATTCTTAGGTCTTCTCAACCACCTTACCTACCTGTCCTGCTACTTTCTGTGCTTTATGGATATACACTGTATCCTGATCCTCTGCACCTCTCTATGTCTAACCATTCTCTGATTTTGTTGGCCTTCTCAAAATGCATAACCTCACACTTCTCCACATTGAACTCCATTTCTCATTTTTCTGCCACACGACCAGTCCATTGATATCTTCCTGTAATCTTTCAGCTTTCTTTCTTACTACCAACCAGAGGGGAAAATCTGTTTTATTTCAACTGTAATGTTGTTGAACACATTTCCTGCATTTAAGTCTAACTCATTGACATATATCTCAAACAGCAAGCAATCTAGCACTGAGTCCTGCAAAACTCTCCTGGAAACAGTGTAACATCCATAAACTTTTCTGTTTCCCACTACGGAGTCAATCTTGGTTCCAACTTGCTGTGTCCCCAGTTAGATCCACAGGCGTTTGTTTTTGGTCTGTCGGTATGTCAGTGTACAGATTACATCATATCATCACTGTATTGGAGTGCGTGACCTGAAGTTATAAAGGTCTCATGCTCCATTTTACCTTGGATCAATTGCAGTATGACACTTTACCTCTTTGTAACTTAGTCATTTAAGATAAACCTGGATATTTTTGTGTTTGAAGAACGTAATGTTTGTACGTAACAGTGAGTTATATTAAATGACTACTGCGTTCTTTAATGCAGTGGAATCCCGGTCCCGTTTCTTATGTTACAGAGATTACGTAGGCACTGCCTTCTGTGGAAGGCAAATGCACACTGTTATGTAGAACCTGATCATAACCTTCCTAAAATTCATATCTACTACAATAAACATGACTCATCCACTCTTGTCGTTACATCCTCAAAAATTCCAACTGTCAGCCAGACAGCATTTGCTCAATACATCCATGGTGATTTGGTTAATGGTGAATTATCCTGTCTCTCAGAACATTTTCAGTAGATTAGAATAATTTTTTTATTGTCATTTGTACTCCATTGCAGTGTACAGTGAAAAGCTTTTATAATGCCTGCCTTCTTATGGCGACATCCTAGGCGCAAGTACCTAGGTACAATTCTTCAATGCAGCAGACGAGAAAAAGTAGTTGCATTACTTTACAGAGTTGAAAATTAAGTTAAAAATAGGACATCATTCAAGGGTTGACATTACAGTAAGGGAAGAAGTTTCAAATTGACGTTACAGTGTAGCAGCTCAGCGTAGGGCCACGCCAGATCCCAGTCCAACAGGTGTCCCTGCTCTGTTCCAATTCCCAGACCACTCCGTACCGGCACTCAGCTGTCCCAAGATAAATTCCAGGACTTTGTGACACAGCCCCATCTTCGCCCAGGGCTCGCTGCCTGTGTTCTGCTCCAGGGCTGCTTCCCCATAGTGCTCTGGTGCACGCAGCCCATGCCCACTGCTAAGGTTAAGCAGATTACTTTCTAATTACACTACTCTCCCTTTCTCTTCTCCTCCGTAATGCTGTCTTAGTCCCGTTCCATGTTGCCCTCTGCTCTCCACTGCTGCTCAGTGCTGCCCTCTGCAGCTCACCAGTTCCCCACACTGAGGCCTGCTACTCTCTACTGTCTTGTGCTACTCTCTACAACTCAGAGAAAACCAACACTTCAAACTTTCTGGTTCAGGGAGGGATTTAATCCCTCAGTCTACACCTTTCACATATACCAGGGAAAATTTTCAGTAATTAGGTAGCTTTCTAAGATTTGGCATCATTTTATTATTGACCAATGATGAACAATTCCATATATTCGCACAGTTTTTTCAGCACAGAAAGAGGCCCCTTCAACACATTCTATCAATGCTGGTTATCAAACATCCATGCATTCTAATCCCATTTTCCACTATATTACATTACACAACATGCTGTGGAAGAATAAGTGCACATCATATTCTTCATTGGTGGAAGTCAGCCGTTGGCTTTGTCACTGCTGTTTTCCAGGCACAGAGTCTTCGTGAATGTTTGCACAATTCACCAGCAGCCTGTCTCACTCTCTGTCACAAACCTAGTTGAATCGCTATTTAATTATTGTTAAAGTCACCTGCTCCCCTCCAGATATTTGGAAATTTGAAAAGTCCCTTGCTACACCCTCTTTCATGTCCCCAACTCCACACTGTACCCCAAGCTGACTCCTTCATCTTCTGAACTGTCAAACACTTTAACGTCTTCAGTCATCCCTCCTACATTAACAGGATTTTACAGCAAACTTGATTTCACCTCCTTCTCATCTGCTTTATGATTCTCTCTCTTCCTGCTGTTTTATGGCTCTTGACTCACTTTCATCTTTTAAAGCACTCTTTAAAATCTAGCTCTTTAACCAAGCCCTTTGCCTTAAAATATGCATCGTTGTCAAAGCTTTCTTGCCAACATGCCTTGTACTCTTCACAATGCGGCAACAACATGTGCAGAATGTTCAAACCCCCTCATACCCCTCCAAAGTGATCAAACTCTCCCCAGATTATTTAGAGATTGCTGTGTTTACATCTCCTCAGAGTGATTGCACTGTACCCTTCTTGTATTAATCTGAAAGAGATATATTTTATGCAGTTATTGCTTTCAAGAGGCTTATTGGATTAGTTGGAGCAAAATCTTATTTATTAAAATGGCATCATTCATATATTATAATAAACTGACGATAAATTGCTCAGGAGTTAGAGCTTAACCATTTCCATAAAGAGACTCCAAGTTAAATCTTTTCATCTTGCACTCATCAAGAGTGCAGCTCTAGAAAGCCAAACTTTGATAGGGAATATCAATTTATACAGCATGAGAAAAGGTTGGAAAATGGCTGACATGGAGCTGCTGCAGGGCTGTTATAAATTGTATCTTCTTTCACTGAGGAAAGGGTCATGGAAGATTGTCGGTTCCTTTTGTATCTCCATGCCAACAATAGTACAACAAATCAATACTACCTTCTTATGCTGCATACATTGCATGCTCCTTTTTAGAGTTTTGTTTCCTGGGTCCCAGTCCTGATGGGTGCAAGACAAAATGTTTTGACTTGACATGTCTTTTTTGCAATGTTTAAATTGACAATTAATTAATTTTGTGTTTTTGTGTTTTGTGTCTGTCATTCATATGATAGTCACAGGCTGAATTGTTTTACAAATTTAAGCTGTCACGACACAAAACTGATATAACATACCTGTTGTGATTAAATGTATCTCTGGAAAAGAACATAAAAATAGTTTGTGACTGTTGGAAATCCAGGGTCAGGCCTGAGATTTCTGATTGGTCTGATTAAAATCACTGGCATTATTTTCAGCCAATTAGAAAGATTATGTAAATCCATGCTTATCCAATGTCTGAGCTTTCCATTGGCCTGACATGTTCCCTATACAAAGCTGTGAGCAAAAGATGTTATGGTATTAGCCACCTGTACCCACCGCTGATACCATGTTGTGTTCTGAAGAAGGGTCACTGGACCCAAAACATTAACTTTGATTTCTCGGCACAGATCTGCTGCTGAGATTTTCTAACAATTTCTCTATTTGTTTCAGAAGTCTGGCATTTTTTTTGTATTATGCATTGATGCTTGGATATCAAGCACTCGTGGCTGTATTGAGGTACAGTGCTGCTCTCCTATGCTAGTTTAAGAGCTGGTCAGTAGTCTGTGGTGAGGTAAACCACAGTTAGGAATCAACAGAAGAGAATTACCTTTCATAACAAGATGTATTTGTTTTACATTAAAGTAACTGCATATGGTTATTGTTAAACCCAGACAAATAAACCATTATAATTGGAAATACAGAAAACAAGACTAGCAGGAAACCTAAATTTGTATAATTTCAATATTGTTTAATCTGATGATCTATAAACTTGCCTTCTGTAATCCAAATGCAGCTTGCTTTCAAATTACTGTAAATTAATATTGTCTTTACAAATGTATTCCTTTATCTACCAGTCTTGTTCATTCAGCATTGCTGTTGACCCGTAACAAAATCTTTGAATAAATATTTACATTTTATTAATTAGGACAGATCAGATAAAGACAGACTTCATTCCCTAAAGGACACTATTTAATCTGGGACAGTGATTACAGTTAGAAAATTCTTTCCAAAATCCCGAAATCCAAAAAGCTCCAAAATTCGAAGTTTCTTTCAGGAAGGTTTTTTCTCATTAACAAGGTTGTTTGGCATGCAAACAGTTAACCCAACTCCGCACCCACTCGACCCGCATCACTCAGATGTGACATGGGTGGGCCTGGCCCAGCACTGGCAGGTATCAATTCTGTCTCAGGAACCATAATACTCACAAGTGAGTCTGCTGTTTGGTAAGTTTTTAAAAAATTTCACGTTAAACTGTTACTTATTCCAAAATCCAAAAATGTCTGAATTCCGAACACCAGCAGGTCTTGAGGGTTTCGGATAAAGGATTGTGTACTGCATATGGTCTGCATTAAACCAACTTAATAATTCCAGGTCATAGAGTCATAGAGATGTACAGCATGGAAACAGACCCTTCAGTCCAACCCGTCCATGCCGAGCAGATATCCCAACCCAATCTAGTCCCACCTGCCAGTACCCGGCCCATATCCCTCAAAACCCTTCCTATTCATATACCCATCCAAATGCCTCTTAAATGTTGCAATAGTACTAGCCTCCACCTCTTCCTCTGGTAGCTCATTCCATATACGTACCACCCTCTGTGTGGAAAAAGTTGCCCCTTAGGTCTCTTTTATATCTTTCCCCTCTCACCCTAAACCTATGCCCTCTAGTTCTGGACTCCCCGACCCCAGGGAAAAGACTTTGCCTATTTATCCTATACATGTCCCTCATAATTTTATAAACCTCTATAAGGTCACCCCTCAACCACCGACGCTCCAGGGAAAACAGCCTCAGCCTGATTAGCCTCTCCTTATAGATCAATCCTCCAACCCTGGCAACATCCTTGTAAATCTTTTCTGAACCCTTTCAAGTTTCACAACATCTTTCCGATAGGAAGAAGACCAGAATTGCACGCAATATTCCAACAGTGGCCTAACCAATGTCCTGTACAGCCGCAACATGAGCTCCCAACTCCTGTACTCAATACTCTGACCAATAAAAGAAAACATACCAAATACCTTCTTCACTATCCTATCTACCTGCACCTCCACTTTCAAGGAGCTATGAACCTGCACTCCAAGGTCTCTTTGTTCAGCAACACTCCCTAGGACCTTACCATTAAGTGTATAAGTCCTGCAAAGATTTGCTTTCCCAAAATGCAGCACCTCACATTTATCTGAATTAACCTCCAGCTGCCACTTCTCAGCCCATTGGCCCATCTGGTCCAGATCCCATTGTAATCTGAGGTAACCTTCTTCACTGTCCACTACACCTCCTGTTTTGGTGTCATCTGCAAACTTACTAACTGTACCTCTTATGCTCACATCCAAATCATTTATGTAAATTACTTTCTTTTCTGGATTAATTCAAATTTCACCATTTGCCATAGTGTGATTCAATCCTATGCGAGTGACTTTCATGATACCATCATCTCTGCCATTTGGAAATAAGTGATCACCCAATTAAGATAGAAATGAGGTAATTTTTTTCACTTAGCGGATCATGAGTCTTTGGAACTCCAGTTGGAGTTGAAACCGGTCCTTTGAATATTTTTAAGGCGGAGATAGATAAGTAAAGGAACAAAAGATTATTGAGGTAGGCAAAGAAGGAATATTTGAAGGACAGGGCTGGAATGCCAGGGGAAGAGAAGTAGCCAATTGACAAAATCAGCCAGACAATGCTAATTCCTGAGTTAGATCCATCAGCCTGATCAGGAATAACATGTTACAGCGTTATAGACTTATCAACAGGACAAGGACCCTTAGTCTAATATCACGTAGAGGACTGGGAATATCATTATGGAGCCAGAAATCCTGTACTCACTGGTTTCACCAGACTTCAAATTCCCCTGAGAGTAATCACAGCTACAACCAGCAACTAGTGACACTTAAAGAGAGAGCAAGGGAGCGAGGATAAAGTACAACAGCAATGTAGTGCAGTACTGAGCAAGTGACCAGCTGCACAGACTGTCAAATCTCAGCAAGGGCTAGAACATAAGGACATTGAATCCCAGAATGATTATAGCACAGACGGCTATTCAGCCCATCAGATCCATGTCGGTTCACTGTAACCATTCCCATTCTTTCCCAGCAGCCCTACAATTGCTATCTGTTTTTTTTAGCACTTTCAGTCTATAGCCTTTTGCAAGCCACGATCGGGATTTATCTCCCCCTGCACTCTGAGACAGTGCACCCCAGATCTAAACCACTCGATGGGTAAAAAAGATTGAAGTGCTGTGAGAAATATTTAAAAAGGATGATCAGGAGAGTTGAAAAGAAATACAGTCTGCTAAAACCAAGGGCAACTTGAGTGAAACACAAAAATGGACTGATGCTACATATTCAATATAATTCGAAATGAAGAATGCACTTGCCAAAACTGAAACATCATGAATGGATAAAGAGATAATTGAAATATAAGAGAAAAGCATACAGTAGGCACACAGTGTTACAACATTAAATCATCAAGAAATATAAAAATAGATATTTCTGAATTCTACAAATGACAAAAGAAAAATCAGGATAGTGATAAAGTCACTGAAGGAGGTACAAGAGAAACCACAGATAATGACTGCAAAGTGACAGAAAAATGGAATACTTAGTTGTTGCCATGGAGGTTAATTAGATGGCCATGTTATTCGAAGAAGTGATCACTTGTAGTGTACTGCCACCTGCAGGAATTACAGTTCAATCAGGCCCATTGCATCACAGTCAATGTTTATTAACTAAGGATAAAGATTGATGGTTGAGACTCTGATTCAGGTCTGTTTCTGTTGGTTTTCTTATAATGGATTTTATTGTTTTGGGAATTCCTGTTCCATCCATTTCTGAGTTCCATGTGCAGATGCAGGACCATTGCTCCCAGCCAGTTCGGTGTATAATTTCCAATCCTATTCACATCTAAAGAGATGAAAAGCTGCATTGAAAAATGGAAATATTGTACACTGAATTATTTCACAAAAAGGCAGAGTAATGGAGTTCTGTTATTTCCCAGCTGACCACAGCTGATATCTTGCCCACTTCTACCAGTACGAGGCACTGGATAAGGGGTGGTTGATGTGATTTATAACACCAAGCCTTCTTTATTTTTGCTTTGATTTGGGCCTGTTTAGTGATTAATGTTAGAAGATGCATCACTGTAGAGTGTGTATATGAGAGACACTGTTCTGAGATAACAATACGTTTCACTGCAATACACTACAGTTGGTCAGGCACAATTACTAGGACACTAGGGAGCTGCTCCCCTGAAACTGCAGTAGAAGTCCTTGTTGCCACCTACACAACATGCATGGCACAGACATCAAATCCTTCAGAACCACTGCCTCATACAGCAGGAGAGACCTGTCTTTCTGAGTTCTTCTGTCACAGGTGGCTAGCCTTCTATTTAGGAGTTCTGAAGGTGAGCATGTTTCAGAAGGACCTTCTATGTCAGCGAGTTCCATTCAAGTGATCGAATGAATGTGCGCAGTTGGTTACATCACATTATGTGCACAATATCACTGGAGTAGGTAACATTACGGGAAGTTAGGCATAAAATGTGTGCCCCACTCAGACTCACTTTTATAAACTGTCTTGCAATTTTTGTTATGACTTATTAAATGAGTAACATAGTGATGCTCAGGCTTTGACAGCAATCATTATGTACTAACCTACTAAAACATGTCATGTGCTGATGCTGAAGTTAATGAATTGAATCATGTGGCAAGAATCAGCCTGGCAGTGATATTTCCAAAAGAAAACTTTATGTACAATAGAGAATGGTGCAAACAGGTTGTTTACTTATATTCACATCTGTTTTGGAGATGTCCAGAATGATTAATATGTCCAGCTAAAAATGTACAATTCAGAATTATTAAGGAGAGCAATTAAACAGAAGGAAATTCTATCACAGCAGCTTTCACAAGATTGTAACACTACAAACTATCCATACAGTCAAAATAATAAATCAAATCCATACTTGATCAAATACTTCTATATGACAAAAGCATCTTATCGAGTCTTCGATTTATCACAACTAAAAGTTAGGGATAGGATAGTAACTTATTTAACCATTTGCTCTCAAAGATGTGGGAAGGCAATGCACTGTGAGACCAATGTGTCGACTGACCAATAGCAAAGAAATACAAGTAGGAAGGTTGAATTTGATGTGATAAAACCTCTGGGAAAATGACCATCAAGAACTTCAGTGCATTGGAAGTAGTGTTAATGTGGTAAAATAGGCAGAAATTAGATATGTTTTCATCCCCTCAGGAATAATCAAACCCAGGTGACAAAGTCCTGGAAGGAACGTTTGTCAACAAATCTCTCAAGTGGGACCTGATCTCACAATGTTCTTACTCAGAGGCAAGTGTTGATTCTGTAAAATGATTGCATGATTCCAGCAGTTTGTTCACAGGCTTTGGAATGTTCCAACTGATAAAATGGACAAAATAGAGGACCAGAGAGAACTTTAGGTTAATCAAATCCACCTCACTAAGATATCATGCAATGGCATGTACTGTTTATTAGGCCACAATCACACCAGTTTACAATATGCAAAAAAGGAAACTAGAAAACACCTTCTACTAGCTTCAAAGCAACTCCAGGATATTTATCTTTTGTCACCAAAGCTTTCACCTATCATAAATAAAACCAACAACTGGACATGTTGGAAATCTAAAATGTAACAGAAGTTGCTGGGCAAACTCAGCAGGTCTGGCAGCATCTGTGCAGAGAAAGCAGAGGAAACATTACAAGTCCAGGAGTTCTGGTGAAGAGTCACTGGACCCAAAATGTTAACCTTGCATTTTCTCCACAGATTCTGCCAGACTTGTTGAGTTTCTCCAGCAATTTCTGTTTTTCTTTCAAATACCTTCATAGCCTAACATCCATCATCAGCTCATCCAACTGACAGCTTAACTACTTTAACTAGAGATATTCTCTAACCAGAAATTTGACTTTAACCAGAAATGTTTTCTTTAGTCTGCAATTTGGCAACTTTCCTTTCGAAGTCTGTGCTGAATCCAAACCTATCCCACTTTGCCCATCTCTGGCAGTCTGTGTAAAAGGCACCAACTTTCCATCAAATGAGATGCTCCTTCTCATCTAAACTAACTCTTTGCCTCAGGATTTTACCTCTTTAATAACATTGTTGGCATTTTATTACATGACAACAGTGACTACACTTCAAAAATGTATCATTGGTTTTAAAAATGCTTTGGTCGCATGTACTTGGTTGTGAAGGGTGCTGTTTAAATACATGCTCTTTCTTTTTTAATGCACAGTCTGAAGGGTTTACATCTGAATAAAGTCTAACAAATTCAGACCTGTGGTCAATATTCACCACAATGGGAGAGGGTGTCCTATGCATAATACAATTGTAAGCACATTTTCAAAGAACTGGTTCATGATTTTACTCCCTAGAGGGTATCTGCCAACATACAGATAATCAATTCAGCAGTGATGAAAGCTATTTACATTGGATCTGGATTTATTCTCACAGGGAAAAGCAAGCTAGTCTTTCTGGAGCGATAGCTGATGCCAGAGTTGCATCTTTTAAGGCAAAAATTCCTATTTTTATCAGACATGGTCAACAATCCCTGGGGAAGACATCTACTCATTGCTGTCTCTTTGAGAATCTGTTTGGTGTCTTATTCGGGTGATCTGAACCATACCGCGTCAACACTGCTTATGAGAACTACAGAAGGCTTGCTGAAACAACCAACAACCTGCATTTATATTGTGCCTTGAAAGCAGAATATGGCCCTAGGAATTGTATGGAAGTTCACATTAGGAATGCAGACATCCTGTTAGACATGTGCGCAGTTAAAAAGAGTGTGAATAACAAGAATGAATAATGCAATAGTGGATAACACAGGATGAATTTTATGAGTATACAGAAATCATAGTTCAGTATCTGTGCAAGAGCAACATTGTGAAAATGCTCATTATCTGAGTTCATAGGTTTCATTCATCCAATTCCCACTGGGAGTAACAGAACGGCAGAAAATATCCATGCAATCTTACTGCATAAAAGGAGGCCATTTGGTCCAGCACACTCTTGATGTCTTTACGGAAAATGCTATTCAATCAGTCCCATTCCCTAAGCCTTAACCCATAGCCCCTCAATGTCTCCTTTCCAAAGTATTCATTCAATTCCATTTTCAAAATCCATTCCAGAAAGAAATAACTCATTAAAATCATCTCCTCATGTACGCCCAACAGTGTACAATTCTAGGAGTTACATGGTCAATGGATACTGCAGTCATCCCGAAGAATTTATCCTCAACTGATCAAAGAGAAATCCATAAAATCTTTTCAGAGAACTGTCTGCTGATATTTTAAACACAAAGTACTGAGAAAAACACAGGAAATATTTGCATCTTAACAACCCCATAACATGACTGTGCTGCTTCTCATTCAACTTGGAAATCATTGGATATCGCGATTTAAGTGAGCAGTCTGATTAAAGTACTGACCAGAAAGGTAAGGCAAGAAGAAACTTATAGCACACAGATAGATACCATACCCCCATGGGCAAAAATTCAAATAATATACGTGAATGAGCTGCCAGAGGAAGTGGTGAAGGCTGGTACAATTGCAACATTTAAAAGGCATTTGGATGGGTATATGAATAGGAGGATTTGGAGGGATATGGGCCAGGTGCTGGCAGGTGGGACTAGATTGGGTTGGGATATCTGGTCGGCATGGATGGGTTGGACCGAAGGGTCTGTTTCCGTGCTGTATATCTCTATGACTCAATGACTCTATGACTCTATCACACGCACAGGCACACATACACACACCCCTACAAACAAATATAATTCAACATTTTATTGCATCATTGTTGCAAACAATATACGTGTAGAAGTAACATCGCCAGGAATTTTCTTAATGTGATGCTGTTTCACTAACAGAGCAATGGAGTGTGGATTATTATTGTAGTTAATCCCTGTGTTAGAAAGGACAGACCACACTCCCCAGGTCTCACAAGGACATTAATGCTGCTGAAGGAAGCCATTTGTAGTTGTAATCTAAAACCTCCCTTTTGCTGTCAGATCAGGAGCCCCAGAGACAAGGCCATCAAAGTGACATCTCACACACAAGCTGAAAAGGACAGCTTGCTTCCAGCCACCCAAGTTGTCATCAGCCATTAGTGTCAGATTGCTTGGGCCTGCGAGGGAGCACCAGGCAATTACAAGAATATTGGCTTTCTGATGTTGCATCAGTTCATGCTTAATGGGACGTTAATTCACAGCAGCTCTAAACCCCCCAACTCATATAATTTGCCTTTTAGCACAACTGATCAAATAAGAGTTCATATGTTTTTCCTTCAATTGTTCATTTGCAAAGGCACATATTTACTCCCTGAGATACGGAGACAAATTCTTCTCCTTAGTACTTGGGCATTAAGCATGAAGGAGCGCACATCAGCCATGAAAGACCACACTTCCTGCAGCATTTTCTAGCCTCGTGTTGAAATTGGATAGTAAATTATGTGGGCTGATTTAGAACTGTATAATCCTTCCTGTTCAATTCACCAAGTATACTGCAAGCACCAGCACAAGGGGGAAGATCTTCTCGAAAAATTAACAAATTTACAGAAGGCCATTTGGCCCATCATTTCCTCAAAGACTGACAAGTTCTCTGAGAGATGTTACAACTGCACAGGTTTTTTGAAGAGATCTGCCATAATGCAGCTTAGCTCCATTGTCCTCACTTCAAAGACATCTAAATACAGCAATATTTCTCAGTCTACTTACAGACTTCAGCAGTTTGAGTCCCTGATGGTGGGAGTTAGAGAAAACAAAAGCCGTTGCTCAGACAAATCATTGTAGCTGGCAGAATGAAATTGGCAAAGGCTACATACAGTTAGGGAAGGAAACTTGCAATCTGATGCCGTGCCAGCAATTTACCACGCTTGGAAGGATATGCTGATAGTAAGAAAACTGACTAAATAATCAATAAGAATCACTTCTGAATTACTTTATATTTCTGTAGTTAGGTGTGATTCTAAGTTATCAAACATTGTTATACATGCGGATGACAGCGAATGAACTGACATTAATAGTGTTTATCTAAAAATGTTATGTGACAGCCATGATAGCTCAGTTGCAACCAATACTTGATTACCGGTTAAAGGTTGCTGCTGAAATATTACAAATGGTTGGAAGAGCACTCAAAATTGTTGCACAAGCAACTTTTCCCGAACTACACACTTCAAGGAATATAGATTCTACTCTTCCTTGTCTCTAATAAATTGCAGTGCAGCCTTGGATACTGTTTGTCATATTTCATCTCAAGTTATGCCTCATGATCTTTTCTTTTCAGAAATAGACCGCCTGGAACAAAATGCTGAGATATGATGACTGTACGCACTGAATGATAATTCCTTCATATGGAACAAGGAGACAGCCTTGGGGATCCTTGGCTCAAGGTTCATCCAGGATATGGGATACTTAAGATAGTGGTGAGGATAACACGCTTGTTTTATGCACTGTCAGGGCATACAGTCATTGTGGTGACACTCTGTATTATGATTGAACTGCACCAACAACTTATTATGTTGGTATAAAAAGATTTTAGATTTAGATTTAGATTTTATTGTCTCGTCCTCAAGTACAGGTGTACAGTGAAAAGTGTTTAACGTCATCACACATGGCACCATCTTAGGTACAAAAGGTACTACAAAGTAGTAAAATAAAGGAAGTTTTAAAAAGTTAAGCATTACCTTCAAATAATAAGTAGAAAAATAAAGAAATAAGGTAGTAGCTAACATTTAAGTCCTTCTTAATATAAACTAGAAAAATAAAGGAATAAAGTTAAAAATTCACCAGTCTTGGACGAGTCCTCCGTTTAGTTCACTCTTTGGGAACTCTCAGTTTTTCTGTTCCACGACCTTAAGAGCCACAATCTAGGAGGTGAACCAGTTTAACAGTTCAGAATTTTCCCAGCACTTTCCCCATGTTAAGGACTAGAGAAATGGGCAGAAAAATGATGGATGAATTAATCGAGGATTGACCCAGTAATAATTGCAACGGTGATTGTCATTTTACTGAGCATCAAAGCAAGGTGGTGTGTGCTTGGAGGACATTGAATAAGAATTCAAGTGGATTTTTATGGATCGTTTCTTTGATGAAGGATACCTTTGTGTGGGTTGTACAACAGTCCACAATTCTGTAGATAGGTCCACCTGCTTGATTTTGAAAGGTAGGACAAACATATTTATAAGACCATAAGACCATTAGACATAGGAGCGGAAGTAAGGCCATTCGGCCCATCGAGTCCACTCCGCCATTCAATCATGGCTGATGAGCATTTCAACTCCACTTACCCGCATTGTCCCCGTAGCCCTTAAATCCTTGTGACATCAAGAATTTATCAATTTCTTCCTTGAAGACATTTAGCGTCCCAGCCTCCACTGCACTCTGTGGCAATGAATTCCACAGGCCCACCACTCTCTGGCTGAAGAAATGTCTCCGCATTTCTGTTCTGAATTTATCCCCTCTAATTCTAAGACTGTGTCCATGGGTCCTAGTCTCCTTGCCTAACGGAAACAATTTCCTAGCGTCCACCCTCTCCAAGCCATGTATGACAAGAACCTGCATGCCTGGGGTATATTCAGTATTCAGTATATTCAGTATTCTGTGCTCCTTGTTTGAGAGATGGCTGTGGCCATGATGCAGTACATGCACACTAGTTCTATTCCCAGAGATGTGTTCCCTTCAGGGCTCTCTCAAGCTGGGACCAGAGAGTTATAGGTTTTACTTGGTAAGCATGGAGTAAGGGATTAATGTAAATCAGTCAGAGATAGAATTGATGATGTTATCATGACCTAGAGAGTTCACTTACTGGTGATGAGGGAGTCTGAGATGACGATTGGTTCAAACTTCAGTGATATATGGTTTGGAAAGAGTTGGAACAAGATTATTATAATTGTGTCAACATAACTGGTGTAGTACAATAATGAGGCCAACCAGCCAGTTCAACATATATGAGACAGAGACAAATTGTATCTTAGAATAATGTCAGGCAAGAATATCTCCTCTCCATGGCCAACCCCATTCCAAATTTGTAAGGGCATAACACTCTCAAAATATAAGAGCAGGGGTAGACCTGTGTTTTGAAGAAATAACAAAGAGGATTGATGAGGGCAGAGCAGTGGACATCGTCTATATGGACAGTAAGGCATTCAACAAGTTCCTCATGGTAAACTGGTTGGCAAGGTTAGATCAGATGGAAGTCAAAAAGCTGTGGTACTGAAAAAGCACAACCGGTCAGGCAGCATCTGAGGAGCAGGAGCGTCGATGTTTCAAGCATAAACTCTTCATCAGGTCACATGGAATACAGGGAGAACTAGCCATTTGGATGCAGAACTGGCTTGAAGGTAGGAGACAGTGGGTGGTGGTGGAGGGTTGCTTTTCAGACCGAAGGCCTGTGACCAGCAGTGTGCCATAAGGATCAATGCTGGGTCCACAGCTTTTCGTCATTTATATAAATTTATATAATTGATTTGAATGTGAATTTGGATGTATGGTTAGTGAGTCTGCAGATGCCACCAAGTTTGGAGATGTAGTAGACAACAAAGAAGGTTACCTCAGATTACAACAGGACCTTGATTAGATGGGCCAATGGGCTGAGGAGTAGCAGATGGAGTTTAATTTAGATAAATGCGAGGTGCTGCATTTTGGAAAGGCAAATCAGGGCAGGACTTCTATACTTAATGGTAAGGTCCGAGGGAGTGTTGCTAAACAAAGAGACCTTGGAGTGCAGGTCCATAGTTCCTTGAAAGTGGAGTTGCAGTTAGATAGGATAGCTTTCCTTTATTGGTCAGTGGTTTGAGTATAGGAGTTGGGAGTCATGGTGCAGATGTACAGGATCTTGGTTAGGCCACTTTCGGAATATTGTGTTCAATCCTGGGCTCCCTCCTATCAGATGAATGTTGTGAAACTTGAAAGGGTTCGGAAAGATTTACAAGGATGTTTCCAGGGTTGGAAGGTTTGAGCTTTAGGGAGAGGTCGAATAAGATGGGGCTGTTTTCTCTGGAGTGTCAGAGGCTGAGGGGTGACTTTACAGAAGTTTATAAAATCATGAGGGGCTTGGATAGGGTAAATAGACAAGGTTTTTCCCCTGGGGTGAGGGGGTCCAAAACTAGAGGGCAAAGGTTAAAGGTGAGAGTGGAAAAATTTGACAGCGACCTAATGGGCAACTTTTTCACACAGAGGGTGGTGCATGTATGGAATGAGCTTCCAGAGGAAGTGGTGGAAGTTGGTACAATTACAACATTTAAAAGACATCTAGATGAGCAAATGAATAGGAAGGGTTTAGAGGGATTTGGGGCAAGTGCTGGCAAATGGGACTAGATTGATTTAGGCTATCTGATCGGCATGGACGAGTTGAATTGTTTCCCTGCTGTATAGCTCTACAGCTCCATGACTATCGCCCATCAAGCCTATACCACTATTCACGATGATTGTGGTTGATCTTCTGTTTCAATTCCATTTTCCAACTAGTCCCCTTATCATTTCATTTTCTAAGTGTCCAAAGCGTTATTGTGACAGCCTTTAAGAAAAATCCATGACCAAGTGTCCATAACCCTCTGGGTGAGGAACTGCCTCCTCCTCTTACCCAAAACAATCAAGCCCTTATTCTAAGACTATGACAGGTTCACATCCTGAGGCTTTGTCTATCTGTACAAGGATCTTCAAATCAGAAAATAACCCCTCAGTATAGGCCCTTCAAGTCTATATAGAATCTTGTTTTATTCAATGATATTAACGCTCATTCTTCCCAAAAGCAGAGATTGTAGGTCCAATTTATACACCCTCTCAACACAGGATTTCATTCAAGGAATCAAATATGTCAGAAGCCTTTGGTGTTCTACCTCCAAAGCAAATATATCCTTCCTTAAGTAAGAATACAGAAACTCCATATATGGTCTCAACAATACTCTATACAATTAGAACAAAGTTTCTTATTCTGGTGCTCCAATTCATAGACAATAAAGGCCAATACTGGAAATGTGTTGCTGGAAAAGCGCAGCAGGTCAGGCAGCATCCAGGGAACAGGAGAATCGACGTTTCGGGCATAAGCCCTTCTTCAGGAATGAGGAAAGTTTGTCCAGCAGGCTAAGATAAAAGGTAGGGAGGAGGGACTTGGGGGAGGGGCGTCGGAAATGTGATAGGTGGAAAGAGGTCAAGTTGAGGTGATAGGTCAGACTGGGGTGAGGGCGGAGAGGTCGGGAAGAAGATTGCAGGTTAGGAAGGCGGTGCTGAATTTGATGGATTTGACTGAGACAGGGTGGGGGGAGGGGAAATGAGGAAACTGGTGAAATCCGAGTTCATCCCTTGTGGTTGGAGGGTTCCTAGCCGGAAGATGAGGCGTTCTTCCTCCAACCGTCGTTTTGTTGTGGTCTGACGATGGAGGAGTCCAAAGACCTGCATATCCTTGGTGGAGTGGGAGGGGGAATTGAAATGTTGAGCTACAGGGTGGTTGGGTTGGTTGGTCCGGGTGTCCCAGAGGTGTTCTCTGAAACGCTCCGCAAGTAGCCGGCCTGTCTCCCCAATATAGAGGAGGCCACATCGGGTGCAGAGGATGCAATAGATGATATATGTGGAGGTGCAGGTGAATCTGTGGTGGATATGGAAGTTTCCTTTGGGGCCTTGGAGGGAGGTGAGGGGGGAGGTGTGGGCGCAAGTCTTGCACCTCCTGCAGTTGCAGGGGAAGGTGCCGGGAGTGGAGGTTGGGTTGGTGGGGGGTGTGGATCTGACGAGGGAGTCACGGAGGGAGTGGTCTTTACGGAATGCTGAAAGGGGAGGGGAGGGAAATATATCCTTGGTGGTGGGGTCCGTTTGGAGGTAGCGGAAATGACGGCAGATGATGTGCTGTACACGGAGATTGGTGGGGTGGTAGGTGAGGACCAGTGGGGTTCTGTCCTGGTGGCGGTTGGAGGGGCGGGGTTCAAGGGCGGAGGAGCGGGAAGTGGAAGAGATGCGGTGGAGGGCATCGTCGACCATGTCGGGGGGGAAATTGCGGTCCTTGAAGAAGGAGGCCATCTGGGTTGTGCGTTTTTTCACCAGTTTCCTCATTTCCCCTCCCCCCACCCTGTCTCAGTCAAATCCATCAAATTCAGCACCGCCTTCCTAACCTGCAATCTTCTTCCCGACCTCTCCGCCCCCACCCCAGTCTGACCTATCACCCTCACCTTGACCTCTTTCCACCTATCACATTTCCGACGCCCCTCCCCCAAGTCCCTCCTCCCTACCTTTTATCTTAGCCTGCTGGACAAACTTTCCTCATTCCTGAAGAAGGGCTTATGCCCGAAACGTCGATTCTCCTGTTCCCTGGATGCTGCCTGACCTGCTGCGCTTTTCCAGCAACACATTTCCAGCTCTGATCTCCAGCATCTGCAGACCTCACTTTCTCCAATAAAGGCCAATATACCATCCTAATTTCTTTCTCTACCTGCATACCATCTTTCTGTGTTCCTTTTATGAGTACACCCAAGACTCTCTGAAATCAATGTCTACAAGTTAAGAATATTCAGCTTTTCTAGTCTATCAAATTAAATAAGCTCACATTTTCCAAAATTCTACCTCATCTGCTACCTTGGTGCCCACTCGCATAATCCATATGTATCTCTTTGCAGCCTCTTAGTGTTCTCCTTATAGCTTGTGTTCTCACCGAGCTTTTTTGGATATATTATTCACAATTCTGTTTTCTACATTAGCTGAGGACCCTTGTAGCAGCCTGTTAACTTCAGCTTGCCAACTTGAAAATGCTTTCTGTCCATGAACCAAACACTCAACTCCATGAACCATTAAGTTAGCCTTTTGTGCAAACTCTGAATGAACAATTTTGATATCCAAGAATACAACGCGGCACAGTGGTTCGGTGGTTAGCCCTGCTGCCTCATGGTACCAGGGACCTGGGTTTGATTCTAGCCTTGAACAACTGCCTATTTGGAGTTTGCATGTTCTCCCTGAGTCTGTGTAGATTTTGCTCCAATTTCCTCCCACAGTCCAAAGATGTTCCAGTTAGATGAGTTGGCCAAACTAAATCACCCATAGTGTCCAAAGGTGTGCAAACTAGGTAGCTTAGCCATGGGAAATGCTGGGTGACAGGATTTGTTCGGAGGGTCAGTGTAGACTTGATAGGCCAAATGGCCTGCTTCTACAATGTAGGGATTCTATGATTTATAGAGTCGTTTTATCTATCCTTTGACTTACATCTTCCAAAAGCCTTCATACATTTGTCAAGCATGGTTTCGCTTTTCTAAAATCATGTTGACTCTATGTAATCAAACATGATTTTCTCAGTGCATTATGAAGATGGCTTTATTAATAGAATCAAGGATTTTCCTAACAATGATATCAGGCCTGCGGTTTCCTAGTTTCACTCTCTCTCCTTTCTTGAATACAGGTGTTATATGTCCTAACTTCCAATCCACTTGGTCCATTTCGATTTTTTTTTAGATTCGATTCGATTACTTACAGTGTGGAAACAGGCCCTTTGGCCCAACAAGTCCACACCGACCCGCCGAAGCGTAACCCACCCAGATTCATTCCCCTACATTTACCCCTTTATCCAACACTACGGGCAATTCACCTAACCTGCACATTTTTGGACTGTGGGAGGAAACCGGAGCACCTGGAGGAAACCCACGCAGACATGGGGAGAATGTGCAAACTCCACACAGAGAGTCGCCTGAGGCGGGAATTGAACCGGGTCTCTGGCGCTGTGAGGCAGCAGTGCTAACCACTGTGCCACCATGCCCCCCACCGGCATTTCATGTTCTAAGTAATTGTAGAAAATCACCAAATGGTTCCAGTACAGAAAGAGGCCATTTGGCCCATCTTTATAAGAGTAACTCAACTAATGCCAACCTCATCTCTTTGCTGTAGCGTTGAAAGTTTCTCCTCTTCAGATCCAGTTCTGTTGAAAGTCAAACCAACATTAGCAACACCCTCTGTTGCTAATTGTTCATATTGAAATTGTTTAAGTCTATCAAAATAATAATGCATATGATTAATATCATGTGTATCAACGTTCATTGGCCCAACGTATAATATGTTAGAGAACCAGCTCTTTGTCCCACATAATAATGGGTTGTCAAGCTAAATGCTGTAATATTCTGAATGATATGACTTTGCAGACTTCTCACTTCATGAGAAGTAGTTGGCAACTTTAATTTCCCCTAATAAATACTCTGAGAATGTTCCAGCTGTCTATTGTTTTGTTGGGTTGTCAAGATGTCACTTCCAAGATATTATTCCTATGGAAATATACTCTGTAAAGACCTTATGACTGCAAAGTAAATGGAGACCACTTATCAAAGTCTGCTTGCCTGATCTGAAATAAATCATTTTTTTGATGAGATGCTTGTTATCAGGCCATGTCGAGTTCAAGTGATTATCAGTAGCTTGGTAAGCTGGGTATTCCTGCAAGAGGCACCTCGCGTTTTGTGCATCACAATTTTAAGCTTGAAAGGGTACAGTAGCAGACTCACAGTTCAACAGTTCTGAGGTCTTTGGGACAGAGGCTGTAAAATCCATGGTCGTAAGCAAAATCTCATGTTTCAATTATAGCATCATAGAGATGTACGGCACGGAAACAGACCCTTCGGTCCAACTCATCCATGATTTCATAAATTAATCAAGTCCCATCTGCCAGCATTTGGCCCATATCCCCAAACCCTTCCAGTTCATGTATCCAGTGGTGACTATTAAATATTGTAATTGTACCCACCTCCACCACTTCCTCTGGCAGCTCATTCCATATATATACAGTACCTTCTGCATGAAAAAGTTATCCCTTAGGTCCCTTTTAAATCTTTCCCATCCCAACTTAAACTTAGGTCCTCTAGTTTTGGACTCCCCTAACCTGGGAAAAAGTTCTAGGCTATTTACCCTATCCATGTCCCTCATGATTTTATAAACATCTATAAGTGCACCCCTCAACCTCCAATGATCCAGGGAAAATAACCCCGGCCTATTCAGCTCTTCCGTAAAGCTCAAACCTTCCAATCACAGTGACATCCTTGTAAATCTTTTCTGAACTCTTTCAAGTTTAATAAGGTCTTTCCTATAGCAAAGAGACCAGAAGTGCATGCAGTACTCCAAGAGTGGCCTAACCAATGTCATGTAGAGCAGCAAAATGAACTCCCAATTTCTATAGTCAATAATGTTGTGGAGGAGCTGAACAAGCTAAGTATTTTCTCCTAATGAAGTGCAGTAGGGTACTGTTTCACTCAGAGGAGTATGCATTGTGCTAACATTAACAGTCATGCATGTAGACCATAACCGAGGGTTTTCAGTTCTTTATCAATCACTATAACGACAGGAGATTGAGGAGTCTCCAGGTCAAAGTTCTGTTTCACAAATGTAGCTTTAGCTTTTAGCAACCAGTTTCATTCCTACTGACCCTCTTGGTGGTGCATAAGCATCTTGGGGTTTTCAGGCACACTCAATTCCTAGAATAACCTAACGCAGCTTGTGTCTTGGGATGAGAAGTAGATCATTTATCCCCAAATACTGAACAGTTTACATGATCATTCAAGCAGGAGGCTGGAGAACTTCCACAACCAATGAAACTGTTCCCATGATAACACATAGCATCCTCAGGAGATTCCTGCAGAACAGAAGTGAATGATCCCTGTCAGCTATTCTACCATTGGTACCAACATCGCAAGGACACATTTTATTATAAATAAAATATATCACACTTTACTCTTCAGCTCCAAATGAAAGCTAACATTTTCAAAGGCAACAGACCTAACAGTATCACTTAGCAAAAGGCTGAGTTACCCTGAGGTTATACATTAGGTTTTCCATCTTGACATGGAGTTTGATTGGATGACCGATGTTTCCTATGTAAGAGTCATTATTTCTGGCAGCAGCCATAAGTCCTTGGCTGACTCTCAGCTCTGTCTCCTGGGACTGTCTCTCCAGGAACTGAACAAGATTGCCAGCTCCTTAGGCAACTCCTTTTCTCATTTCTTGATATCCTTAGCTAACGCTTTCTCCATATAATTCTCACTCCCTCTTTCACATTCAGTCTCCACAAACTATTTCATATTTGTAGCTCTCCTCTGTTCCATTTTAAAAGGACAAACATTTTTGTTCTCCATTCTGCTGATATTATTCAGGCAGTATCCACACCTTCATTTCTCTCGTATACTATCTAACTCTTTCCATAACTTCAAACAAAGATAGTCCTTTTCTCCTTCAATATCTCTTTGTTCTTGCATACTTATTATAGAAACATAGTTCAATGATTAAATATTCAGGGCTGTCCTCTCCCAAAGAGATAATAACAACAATAAATTACAATTACATAGTATCTTTAATGTAGTAAACATCTTAAAATGCTTCCCAAGTGTACAAGCTGCAAAATTTGACATGAAATCACATAAAGGTTATTCAGGCAGAGTCAAAGAAGTCGGTTTGAAGGAGATGTTAAGTGGGAGAGAGAGGTACCAAGGATGTGAAGAGGTGTGGGGTGGGTGTAACTCCAGAGTTCATAGCCGAGACAGCTATAGACTAATATCAAAGCACTGATAAGGTAGACAAGAGGCTAGAGAGAGGCAATATCTCAGAGGGATGTGGGGTTGGAGGAGGCTACAAAACTAGAGAGGGATTTGAAAAAAAAAGAAAGAAGAATATTTAAATCAAGCCGTGACTGGACTGGAATCCCATGTCACTCAACAGGATGGGAAGTGATCAGACCTTTCTGACTGGACAACTGAAAATAAACACAATGAATGAAAGTTATGCAAGATTCTCTGAATCTCTTGCTTTAAACAACCATGAGTTTTTATTTCTTCCCATCATTTGCTCACTCTCTTCTCTATCCACCACCTCCCCCCTTCTCCCCAACTCTGTCTTTCCTCTTTGGGTGAAAATTCAGAAATTGCATGATATATGAGCGTGCATTTTATGTCTTCAGGAAAATAGACCTCTTGTTCTAAGATCTTTTCCCTTGAATAAAGGCTGTGGTTAAAAAAGACTTTAGTTGCCTGCGGTGCACACAACTGTGAGTTTGATGACAAACCCTATGTTCATTATTCATTTGAGTTCACTGTCAAATGAATTTGCCAAATTAACCTTGTCATCTTAATTTCCATGAATATCTGAGCATTTCAACTGAGCTCAATATTACTATTTTGCAGAGCTGAAAATGTGTTGCCGGAAAAGCGCAGCAGGTCAGGCAGCATCCAAGAAGCAGGAGAATCGACGTTTCGGGCATGAGCCCTTCTTCAGGAATCATTAGTATTTTGCAGGTGAGTTCCAGTGTTTGACCACTTATTGTGCATACTTTAAAACAACAAACCTCACAGTAAATTGTTATTTGGGATTAACATTGTTAGATGAGATTCCCTACAGTGTGGAAACAGGCCCCTTGGCCCAACATCCCACACTGACCCTCCAAAGAGTAACCCACCCAGAACCATTTCCCTCTGACTAATGCACCTAACACGATGGGGAATTTAGAATGGCCAATTCACCTGACCTGCACATTTTTGGACTGTGGGAGGAAACCAGAGGAAACCCACGCAGACACAGGGAGAATGTGCAAACTCCACACAGACAGCTGCCCAGGCTGAAATGGAACCTGGGTCCCTGGTGCTGTGAGACAGCAGTGCTAACCACTGAGCCACCGTGCCACCCCAAATTAGAGGACAAAACATGATTGTTGTTTTCATGTAATCCCAGTTATACCAGCTTCAAAACTTAATTGCAATTTCAGAAAAGAAAATATTTTACATAAGAGCCTAAGAACTAGGAGCAGGAGTAAGCCATCTGGCCCCTCAAACTCGCTCCGCCATTCAATAAGGTCATAGCTGATTCTTTCATGGCCTTAGCTCCACTTACCCGTTCTCTCACCATAACCTTTAGTTCCTTTGCTGTTCAAAAATCTATCTATCTTTGTCTCAAAAACATTCAATGAGGTGGCCTCAACTGCTTAGTTAGGCAGGGAATTCCATGGATTCACAACCCTTTGGATGAAGAATTTTATAAGGAAGAGGGTTCTGTTACTCAGCAGTTCAAACACAGCTCCCCTGTAGAGCTATTTAAAAAAAAAACTGCCAGAGTTTATAATGAAGAGTTCTGATGAAGTGTTACCAGACGTGAAATGTTAGCTCTGTTTCTCCCCACACGGATGCTGCTAGACCTGCTGTGTTTCCGTAGCAGTTTCTGTTCTTTTTTCTGATTTCCAGCATCCATAATACTTTGGTGTTTTTTGCTCAGATGTTGCCAAACCTGCTGTGTTTATCCAATGGTTTCCGTTTTTGACTCTGGAATCACAATGAGTGACAGTGTCACTTTCAAAGTGTGATCGTAGAAGCTACAAAAAAAAATCCCGCTTTCACAATCTACTACCCAAGATCATGTATTATGCAAGATCAAGTGTGTTGCATTGTTTTTTTTGGTGATTTTGCTTCTGTGAAATATTTTAATTGCAAATAAATCTTGAGTAGTTTAGCTTGTATGAAAATGGCCACCTGTTGTGAATATTTTGTGTTTTCTGACAAGAACTATAATGGACATCTTGTATCATGGCCTCATGTCATGAATACATTTGTTTCTTATCAAGTGACAGGAGACCTGTTGGGATATCTGCATCACATCTAGTAAGCAATTTATCAAGATTCAGATTAAAAATTAAAATTACACTGGCACTCTACCCGAAACATTAACTCTGATTTTTCTCCACAGATGCTGCCAGTTTTTCCAGCAATTTTTATTTTTGTCTCTGATTCACAGCATCCACAGTGGTTTTGGTTTTTATGTTTATGATCTATGTGTTAGCTCAGCCTTTTCCAGTGATACACATACACTTATTGTAAAGTTATAGGTAGCTCTCTTGGAACTGAGTGTGGTCACTGTGAGATTACACTTCCCCAAATTCACTTCACATAACAGCAATAACTCAACCACACAGCAGAGATTTTCATCCAAGTAAGCTATATTTAAATCGAGATGCAGAAGAGGAACAATAGTATTTGACACCCTCACTGCTGTGAGACAGATAAATAGATAAATAATCTAGAATATAAATATACATTAGTTGTTGAAAGTGTACAAGGTTTTTTGGTTAGTGTTACAGTACAAGTTACATTATACTTAGTAATACTGGTTCTGAAGCCTCCTTGGGACTGATCCTGTTCAATATGTCGAAGTAATTCTGCCCAGTTTCACTGAAGCATGCTTTAGCAAGCAGCTAAGCTTGAAGGGCAAGGATGAAGGAACTTATTTGACACTGAGTATAGATTGAGTCAAAAAGTGTGGTGCTGGAAAAGCACAACAAGTCAGGCGGCTCCGAGGAGCAGGAGAGTCGATGTTTCTGGCATACGCCCTTCATCAGGAATGTGGGGGCTCAGGAGACTGAGAGATAAATGGGGCGTGGGAGTGGGGCTGGGGGGGTGGGGAAGGTATCTGGGAAGGCGATAGGTAGATGCAGGTGAGGGGTAATAGTGATAGGTTGGTGAGGAGGGTGGAACGGACAAGTGGCAAGGAAGGTGGACAGATGGGACAGGTCAAGAGGGCAGTGCCGAGTTGGAGGGTTGGATCTGGGAGGAGGTGGGGGGAGGGGGGATTTTGAAACTGGGCATGTCAATGTTGATGCCATGTGGTTGTAGGGTCCCAAGGTCGAAGATGAAGCGTTCTTCCTCCCATTGTCGGTGGCTTGAATTTGGCAGTTGAGAAGGCCCCAGACTTGCATGTCCTTGAGGAAGTGGGAGAGTAAGTTGAAATGCTCGGCCACAAGGCAGTGAGGTTGTTGGGTGTATGTGCCCCAGAGATGTTCCCTGAAACGGTCCGTGAGTTGGCGTCCTGTCTCCCCGATGTAGAGGAGACCAGATTTTGTCCCCCTTAAAATATGAGATGCCAGCTCCCTGGCTCTTCAGGGTAGGCCACTTTTCGAATTCCCATTCTCTCCACACAGTGTATTGGTTTGCTACTTTTTCTCTGGCTGGCACTTGGTCTCGCCATATGCACAAATCCTCTGCTAAGATGACCATGATGTTTTCCTCTCCCTCATTGCCCTCTTGTTCGTTTTGTACAAAATCATCTACTTCCTTGAGGATTTTGAGCTCTCGCATTCCTCTTATTTTTTCAGTGTTATCATTGCCTCTAAACTGGATTGAGGCTCTGATCACCATGTCCAGTGCAACCCATTTTCTGATTACCGCCGATGGAGATGCCAAGCTCGTCGTTCCAGTTGCTGCAGTACAGAATACCGTCTGTCGTGTGCGGCAGGAGGTGCAAGAATTCCTTTGTTCCCGTCAAGATAACTGATTGAGTTTAATGAAGGTGTTCTGTGATACTTCAGCCAGGATCAGGTGGAATTACATCCTGGGGACAACATGAGTCTTAAGTATCTCTATCTTCTGCATGGGACAGAGGGCCACTGCCTACAGGCTATCTACCCACACTCGGAGCTGCTCCTCCCATTCCCATTCCGTCTTGCCTGCTGAGGATTGTACATTACAACCAAAGATAGTTCCAAGATTAGGAACAAATATCAATTCCAGACAATCACAGTGTAAATAGGAAAACAGGAACAAGAGCAGGCCATTCAACCCATTGGCTCTGCCCCACCATTCTAGTTCATAGCTAATCATCACAGTGCCATTTTCTACTATCATCTCCTTAGCCCTTAATGGCATTAGTACCTAGAAATGTTCAGTTCCTGTCTCAATTGAACATCCTCTGCTCTTGGAGATAGAGAATTCCAACAGTTTACCATCCTCTGACTGAAGAAATTCCTTCTCATCACAGCCTGAAATGGTTTGCCCCTAATCCTGAGATTATGTCCCATGGTTCTAGGGTCACTATCCAGAGGAAACATTCCGGGCCAGATTTTCTGAAGAGTGGCAATCACGTTCATATTGACACCCCACTCCTTTTTCACAAAGTGGAGGAATTCTGCTTCTCTGTCAGGAGGTACTGATCAGGGCTCCTTCAGAAAAGCAGAGCTATGTTTCCAATCTCCGAAAGTGTAGGACAGACAGAACGAGACAAACCCATGCCCCCTTTTCCATCGCAGCCACTCATTTAAAGTTCCAGCCTCACAGAAAGTTACTTTGAAAATACAGACGTGTCAGGTTGGGCTACTGGGCTACCAAATGGTTTGGGCAGGTGTGAGATTGGGTGTAAACTCACAGTGGCCACATCAATTCCTACAGAGCTACCTATAATTTTCCAACAAGTTTGTGTATCACTGGAAAAGGTTGAGATAACATGTGGACCGTGAATATAACTGAGTTGAGATGGTATTATTTAGTGTTTTGAAATCCAGGAGAGCATCATTATCCTTTTGCAGCTCAGCCTTTAATGATTTTCTTTTGTTGATGCTGATATTGGTTTCTGTAAGAAGTGCTTCTTGGAAATTAAGCTCTGCTGTGCTGTGCCAGTGCATTTAATAATTAATCTGAATCATGGTCAGTTGTTACTGCCTAATTGTGATAGTTCCTCCATTATACTCCCTCTATGGCAATTATACCTTTCCTTAGATAAAGAAACCAAATGGTACACAGTATTCCAAGTGAGTACTCACCAACTGCACAACTGCATGAAGACATCCATACATCTGTCCTCAAATCCCTGAGGAATCAATGCTAATTTACCTTTGCCCAGAAGTGTTGGGTAGAGCATCAGGTGCAGACATTGTTACCCCTTGCCTTCCAACCAAATACCAATGGAAATAATCTGTACTACTACCTTGCCTCATATAATAGCTTTAAAAAGGTTGAAAAACCCACAGATGATCCTAAATGAGCACAAAAATGTATATAATTGCATGGAAAACGCAAATTAGATTAGATTAGATTAGATTCCTTACAATGTGGAAACAGGCCCTTTGGCCCAACAAATCCACACCAACCCTCCGAAGAGTAACCCACCCAGACCCATTTCCCTCTGACTAATGCACCTAACACTATGGGTAATTTAGCGTGGCCAATTCACTTGACCTGCACATCTTTGGACTGTGGGAGGAAACCGGAGCACCCGGAGGAAACCCACGCAGACAGGGGAAGAATGTGCAAACTCCACACAGGCAGTCGTCCAATGTTGCAAACATGGATCTCAGCGCTCACTCTGAGCTTTCACTACAAGTCAAACTGTAGGCCAGTCATCACCTTGTGCTAAGGGCTGGGAGTGTCCCTCACACTAATGCATGAAGTGCCTGATTGAGAGACTGGGGAGAGCAGGCACACTGATAACAAGCTCCTACCTTTGCAGACACCCATTTACCTGACCCCACAACCCCCAACCACCCCAGACCCTCCCACCACATCATGTACACATGCTCTGGATTCACAACTATCCTGGGAGTCCACAGGGATGGGGGGGGGGATGTTCCTGCAGCAGCTACTGCCTGCACTGATTGCCTTGCCCTCCATCCCAGGAATGTAGTTCCAAGAGAAGGTTCACCCGTGGCCTTGTCACTGTCTGGCTCAGGCAGTCTTCCTGAAAAATGCCAACACAGGTCCCTTCCCAGCTCTCTAGCTGACAGGGAAGACCCCTGACACCTCATCAAGATTTGCTTTGATATTAGTCTAAAGCTGTCTCGGCTATGAACTGCAGTGAAAGCTGAGACAATGCCACCTACTGTTCCCTTATGCTTAGAGACACCAGTGCTGTCATCAAAATGACAAGTGCCACCACACTGGAAAGAACAGGCTCCAAACTCCCAAGGTGGTCCTGTGCCACACTGGAGCCAGTCTCCTCTGTGCTCCTTGACATGTACAGGAGACCTGCCTACGAGTTGAGCATCTAATCTGTATGCCTGATGGCCTCCCCCAAAACATCTCTCCACCAAAGTCCATACCTGGGTCCTCTGCAGCCATACCCAAGTGTGTCCTCACACTCTGGGGAGCGAGCACAAAAGCTGTCTTATCCCCCAGTCCTGGTCGCAGCTCACTATGCGGGCGTCAACTTTCTTCAGTCCTCCAGAGGATGGGCAGACAGTATCAGACTAGGTGGTGAGGCTACATTGGCACAGGGGATGGGCATCTCTCCACCTCCTGGGTGAGCTGTGTCTGATCAGCTCCTGGATATCTGAAAATCGGAAGGGATGGACGGGTGTAAGGGAGGGGGGCAGGAGTCGTAAGATGGGTATCCGGTGGTGGGGGGGGCGAGAGGGCGAGGGGAGCTTGAGGATTCAGTTAAGAGAAAGCAAGAGGTTCATGGTCACAGCATTTACCATTTGTTGTCATTAGCAGGATCAGTAGCAAGATGACTGTAAGAAAGCAGCTGAGAAAGACCATCAGATGGTAATATTCTGCACCCTTGATGGTCTTAGCAATACCATCTTGCAGCCATGTCCTCTACACCATTACCTCCAGCAATCCTTGTCTTGATCCCATCTACTTTGTACCTCCCTTGTCCTGCAAGAAGAGACATGAAAATATCAGTGATAATGTGCAACTGTGCTTGAATGACATGCCTGTCAATCAGTGGCAAAAAGCAAGTGAATCAAACGCTCCAGTTGTAAATACTTGGTGTATAATTTCCTCTCACTTTTTAGACTGCTCTCTGACCTGATGAACCCTGTCATTTCCTTGTAATATTTTTAAGCACACTCTCCATGATTTGGTCATGAATCCTGGCCGTTTCTTCACCATCTGCGAAAGGGCAACACCAGTCCTAATTCTAACTCTGAATGTGCTGAAATGTCAGCAGCACTCACATGAGATGTGTAATAGATTAGGAGCTCATTGTAGTAATTTTCAGACAGGATTTTAACCAGTAGAATAATCATGAGGAAAGTAGGTCAGAGTTTGCCCAGTGCCATCTAGGAGAGTTCTGCACAATGTACTTTACACTTCATTGTTAGTCATTCAAAGTCCTTTTAGCTCAAAAAAGTCAAAATAGCCAATAGTTCAATATAACAGCATGTAATTTGTATTTTGCATGATCACAGTTCTCATTAGTTTGAATTAATTAACTCCAAACTAAGAGTAGGAGAAAGTGAGGATTGCAGATGCTGGAGATCAGAGTCGAAGAATCTTGCGCTGGAAAAGCACAACAGGTCAGGTAGCATCCGAGGAGCAGGAGAATCGACAAGAATCCTGATGAAGGGCTTATGCCTAAAGCGTTGATTCTTCTGCTCCTCAGATACTGCCTGACCAGCTGTGCTTTTCCAGCACTGCACTCTTCAACTCCAAATTAAGAGTAGCAAAAGTACAACATTTTGCCTACTAAAAATATCTTTCAAAAGGAGTAATTGCAATCTTCCTGCATTTCCATTTAAGCTTTTGGCTAGGTTATAGATATTAAGCAGGAAGATCCCTGTGGAAATTCATCACAGTTACCCACTGCTTGTTGCACATGCATAGGGAAACTGAGAATTCATAGGATCCCTACGTTTGGCCCATCGAGTCCACACTGACCCTCTGAAGAGCATTCCACCCACTAGCCTATCCCTGTGACCCTGTGTTTCCCACAGCTAACCCACTTAATCTACACATCCCTGGACACTATGGGAAATTTACCATGTCCAATCACTTGACCTGTACATCTTTGCGACTGTGGAAGGAAACCACAATGCCCAGAAAAACCCACACAAACACAGGGAGAAAGTGCAAACTTCACACAGACAGTCACCCAAGGCTGGAATTGAACTGAGAGGCAGCAATGTTAACCACTGAGCCACCATGCCACCCCCATGTATTTGCTGTACATTACATAAGAATGATCTTCCTTGATTTGTACTTATAGATATCCAAGTATATCCTGCAGGCTTATACAATAATTTGTCTAAATGGTTTCACTGTAAACTGTTTTGATCTTAAAGTAACCCAGTAGCTTTCCAGTTGGGAAGTGTCAAAAAGATCTCAAGGATACTTCCTCCACAAGAAGACCAATATTCAACAGTTGAGAAACTGTTCCCTAACTTTCCCAGTAAGTTAAAACAAACTGATAATATGGAGAAGTGCTATTGCTTTTGAAATTAATTTAGCAGGATGCTCTTGCAACCTCGATTATCTGAAGGACACGGGTGGGGTGTATTTCGCTCGATTAATCAAATTCCAGATAATCGAATGTCGGATAACATAGCTTAGCCGAGCATCTGGACATTGCAATCTTGCCGGATAATCCAATATTCAGATAATCGAATGCCGAATAATCGAGGTTCCTCTGTTATATACAACATTGTGCTGCATCATCCTTGCTTCTTTTAACAAGCTTACTCTTTGGTTAGTATTGTTAGGAACAGTCTCACATTATCAGGCAGTTCAGCAATAGGTCCAAACTTTGTGTCTAAGCATTGACAATGTCATGTACCTCAACCATCAACTCATCACAATATATTGATTGGTTCCAGCAACTTTACTGATTAAAAAGGGAGATCTGTGAAATAAGTCTTCATTTACCACACTTTCTGCTCACTCATACCACACACTTGAAGTGGGTTTTGCAGCTGAGGCAGGTTCTCACTGCAAGCAACTGCAGTCACACTGAGTCTCATCAAGAGAATATTAACTACCATATTGCTCTCATGGACCCAATGTCACCTGATAGAATTGAGGAAGATCAACAAAAACAGAGAAGTGTTGCCAGCGATGCCACTCTGTTCTGACCATTATTATGCCAACAGTTATATTTACAAACACTAACATGGCACGCTGCCAACTGAAGGGGATTGCTTCTGGAGGCTGTGTCTTCAAAGGGGCACAGTTACAAAGCTGTGCCATCTGCTGTGTAAGTGCAACATTGCAATCAGTCTTTGGCAAGAGGGAGGAACTTGAAGAGAGGAAAAAAGGATTATAGACAACAGACAATAGACAATAGGTGCAGGAATAGGTCATTCTGCCCTTCGAGCCTGCACCACCATTCATTATGATCATGGCTGATCATCCTCAATCAGTATCCTGTTCCTGCCTTATCTCCATAACCCTTGATTCCACTATCCTTGAGAGCTCTATCCAATTCTTTCTTAAACAAATCCAGAGACTGGGTCTCCACTGCCTTCTGGGGCAGAGCATTCCACACACCCGCCACTCTCTGGGTGAAGAAGTTTCTCCTCATCTCTGTCCTAAATGGCCTACCCCTTATTTTTAAGCTGGTTCGGGACTCACCCAACAGCGGAAACATGTTTCCTGCCTCCAGAGTGTCCAATCCTTTAATATGTTGAGAAATAAATAGAAGAGTACGACAGACAATTCCTACAGCCCGTCTGTCTGAGCAGGGTTCAAAATCCCCCCTTTTATGTTCAAAGTGTCTTCGATACCTGCAAAAGAGCAATGCATTCTCTCTGGTGGCACAAACGATTTGTTTATTTCTCAGCAATTCAAAACGTCAGAGCTACATGAAGTCAAAGCTGTGCGGAAGGCAGGCTGCTGATGAAGGGCTTTTGCTCGAAATGTCGATGCTTCTGCTCCTCAAATGCTGCCTGACCTGCTGTGCTTTTTCAGCACCACTCTAATCTAAACTGTGGTTTCCAGCATCTGCAGTCCTCAATTTTTATCCTGCTCAAGCGCCAAGTCATCTAGAAGATAACTGGGGGCTAAGAACACCTCTTGCCAAGCCCTGTGTCCAAGCACAACAAAATACAATGGAAAAGGAGTTCGGATTGAACACACCTTTAAAGCATTAAAGCAAACACTTGGTAGAGGAGAACTGGTACCTTACCAGCTTCACTCAGGATGTAGGCTAAACCTGTAGGGTGTTTTGTGCTTTACAATGTCTCATTGTTGAGAGATTTATATAAGGTAATGATTTCAAAAGGAATAACATTGGAGACTACATTTGATGCCAAACTATCTAATGATGTCATACAGGCTTAGGTGGGGAAATGAGGAATCTAACTTGAGATTCTAGTGGAAACCGATGTGTCACCAGTGTCTTCTGATAATCTTCATTTATTTGTCTAACTAGCCAATGTAACTTTGAAATTACTTATGAGTGTGTGACAGAAGATAAGTTATTCTAGTCTCAATTAGGGAAGATGTTCTGGAAAGGATACATCAAAAACAGGTAGGCATCTCAAAGTGTAAATCCAGGGCTCACTCAGTAGTGTGGTGATTTAAGAGATTGATAATCTTATAAATCATAGTGAAATTTGCATTAGACAGAATTGTCAGGACTGGTAAACAGTTTTCTCATCACTGAAGAGAGATCAGCAGTTAAAAATCCATGAAGTTTTCCAGAAGAAGCAAGTACTGAGAACAAGAATGAGCAGTAAGACTAATTTGAGCGAACTAAGGACTCTTTAACTGAAGTTATTCAGATAGCAAAGCAATACAGTAACAAATTGATAGCAGATTTGACTTTCATGTCAAACAATGATTTTAGGAGTAACATTGCAATACTTCATCCTCCAAAAAAGAATTATGAGCAGCAGAGACAGATTTAATAAGCATCCACCCAATAATATAAGAGACTTAATTTCCACTCTGGTTAGTTGTAGGTTAGATTAGTAGTTAGTTGAGTTTTGTTTTTTTCTCTTGGTATTTTTCTTTTGTTACATTTTGGTTATTATTTATTTAAGATTTAATTGTATATCAATGTTTGTACTTGAGAGTTTTGTTTATTTTTGTAAACTTGTAAAAATGCTAAATTTCCAATAAAAATATCTATAAAAAAAATAAGCGTCCACCCTCCAGGGACATGGCTGAGGATGTGAAACTGTCTAGTGCTTCCAAATAAATCTGTTGGACTATAACCTGGTATTGTGTGATTTTTAACTTTGTCCACCCCAGTCTAACATCGGCACCTGCAAGTCATATTTCAGCATAGATGTATCAGCAAATTGAGAATGAAATATTGCTTGCACAAAATGAAGATGATCTCCGATTGACTCAATGGGAACCAAACCAATGCCTACCAATTCTCTACAAAGTCAAGAAGAAATTACAAATTGCTTGGCTCAGAAATCCAGGATAGTGACATTCCATGAACAATGTTCACAAGTTTGAATGTTCCCAGATGATGTCATGGGGCAGCTACCTGAATAACCAGGGAAGAATCCTCTACAAAGGAAATTCAGGAGATTAAGGATCCTCCAAATAAAGTAATGGACCAATTGTCAGATTTAGATGGAACAACATCCTCTTCAAAGGACATCCGAGAGCTAAAGGATCCTCCAGTAGAGAAATTATATACAGTACAATCAGAGTCAAGATCAGAATCAATGTCATTAGTCCACAAGTCAAAGACCTACAAATCTTGCAAGCCTGCAGACAATGTACTCTGGAAGAATTGTGAAATTTCCAGACTGCCTGTAACTGCCAAGTTCTAGCCTTGGGACAGATTGGGTAGTGGTAAATATAAATGTAGTTTTATGTCCAAATGTACAAGCATTAATTCGGGGACAAAAACAAGGTTGCTGGAGAGAGGGAAGGAATTGCATAATGGTTCTAAAAGTGTTAAAGTGGAGATGACATTAATCTCCACCCAATCCAATTATGCCATACAGGCTTGGGCAAGGAAAAGAAGAGATTAACTCTGAATCCTGCTGGAGACAGACGTGTCATCAGTGTCTGCTGATCATCTTTGTTATCATGTCTAACTGGCCAAGGTAACTTGTTATAATGTACAAAGTCCATCTTGTTCAGAGAAGTGTCTCCTCTTTGTAAAACTCATGAGTGACTCATCCTCTGCCATGGGGAAGCAGCCCTGAGATGCAGCATAGTGAAGAGGATTGAGGTCAGTACTTTCTCCCAATGATTAGTGACAGTAATTGGTTTCATAGCACCTGCGACAGATACCCTCACCGCATATTACAAACATATGGGAATAAAGTGTAAGGAAGAGGCTTACACAACCCTCCACTCCTGTAGCCAATTCAGAGAGGTGAACTGAGGGGAAACCCACAGAGGCAGCAAGGAAAGCAAAGCCCAAGGAGACTCCCCTCTGTTCCCCGCTGGCAATCAAACTCAGTCTGGGAGACTTAATTGAAAAGAAGCAATTGTAGAAAACAGCTCAACAGGATGGTAATGCTGCACTAGAGTATTGTAAGGATCATACCAAGACAGACAGTGTGCATAAAAGAATAATAGCCAATTAATTTAGAGGTGCAAAAACAGTGAGGTTAATGTTGAGAAGATGCACATGAAGCATTTTGATTTTGTTTGGTTTGCCCTCCATTTGTGCCTTAAGTGGTGCCTTTGTGAACTTACTAGGTATTTGGGAGCCTTGAGAGTCCCCATTGTGCTCAATAAAAGTATAAACAAGAAAAAAGAAATTGCAAAAACTGAAAATTCATTTGGCATCTGTGCACTTGATATTCATCAGGGTGTCAAAATGACAGAAAGTAGGGTGTTCTTTTTCAGACAACATTCATCAATCAAAAGCATGAAGCAATAAGAACACAAGTGATAGTATTTGAGTTTTTACTGAGGGGGATAGGCTGAGTCAATTTCCCAAATATGGTCTGGCTCTTTAAGAAATGAGGTGGCACTGATTCCCTTTGGACGGAGTCTGGAACTAACTCATGATGTATCAGTTCCCTTAGAACATTGGTGTATCCATGGATAATTTCGTAATGGCATTCTGATCCTCATAGCCTCATTGTCTTTTTTATGTAAGTGATCAGAGCACAGGAAACTGTTATCTTTGCTTATATTTCATCTTTTTTATTCCCTACTTGTGGGACGTGGATGCTGCTAGTTGGACCAGCAGTTATTAAGCTTCCCTATTTGCCCTTGAGAAGGTGGTGTTGAGCTGACTTCTAGGACAGCTGTGGTCCATTTGGTTTGCGTAGACCCACAATGCTGTAAGGAAGAAAGTTGCAGGATATTGACCCAGCGTCAGTGAAGGAATGGCAATATCTTTCAATGTCAGGATAGTGAGTGGCTTGGAGGGGAACTTGCTAATGGTGGTGTCCCATGTATTTACTGACCTTATCCTTCAAGGTGGAAGTGAACATGCTGTCTATGGATTCTGTGGCACACCTTGGAGATAATATACACAGCTGCTATCGAACTAGATGGTGGAGGGAGTAGATGTTTGTGGATATGGAGCCAATCAAGCGGGCTACTTTGTCCTGGATAGTATCAAGCTTCTTGAATATTGTTGGAGCTGCACACATCTGGCAAGTGGGAGGTATTCCATCCCATTCTTGACTTGTGCCGTTTAGACAGTGGGCAGGGTTTAGAAAATCAGCTCCATCTGCCACTACCCTCTGCAACTGACATTTCGCAAACCCCCTCCCCATGTGTAACCTTAATCCCCACCACAGTTCATCACAGTGTAAGGTCCATTTGGAAGAATTGCTGCCACCACCCTCTTTCCTGGTTGTGATCCTCAGATCGGCTTGGTCTGCTGTGGCCAACAAAGACCATTTGATCATCTCATGAGAAGATAATTTTGTTGTAAATAAGATGCAGTTATCGCATGATAGCAACCAGGCACAAGTTACGTTGGTCTGGCAGACATTGTTACCGAGACTATGAGGGAGACCTCCTTGTTAGTCTTACTCCTTCGATATCTAAGAACGTAGCCCTGCCTGAGTCCACACAACATTCGAGATATTGAAGTGAAGATCAATGCTATTGGAAATGTTTCTATTGGCCTAAATCATAGGTCAGATTGCAAGTTGAGGAAGGGGGTTGAATATGGGAGACATGACGGGTGACATCGGAAACAGTGAAGGCTGTATGCTACAGAGCCCGATTGGTTTCAGTGCACCAGAACTCTTTGAAGCAATTAAGAGAAGCAATAAAAACAAGAATGGCACTTATCCCTCACTATCTGTCACCTCTATACGCTCTCCTCAACACATTTACATCTGGACAGATGCATGAGTAGGTGGGGAGCAGAGGGATACAAATACTTAGGAATTGACCAACAGGTTTAGACAGTAGATTTGGAACAGCTCAGGCTTGGAGGGCCGAAGGGCCTGTTCCTGGGCTGTAAATTTTCTTTGTTCTCTTTGTTCACTTCCATGCCAAAACATACCAGTTCATGCCAGTAAGTTGCACAGAGGCTGTAAAGGGTGTGGTGTGCACAGGGGCATTGTTTCCCATGGAAGGGCTCTGAATCTTAATAAAACATTGCAGACATTTTTTATTCATATGTTTAAAGAGCAGGAGTTTTAAATGTTTTGACAGTTCTCTCTACAGTCATCCTGACAGCTTTAATGAACTTACCAGTTCTCATGAGGTTATGCACTTTTAATGCACATTCATGTGTACCTTTAACAGTAAGAAGGGTGCCTTACCTCTCCCAAAGGATATCCCAATGGTGTTCCGAGACCATATCTAAAAAGGGCACCTGACTTCTCTAAAAGGGTCCCCCACCTCTCTAATGAACTCTGGTACCTTTAGACCATCTCAGATCTAGTCTAAAGTGTGTCCAATAGCAACAATCTATCAGCCTGAGGTAGCTGCACTATAACATGAGTAGTTGCCTTTGTGTGTCATAGAATCTCAACAGTGTGGAATCAGACTATTCGACCAATCATATTCACACCAAGCCTTTGAAGACTATCCACTTCCTGCATTATCCTTGCATTTTCCATGGCTAATCAACCTGGCCTGTACAACCCTGGGCACTATGGACAATTTAGTACAGCCAATCCACCTAAAGTGCACATCTTTAGACTGGGAGAGGAAACTGGAGCACCCAGAAGAAACTCACAAGAGCATGGGAAGGATGTGCAAATCCACAAAGATAGATTCTGGAATCAAACCCAGGTCTCTGGTGCTGTGAGGCAGCAGTGCTAACCACTGAGCCACCACATCACCCACAAATGTGCAACTACAACCTACCCACACATTCCTCCCTACCCTCAGAGACTGGATCAAGGGCAAGACTTGTAGAATTAGGTGTCTGCTTTCATAACAAGGCAATGCCTCACTGCTCACTTGAAAATTCTAGTCTCAATGCTCAGCAAATCCTCAAGCACCTTACTGTCTCAGTCAGATTGGTTTGGCCTTATATTCTTCCAGTTTCTATTTATCCCTCTCTGTCTGGGAAACACGCAGAAAGACAGGAGCATGGTCTCAGAAGAGAAAGTTATAGTTCTGTATTAAGAAAGGCTCATTGATTCTTTTTCAAAAAGTGAGTTCTAATAATTTCTTCAAAAGTTACTTGTGTCATTTCCAATTTCATGTTTATCTGCATTGCAAATTTGATTACTTTTCAAAGAGAATTAATCTACAGATGTTGAGATGCAAGTAACATTCACACTACACAAATACCAGGCAATGCCCATCTCCAATAAGAGACAATTGAGCCACTTTTCCTTGACATTAAGTACTACTATCACTGAATCCCCCACCATCAACAACCTGGAGGTTACCTTTAATCAGAAACTCAATTGGACTCACCATATAAATATAGCAGCTATAACAGCAGGTCAGAAGCTAGGATTACTGCAGTGAGTAACTCATTCCCTGACTCCCATAAACACCTTCCTAACCCATGATCACTTCCATCTGGACGAATAAAGGCAACAGATACATGGGAACACTATTACCTGCAAGTTCGTCTCCAAGCCAGTCACCATCCTGACTTGGAAATATATCAGCATTCCTTCACTGTCACTGGGTCAAAATCCTGGAATCGCCTATGGCATTGTGTGTCTACCTATAGAACATGTACTGCAGTAGCTCAAGAAGGCAGCTCACCAATACCTTCGCAAGGGCAACTAGGGACAAGCAATGAATGCTCTCTCCCAACGATGACCACATCTTATGAGTGAATAAAAATCTTTATCAAATATGTATTGAGTTACGATGGAACAGATATGAACGAGGCTCAATCAGATTTGAGATTACTTTGACAAACAAGAAAGCCCTGCCTGGTATTTGAAACAACACAAGATGACATACACCTGTAAGTGTATTCGGACCATCCGCCAGGATATCTTTCATCTTACCGCTCTTTCTGATTGCTGTAACATCTGTCTCTGACCAACCTTCCCCCCAATCACCATTGGCACCCTTCTTCTCAGTGACCCCTTTCTTGTCACTGCCTCTTCCCAGCTCCCTTTAAGGATTTACCTGGTGATTGATGCTGGCAAAGCAGAGACATGATCTTCAAGACTTCTACCTCCAGGGAGGCAGTTAACAGCGCTCATTAGGATCCTGCTACTTGCAGGTATGATGATATTGAACTCTGACATTAGGGTCGTCACTTTGTTTTCATGGCAGGTCTATGTTATTGAGTGACTGTCTCTGTATCTATTTTATAAAAAACATGTATGGGATGTGTAGATCACTGGCAGAGTCAGTTTTAATGCCATCAATGTTGTACAGTGGCTCAGTGGTTAGCATTTCTGCCTCACAGCATCAGGGATGCAGGTTTGATTACAACCTCAGGCAAGAGTCTGTGTGGAGCTTGCACCTTCTCCCCGTGTCTGCGTGGGTTTCCTTCGGGTGCTCCGGTTTCCTCCCACAATCCAAAGATGTGCAGGTTAAGTGGATTGGCCATGCTAAATTGCCCTTGGTGTCCAGGGATCTGCAACCGAGGTGGGTTAGCCATTGGCAATGCAGGGCAACAGGGACAGGGTGGTCCTGGATTGGATGCTCTTTGGAGGATTGGTGTGGATTCGATGGGCCAAATGGCATGCTTCCACACTGTGGGCATTCTATGATATGTTTCCCTCACGTCGATGGCAGTGAGCTGTTTTCTTGAACGGCAGTGGCATCTATACCCAAGTCCCTGTGGTGTAGATACATCCATGGATCTGTTAGGGAGATACTCAGGGCTTTTGAACCAATAACGGTGACGGAAAAGCTGTGCGGCTCCAAGTCTGGCTTGTAAGTGGTTTGGAATGTGTGCTCCTGCTGTCCTTTTTATTCTAGACAATTAAGTCTGCAACTTCGAATGATTTTGAAGGAGCCTTGGTGAGTTACTGCTGTGTATCTTCTACTGCTGCAACTGTGCACTGTTCGTGGAGGAAGTAAATAATGAAGATGGTGGATAGGATGCCAATCAAACAGTATGTTTTGCCCTGGATGGTATCGAGCTTTGAGTGTTGTTGCAGCTGCATCCCATCCAGGCAAGTGCAGAGTATTCTAACATGCTCCTGACATGTCCCTTGTTGATGGTGAACAGTCTATATAAGTCAGGAGGTAGGTCATGCACTACAGAATTTACCAGGCTCTGATTGTTCTTATAGCCCCATATTTCGAAGGCTGATCCACTTCAGTTTCTGGTCAAAGGTAACCCTCGATATGAGTAGTGGGGGAATTCAGAAATCCTACTAAATGTCAAAAGGAGAGGATTTCATTTTCTTGAGGGAAATAGTCATTGATTGGCACTCACGTAGTATGAACACTACGTGTAACTAGCTGTCTCATGCTGGAATGCTGTCCAGATCTTATACGTTGTTTCATTCTCAGAGGAGTTGTGAATGATAAAGAATACTGTGTGCTCATCAGTGAACATCCTCACTTCTGACCTTACAAAGGAGGAAAGTTATTGATAAAACTAACCTTGCTTGGACCTTGGGCACTACCCTGAAGAAACTCTGGCTGTGTGAAGTGAGAGAACTGGCCTCCAACAACCACAAACATCTTCTTTTGTGCAAAGTATGAATCCAACAAATGGAAAGCTTTCTCTGGTTCCCATAGACAGATATTATCTATTTTCTTTTGTTTAGGTACAGCTTTGGATATAAAAGTTTTCTTCTAAATGACCTCATTCTGTACAACAGTGAGCAATTCATTTACTTCTGTCAGAGTGTGAAGGAGCAAGGTTCTGAGAAATCCTACAAACACATCTGTGCAATTCAAATGGTGTCTGTTTCAATGTGATAAGACATTTAATATCATCCAGGCTGAGTGTCAGGAATCACTGGGTTTTGCAACTCAGAAACCAGCCATTCACCGTTAAGTCAGTGTCGATCTTGTTTGAGCTATAACTGGAGAGCGATTTCTGATCATTTGACTTGAAATATGTACTTAAAGCAGCCTAGCAGTGATTTAGTCGCCATTCTGTTTTCTGTGTTTCTTTATGTATACATTTACTAAACAGTGAATTCCAAATATTCAGTTAACAATGTTACAGAGACAGATGCATAACTAAAAGATCCTCGAATCCTCTCCTCTCCAATGACTGTCCAAACCATCATTGCATTCATTTCCTAATCAAGCCTCGACCGTGCCTTTTATTTGGGACAATGACCCATGATCACAGAGGATGTCTGGGCAGATTCTGTTCCTGGTCAACCTACAGCTCATGATGTATTGTTCAGAAGCACTTGGCAACACTACCTTTTTTTAAAAATTTATTCATTTTGTGGGATGTGGGAGTCGCTGGCTGGGCCAATATTTATTGCCAGCCCGTAGTTGCCCTTGAGAAGGTGGTGCCATCTTGAACCGTTGCAGTTCACCTGCTGTGGGTTGACTCACAATGCCACTAGGGACAGAATTCGAGGATTTTAACCCACCAACAGTGAAAGAATACCAATATGCTTCCAAATCAGGATGGTGAATGGCTTGGAGGGGAACTTGAAGGTGATGATGTTCCCATATATCTCCTGTACTTGTCCTGCTAGATAGAAGTTGTCATGGGTTTGGAAGTTGCAGTCTGAAAATGTTTGGTGAATTTCTGCAGTGCATCTTGTAGCTAGTACACATTGCTGCTATTGAGCATTGATGGTGGAGGGAGTGGATGATTGTGGATGCAGTGCCAATATAGCGGATTGTTTTATCCTGGATGGTGTCAAGCTTCTTAAGTGTTGTTGGGGCTGCAATCATCCAGACAAGTGGGGAGTATTCCCTCACACTCCTGACTTATGCCTTGTAGATGGTGGACAGGCTTTCAGGAATCAGAAAGTGACTTACTCGCCACGGTATTCCTAGTCTCTGACCTGGTCTTGTAGCCATTGCATTTCTGTGGTGAGTCCGATTGAGTTTCTGGTCAATGATAACTCCCAGAATGTTGACAGTGGGAGATTCAGTGCTGGTAATATCAAGGGATGGTGGTTAGATTGTCTCTTACTGGTGATGGTCTTAGCCTGGCATTTGTGTAGCATGAATGTTACTTGCCACTTGTCAGCCCAAGTCTGGATTAGTCCACACCTTGTTGCATTTGAACACGGACTGCTTCAGTATCTGGGAAGTGATGAATGGTGCTGAATGTTGTGCAATTATCAACAAACATTCCTACTTCTGACCTTATGATGGAGGGAGGGTCATTAATGAAGCAGCTGAAGATGGTTGGGCCTTAAGACACTATCCTGAGGGACTCCTGCAGAGATGTCTGTAGCTAAGATGACTGACCTCCAACAACCACAACCACCTTCCTATGTGTCCAGTATGACTCTTGAGACTCTGGAGAGCATGCCCTCTAAAACCCATTGATTCCACTTTTACCAGGGCTCCTTGATGCCACAGTAAGTTGACTGCAGCCTTGATGTCAAGGGCTGTCACTCATACCTCCCCTCTGGAATTCAGCTCTTTAGTCCATGTTTGAACCAAGGCTGTAATGAGGTCAGGAGCTGAGTGGCCCTGGCAGAACCCAAACTGGGCGTCACTGAGCAGGTTGTTGCTGAGCAAGTGCTGCTTGATAGCACTGTGGATGACCCCTTCCACCACCTTACTGATGATAGAGAGTAGACTGATTGGGTGGCAATTGGCCAGGTTGGATTTGTCCTGTTTTTTTGTGTACAGGGCATACCTGGGCAATTTTCCACATTGTCGGGTAGATGCCAGTGTTGTAACTTTGTGGCATTTGATAGCATTCACAGCGTCAACCCTCTAAGGACTGCTTCACCTGATGTTATGAAGTGGAGGTGCCGGTGTTGGACTGGGGTGGGTCAAGTTAAACATCACACAGCACCAGGTTATAGTCCAAAACAACCTGTTGGACTATAGCTTGATGTTGTGTGATTTTTCACTTGCTGTTGTTCCTGAAGCATTTTCCCTTATTTATATTGCAATTTGCAGTTAGAAATATAAAGTAACTGCATCGACCATTTGGTGGCTTTGTTGAATTACTGCCCAGAAACGATTGTGCTTCCAGTCTCTCCCATCCTTTTCTACATATGGACCATCTGTTAGCTCCTCAAATCCACAACACCTATAATACCTCAGAACTCTCTGCCTATAACTGGGTGTCTGCTTCCACTACAGAGATGATTGATGCAGATTCGAGAAAAGTGTTCTTCACCCTTTGAGCTTTCTATGAAAAGAAAATGCAGCACCAGGTGATCACAGATGAGCACTGATGGTGTCGATTCTATTTTACACCAGAGCATTTCTTATGAGCTGGTGAATCTCATGATCTATCATTGCATTACCTGCATACAATTAACAATAGCAATGTTCCTTTGATGACATCTTAATATACCAATTCGTGACTATCTACTTTCATGGTGGGAGTTAAGTGGGATCCTTTTGAGTTTGAGATTGCGCTGAGATAACAATGCCTTTTGATAAGTGTTTTGACCTAAGTCAGCTTACAGTGGCTCCCTTTTCTAAGAGCTGATCCAAATAATGTCTCCAATTTCCTTTTTTTTAATGCATGTAGGCTTACAGTTTGATACATTTTACATCAGGGTTTGATGGAAATAATCTGTAGAAACTGGCAGAAATTTGGAAGGTCAGAGGATGGATTAGGTGGATTAGCCATTGGGAAATGAATGGTTACAGGATTAGGGTAAAGGGTGGGTCTGTGTGGAATGCTCTTCAGAGAGTCAGCATATGCTCGATGGGCCAAATGGCCTGCTTCCACATTTGCGGAATTCTATGATTCTATGGCACATATTTAAAGAGAAAGTTGAAAGTAATTGGAAGCAGATACAATAGTTTCAAAGACAATTATATAAATATTTGAAAAGGAAAATAATTAAAAGATATTCCTTGTTTGGAAAATGGCATCTGCCTTGAGATTTTATGTAATGGAACAATCTGATTCACTGCCCGGTGATCTTAGGATACATGGGATAGATGTCCCTCAAGGTAGGGGGATTCAGAGTTGTTTCCTTCTCTTTCCTTCTTGATATACAAGTGGAATTTTACTATATTTTGGACAAGTGCAAGTCTGCTCGGGTTTGATGGAGCGACTCTCACCGCGAGGTGGAGCAAGGTTTCTCGTTGTGTATCACCAAACGTGTTGTGTTAATTGCCTTTTGAGTTCTTGTGATGACAATTGCGTTCTGTTTGCATCCCATCTTACTGTGGACCATTCCCAGTGAAACTCACCATGCACGACAAGAGTGGTCCTAAAGGAAGAGTGCTAAATTGGAGGGAAGCCCAACTGTATCAAAATTCAGCAGGAGCTGGGGAATGTGGATTGGGAGCAGCTGTTTGAAGGTAAATCCACATTTGATATGTGGGACACTTTTAAAGTGAGGTTGATTAGAGTGCAGGACAGACATGTTCCTGTGAAAATGAGGGATAAAAATGCCAAGATTAGGGAACCATGGATGACAGGTGAAATTGTGAGACTAGCTAAGAGGAAAAAGGAAGCATACGTAAGGTCTAGGCGATTGATGACAGAGGAAGCTTCCGAAGAATATCGAGAATGTAGGACCAACCTGAAAAAAAAAATTAAGAGGGCTAAAAGGGGTCATGAAATATCTTTAGCAAACAGGGTTAATTAAAACCACAAAGCCTTTTATTCATGTATAAGGAGCAAGTGGGTAACTAGAGAAAGGTTGGCCCACTCAAGGACAAAGGAGGAAAGTTATACCTGGAGTCAGGGAAAATGAGTGAGATTCTTAATGAGTACTTTGCATCAGTATTCCCCGAGGAGAGGGGCATGATGGATATTGAGGTGAGGGATAGATGTTTGATTAATCTAGGTCAAGTCGTCATAAGGAGGGAGGAAGTGTTGGCTATTCTAAAAGGCATGGGTTTGGAAGTTGCAGTCTGAAAATGTTTGGTGAATTTCTGCAGTGCATCTTGTAGATAGTACACACTGCTGCTACTGAGCATTGATGGTGGAGGGAGTGGATGATTGTGGATGCAGTGCCAATATAGCGGATTGTTTTGTCCTGGATGGTGTCAAGCTTCTTAAGTGTTATTGGGGCTGCAATTATCCAGACAAGTGGGGAGTATTCCCTCACACTCCTGACTTATGCCTTGTAGATGGTGGACAGGCTTTCAGGAATCAGAAAGTGACTTACTCGCCACGGTATTCCTAGTCTCTGACCTGGTCTTGTAGCCATTGCATTTCTGTGGTGAGTCCGATTGAGTTTCTGGTCAATGATAACTCCCAGAATGTTGACAGTGGGAGATTCAGTGCTGGCAATATCAAGGGATTGTGGTTAGATTGTCTCTTACTGGTGATGGTCTTAGCCTGGCATTTGTGTAGCATGAATGTTACTTGCCACTTGTCAGCCCAAGTCTGGATTAGTCCACATCTTGTTGCATTTGAACACGGACTGCTTCAGTATCTGGGAAGTGATGAATGGTGCTGAATGTTGTGCAATTATCAACAAACATTCCTACTTCTGACCTTATGATGGAGGGAGGGTCATGAATGAAGCAGCTGAAGATGGTTGGGCCTTAAGACACTATCCTGAGGGACTCCTGCAGAGATGTCTGTAGCTAAGTTGACTGACCTCCAACAACCACAACCACCTTCCTATGTGTCCAGTATGACTCTTGAGACTCTGGAGAGCATGCCCTCTAAAACCCATTGATTCCACTTTTACCAGGGCTCCTTGATGCCACAGTAAGTTGACTGCAGCCTTGATGTCAAGGGCTGTCACTCTTACCTCCCCTCTGGAATTCAGCTCTTTAGTCCATGTTTGAACCAAGGCTGTAATGAGGTCAGGAGCTGAGTGGCCCTGGCAGAACCCAAACTGAGCAGGTTGTTGCTGAGCAAGTGCTGCTTGATAGCACTGTGGATGACCCCTTCCACCACCTTACTGATGATAGAGAGTAGACTGATTGGGTGGCAATTGGCCAGGTTGGATTTGTCCTGTTTTTTTGTGTACAGGGCATACCTGGGCAATTTTCCACATTGTCGGGTAGATGCCAGTGTTGTAACTTTGTGGCAATTGATAGCATTCACAGCGTCAACCCTCTAAGGACTGCTTCACCTGATGTTATGAAGTGGAGGTGCCGGTGTTGGACTGGGGTGGGTCAAGTTAAAAATCACACAGCACCAGGTTATAGTCCAAAACAACCTGTTGGACTATAACTTGATGTTGTGTGATTTTTCACTTGCTGTTGTTCCTGAAGTATTTTCCCTTATTTATATTGCAATTTGCAGTTAGAAATATAAAGTAACTGCATCGACCATTTGGTGGCTTTGTTGGATGACTGCCCAGAAACGATTGTGCTTCCAGTCTCTCCCATCCTTTTCTACATATGGACCATCTGTTAGCTCCTCAAATCCACAACACCTATAATACCTCAGAACTCTCTGCCTATAACTGGGTGTCTGCTTCCACTACAGAGATGATTGATGCAGATTCGAGAAAAGTGTTCTTCACCCTTTGAGCTTTCTATGAAAAGAAAATGCAGCACCAGGTGATCACAGATGAGCACTGATGGTGTCGATTCTATTTTACACCAGAGCATTTCTTATGAGCTGGTGAATCTCATGATCTATCATTGCATTACCTGCATACAATTAACAATAGCAATGTTCCTTTGATGACATCTTAATATACCAATTCGTGACTATCTACTTTCATGGTGGGAGTTAAGTGGGATCCTTTTGAGTTTGAGATTGCGCTGAGATAACAATGCCTTTTGATAAGTGTTTTGACCTAAGTCAGCTTACAGTGGCTCCCTTGTCTAAGAGCTGATCCAAATAATGTCTCCAATTTCCTTTTTTTTAATGCATGTAGGCTTACAGTTTGATACATTTTACATCAGGGTTTGATGGAAATAATCTGTAGAAACTGGCAGAAATTTGGAAGGTCAGAGGATGGATTAGGTGGATTAGCCATTGGGAAATGAATGGTTACAGGATTAGGGTAAAGAGTGGGTCTGTGTGGAATGCTCTTCAGAGAGTCAGCATATGCTCGATGGGCCAAATGGCCTGCTTCCACATTTGTGGAATTCTATGATTCTATGGCACATATTTAAAGTAATTGGAAAATTGAAAGTAATTGGAAGCAGATACAATAGTTTCAAAGACAATTATATAAATATTTGAAAAGGAAAATAATTAAAAGATATTCCTTGTTTGGAAAATGGCATCTGCCTTGAGATTTTATGTAATGGAACAATCTGATTCACTGCCCGGTGATCTTAGGATACATGGGATAGATGTCCCTCAAGGTAGGGGGATTCAGAGTTGTTTCCTTCTCTTTCCTTCTTGATATACAAGTGGAATTTTACCATATTTTGGACAAGTGCAAGTCTGCTCGGGTTTGATGGAGCGACTCTCACCGCGAGGTGGAGCAAGGTTTCTCGTTGTGTATTACCAAACGTGTTGTGTTAATTGCCTTTTGAGTTCTTGTGATGACAATTGCGTTCTGTTTGCATCCCATCTTACTGTGGACCATTCCCAGTGAAACTCACCATGCACGACAAGAGTGGTCCTAAAGGAAGAGTGCTAAATTGGAGGGAAGCCCAACTGTACCAAAATTCAGCAGGAGCTGGGGAATGTGGATTGGGAGCAGCTGTTTGAAGGTAAATCCACATTTGATATGTGGGACACTTTTAAAGTGAGGTTGATTAGAGTGCAGGACAGACATGTTCCTGTGAAAATGAGGGATAAAAATGCCAAGATTAGGGAACCATGGATGACAGGTGAAATTGTGAGACTAGCTAAGAGGAAAAAGGAAGCATACGTAAGGTCTAGGCGATTGATGACAGAGGAAGCTTCCGAAGAATATCGAGAATGTAGGACCAACCTGAAAAAAAAAATTAAGAGGGCTAAAAGGGGTCATGAAATATCTTTAGCAAACAGGGTTAATTAAAACCACAAAGCCTTTTATTCATGTATAAGGAGCAAGTGGGTAACTAGAGAAAGGTTGGCCCACTCAAGGACAAAGGAGGAAAGTTATACCTGGAGTCAGGGAAAATGAGTGAGATTCTTAATGAGTACTTTGCATCAGTATTCCCCGAGGAGAGGGGCATGATGGATATTGAGGTGAGGGATAGATGTTTGATTAATCTAGGTCAAGTCGTCATAAGGAGGGAGGAAGTGTTGGCTATTCTAAAAGGCATGGGTTTGGAAGTTGCAGTCTGAAAATGTTTGGTGAATTTCTGCAGTGCATCTTGTAGATAGTACACACTGCTGCTACTGAGCATTGATGGTGGAGGGAGTGGATGATTGTGGATGCAGTGCCAATATAGCGGATTGTTTTGTCCTGGATGGTGTCAAGCTTCTTAAGTGTTATTGGGGCTGCAATCATCCAGACAAGTGGGGAGTATTCCCTCACACTCCTGACTTATGCCTTGTAGATGGTGGACAGGCTTTCAGGAATCAGAAAGTGACTTACTCGCCACGGTATTCCTAGTCTCTGACCTGGTCTTGTAGCCACTGCATTTCTGTGGTGAGTCCGATTGAGTTTCTGGTCAATGATAACTCCCAGAATGTTGACAGTGGGAGATTCAGTGCTGGCAATATCAAGGGATTGTGGTTAGATTGTCTCTTACTGGTGATGGTCTTAGCCTGGCATTTGTGTAGCATGAATGTTACTTGCCACTTGTCAGCCCAAGTCTGGATTAGTCCACATCTTGTTGCATTTGAACACGGACTGCTTCAGTATCTGGGAAGTGATGAATGGTGCTGAATGTTGTGCAATTATCAACAAACATTGCTACTTCTGACCTTATGATGGAGGGAGGGTCATGAATGAAGCAGCTGAAGATGGTTGGGCCTTAAGACACTATCCTGAGGGACTCCTGCAGAGATGTCTGTAGCTAAGATGACTGACCTCCAACAACCACAACCACCTTCCTATGTGTCCAGTATGACTCTTGAGACTCTGGAGAGCATGCCCTCTAAAACCCATTGATTCCACTTTTACCAGGGCTCCTTGATGCCACAGTAAGTTGACTGCAGCCTTGATGTCAAGGGCTGTCACTCTTACCTCCCCTCTGGAATTCAGCTCTTTAGTCCATGTTTGAACCAAGGCTGTAATGAGGTCAGGAGCTGAGTGGCCCTGGCAGAACCCAAACTGGGCGTCACTGAGCAGGTTGTTGCTGAGCAGGTGCTGCTTGATAGCACTGTGGATGACCCCTTCCACCACCTTACTGATGATAGAGAGTAGACTGATTGGGTGGCAATTGGCCAGGTTGGATTTGTCCTTTTTTTTGTGTACAGGGCATACCTGGGCAATTTTCCACATTGTCGGGTAGATGCCAGTGTTGTAACTTTGTGGCAATTGATAGCATTCACAGCGTCAACCCTCTAAGGACTGCTTCACCTGATGTTATGAAGTGGAGGTGCCGGTGTTGGACTGGGGTGGGTCAAGTTAAAAATCACACAGCACCAGGTTATAGTCCAAAACAACCTGTTGGACTATAGCTTGATGTTGTGTGATTTTTCACTTGCTGTTGTTCCTGAAGTATTTTCCCTTATTTATATTGCAATTTGCAGTTAGAAATATAAAGTAACTGCATCGACCATTTGGTGGCTATGTTGAATTACTGCCCAGAAACGATTGTGCTTCCAGTCTCTCCCATCCTATTCTACATATGGACCATCTGTTAGCTCCTCAAATCCACAACACCTATAATACCTCAGAACTCTCTGCCTATAACTGGGTGTCTGCTTCCACTACAGAGATGATTGATGCAGATTCGAGAAAAGTGTTCTTCACCCTTTGAGCTTTCTATGAAAAGAAAATGCAGCACCAGGTGATCACAGATGAGCACTGATGGTGTCGATTCTATTTTACACCAGAGCATTTCTTATGAGCTGGTGAATCTCATGATCTATCATTGCATTACCTGCATACAATTAACAATAGCAATGTTCCTTTGATGACATCTTAATATACCAATTCGTGACTATCTACTTTCATGGTGGGAGTTAAGTGGGATCCTTTTGAGTTTGAGATAGCGCTGAGATAACAATGCCTTTTGATAAGTGTTTTGACCTAAGTCAGCTTACAGTGGCTCCCTTTTCTAAGAGCTGATCCAAATAATGTCTCCAATTTCCTTTTTTTTAATGCATGTAGGCTTACAGTTTGATACATTTTACATCAGGGTTTGATGGAAATAATCTGTAGAAACTGGCAGAAATGTGGAAGGTCAGAGGATGGATTAGGTGGATTAGCCATTGGGAAATGAATGGTTACAGGATTAGGGTAAAGAGTGGGTCTGTGTGGAATGCTCTTCAGAGAGTCAGCATATGCTCGATGGGCCAAATGGCCTGCTTCCACAATTTCCGAATTCTATGATTCTATGGCACATATTTAAAGTAATTGGAAAATTGAAAGTAATTGGAAGCAGATACAATAGTTTCAAAGACAATTATATAAATATTTGAAAAGGAAAATAATTAAAAGATTATGGGAAAAGGGCATTGTTGTTAGATATTCCTTGTTTGGAAAATGGCATCTGCCTTGAGATTTTATGTAATGGAACAATCTGATTCACTGCCCGGTGATCTTAGGATACATGGGATAGATGTCCCTCAAGGTAGGGGCATTCAGAGTTGTTTCCTTCTCTTTCCTTCTTGATATACAAGTGGAATTTTACCATATTTTGGACAAGTGCAAGTCTGCTCGGGTTTGATGGAGCGACTCTCACCGCGAGGTGGAGCAAGGTTTCTCGTTGTGTATTACCAAACGTGTTGTGTTAATTGCCTTTTGAGTTCTTGTGATGACAATTGCGTTCTGTTTGCATCCCATCTTACTGTGGACCATTCCCAGTGAAACTCACCATGCACGACAAGAGTGGTCCTAAAGGAAGAGTGCTAAATTGGAGGGAAGCCCAACTGTACCAAAATTCAGCAGGAGCTGGGGAATGTGGATTGGGAGCAGCTGTTTGAAGGTAAATCCACATTTGATATGTGGGACACTTTTAAAGTGAGGTTGATTAGAGTGCAGGACAGACATGTTCCTGTGAAAATGAGGGATAAAAATGCCAAGATTAGGGAACCAAGGATGACAGGTGAAATTGTGGGACTAGCTAAGAGGAAAAAGGAAGCATACATAAGGTCTAGGCGATTGATGACAGAGTAAGCTTCCGAAGAATATCGAGAATGTAGGACCAACCTGAAACAAGAAATTAAGAGGGCTAAAAGGGGTCATGAAATATCTTTAGCAAACAGGGTTAATTAAAACCACAAAGCCTTTTATTCATGTATAAGGAGCAAGTGGGTAACTAGAGAAAGGTTGGCCCACTCAAGGACAAAGGAGGAAAGTTATACCTGGAGTCAGGGAAAATGAGTGAGTTTCGTAATGAGTACTTTGCATCAGTATTCCCCGAGGAGAGGGGCATGATGGATATTGAGGTGAGGGATAGATGTTTGATTAATCTAGATCAAGTCGTCATAAGGAGGGAGGAAGTGTTGGCTATTCTAAAAGGCATTAAGGTGAACAAGTGCCCAGGTCCAGATCGGATCTGGTCGAGAGTATCAGGCAGCATCGGAGGAGCAGGAGGATCGATGTTTCGGGCATAAGCCCTTCATCAGGAAATTCCAGAGTGTGGGACTCAATTACTCGGGGTCAGGAGTTCAAGGTGAGAAGGTCTAAGTTTAAGGGAGATATGCATAGAAAGCTCTTTACGCAGAGTGTAGTGGGTGTTTGGAATGCATTGCCAGCGGAGGTGGTAGAGGCGGGCACAATAGCGCCATTTAAGATGTATCTCGGTAGATACATGAATGGGCAGGGAGCAGAGGGATACAGATTCTTAGAAATTAGTTGACAGGTTTAGATAGGAATCTGGATCAGTGCAGGCTTGGAGGATCAAATGGCCTGGTCCTGTACTGTAATTTTCTTTGTTCTATGTTCACTGGAGACCGCAAAATTCACTGCATCCCTTGTGCCTGTTCCATCTTTAAAAGGCCATTGTGCACCCAGACAAGCATTGTCAGTCCGAAGCTGCCCCGATCTGTTCCTGATGTTTGTCCGAAACATGGCAGACTGGGAGAAATCGCCCCCCACTTTGTGGGCAGTGGCCTGGAGCTCCTGCTGGATCGGGTGGTGCACAGGCTCGACATCATCATCTCCCAGGAACACAACACCCGACCATGCCAGAGGTTGGCATCTAGGCCAATGACCTTCTTCACTCCACTCTGCCACGTCTCTCATTCGCTTACCTGCTGAACTGGCCTCTCACAAATGCCCATGCTCTGCCTCTCTCACTAATGCTGGCAATATCTGCCCCACTCACCCTTCTAACTTCAAAACCCACTCACCATGCATGTCCCCTGTGTGGCCTACTCAATCGCTTGGCAAACCTCCTACCTGCACAAACAGTGATAGCTGCACCACCTACTTTCTGCCTCGGGTGGCTGTCTGTGTGGAGTTTGCACATTCTCCCCGTGTCTGCGTGGGTTTCCTCCCACAGTCACAAAGATGTGCGGGTTAGGTGAATTGGCCATGCTAAATTGCCCAAAGTGTTAAGTGCATTAGTCAGAGGGAAATGGGTCTGGGTGGGTTACTCTTCGGAGGGTCGATGTGGACTGGTTGGGCTGAAGGCCTGTTTCCACACTGTAGGGAATCTAATCTAATCTTTCATTTTCTGTACTACCTGCCTGTGACTCATTGCAGGGGCAAAACAGCCCACAATAGGACAAAAGGGCAGAAAGAGTCAATATGGTGGCATGCTGCATATTATTCAGTTCTCAGCCTTTAGGAACAGTGAATCCTGCCTCTCACCGCCCTGACCAGGCCCTGGAGGGGTTTAGGAAGCTGCCCTTGACTTACCATGCCAGGGCCGTTTGAGTGAAGTTTATCCTCCTTCCAACTCTAACAAGCTTGTTGGCTTTGTGCCTGCACTAAATGACACATCAAGGCAGTAGTACGTTGAGCCAATTATCTCTGTTCCGGCAAGTAAAGCACAAAAAGGCAAGGTGAGGCGCGGCAAGCTGCCAAGTAGGCCCAGAGTGAGGGAACACCATGACAGCGAGGGAAAAGCACACGGATTGCAGTGGGTCAAGAAAGCAGCTCACCACCACCTTCTCAAGGGCAACTAGAGATGGGCAATAAATGCTGGCCCAGCCAGCGACACCAATGTCCCATAAGTGAATGAAGAAACAAAGCACAGGCTGACCCAGGCTATGAGCAGGGTGCATATCCCTGGACACAAAGTGTTCTCGCAGCAATGTTACAATGATAATTGCTGGTGCAGCCCAGAGACGTATCCTATAAGTGGATGGAGAAACACCATGAGGGTTCTTAGAGACAGCATATGTCAAATATGCTATCTGTGGATAACGTGTACATGCCCCTGCAGCATATCCGTGATGTTGGTACCTCCTGTCCAACTTGGAATTCTTCTCCATTAGTGAGACCTGTCTCTTTATTAAATTTTAAAAATGATAAGCCATAAATATTCAGTTAGCTTGGAGCAGTATTTCTTTTTTAGAGCAATAAGACAGTGTTATGTTTTGGGTCTATGAAGGAGCAAAGGTGGCTTTTGGTAGAGTGATGTGCTCTTCCTGTTGGATGTGGGAGATATCAGGGAGAGTTGCCATGGTTAGGAACATGGGACTGGGATATCATAGCAATTACAGAAATGTGGCTCAGGGATGGACAGGACTGGCAGCTTAATGTTACAGGATACAAATACGTTAGGAAGGATAGAAAGGGGGGGCAAGAGAGGAGGAGGAATAGCGTTTTTGCTAAGAGATAGCATTACGGAGTACTTAGGGAGGATATTGCTGGGAATACATCCAGGGATGTTATTTGGGTGGAACTGAGAAATAGGAAAGGGATGATCACCTTATTGGGAATATATTATAGACTTCCTAATAGTCAGAGAGAAATTGAGAAACAAATTTATAAGGGGATCTCAGTTATCTGTAAGAATAATAGAGTGGTAATGATAGGGATTTTAACTTTCCAAACACAGACTGGAACTGCAATAGTGCTAAGGGTTCAGATGGAGAGGAATTTATTAAGTGAGTACAAGAAAATTTTCTGATTCAATATGTAGATGTACCTACTAGAGAAGGTGCAAAACTTGACCAACTCTTGGGAAATAAGGCAGGGCAGGTGACTTAGGTGTCAGTGGGGGAGCACTTTGGGCCAGCAACTATAATTCTATTAGTTTTAAAATAGTGATGGAAAAGGATAGACCAGATCTAAAAGTTGAAGTTCTGAATTGGAGAAAGGCCAATTTTGACGGTATTAGGCAAGAACTTTCAAAAGCTGATTGGGGGATAGATGTTCACAGGAAAATGGGAAGCCTTCAAAAATGAGATAAGAGTCCAGAGACAGTATATTCCTGTTAAGGTGAAAAGAAAGGCTGGTACATGTAGGGAATGCTGGATAACTAGAGAAATTGAGTTTTTGGTTAAGAAAAAGGAGGAAGATTGTGTTAGGTACAGACAGTAGAGATCAAGTGAATCCTTAGAAGGGAAATCTTAGCAGTATCCTTAGCAGTAGAAAAACACTTAAGAGGGAAATCAGGAGGCAAAAAGGGGACATGAGGGCAAATACGATTAAGGAGAATCCAAAGGGATTCTATAAATACATTAAGGACAAAAGGGTAACCAGGGAAAGAATAGGGCCCCTCAAAGATCAGCAAGGCAGCCTATGTGTGCAACCACAGGAGATGGGAGAGATACTAAACAAATGATTTATATCAGTCTTTACTGTGGAAAAGGACATGGAAGATATAGAATGTAGGGAAATAGATGGTGACATCTTGAAAAATGTCCATATTACAGAGGACGAGGTGCTGGTTGTCTTAAAATTCATAAAAGTGGGGCCCTGATCAGATGTACTCTAGAACTCCATGGGAAGCCAGGGAAGTGATTGCTGGGCTGCTTGCGGAGATATTTGTATGATCAATAGTCACAGGTGAGGTGCCGGAAGACTGGAAATTGGCTAACGTGGTGCCACTGTTTAAGAAAGATGGAAAGGAAAAGCCAGGAAATTATAGACCAGACAGCCTGACTTCGGTGGTGGGTAAGTTGTTGGAATCCTAAGGGACAGGATGTACATGTATTTGAAAAGGCAAGGACTGTCAACATGGTTTTGTGCCTGGGAAATCATGTCTCACAAATGTGACTGAGTTTTCTGAAGAAGTAACAAAGAGGATTGATGAGGGCAGAGCAGTGGATGTGAGGTATATGGACATCAGTAAGGTGTTTGAAAAGGTTCCCCATGGGAGACTGGTTAGCAAAGTTAGATCAAATGGAATACAGGGAGAAATAGCCATTTGGATACAGAACTGGCTTAAAGATAGAAGACAGAGGGTGGTGGTGGTGGTGGTGGAGGGTTGCTTTTCAGACTGGAGGACTGTGATTAATGGAGTGCTACAAGGATCGGTGCTGGGCCCACTACTTTTCGTCATTTACATAAATTATTTGGATGTGAACATAGGAGCAGGTATAGTTAGTAAGTTCATAGGTGACACCAAAATTGGAGGTGTAGTGGTTATCTCAGAGTACAACGAGATCTTGATCAGTTGGGTCAATGGGTTGTGGAGTGGCAGATGGAGTTTAATTTAGATAAATGTGAGGTACTGCATTTTGGAAAGGAAAATCAGAGCAGGACTTATACAGTTATTGCTAAGGTCCTAGGGAGTGTTGCAAAACAAAGAGACCTTGGAGTGTAGGTTCATAGCTCCTTGAAAGTGGAGTCACAGGTAGAAAGAATAGTGAAGAAGGCATTTGGTATGCTTTCCTTTATTGGACAGAGCATTGGGAGTTGGGAGGTCATGTTGCAGCTGTACAGGACATTGGTTAGGCCACTTTTGCAATAGTGAGTGCAAATCTGGTCTCTTTCCTATTGGGAGGATTTTGTAAAACTTGTAAAGTTCAGAAAAGATTTACAAGGATGTTGCCAGGGTTGGAGGATCTGAGGTACAGGGAGAGGCTAAGTAGGCTGAGGCTGTTTTCCCTGGAGCATTGGAGGCTGAGGGGTAACCTTATAGAGGTTTATAAAATCATGAGGGGCATGGATAGGGTAAATAGACAAGGTCTTGTCCAAGGGGGCATAAGTTTAGGGTGAGAGGGGAAAAATTTAAAAGGGAAGTAAGGGGCAACTTTTTCACACAGAGGGTGGTGCGTGTATGGAATGAGCTGTCAGAGGAAGTGGTGGAGGCTGGTACAATTGCAACATTTAAAAGGCTTCAGGGCGGGTATATGAATAGGAAGGGTTTAGAGGGATATGGGCCAAGTGCTGGCAAATGACATTAGATTAGTTTAGGCTATCTGGTCAGCATGGATGAGTTGGATTGAAGGGCCTGTTTCTGTGCTGTACATCTCTATGGTGAGTTGAACCTGCCAAGATCCCGCTCAGGCTTCAATCCGGGTTTTCCTGTTGGCTAGTTTAAATGGCGAGGTTGGGAAGACCCATGGTGGGTTGAACTGTTAACAAGGTGTTTAATAGGCATAATTAGCATCAGTGTGGAACTCGCCGCATGAGCAAACTAGGGAAGTTGCAGAGAGATGATCCCAACATCGAGATGACCATCTCAACCAATTCTACCACTCACATTGTCATAGCCCACATCGCACAAAGCATGGTAAGATTCCACCCAAATGCCTGAGAGGATCTGAAAGGGTTAATGATGAGGAGTGCCATAAGTATCATCACTGTGATAATATTATATGGAATTGAGGAAAGAACAGTGCAGGACTCGAAACAATGAGATCTAACATCAGATCTTCCTGGTTGTCTCTGTAACCTTGTCCATGATATCGGTGTAACCTGTGATAAACTGCGACATTGCAAAAATCTATATCATGTTAACAACAAGAGACTACTCTGGTTCAACCAAGAAGTAACTGGACTCTACCTCACCAGAACAAATAGGTCCTGTCATTTCCTCCATTTAAAGAGGATGGTGACAGGCAACATGAGTAGCAGTTCAGCCAATGTAGTGAACTACACAGCAATGTAACATTTCTGGATCACTGCTCTGTCTCATTGTCAAGCTGCTTTGACTCAAAACCTGACAAAGCTTGATAGACAAGTCATTGCTGTCCTGAACAATTGGTAAGAATTCCCTCCCAGTCATTAAGAGTAATGCTTCTGCACTTCAAGGAGAACATTAGAGTTTCTTTGAGATATTTTCTTTTGCCCTTCCATGAACATTAGCCATTTGAAAAGTGACAAATCAGGACGTGGCAGGGGAGAATATTTTCATCCATCTAGACACAGCGTCCAGTCCATTGAAGCTGATTTTGCAGAAGCGTTGACCGAATGCTTGTGGTGCACAAGCGTGGTGCTAATTGTATCGTCCCTTTATAAGAGCAATAGAATACAATGGAATAAATAAACTGATTCTGTGCTGTACAATTCTATTTGAGCCTACAGTCGATTTTCTTTCTGGTTCAGCAATATTAATCGCTCTCATATGCAGACCTCATGACCTCTGCAATTAGGAGCACATTTTCACTGCCGAATATTTTATGAAACGATAGTATGAATAGAGGGCCATTCCACTAACTCATTTCTTTATCAGATGCTGTAATCTCCTGTTGGTGGAAGGCAGCCTGTAAGTCATTCTGGTGAGACAAGCTAAGTATGAACTAACAAGCTGGTTTATTCTGCACAAAACACATGAATAAGCAGAATATAGCTTTCATCATCTTCTTAATGGTTCATGTAGCACACACAGGTAATAAAATACTTTGCCACTTTCCAGATGGAAATTACATCCAAGCTGTGCTGTATCTGTTATATTTGTTCATACTCAGCCCGAAGCTCCACTCTCTTCCATTCTCTGTGTGGGAGAGATTTTACAATCTCCATTAGTCCTTTCAGAGGGTAAGAGAGAATATCCCTTGACCATTGGTATCAAGGGTTGGTCCATCTGTAATGTCTTTTTCATTTGAGCTATTTTTATTCATTCATAGTATAGTGACTGAAATGAGGTCAGCCAGGTGGACCTCATAGAATAAGAGTTCCATGATTGGACTAGGTTAACAGCCCCAATCAGGGGGCCCTTGCTGACAGGATGTTAGGATTCACTCTAGGAGATGCCTCTGAGCTAGCTGGGTCAGTGTCATGTACTATGCATGTATAAATAAAAGGTAACTTGGTGATGGGATACCAGACTTCATGGAGTTATTTCACATGGGATGTGGGACTTAATAGCTGAGCCAACATTTATTGCCTCTCCTATGTTGCACTTGAACTGAATGGCTTGCTTGAGCATTTCAGAGGGATTAACAGTCAACCACATCGATTGGGGTCTGGAGTCACACGTGGGCCAGATTGGATAAGGATGGTAGATTTACTTCCCTAAAAGGACATTCGTGAACCAGATGGGATCTTAACAACAATCAACAATGGGGGGTTGCCATTAGACTAGCTTTTCATTTTTTTGCCAATGTTTATCGTTTGAGTTCAAATTTCCCTAACCCTCCATGGTGGGAATCAAACCCACATGCCCAGAATATTAGCAATTTTGGATTACAGGTTTAGGGGTAGCATCACTACATGGGGGTGGCAGGGTGGCTCAGTGGTTAGCACTGTTGCCTCCCAGCGCCAGAGACCCGGGTTCAATTCCTGCCTCGGGTGACTGTCTGTGTGGAGTTTGCACATTCTCCCCGTGTCTGCATGAGTTTCCTCCGGGTGCTCCGGTTTCGTCCCACAGTCCAAAGATGTGCAGGTTAGGCGAATTGGTCATGCTAAATTTCCCATAGCGATAGGTGCATTAGTCAGGGTAGGGGAACAGGTCTGGGTGGGCTACTCTTCGGAAGGTCGATATGGATTTGTTGAGCCAAAGGGCCTGTTTCCATACTGTAGGGAATCTAATCTAATCACAGCCTCTTCTACCTTTTTGGAAACTCTGGACAGTTACGTGTTATTAATTAAATTTCCTTTTATTTTAATACAATTTATTTCCCAATGTAAACAATGACTCTCAAGTATCATGTGTTTTAGACCAGACCAGACCCTCTCAAAATCTTTAAAGGAGATAGACGTGACCCTAACATTTTTTTTAATTTTAAAGCCAGACGTAAAGTGTTGTGTTCCACATGCAATTTGACTGGTCAAACTACTTGACATTAAACAAAACACAATTTTTTCAAACATTGTAGTGTAAATACAACAAAAGAAACAGGAACTTAGAATAATTTAACTCTTATCAGAATAATAGATACAGTAACTAATACTTATTAACAGTTTAATTACAGTAACGTTCCATAAGATATCCTGTGGCAAAAAGGCAAATTCAGAAAACAGATTTTTGTCTCAGGTGCAAGTCAGCAGCCTAGAGAACCCGCAATCTTTAGCTGTAATTGAGAGAGGGGAAAAATAGCTTCCACTTTCTTCAAACTGAAAGCTAAGTAAAAATCCTTATCTGTGAGAGCTTGAGCACAGCCGCTCAGGCTGCTACTGTTGTTCCAACTTTTTAAAAAAAACCAAAGCCTCAAATGCTGTTTACATTACCTCAGACTGCTCGTCACCTCTCGTTCAATCTCTCCCATAAAAGAAACCAGGACAAAATACACTTCTTAAAGCCAGAGCTTTCTCACACATGAGAGAACTCATTAGTGTAAAATGAAAAGTCTCCATTTCAGGAGATCAGTGACACTAACTATGCATTCTTAAAGAGTAACTTTAGTGCTGACCCCTGAGTAAAAGGCTCCATTTATTATAGTACAGAGCAATAATGGTTAGTGAAGATTGTTCTTTAGAGATATTCAGAACAGTATAAGCAAAATATGATGTAGAAAGAAGCAGGGATTTCAAGGTTTATCTTAGAATTTTAGAATCCCCCCATTGTGGAAATAGGCCTTTCGATTCAACAAGTCCACACCGACCCTCCGAAGAGTAACCCACCCAGACCCATGCCCTAATTTCTCTACATTTACCCCTGACTAATGTACCGAACACTACAGGCAACGTAGCATAAACAATTCACCTAATCTGCACATCTTTGGATTGTGGGAGGGAACTGTTGCACCTGGAGTAAACCCATGCAGACACAGGGAGAATGTGCAAACTCCACACAGACAGTTGCCTGAGGTGGGAACCGAACCTGAGTCCTTGGCACTGTGAGGCTGCAGTGCTAACCACTGAGCCACCGCGCGGCTCCAACAGGGTTCACAGAGGGTTAAAAAAATAAAGAAAATCTCTGAAAAGGTTAGACCGGTAATGTCCATTCCAAATGCTATTCTTTAACTCATCTTGTACATTCTCAACAAAACTTATTTGGGAACTGGAAAGGAAGGAGGCTAAATGTTAACATTTCTGTTATACATAAAGTTCAATTCAGAAACAAATTGCAAGTTAGACAGACAACTGAAGAGGAAGGGGTAATGCTGCCAAGGGTCAAGATGTGTTATTTGTAAGTCCAGATAACAAAGGAGAAAGTGCTGGATGTCTTGAAACGCATAAAGGTGGATAAATCCCCAGGAGCTGATCAGGTGTACCCGAGAACTCTGTGGGAAGCTGGCGAAGTGATTGCTGGGCCTTTTGCTGAGATGTTTGTATCATCGATAGTCACAGGTGAGGTGCCGGAAGACTGGAGGTTGGCAAATGTGGTGCCACTGTTTAAGAAGGGCGGTAAGCCAGGGAACTATAGACTGATGAGCCTGACCTCGGTGGTGGGCAAGTTGTTGGAGGGAATCCTGAGGGACAGGCTGTACATGTATTTGGAAAGGCAAGGACTGATTAGGGATAGTCAACATGGCTTTGTGCGTGGGAAATCATGTCTCACAAACTTGATTGAGTTTTTTGAAGAAGTAACAAAGAAGATTGATGACTAAGGCATTCGACAAGATTCCCCATGGGAGACTGATTAGTAAGGTTAGATCTCATGGAATAAAGGGAGAACGAGCCATTTGGATACAGAACTGGCTCAAAGGTAGAAGACAGAGGGTGGTGGTGGAGGGTTGTTTTTCAGACTGGAGACCTGTGACCAGTGGAGTGCCACAAGGATCGGTGCTGGGCCCTCTACTTTTTTGTCATTTACATAAATGATTTTGATGTGAGCATAAGAGGTACAGTTAGTAAGTTTGCAGATGACACCAAAATTGGAGGAGTATTGGACAGCGAAGAGGGTTACCTCAGATTACAATGGGATCTGGACTAGATGGGCCAATGGGCTGAGAAGTGGCAGATGGAGTTTAATTCAGATAAATGCGAGGTGCTGCATTTTGGGAAAGCAAATCTTAGCAGGACTTATACACTTAATGGTAAGGTCCTAGGGAGTGTTGCTGAACAAAGAGACCTTGGAGTGCAGGTTCATAGCTCCTTGAAAGTGGAGTCGCAGATAGATAGGATAGTGAAGAAGGCATTTGGTATGCGTTTCTTTATCGGTCAGTGTATTGAATACAGGAGTTGGGAGGTCATGTTGCGGCTGTACAGGACATTGGTTAGGCCACTGTTGGAATATTGCGTGCAATTCTAGTCTCCTTCCTATTGGAAAGATGTTGTGAAACTTGAAAGGGTTCAGAAAAGACTTACAAGGATATTGCCAGGGTTGGAGGATTTGATCTATTGGGAGAGGCTGAACAGGCTGGGGCTGTTTTCCCTGGAGCATCGGAGGCTGAGGGGTGACCTTATAGAGGTTTACAAAATCAAGAGAGACATGGATAGGATAAATAGAGAAAGTCTTTTCCCTAGTTTCGGGGAGTCCAGAACTAGAGGGCATATATTTAGGGTGAAAGGGGTTAGATATAAAAGAGACCTAAGGGGCAACGTTTTCACACAGAGGTTGGTACGTGTACAGAATGAGCTGCCAGCGGAAGTGGTGGAGGCTGGTACAATTGCAACATTCAAGATGGGTATATGAATAGGAAGGGTTTGGAGGGATATGGGCCGGGTGCTGGCAGGTGGGACTAGATTGGGTTGAGATATCTGGTCGGCATGGACAGGTTGGACCGAAGGGTCTGTTTCCAAGATGTACATCTCTATGACTCTATGACTCTAAGTCAGAACAAAGCCTAAATAAATTCAGTCCAGATAAATGCAGAAAGTCTGATGTACATTGCTTGGCTCAAATTTCACAGTCAAGCTTGAGTCTGAACTTTCAGCACAAGCCACATAACTTCACCTTAACCCGAGAGAGTTTGCACTAACCCTGGCCATGTCAAAAGTTGTAAGACAAAGTTGGTTTACTCCTGGACCTCATTTGTATTGATGTCCTGTTGAATTGCATGACACCTGATTTGAAAGCATTACTTCAGGAGCTTTTCACATGTGAATTCTTTGTAAGTTATCATTTTGCGAAGTTCAGGCTACAGAAAATAGTACCAACAAGGAGAAAATGCAAAAAATGAAAATCTCCCCCAAGTAAAAACATTGGTAATAATTTTTTATTTATAAATGATTGACCCATTCCAAAACATGTGAAGTGTCCCCCTACTCCTCCATATTGAGAAATGGGTATAATAAATAGAGGATGTTTTGTCATCATATTGTTTTAATAAGCTACATACAGTGCTTCCCAAATGATTTTCCAATGTGAACCCATTCTAACACCTGGAAATTAATACTACCTTAAATTCCAGCAAACATATAACAATAAAGCAGCTTTGCAATCTTCAAAGTATAATTAAAGGTTGAATACTTAAGAACAAAATAATAGATCATAAAAATGTCTTTTTAAAGCATATTGGAAAGGTACTACTATTTTATAATTGATATAGGTCCTAGTCAAGCTCTCAATGTTCCCTCATGACAGAAGAATCATAAAAGCTTTCTCTTCTCTATCACAGAAGATGGAACTCATTATACCCCAATATCTTTGTATCTGTGATGATGTGTGCCATACATTAATATGCTAACCTGTAAATGAGTGTGCACACAGACAAAACACAAAATACCTGCTTAATGGAGCCAAACCTGCTATTTTTTAAATATGGAACACCAATCCCACACTCCATCCAATATTATTGCATTGACATCAATACATAGAAAGTTAAAGTGAATGAGCTGTAAATAAAACAAAAGAACTGTGGATGCTGGAAATCTGAGGCTCATTGGACTCAAACTAATAATTATGTTTTGTCTCTACAGTACCTCCAGTAATTTCTGGGTTTTTTTTATTCATTCATGGGATGAGGGCACTGCTGGCTCAGCCAATATTTATTGTCCATCTTTAATTGCCCAGAGGGCAGTTAAGAGTCAACCACATTGCTATGGGTCTGGAGTCACATGTAGGCCAGACCAGGTAAGAAAGGCAGTTTCCTCCCCAAGGACGTTAGTGAGCCACAAGGGTTTTTCCACCAATCAACAATGGATCATTCATCATTGAACTCTTTAATTCCAGATATTTATTGAATTCAAACTTCACCATATGCTGTGGTGGGATTTGAACCCAGATCCCCAGAATATTACCTTGGTCTCTGGATTAACAGTCCAGCAATAATACATTAGGCCACCAGCCGTTAGGATCAACAGATCGAACAAGTCCAGTTTGTTCCCTATAGCTTGATTAGGTTAAACCTGTTCTAGTGCTTTACTTCATTAATGATATAGATCATTTCTGCAATTCTATTTAATTTTCCTTCACATTTAATGCATCAGTAGTCACTGAACTGAGCAATGTGATGGAAATAAAAGCACAAGTCAGTTGTCAAGGTTCCACTGCTTCCTCAGATTGTGCATGCTGCTATCTCAATTTTGTTATGATCCCAACTAAAGTTATTGCTGCACAATTCAGTTCCCAGACTGAAACCTGCTTTGATAAATCATCTTATTTTTTTTAAAAAAAGGCAGTCTTTCACAAGCTCACAATGTTGCATGTCTTGTTTTAACAATAAAACAGAAGTTTATTACACAAAACACAATGGAATACACCAAGCTATTGCATGTTGTACAATTTGGAAGATATCAAGATACATTTTACATTAGATTAGATTAGATTACTTACAGTGTGGAAACAGGCCCTTCGGCCCAACAAGTCCACACCGACCCGCCGAAGCACAAACCACCCATACCCCTACATTTACCCCTTTACCTAACACAACGGGCAATTTGGCATGGCCAATTCGCCTAACCTGCACATCTTTGGACTGTGGGAGGAAACCGGAGCACCCAGAGGAAACCCACACAGACACGGGGAGAATGTGCAAACTCCACACAGTCAGTCGCCTGAGTCGGGAATTGAACCCGGGTCTCTGGCGCTGTGAGGCAGCAGTGCTAACCACTGTGCCACCGTGCCGCCCACCATGATACGATATTATAGTTGTTCCAACACCATTCCATTCCAGTACTCAAACACAAGAGAGAGAATTCCATTTTCTATCATATCTATAGGTTTGACTTACCAATTGATTTCAATTCAAATTACTAAGAGTCTGATAGCCTCTTCCATGAATATTCACATTACTAAGCTTACACTTTCTCAGATTCAAATAATCTTTTCAGGGATCTAACCAAACATTTCTGGTCTGGAATTTTCAAACTATAATCTTTACACTGAGGTAACATATTTTCCACAATTTCAGAACAGCCTCCTTTCTTTAGAAGAAACAGTTTCATGTACTTAACTTCAATCAGGGCTTCAGCAAACTGAAACCACAACGTTCCCAAGCCATGAGTGCTTCCCCTCAGCAAAGCAAAATCAACTCCTGACTCTTCAAACTGAAAGCAGATGAATACCCTTCAATGCTTTACTCTGTATGCTTATTAACCCATCCCAATGCAACAAATTTCCATTAACATTCCAGAACTCTCTCCCTTATGCTGGTTTCAAATTAAAAAAAACCCATGGCTCCTGAAATTCTGTTAAGTTAATAATTCACTCCCCTCATACAAAGCCCACATGCCACAAGTTCAAAATCGAAACTCTAAAATAAATGATATTTGTAGATCACACACCTCACATCACAGTGTTCCATGGAATCAGGTTAATAATACTGAGACATTCAAGACAGGCTTCTCCAAGCTGGTTATCTTTCCTGCCCAATATCACTCTCACCAAACTGGCACAAATCCATGCAATGTTCAGAACAATGAAGCATTCTGGCATGCAGCAGAACCAGGAATGACAGCTGAAAAATGCATGAATTTAATTTAATAGTATGATTGTGAGTAAGGTTAACATTTAAATATTACAGCAAGTGCTCAGTTGCTTGCATTCCTCTTAATCAAAAATTTATTCCATTAAAACTTTTTCATTAGTCCGTGACTTCTGCCTTCAGCATGAATCTGTTTTTCACACTAAATTATGATGCCTTTGTCACATATTTGCCTGTAATATTATGCATTAAATGTAGGAGAGATAATTAGGCAGCTAGAAGGCTGTGAGTCAGAGCTAGGGGATGTGGATGATTGATTGGTCTGACATGCAGTGGGAGGCAATGAAAGTCAGACAGTATGTAATGGAAAAGGGCTTCATATTTTAAATTAGAGTTGGCTGGTGGAAAAAATTGCTTTCAATACTTTAAAGTCAAAAGCTTCACTGTCATCAACAATAAAGGTTATGTCGACTGGGACTATCCTGACATCCAGAGACTGTTCATTAAATAACCTGACGTAGTTAAACATCCATCGACATGGATATGCAGTTGACGTTGAGATGTGTCACTGATTTTCATGAAGATGAACCTGCACTTGGAATCAATTGCTTCCTGAAGTGCATACATCCCTCTTCTGCTTTACTTCCCCCCTTCACTTTTCCCTTCCTCTCTCCTGGAGTATGACTGGCACCAGAGACAATTGCAGTTGTGGAGTAAGTACTTAACTATATCGTGACTCAAAGAATAGCAACTGAGAACGTGCTCAGTGAGCTATCACATAGGATCACACAGAACTGCAGCCAGAGTCTGTAGGCCTTCTCTCATACCAACGCTTGGCTATGACTAATGTTTAATAAAACTTGAGTGTAGGCCTAATCTCATTACATGGCACTAGTGATGACCAGCGCCATGGAATTATATGCCAAGTAGCAAGGAGCCCCTGAACAGAGATCTAGTTACAGTACAGTATTCTGGGTAAAGGACCACGCAGTTCAGGAATGGGGAAGAAAGAGTCATAGAGGAATCCAGCAGTGACAGGGAGCAGTAAATGGACTTCAAGGTCCAATTAGACCCTGACTGACAGAGGGAAAGCAGACACAAAGATGACAAAACACAGAAGAAAGGGGCACTTCAGAGAATTGAGCAAACTGCAAAGAAAAATCGAGTTCATCACAGACTAAAATGCTACTTTGAATCAGAGCTTCTACAGGCACGAGGAAGAGAAAAGTACTCAAAATTCAGCAGTAGCAAGGAAACAGTACAATCAACACTAATAAGGGACCCTAGTACCAGGAGCTTGGCACAGCTGCCCTCCAGAGGGTTCCAAGGGAGAGAAGATTCTGAAACTGTGTTAGCAGCACAAATAAAATGAAAAGGGACCACAGCAGTCAGTAAGTGTTTACACATTAAAGGACAGAAGGGTAAAGCCAAATTCCTCTCAGGGGCATGTAGTAGGCTCACAGGAGGATTTCAATTCCTTCATTTCACAGACCCACAAGATAAATTCTGATATGGGAGAGCATGATTAACAGCAAGAAAACTAATTAGAAATTGAATACAGGATCAAATATATCTATTCCTACAGTTGTTATGGCATGGTCGAGGCAAAACATTCTCAAACCATCTTCCCTTTAACGTTGGGGCACAGGCAGCATTAAACTCAGAGTCAGAGGCCAAATGTACATTTTACTACAACAGTAGAGAAATTACAGACACTTTGAATCATTGCTTTTCCCACTTTCCCAATCATTACTCTTCTTTATTAAGTGGAGATACTCATGTAGGTTTACACTAGCTTTCGGAGCGCTGCTCCTTCATCAGGTGGTTGTGGAGGACACAATTGTAAAACACAGAATTTATAGCAAAAGTTTACAGTGTGATGTAACTGAAATTATACATTGAAAAATACCTTGATTGTTTGTTAAGTCTCTCATCTGTTAGAATGACCATGATAGTTTCACTTCTTTCACATGTAAGTCACAAAACATTTTTTAAAAGTTACATTCTCAGGTTAATGTAACAATTGGTGTCAGCCCAGATAATGTGTTGAAGGCGTTAGCCCCCTGTGTTCTGTTGTCTGTGCCATAATGTTTAGACTGATTCTATTCTAAAAAGTGAGTTAACAGAGTCTTACATGGATTCATGCAGTTTTTGAGCAAAGTACAATGTAACCCTGCAAGTACAAATTCACCCCACAAATGTGTGTGTGTGTGTGTAGTTGACTCTTAACTGGCTTCTGAAACGACCTTGCAAGCTATTTGGTTTCAAAATCAATAGATGCCAGCTTTGCCACCTGTGCAAGAATAAAGAAAAAAATGCGTCATACCAATCACGCACAGGGCACAGCAACATGATCTAGAAAAATACATCAGACATCAGAAGCAACCTACCAACTGATAGTTTAACAACTACACACAGCTCACAAAAAGCTATCCAGCAAAAATATATTGCCAATACTCAATGATCAGGAGTAATTAATCTGCGTAAGTGGCAACTTGAGTCTGCAATGGAGTCTCAGTGGCAACCCAGGGAAACCCTGAAGGAAATTAAGCTGGAGAGGGTTCAGAAGAGATGTTGCCAGGTATGGAAGTTTTGAGTTATAAGGAAAGGCTGAATAGGCTGAGACTGGAGCATAAGAGATTGAGAGGTGACCTTATAGAGGTTTATAAAATCATGTGGGGTATAGATAGGGTTTAATAAGATGTCTTTGCCCTATAATGGGGATTTCAAGACAAGGGGGTATATATTCAAGATGAGAGGAGAGAGCTTGAGAAAAAACATAAGAGTCAATTTCTTTTAGACAGAGGGTGGTTCATGTAGGGAATAAACTTCCCGAGGAAGTGGTGAATGTGGGTACAGTTACAATGTTTAAAAGACACTTAGATAAGTACATAAATAGGAAAGGTTTGGAGGAATATGGATCAGGAGCAGGCAGGTGAGACTAGTTTGGTTTGGGATTATGTTCGGCATAGACTGGTTGGACCGAAGAATCTGTTTCCGTGCTGGATGACCCTATGACTCTATGACCTAACTATAGACAAAGAGTGCCTAAAAGCAGGCATCTAAAGGAATCCTAACTGATCAAAGTAATACAACAGGTGCAGGAGTCAAAGAGACTGTCAACCTAAAAGCCCAGCTTTCAGCCTTAACAAAATACTATAGCTTCAGAGACAGAAAAGGTAAAGATTGGAGGTTTTCACAAATGCTGTGCAGAGATCACCTGTGTTCTCACACAATTAACACAACTCAGAGATGACTTGAAAAAGTCATTTGTTTATGAAAATATTTAGAGCTCCAAGATCACAGTAAATAATTAGCTCAGTAAAATGTTCTGCTACAATCAATGAGTGATGATCTTATATTTGAAAAAGAATCTCTTCAGAGAGAGAACATTAATCTTCATTTAAGTTTATAGAACACGATCATGGAAAAGCAAGCTCTTATTAATCATAAAGATCACTTGCAGAATGATGTCGACCTTTTGAAAGAAAGCTTAGAAACATATGGGAAAATAAATGCAAATCTTAAATCCTTGGCATATAGTCAGTGAAAACGTTTCACAGAGATTAGTAGGCAGGTGACATACTCTGTACATATACTCCTTCCAATTTGCCAATCAGTCTGTAGACCATAGTGCTACACATGAACCTCTTATCGGTCTTGGTGCAGAGTCTATTTCCTTATCAAAGATAATTATTCATAATTACTATAATGATAGTTTAAACAGAACCTATTTTTTTGGAGGGGGTTACAGAAATGGTCTTGCCTGCAGAGGAAGGAAGATGCTAACTCTAAAGTGACTGTGGAACTGATACAATGACCTGGAGGAAGTATCATTCCTATTTTAGGAGTACAGGTCGTTCTGCTATAGAATGTATTTAGTTAATGCAAATTCACTGTCACATGATCGACAAATTGGGGACACTGTGTCTGAAGTGCAAACTTTGAAAACGTGCGTTGGCTGTAGCGCAATTGCATATCCAATACTTTAAGCACTGGTTTTAAAGCGTGATTTTTCTGTAACATGAGATTGCAAAAAAAATGCATAATAGAAGAATTACCTGTAGTAGGGAAGGCTTCACTCATTTCTCCCCATAATGCAGAGAACCCAACTGGAGATTACTGCCTCACAAAGAGGGTGATGATAGCAGACAGGGGAAAGAAGGTAGAGGTAAACAGTCAGATGATCATGGTTCAATTTAATGATTAAAAGAGGCACTGTGAAAGAACTTGAAGATGTAGAGTAAAGGGTTAAATATATCCTAAGCAACTATTATAAAGTGAGGTCAGGTCACATGGAAATGCAGGCCAATACAGTAGATTCCAGGAATGTCCTCTATTAGCATTCCTGATGAATAGCCATGTCCAATAAAGTCAATTTATTCACTCCCCATGAGACTAGACCTGATCTTACTATAGCTATCTGCAATACCTGCCCATTCTGGACACTCCTGTGGAACCCTAGATTATAGGAGAATTGATTATTGTGGGAAAAAAATCAAAGATAAACTCTTGTTTGTCCTTACCTAATGTTATCACCCCTCTGTCACACACAAATGCACACACTCATACACATTGAAGAGACACACACTCCCTAACGTATAATCACACATAGACACTCACAATCACTTACATACATAGTCTCACAGACACACTCTCATACGCACACACACGCACACACAGATGTATTTAGTCTCATATTAGAGTACATACACACTCATATTCTCTCTATCTCGCACACACATGCAAAACCACAGACTATCATACATATTCACACACACTTGTGAACACTCTCACACATCTGCAGACGTTCTCACATATCCAATGGCCAGGATTTTATGGCTTCAAATTAGGTGCACAACTCCATCAACCCCACATGTACATAAAGCAGGGTGATGCTAGACCTGACTTCACCTGCACTTACCCTTTAACTGTATCCCAATTGAAATATGGCTTTCACAGCCATATGCACTGGAACAATTTTGAGTCTGGCGATGTTTGTTGAGGATCAGCAATCTCCAGTGAAAGGAACTGCAGTCTTCAGCAAGTACAAGTCCTCATCTAGAATTAGTTCTGCTCTTAGTAATGATTAGATTCCCTGCAGTGTGGAAACAGGCCCTTCGGCTCCATAAGTCCACACTGACCCTCCGAAGAGTAACCCACCCAGACCCATTTCCCTCTGACTAATGCACCTAAAACTACGGACAATTTAACATGGCCAATTCACCTAACCTGCACATCTTTGGACCATGGGAGGAAACTGGAGCACCCAGAGGAAACCCACAGCGACACGAGGAGAATGTGCGAACTCCACACAGACAAATGCATGAGGGTAGAATCGAACCACTGAGCCACCATGCCATCCCATCAGTTGATGACCATCCGTTTCACAACATTAGGAAGGAGAACTTTGATATTATTGTCAACATCGAAAGCAAACAATAGCAATTTTCATAATAACTCTGTGGCTAATCAAGTATCTTTAAACCTGAATTTGTTAAGAGCAATCTGACAGCATATATTATCTGGAAGAACACAGCAAGCCAGGCAGCATCAGGAGGTGAAGATGCTGCCTGGTTAGCTGTGTTCATCCAGCCTCCTGCTTATTTATTGAGGATTCCAGCATCTGCAGTTTTTTTTGTCGTTAACTAAGCATACGTTATCCGTCTTGACGCAGGACCTGTACCAGCCTTCATTCCGGTGCGGTGTTTGATTGCTGACACTTTGCATTCCTAAAAGATTCAGTATCAGAACGCTGTGACATGGTACATTGAGGAAATTCAGTGAATAATAAACAAAATAAACAGAACACTTTGTTTCCCTCTCCTTGAGGTAATATTTAAATTACCTCTGAAAAAGCAGCACTTTATTGCTCTTTTCCCATTTCCATGGCATTTTATTTTTGTTAAAGATGCAATGAATTTTCTTATTCCTCCAATCAGTTCATTGTATTTTTGCCGAATTAGATTTTAATATATTGTGTGTACAATAGACTGTATTTGTATCAAATTCTATTCAAAAATTATTGTTAATCAAGTGTTACTCCCATGACATTCCAGTAAACTATATGCACATTTAAGTATCAAATTATATTTACATACACCATTGTATGAGATTATCGAATTTTCTACAAGCATGTGAGATTTACAAGTATCCTTGATGAAGTCTTCCACTATCACAGGTCCTTCCTGTCATTGGCATTTCACATTGGAGTGACAGGGGTGTAATTAGACATGAATATTGCATTAGCTCTGAAAAGTTATGGTGAACAATTAACAGCATCCATTCCTTCCAATATAGATAGTGTGTAAATATGCTAAATGCACTGCTGTTTGGCTGTACACAAGACAGAGGCATTCACTCACTTACCTTCCTCCTTCTTACAGGACAAGGTAGTTTACAACCAATGACAACAAGTGCTAACTGACAGGGGGGCAGGGAATGCTTACCCACTGCATCATTATGACAGAGGACGATTGGTGGGCATTTTTCCTCTGACAGGTTACCTTTACTGAATGTGACAATGCTTTGTCTCACTGCAGAATCTAAGAAACTAGGACATAGGTAACATGGTATTGAAAGATCCAACAGATGTTTATTACTGTCCGCTAATAGTTACAAATATTACATTCACAGACATATCAGGGTCTGGGCTAACGTTGAGATCTTGCATTATAAAGAGTAGCCTGTTTCTATCATCATGATATGTTACAAGTGGCTTAAGATAAGGTGGAAACTGAGACCTTTTTACCTTGAGGTCACACACCGTCATACAGTGATGATATAATGAGCATGCCTCATAAAGATATACCTACACATTGACTGAGACATAACCCAATTGCAATGATCAACAACATTGGACTGAGACTGTTACCGCTGATAGAGCTGCACTGATAGAAGGTGATAGTACTTGCCTTTCTAATCCACTATTTTCATTCCATTTACTCTGCACCTCATAACCTGTTTTAATTTACAAGCTGCAGATAGTCTAAACATACATCCCTATTTCCCCTCTATGCTTCACCATAACCCTCTCTGCCTCAGACCTCCAGGAATTGTAATGCCACCACTCAGTCACACACAAAGCCATAAATTCAGATACTGGCACTACACATCCCTTAGCAAGGAAAAGAGAGACATGTAGTGAGTGACAGGGCAGGGGCAGGAGGAAAGGATAGTGCACATCATCTCCACGGAGAGTCATATCTGACATAGATTCTGTTACTGAAGACTCAGGTGAGGAATCCAATGGAGCCACAGACGTAAGAAGCCAGCTAGTTGTACATGATACGACAATGCTCAGGGTATTAGCAGAGCTGGCAGAACGCTTGATATCAATGCAATAGACAATGGAGGAGTCTGTCTCTTTGAAGAGACCATCCTTTTCAGCATGGAGGTGTAGGCCAGCTCCTATATTTGTGAACAAGTTTTGTTGCAATGCCCGATGAGCAATTTCTCAACTTCGATGCTGCATAGCTAGAAGCTGCATAAGTCTGGGAGCTGCAGCAGGAAATCAGACTGAAGACACGTGAGCTGAGCTCGTTTCTAAGCAGGCTCAGACTTGGAGAAGACTGGCAGTTCAAGGGGTTTGCAAGGTCTCACAGCTATCCCACAATCTGAGCTCCAGCAGCATGCTGGGATTGCAGAGTTGCTGCCTCTGGCAGTGGTGCCATGAAGAAGGAAAATGACATGTCTTCTCAAGAAGACAGTGTTGCTTCTCCAAACATTGCCATCCTGCCAACATCCCCAGCTCCTGCTTGCCAGTTCAGACTGTGGGTGCACATACTAATGTGGAACTGTACAATGTCAGGCCGTTAAGTTCAGAAATGCCTGAGATACTCTATAATGTCACCTGTGATGTCCCCAACTGCAATTCTGAAAGGGTTCAGAAAAGATTTACAAGGATGTTGCAAGGGTTGGAGGATTTGAGCTATAGGGAGAGGCTGAACAGGCTGGGGCTGTATTCCCTGGAGCGTCAGAGATTGAGGGGTGACCTTATAGAGGTTTACAAAATTATGAGGGGAATGGATAGGTAAAATAGACAAAGTCTTTTCCCTGGGTTGGGGGAGTCCAGAACTCGAGGGCATAGGTTTAGGTGAGAGGGGAAAGATATAAAAGAGACCCAAGGGCAACTTTTTCACACAGAGGGTGGTACTTGTATGGAATGAGCTGCCAGAGGAAGTGGTGGAGGCTGGTACAATTGCAACATTTAAAAGGCATTTGGATGGGTATATACAAAGGGTTTGGAGGGATATGGGCCGGGTGCTGGCAGGTGTGACTAGATTGGGTTAGGATATCTGGTCGGCATGGACAGGTTGGACAGAAGGGTCTGTTTCCGTGCTGTACATCTCTATGACTCTATGACTCTATGAGTTGGACCGAAGGGTTTTTTTCCATGTCATATCACTCTCAGACTCTATGACGGACAGAAGGCAGGCACTGAAGATTTGCAGAAGGGTAATTAGTTGACTTGTGAATGGAGTACAGCAGAGGATCTGAAGCTTATTGCAGATTGACCTTTACTGTAAGAATACTGACTGAACAGGGATGAAAGAAACTGTTTCATAATGCTGTCAGATCACGTGGAACTAGAATCTGGGTCTGGAAGGGTCCAACTATTGGCTCTTATCATCTCTTGTGTGTAGCTCTATCTTATAAAGCTTGTAAATATTCACTCACCTGAGTGTAGACCTAATCCTATATGACCCACTCAGCCTCCAGGAGAAAACTTCTTGTCGAGCAGTAAACAAAGGCTTGAACCAAATCAAAAAGAGAAATTGCGGGAAAAACTCATCAGGTCTGGCAGCATCTAAGGGGAGAAATCAGAGTTAACTTTGAGTCCAGTGACCCTTCTTCAGAACTGATAGCATCTATGATAAAGTGTATTTATCTTGATGGCAAGGATAGGGAGGAAAGGGATGAGCAAATAGGTGGATAGTCCAGAAAACCTCGATTGTGGGTAAGATTCTGGACTGAAAATGTGTTGCTGGAAAAGCGCAGCAGGTCAGGCAGCATCCAGGAAACAGGAGAATCGACGTTTTGGGCATAAGCCCTTCTTCAGGAATGAGGAAAGTTTGTCCAGCAGGCTAAGATAAAAGATAGGGAGGAGGGACTTAGGGGAGGGGCGTCGGAAATGCGATAGGTGGAAAGAGGTCAAGGTGAGGGTGATAGGTCAGACTGGGGTGGGGGCGGAGAGGTCAGGAAGAAGATTGCAGGTTAGGAAGGCGGTGCTGAGTTCGATGGATTTGACTGAGACAAGGTGGGGGGGAGGGGAAATGAGGAAACTGGTGAAATCCGAGTTCATCCCTTGTGGTTGGAGGGTTCCTAGGCGGAAGATGAGGCGCTCTTCCTCCAACCGTCGTGTTGTTGTGGTCTGGCGATGGAGGAGTCCAAAGACCTGCATATCCTTGGTGGAGTGGGAGGAGGAGTTGAAGTGTTGAGCCACAGGGTGGTTGGGTTGGTTGGTCCGGGTGTCCCAGAGGTGTTCTCTGAAACGCTCCGCAAGTAGGCGGCCTGTCTCCTCTTTTCCAGCAACACATTTTCAGCTCTGATCTCCAGCATCTGCAGCCCTCACTTTCTCCGGTAAGATTCTGGAGTCCATTGTGAAGGATGAGATATCTGAATACCCCTTGAATAGCGCAGCACGGTGGCTCAGTGGCTAACACTACTGCCTCACAGCACCAGGGCCCCGCGTTTGATTCCAGCCTCGGGTGACTGTCTGTGGAGATTCTCCCTGTGTCTGCATGGGTTTTCTCTGGATGCTCCGGTTTCCTCCCACAGTCTAAAGATTTGCAGGTTAGATGAATTGGCCACGCTAAATTGCCTATATTGCTCAGGAATGTGGAGGCTTGGTGCTTTAGTCAGGGATAAATGTAGAGTAATAGGGTAGGGGAATGGGTCTGCATGGGATACTGTTTGGAGGGTTTGTGTGGGTTTGGTGGACCACATGGCCTGTTCCCACACTGTAGGGATTCCATGAAAATAAAGATACAATGGAAAAAAGGGATGGATAATGATAGCTAGGGAAGGACAAAAGCCGATAATGGGGACGATGCGTGGGTTAGAACAGATTGTGTTTGCTGAAAGTAGCCCATGTGATGACAGGACCTAGGGTGTGGGAGTGGGGATAAGACATGGAAGGAGGTGATCAGGCTGTAAAATTATTGAACTCGATATTGAGTCCTGAAGGCTGCAGGATCCCCAAGTGGAAAATGGGATGCTGTTCTTCCAGCTTGTGCTGAGCTCAATGGAGCACTGCAGCAGGCCTGTGACAGAGAGGTTAGCCAGGGAACACCGGGGTCATTTTTACAGGCAGAATGTAGGTGTTCAGCAAAGTGGATACCGGTCTGCATTTTGTCTCCAGATTTGAACGAAAGTTAGTGCTTGATACTTGATCACGTTTAGAATGGTGCTGACACCAACTGGCACCCTCAGGAACTGCACATGTCACAGAGTGAACTTCCACTGTCAGATTTCAGAGTCACTCTCAGCTCCAACAGATATATCGGGCTGTCGTCTGTTCATTGGCAGCCTATCCATTTGGTCAGATGGATGAACCAGGAGAAATGTTTAAATACTCACTCAGATTCTTCCATTTACACTGTTCCTCAATGTCACAGACACTAGAAATGGGAGTGTGAGAGGGAGGAAGTGGGGGAGGGAGCGTGCTCTTGTGGTGTAGTGATAGCGTCTCTCACCCTCTAAAACACATGGCCTCACTTCAAGTCCCACCTGCTCTCAATGTATGTCACTGTAAAATCTTTCTTACTGTCCTGTTTTAACACCATCACCTTGATAATTTGTTTTGATCTCTCCACCTTAGTCTATACAGTTTTGGATTAATTGTTACTTTGGTTTAGACTCTTGACATGCAACACTTATACCCATTGTGTTATTCCAGCCATCTGATTTGTCTCCAGTTCCACCATTTTTAATATTTTGTAATTATCTCTCTGCCTCAATTATAAGTACGTGTATGGAATGAGCTGTCAGACGAAGTGGTGGAGGCTGGTACAATTGCAACATTTAAGAGGCATTTGGATAGGTACATGAATAGGAAGGGTTTGGAGAGATATGGGCCGGGTGCTGGCAGGTGGGAGTAGATTGGGTTGGGATATCTGGTCGGCATGGGCAAGTTGGACCGAAGGGCCTGTTTCCGTGCTGTCCATCTCTATGACTCTATAACTCTAAATCATCCCATTCACTTAGTGTTCAGCTGTGAACACTTTACTCACACCATCTGACATTTTTGATCACCCGCAGAGACCTATTATTCAACCTGTCGACAATTCACTCACACCATTTGTATGATGTTTTGATCTCTCTGCCCATTGCTCTCTCTGCCATTGATCTCTCTGCCCATTGATCTCTCTGCCCATTGATCTCTCTGCCCATTGATCCCTCTGCCCATTGATCTCTCTGCCATTGATCTCTCTGCCATTGATCTCTCTGCCCATTGATCTCTCTGCCATTGATCTCTCTGCCCATTGATCCCTCTGCCCATTGATCTCTCTGCCCATTGATCTCTCTGCCATTGATCTCTCTGCCATTGATCTCTCTGCCCATTGATCTCTCTGCCCATTGATCCCTCTGCCCATTGATCTCTCTGCCCATTGATGTCTCTGCCCATTGATCTCTCTGCCCAATGATCTCTCTGTCCATTGCTCTCTCTGCCATTGATCTCTCTGCCCATTGATCTCTCTGCCCATTGATGTTTCTGCCCATTGATCTCTCTGCCCATTGATCACCCTGCTCATTGATCTCTCTGCCCATTGATCTCTCTGCCCATTGATCACCCTGCCCATTGATCTCTCTGCCCATTGATCTCTCTGCCATTGATCTCTCTGCCCATTGATCTCTCTGCCCATTGATCACCCTGCCCATTGATCTCTCTGCCCATTGATCTCTCTGCCATTGATCTCTCTGCCCATTGATCTCTCTGCCCATTGATCTCTCTGCCCATTGCTCTCTCTGCCCATTGATCTCTCTGCCCATTGATCTCTCTGCCCATTGATCCCTCTGCCCATTGATCTCTCTGCCCATTGATCTCTCTGCCCATTGATCTCTCTGCCCATTGCTCTCTCTGCCCATTGATCTCTCTGCCATTGCTCTCTCTGCCCATTGATCTCTCTGCCCATTGATCTCTCTGCCATTGATCACCCTGCCCATTGATCACCCTGCCCATTGATCACCCTGCCCATTGATCTCTCTGCCCATTGCTCTCTCTGCCCATTGATCTCTCTGCCATTGATCACCCTGCCCTTTGATCACCCTGCCCATTGATCATCCTGCCCATTGATCTCTCTGCCATTGATCTCTCTGCCCATTGATCTCTCTGCCCATTGATGTCTCTGCCCATTGATCTCTCTGCCCATTGATCTCTCTGCCCATTGATGTCTCTGCCCATTGATCTCTCTGTCCATTGATCTGTCTGCACATAAATTCTGTACTTTTCTTCACTTCACCTGATGAAGGAGCAGCGTTTTGAAAGCTTGTGGTTTCAAATAAACCTGCTGGTCTATGACTTGGTGTCATGTAACTTCTGACAACATTATTTAATATGTTTAGGAAAGAAATAGATTTCTAGACACTGAAAGCCATGGGGCATGTGATGTTTGGAGGGGCACTAGGACCTGGAACTTTATAATGTCAGAGCTCCTTCTCACTGAGACAGACTAGGAGGAGTTAGAGCATTCTTGAAAAGGTCTGGTAGAAGATCACCAACAGACTGCAACTCTGGTGACTGGAAGATTCACTTGAGCAAATGGACACAAACAGAAGAAGAAGATAGATTAGTCTTTCCCTCAGGTAACTATAAATCAGAGCCCAGTTTATCTATGATCTGAGTACAGCAGTATTTAGTAATATTGAATAGTTTCGCTTTGAAGTTTAAGCCTGTAGACTGTTCTTGACTTTACCTTCCCCTTGACCAGTCTGCCTTGAACTCAAGCTCATAATGTAGCATCAAACTACATGATAAAAACAGGGAGAAAGTAAAAATAAGATATTTAGATAGAGCATTAGCCATGATCATTGAATAGTTGAGCAGACTCATTGAGATGAATGGCCTACTCCTGTTCCTACACTTAATACACCTATGACCCCCAATCTGAAAACCTCAATTACCCCTTTCCCTTACTTATCTCCGAGTTTCTCCATGATTCTGGGATTCCAGGCATGCTCTTCTGACAGCAGTTCCTTCCGCTGCTGAGCTGTTGGCCTCTGATTGGCCAGCAACTCTCGGTTGGCCTGCCCCAGGGTCTTGATTTTAGGGATAGGCCCACAGGTGACCTCACCATTGCCTGTTGGAGTGCGCTTCAATGGGTCTTCCCTGAAAGATACAGTGGGGGTCTCTCACAAGCCCTCCCATTGACTGGAAAGACCCTCAATCATTCTAGACGATTTCACTCCTGACTCCTGTTTCCCATCTCCATGGCATTACCACAGCCTTGAGTGACTGCAGGATAAGTTCCAATGTTTACACCATGAGAACTCAAGAAATGAGGTGAATGGACCATTCAGCTCACCAACCTGTCTCTCTCATTTAATATCATCATGGCTGATCTTCAGTTTCATCTCTACTTGCCTGGCCACTATCCATAATCCCTTGAAAGAATTTTGGTCTGAAAGACAATCCACTCCAACCAAATTCAATGAAGGAGCATCCAAAACCCTCAAGGGTGGAGAATTCCAAAGAGCCACAATCTGTTGGAGTGAATTAATTTCTCATCCTGTCATTCCTAAACAACTCGTCCTTAAGCTAAAACTTTACCTCCTCATTTTAGATTCCACAACCAGTGGGAACAATCTCTCAGCAATGACCTTGTTACACCTCCTCAGAATGCGGTACGTTTAACCATCTCAAAGGCAGCCAAATCCTCCAGGTTAACTGCTGTCAATTAGTGCAGCTTAATAATAGTGCCTCCATTAAAAGATCAGAAATATCAGGCAGTTCTTGTACTTTAGCTAGATAAAGGTAGGCACAACTTGCAGTGTAAATCCGAATGCATGCTGTGTTGCTGCAGACTGGAAGGTGTGCAGTGTGTGTGTGTGCTGGTACATATAGGTGAGGTCTATATTCAGGTCAGTGTGATGCTGACTGTGACACCCGATTTTGAGAGCTGCTGGAGCTGGACTCCAGCAAGATTGGCAACTTTTGGAATAGAAGGAAAAATGAGAAAGAATAGAAAATCGTCGTGGTTGTGGGTATGTCCACTGAGCTGGGAAGTTGATTTGCAGACGTTTCATCTCCTGTCTCGGTGACATCTTCAGTGCTTTGGCACCTCCTGTGAAGTGCAGCTGTACTGTGCCTTCTGGAATTTATTTAGTTCCGTTTCTGCTGCTTCCAATTTCCTGTTCCAGTGTTCATCATAGTGGCCGGTATAGTGAGACTCAGTCAATGTGCTTGTTGATAGACTCCATGGATGAGTTCCATGCTTCTAGGAATTCTCTGGCTGTCTTCTGTTTAGCTTGTTCTATGATTATTGTGTTGTCCCAGTGGAATATGTGGTCACGGTCTTCTGCATGTATGGCCTCTAGGGCATCCTGGACAGGCAGAACAGACAACATGACAGAAAACCTATCAACAAGGACTACATACTGAAACTACTAGACCTATGCTTGATGACACACTACACATTCAACAACCAAATATATGAACAGATCAAAGGAACACCTATGGGCTCAGCCATCTCTGGGCTCATAGCAGAAGCAGTGATGTAATGATTGGAACAGCCCTATCTCAAATCCAACCCAAACTCTAAATCAGTTACATAGACGACATGTCTATGTTATCATGAAGAGAACAGAAATCGAGAACACACACCGGATCATCTACACCATGCTCACAAGGATCAGACGTACTAATAATCAACTCCCATTCCTGGATGTGGTGGTACAAAGAATACAGAACGGTGAGATGCACCACAAAAGTGTATAGGAAAGCCACACACACCGACCATGTCCTGAATTACAACAGCAACCACTCAAAAACACCCAAGAGAAGCTGCATTAGGACCCTGTTCAAAAGGGCTACAACACACTGCAACAGTCCTGACCTACAAAGGGAAGAGGAAGAATACCTCAACAGAATCTTTGCCAAGAACGGAAACCCCCACAACTTCATCTGCAGATGCTTAACAGACAAACAACGCAATGAGAACATGCCACGGCCTAACTCATTAGCCACGCTACCTTACAAAAAAAAGTCTCGGAACTGACAGCCAGACTTCTCCGCCCACTGGGATTCATCACAGCCTATAAACCAACAGGCACACTCAGAAATCAACAATTCATGAGGATAAAAGATCCTATACCCATTATGTGCAAGACCAACATAATTTACAGGATTTCATGCAAGGACTGCACAAAACACTACATAAGACAAACAGGCAGACAACTAGCAATCCGCATCCACGAACACCAACTAACCACTAAATACCACAACCAACTGTCCATAGTAGCCATACACACAGATGACAAGGACCACAAATTTTGACTGGGACAATACAACAATCATAAGACAAGCCAAACAGAGGACAGCCAGAGGATTTCCCAAGCATGGCACTCATCCATGGATTCCCGCCAACAAACACACACTCTTAGACCCAATATACCAACCACCAACCGGAACAGCCAACTGGAAGCAGCAGGAACAGAACCAAGTAAATCCCAAAAGGCACAGTACAGCAGCATTTCACAGGAGGCTCCAAAGCACTGAAGATGTCACCCAGACAGGGGACGAAATGTCTGCAAATCAACTCCCCAGCTCGGCGAACATACCCACGACTACGACACCCAAGCTACAAATCTTTACACAAACCTTGAACAGAAAATTACTACAAGTACCATGATGATAGATGTAGTGAATTCCTTCCTGTGAAACTGACTGCATAATTGATATACCTGTCCATATTAAGCATCTCCATGTATACAAGTTGCTGTCACACATTTCCAATATGACTTCAGAGCAACCGTTTTATCCTTTTAAAGTGCAACACTTAATGCAAGACTTCAAAGTCATTCTACAAATTTATTCTACATTGCTGATCAGCTCACACCTTGCACATAATTGATTTCCTGCATTGAATCCCACTTTCTCAAGAAAACCACAGGAAAATAAATTAAATCTAACTATCTCCAAGCCTTCATGTAATATACAAATGATTATACTTTTAAACAGTTGTTAGAACTAGGTTAGTTATATGTGTCGATCTGAGGCACACTTCTCAAAGTGATATTAGCATGCTGCATGCTTCAGTCCCCTCTCTCTAACAGAAACTGAGATCTACACTATCACTGCTTCTTAATTGACCTGTCAATCAAACAAGCGCAGCATTCTAATCTGCAACCCGACCTAGAAGTGAGTCCTCGCTTCATGTTGAAAACAGAAACCAACACCACCTTCGAGTTTTAACAAGACCTACATTTCCATTTTATTTTACACTGTTTAGTGATCAGGTCCTTATATCTGATTGCCCAAGATTCAAACCAACACATGTAAAAGTCAGACTTTGCAAAATTTGTTCGTAAATTTGAAATATTTGGCTTAAAGGCTGTATTTTATTCCTTTCTTTTTCACCTGGATATTTTAAATTTGAGCAAAGAAATTGAAAATAAAGAGAGTGGCATTCTGACCAACTCCTGGTTGACCTCGCACATCCATTCCTCCACAAACTACAGGTTTTCCAAGTTGCGCCTGCCTTTGTGCTAACACACATCACATCAGATCCTCTCACCCTCCTCCCCTGTGCTCACAAATCTACACTGGCTCTGGTTCAAGCTACAGATCAATTTTATAATTCTCATCCTTGTGTTCAAACCCTTCCTTCCTTCCCTCTCCCTAATTCTTCAATTTCCTACAGCCCCTCTAGCTGTCTGTACTCTCTCAATTCTGGTGTCTTCAGCATCACCAATTGGAACTGCTTTACGATTGGGGGGAGCTAAATATCCAGCAGCATAAGCCCAAGGTTGTAAAATTCCTTGTCCATAACTCTCCAACTCTTTGACTCCCTTACCTCCTTCAAAACACTTCTTAAAACTCCTTGATTACATTCATGGCCAGCTGGTCTAATATCTCCTCACGTGAATTGCTATGAGCTTTTGTTCCATAACACTGTTGTGAAGTGTCTTCGGATATTTGACTTGCAGGTACCACAGAAATGCAAGTTGTTGTTGAGATCTTTGCTTTCCTCAAAACCATACCTCTTGGACATGTTCGATATTAATTGTCCACCTTTGGCCACATTTCTTTCCTCCTCCTTTTGGCCCTAAGCCCTTTAATTCCATCCCTAAACCTCTTTCCCTCTAAGCTTCTCATTAAAACCTGCTTCTTCGATCAATCTGCCTTGGACCCTCCTTATGTGTTTTGGTGTTAACATTTTTTTCGACAACGATTTTGTTGTACGCCACAAGACATTTTGCTGTAGCAGAGGCCCTTAACTTGGTTTAACATGAAAGATCAACATCACTGACAGCGCAGTACACCAGCAACACTTGGAAGGTAAGCCTGAATTTGTGATGTCCAATCTTAAAACAAATCTTGAAGAATATGTTGCAAGCAAGACAACAAGAGAATCAATGATTTATTTATTGTTTACATGTCCGGGAAAGCACAGGGAGATACTTGTGAATATTTTGGTGGAGGGAATAAATCTGGAATGAGAACATGAATAAACTTCCAATTTTGTACTACGTACATTTTTCATTGTCCTTAGTTGGATGCCATCTATTCCCAGGCTGACTTATTCACTCTAAAGTATCATCAGGAAACTGCCCACACACAGGAAACATAATTTTAACAGAGTGGCAATGTTACCATTCAGATTTCTTCAATTATCCTTGAAACAAAACTTCATTTCTTAAAGGCGCTGCCTATGGACTATAGCAAGATTTCATTTGAAAAGTAATCAAGAGCAACAGGGAAATGGGCCTAAATGATTATAACTAAATGATACATAGGATTTGCATGATATTTCTTTATCCCTTCAGAAGACCATTAATATCAGCCACACCAGGTCTCACAGGCAGTATCCCACCACAGGCAGACCTCTGCCTCAATGGTAACTTACCTGCATCTGTTGGAAGGTACACCCCAGACAGGCAGTCACAGCAAATGTGAAACCAAATAGATCTATTCATAAATAAAACAATTGACAAAAGTAAAGAGATGTTAAGATAAGATCTGATATCACAGCAGCTTTCAACCATCTCACGAAATGAATTTTGTTCCCCTGCGCATTATTCTTCTCAAATTTCTCCAAATAGAAATTACAGAAAAATAGGGGTTATTTGGCGGTGAACAAAACAAAATAGTTCATTGACAAGCAGCTCGCAAAGTGCAGAGGGGGACTGCAAAAGTGAGAGAGCATTTTTGAACCTATCAATGATATGAATATTACCATTATAACAAATGCTGTCAATTGGATAAGTTAATACTGAACAGTTTTATTGCATTAACTCTTGCATCACTGCTTTATAACAACTCAAAAGGTGCAGTGCCTATGTTAGAAACAGGCATGCTACTCATCAAATCACTTCTAGGAACCCAAGTACAGCATATCCACAGGCTGCCCCTTATCCACAGAGCATGTTACTTCCTCAAAGAACTCTAACTGGTTAATTTCTCTCTCCATAGACCTTGAGCTGTGACCTTTCTAGTCTGCAGAAAAGACCCTGTTTATAGGGTGATGGCATTTTGTGAATAGAGGTGCATCAGTTTCAAAAAAAGGTATTTGCTGCTGTCATCCTACTATCCCATGCTAACTGATGCTGGAAATCAGACACAAAAATAGAAATTGCTGGAAAAACACAGCAGGTCTGACAGCATCTGTGGAGAGAAAGCAGAGTTAACGTTTCAGATCCAGTGGCCCTTCTTCAGAAGTGAAGACCTGCTATGTTTTCCATCCAATAAAGGAGTTAGTGAGGATGAAAAATGTAGCTCCTGATAATTTAAAAATTATCTCTCAACAAAACCTGAAGAGGAATCCTCAAACAAATTATTTTAATCCCTGCAACTTATACTACTAAAGGTTATATTCTCATTGTAATAATGCCAATTGCAATCCACAGAGTAGGGATGCAAGCAACATACACACACTATAAAAAATTGTATGGTCACTACAGCCTGAAATGTAACAGTGTCATACACACTATAAGATCATGGCAGAGGGGCAGTACCATCAGCGCTGCCTGTGCAAGATCCTGGAAATCCACTGGGAAGAAAGATGCACCAACACCAGCATCCTCAACCAGGCCAGCATCCTCAGCATTGACACACTGATCCCCACCCCACCCCCACCTCCCAACCTTGATCAACTGCGATGGGCTGGGCATGTCATCCACATGACCAACACAAGATTCCCCAAGCAGGTGCTCTACATTCAGCTTCGAAACAGTAGACAGGCCCCAGGTGGACAGTGAAAGTTCTTCAGGGATTCCCTCAAGGCCTCACTGGCAAAGTATAGAATTCCCACAGACACCTGGGAGTCACTGGCCCAAAACGGTCCAAAGTGGAGGAGGAGCACCTTGAGACTTACCATCAGGAAAAGATGGAAGCCAGGTGAAAACAGCGTAAGGAGCACACTGCCACATCAACACCCCACCCAACCCCTTCCTGTGACCACCACCTGCCCCAAGTGTAACAGAGCCTGCAGTAGCCATACCAGACTGTACAACCTCCTACGGACTCACCTGGAGAGTGGAAAGGGGTCATCTTTACCTGTGAGAGACCGCTGATGATCACAGGATGTGACATACATCACAGGGTGTGGATACAGACCTCAGAGTGTGTGCTATACACCAAATGTTCTGGCAGACTCCATCGAGTGTGGGATATTGAATGGATGATACACACAGTAGAATGTGCTGAGCATTGTAAACTTGAGGAATACTTCAGAAGGTTTTATTAATAGTACTTATGGAAATCTCCAACAGAATGACAAAGGGTAACTAGGGAGAGAATAGGGCCCATCAAAGATCAGCAAGGCGGCCTTTGTGTGGAGCCGCAGAAAATCGGGGAGATACTAAATGAATATTTTGCATCAGTATTTATTGTGGAAAAGGATATGGAAGATATAGACTGTAGGGAAATAGGTGGTGACATCTTGCAAAATGTCCAGATTACAGAGGAGGAAGTGCTGGATGTCTTGAAACGCATAAAGGTGAATAAATCCCCAGGACCTCAGCAGGTGTACCCAAGAACTCTGTGGGAAGCTAGAGAAGCGATTGCTGGGCCTCTTGCTGAGATATTTGTATCATCCATAGTCACAGGTGTGGTGCCAGTAGACTGGAGGTTGGCAAACGTGGTGCCACTGTTTAAGAAAGGCAGTAAGCCAGGGAACTATAGACTGATGAGCCTGACCTCAGTGGTGGGCAAGTTGTTGGAGGGAATCCTGAGGGACAGGATGTACATGTATTTGGAAAGTCAAGGACTGATTAGGGATAGTCAACATGGCTTTGTGCATGGGAAATCATGTCTCACAAACTTGATTGCGTTTTTTGAGGAAGTAACAAAGAAGATTGATGAGGGCAGTGCAGTAGATGTGATCTATATGGACTTCAGTAAGGCGTTCGACAAGGTTCCCCATGGGAGACTGATTAGCAAGGTTAGATCTCATGGAATACAGGGGGAACTAGCCATTTGGATACAGAACTGGCTCAAAGGTAGAAGGCAGAGGATGGTGGTGGAGGGTTGTTTTTCAGACTGGAGGCCTGTGACCAGTGGAGTGCGACAATGTTCGGTGCTGGGTCCTCTACTTTTTGTCATTTATATAAGTGATTTGGACGCGAGCGTAAGAGGTATAGTTAGTAAGTTTGCAGATGACACCAAAATTGGAGGAGTAGTGGACAGTGAAGAGGGTTACCTCAGATTACAACAGGATCTGGACCAGATGGGCCAATGGGCTGAGAAGTGGCAGATCGAGTTTAATTCAGATAAATGCGAGGTGCTGAATTTTGGGAAAGTAAATCTTAGCAGGACTTATACACTTAATGGTAAGGTCCTATGGAGTGTTGCTGAACAAAGAGACCTTGGAGTGCAGGTTCATAGCTCCTTGAAAGTGGAGTCGCAAGTAGATAGGATAGTGAAGAAGGCATTTGGTATGCTTTCCTTTATTGGTCAGAGTATTGAGTACAGGAGTTGGGAGGTCATGTTGCGGCTGTACAGGACATTGGTTAGGCCACTGTTGGAATATTGCGTGCAATTCTGGTCTCGTTCCTATCGGAAAGATGTTGTGAAACTTGAAAGAGTTCAGAAAAGATTTACAAGGATGTTGCCAGGGTTGGAGGATTTGAGCTATAGGGAGAGGCTGAACAGGCTGGGGCTGTTTTCCCTTGAGGGTCGGAAGCTGAGGAGTGACCTTATAGAGGTTTACAAAATTATGAGGGGCATGGATAGGATAAATAGACAAAGTCTTTTCCCTGGGGTGGGGGAGTCCAGAACTAGAGGGCATAGGTTTAGGGTGAGAGGGGAAAGATATCAAAGAGGCCTAAGGGGCAACTTTTTCATGCAGAGGGTGGTACGTGTATGGAATGAGCTGCCAGAGGATGTGGTGGAGCCTGGTACAATTGCAACATTTAAAAGGCATTTGGATGGGTATGTGAATAGGAAGGGTTTGGAGGGATATGGGCCGGGTGCTGGCAGGTGGGACTAGATTAGGTTGGGATATCTGGTTGGCATGGACAGGTTGGACCGAAGGGTCTGTTTCCGTGCTGTACATCTCTATGATTGTACTCAATATGATACCTCACAGTGTTATCACTTTCAGCTTTTTTTTTCAGTATTGTTGAAATTATAATCTGATGTTATTTGAACATCGTTTTGTAGTAATGCCTCTTAATACCAATGGTTGCTATTTTCTAGTTTGCATAATTAATTGTCCCTTGGTGTCCAGTGCCATAGCTCAAACAACTGGAATTGTGTCTCTTCAAATGTATAATGTGCTGATGTATTTGCAAACCCATCCCCACCAAATAAAGACACCACAACGGGGCATAGATTAAACTTGTGAACAAGAGAATACATTTTCTCATGCATTGGGGTCATCGAGTGTAGACTGGTGTCACTTATTCTATAAACCATAAATCCCACCATTATCAAGTCTCTCTCCCAATTCATTCAGAGTGTATTTAGCAACTTCCATGTTAATGAATAGCTGTGTATTTTTGAGGATATCGGAGTTTAAGGTCTGTTCAGTTTTGCTTTGACGGCCCTCAAGCCTCCCTCTGGAAATGACATGTACGAATCAATGCAAGGGTCATTTCATAAAAGCTTGTCTAATGTTGCTTCAGCTTTCCTATACTTCCCAATTAAAGCATGGTGTGAGCTCTCCATTTTCCTCCAGACATCCATGCTCAATTATAAAGACACAGTTAGGTTTTTTGACATTTGATTTGTAATTCATTAAGCTGTGACATTCAGCTTTGTGCTCTCGACCCATAATGCAGCCTGCAGTGTTGGCAGTTCCATTGGCATCGTCTTGGTAACTTCAAGTCAATCACATCACAAAACCAGGACCTTTTTGATGTAATAGAATTATTGAAATTTACAGCAAGGAAGGAGATTATTCAATCCATCATGCCTGTGTTGACGTACCACTCAGTCTAATCCTACATTCCAGCTCTTAGTCCATAGCTTTGTCGGTTGTAGTATTTCAAGTACATCTCCAACTGCTTTTTAAACTACTATTATTACACCCTTCAGGCTGTAAGTTCCACATTCCCATCCAATCCCTGTTTAAAAGGATCCCTCTTTACTTTCCCAGGATGAGGGTGGAGCGTAGGGCTTTTTCACATTCCCCAATATAGGCATGAAGATATTACAAATTGAAAGCTTTAATTTTAAAATGGGCAAGCACGCTTTTAGGAGAGCTGGCAACACAACATGTGGCTTTGACAATATCAGCTCCATACAGATCTGAAACCCAATCAAGTACTTCATGACAGTATAGACAATCAACAGCCACATGTAAAATTCACACGTCTTGTTGGTTATTAATGGACCAAAACCTGCAGGCAATGGGATTTATAGCCATCTCATCTTGATGTTACATTAAGAACAAAGGAAAAGATTGAATCTTAATTTATGACAAATATAAGTGAATAGCACCAGTAACCTGCTATTATATCACAGTGGCTCCGCTATTCAAGCTATATGAACAGGAGTAGGCTATTCAGCCCCTCAAGCTTGTTGCACCATTTAATGAGTTCATGGCTACTCTGTGGTCTAATTCCATATACCTTCCCTTAACCCCATATCCATTTTTTTCTTTTGCTTATTTTGATCACAATACTGTGGTTAATGCCTCTTAAGTTCATTCATTCTTAGGAAAGATATATTGCTCTTGAAGGGAGTACAATGTAGATTTACAAGAATGATACCTGGACTTCAGGGTTAAGTTATGAGGAGAGATTATCCAAAATAGGCCTGGTTGCTCTAGAATTTAGAAGGCAAGGGGGTGACCTGTTCAAAATCTTCAAGGTATTAACAGGAAACAACCTTTGTATACCAAATGTGTATCTATCTCAGATTTAAAATTAACAACTGATCCAGCACCCCTACCATTTGTGAAAGAGAGTTCCAAACATCTATCACATCTTGGGTGCAGAAGTGCTTCCTAACATCTCCCCTGAATGGTCTGACCCTCATCCTCAGATGATGACCCGTAATCTAGAATCTTCAACCAGTGGAAATAAATTATCTACAGGTCTGCAGGTCTGTGTGTGTCCATGTATTTCTGACATTACGATAATTCAAGGTGAGTGGCTAAGAAAAGCATCACTTGGTATTTTGGCAGAGGAAGAGGTGGAGGCTGGTACAATTACAACACTTAAAAGGCATCTGGATGGGTACATGAATAGGAAGGGTTTAGAGGGATATGAGCCAAATGCTGGCAATGGGCCTAGGACAGATTGGAATATCTGGTCGGTGCGGACAAGTTGGACCGAAAGGTCTGTTTCTGTGCTCTACAACTCTATGACTCTATCAGAAGCCACATGACACCAGGTTATAGTCCAGCAAGTTTATTTGAAATCATAAGCTTTCAGAGCACTGCCCATTCATCAGGTGAACAAAAGTTTGTGATTTCAAATAAACTAGTTGGACTATAACATGGCATCATGTGACTTCTGACTTTGTCCATCCCAGTCCAACACCAGCACCACCAGATCGATAACCCTGGCAGATTTGAGCTTCTCTCCGATGGACACCAAATTATGTGGCCCTGTCTCCAAGTAAAGGTGCTTAGTATGACCACCAACCTCTTTCCAGACAATTCTGTTTCATCTTAAGTTATAAAGGTATTTTGAAATCTTGGAAAGTACAAGATTTGTTACAACAGAGGTTGAAATATTTATCTCATGGTAACTTATCCCATGGTATGATGATGAAGTGCACTGGAGAGCTTTGTGGATGTTGTGTTATCACTCTTAATGTGTTAGTTTTCCAAATATTTGGCATGTTTCTGTAGGTAGAATGCTGAGCTATGCATAGTAAAATCAGAAAAAAGAAAACTGAAAGGCTTTTGAACTGCTGACAAGTATCACTTTTCATATTGAAATAATTTGCACCAGCAAAGTTTGGAGCAGCTTTAATGTAATGCTTCATTGCAAGGCACTGCAAGAGCAGCACACCAAACAGAATTCGACACTGAGCCAGATTAGGAGGGATCACAGCACATAGCTAGACGCTTGATGAAAGAAGGTTTGATGCAGTGTCTTAAAGAAGAGAGAGAGAGAGAGCGAGAGAGGTAGAGAGATGGAATGTTCTGGGATGGAATTCCAGAGTATAGAGCCCAGACAATTAGAGGTGTGAACACTGCTGGTAAAATCAAATAATCCCTACAGTGTGGAAGCAGGCCATTCAGCCCATTGAGTCCACACCAACCTTCTCAAGAGGCATCAAGATCTAACCCCATTTAGGGTGTAGGTTTGCTCGCTGAGCTATAGGTTTGATATCCAGACGTTTCATTACCTGGCTAGGTAACATCATCAGTGGCGATCTCCCAGTGAAGCGAAGCTGTTGTCTCCTGCTTTCTATTTATATCTTTCTCATGGATGGGGTTCCTGGGGTTTGTGGTGATGTCATTTCCTGTTCGTTTTCTGAGGGGTTGATAGATGGCATCTAGATCTATGTGTTTGTTTATGGCATTGTAATTGGAGTGCCAGGCCTCTAGGAATTCTCTGGCATGTCTTTGCTTACCCCATCCCTGTAATCCTGCATTTCCCATGACTAATCCATCTCGCCCACCTTTGAACTGTAGGAGGAAACCCACACAGACACGGGGAGAATGTGCAAACTCTACACAGACAGTGGCCCGACAGTGAATCGAATGCTGGCACTGAGAGACAGCAATGCTAACCACTGAGCCACCATGTTGCCAGTGGAACAACTAAAACTGGAGATGCTGAAGTGGCCAGAATCGGAGGACTGCTGGGGATTTAAGGATGTTAGGGCTGGAAAAGTCACAGAATTAGCCAGGCAGCCAGGCCTCAAAACACTATGAAAACAAGGATGTTGCAGGAGTGGGAGCAGGGGTAGGTCAGCCAGTGTTGGGATTTGCAGGTCAAAGTGCCAATACACCACCCGAAGCATGGAGCAGGAGCACCAATTTGAAATATCCACTCTGTTTGTCTGTCTCTGCAGCTGCTGCAGGACCTCTGAATATTTCCAGTCATTCTCTTCTTATTTCAGATTTCCACCATCTGCAGCGTTTTGCATGTTAATTTGCCAAAGTATTGCAACTGTTTTAAGTGGGGTCAGAAATCACACAATCCATTTTAGATTTTTCTCGTTCTTTTATAAGACACCTGCAGTTCTCAAACCCAATCCGTGTTCCTGCTCAAACTGACTGACACATGATGAGTATAAAGTGTATGAGATAGTGGATAATATCCTCAACAAACATCATATTCGCAACATATTCAAGCATGAATTTGACAACCTTCAGCAGGGAGCTCATGCAATGTAAATTATTGTACGTGTTTACATGATCTTGGTTCCTGGGAGCTATAGATTGAGAAAATAAGGCAAAATTGTTTCTCCTAGCAGAATGGTTGGTAGCCAGACAATTCAGATTTACAGTAATTGGCAAAAGAGCTAAAGGCGACACAAGTGCAATGTTATTGAGGTGGTGATTATCACTGTTAATGTCTACACATGCCATTCCCATTCATTCACTTCAACACGGATACACCTCAAGAAAATATGTTTCATCAAGAACCTTCCTTCTAATGTAAGGTCAGAGGTGGGGATCTTTGCTGATAAAAAGAACAATGCTATAGCTCCATTCACAGCCCCTTGGATATTGAAGCAGACAGCTATTGAATGTAGGAAGACCTGGGCAACATTCAGGCGAATTATGGTCAAACCACCCAGGCACCAGGCAATGACTATTTTCAATAAAAGAGAATGTAAAATTGCCCCTTTGATGTTCAATGGCATTACTAAATAGCCCTCCAGCGGTTACCATTGACCAGGAACTGAACTGGATCAGCCATATAAACACTGTTGCTGCAACAAAATTTCAGAGGCTGAGAGTTATACAGGTAGTAACTGAGCTTCTGATTCCTCAAAGCCATCCATATGGCACGTGTCAGGAGTGTGAAGGAATACTGTCCACTTACCCAAATGAAAATAGCTCTAATAGCACACAATAGCTTGATACCATCCAGGAAAAAAATCAGCCTAATTCAAATCTCTATCCGTCCCATTAAACCTTCACTCCCTCCACTATTCCACCAGTGTGTAATGTATATGTACATGTGAAGCATTTTGTATCATATACACAGTGCACAACAGCTCACAAAAATTTTTTTCAACAGGATCCCACAAGTCCATGACTTCTATTACCTAAAATAGGGATCTCCTACCTTAATGACAAGATGAGCCATTTCTTTACATTTTGTCAAAAACAAAACATATTTAAAAAGCCCCAATGTTTATATCAATAATAACAATAAACAAGACATAACAACAAATTTATGGATTTCTATGCAACCCCCTTCTTTTTGATTATCCTAGCTAGGGATTAATATCAGTGGAAGTTCTGATCCATTAATAGTGATCAATTAGATTCCAAACAGAGTGACCAATCAGAGTGTACTATTACAGAGTGACCTTTTCAAACAGCCAATCCAAGGCCAGAGAGCAGAGACTATTTATTGATTAATGTGCCTGCCCATATGTGGTATATGTGAGTGAATGGCAGGAGATGCTCAGGAATCTATTACGTTCCTGGTGAAGCATTCAATTGACAAGATTAATTTTCTTCTTGTTTCTGCTTTAGGAGCACAACTGTCTGAAAACTCACTCAGTCAATGTTTCAAAAATACCTCCTTGTGGGAGTAAGACAGGAGCTGCCTGGCAGAACACAAGAAGCTACATACAACTCCAGAGCTGTACATTGTTAATTCCTGATCTAGAAAGACAAGGCTGGTTACACATTAAAACACAACCACTTACATGTTCCCTCCATGCATCACCCTGACTTGGAATGATCTCACTATTCCTTCACTGTCATTGGGTGACATTGCTGTTACCCCCTTCCCATCAGGGTGTACCGACAGTACATGGCCTAAGGCAGTAAGAGGCAGCAGCATGCTATAACCTTCTTATGAATACTTAAGGATGGGCAATCAATGTTGGCTTTAACAGTAATGCTCACTTCCCGAGAACAAATCAAACTTGGCTTGGTTGCCCAAGTGAAGAAAATGTGTCATAATCTTACATGGGATAAACATGTAAAGAAAATAATTACAAATGTAAAGGAATGAATCTTCATAGATGTTTGCCTTACTGAAATAACTGCACTGAGGCTGGTATCCCCTCACCAAGTCACCCTTTATTTACATGTACGCAGTACATGGCCTCTGACTAACCAGCTCAGAGCCAGTCCTTAGACTGAGGAGCGCTTCTGAATCTCCAGTTTATATCTGTCAGCCAGGGCTCCCTGTTTGGCCCAGGTTAACAACCTCAATCAAGAATCTCGGTCAATGAGATCCACTTGGCTCTGATTTCAATCACTACACTTGCTGATTACAGCACTGACATTTCGAATTCTATCTCTCAGTGGTAGCAGAATGAATATCATGACAGTACTTGGGGCCTACCCGTTGTGGTGATGATTCCCTGCAGGGAAATATCAACTGTATAGGATGCCCAGCAAAGTACCTAATCAGCTACCGCAGCATAATGCATTTCAAACACAGAAACTGATGAATGATGTGTTGTTGTGTGCTTTAAGCTTATACTAACCAGCACATTTAGATACTTATTATTAATCCTGACCATGGGTGTTCTCTCTGAAAGACATAATGCTGAGGAGTGTATTAAGCACAGTCCAATGTGATGACTTCACATGGATCTGAGCAAAAGAACAGCTTGAAAACTTGAAGGAGCAAAACCCAATCTCAAGACTCCTCATCGTCTCACCAACAATGTCAGTAAGTTGTACTTAGTTCCTAATGTGCAATAAACTATATCTTGCTTAAGAGTGTCATGAGACCACCAGGTGGGATTCTTCTTTCACACTGGATCAAGCAACTCCTATGGATCCCTTCCAGGAAAGAGGATGGTGAATAGTAAATCTACCAAATAGTTCTTGTACCATGATGAGCTCTGGTGAAGCTTCATCTTGAAACAATGGATGTCTATATATACTCTATCCTTGTGCTGTTCACCTTTTATCTTCCTGATGTGCTGTAACATGCTTTCAGTTACATCTGTGTGTTGTTACTAAATACAGCTCTCTCGTGCAATGTCTAGGACCTCACTTTTTACAGGCTTCTCCAAGTGTGTAATGTCTTCTCTTGATCTCCCTTACTGCTGTCAGGGTCACATCATCATTGAATATATTGTTATCCTAATGTATTCTCCTTGGCATACCTTATTCCAGTAATTTACTTTTACTTATTTACACAGTCCTGGTAATGAGCTAAAGCATCATTAACATCATATTCATCTTCCCCCATCCCCCAGAGTCCAAATGTCACAGGTTGGGATGATCAGGAATTCTGACTGGACGTTCCAATCCAGTTTGTTTGATTTCAACACGAGAGTGATGGTGCTGCGCAGTCTCTGGAATTGTTATACCATTCAGTACGCTGTCTTACGCAGAATGGGACTGGTATGAGCCACATCCTATGATAATCGTACTCAGTCTGACTTCTTGAGTTGAGTAAGATCCTTCTGAATGTCTCTTAAGTCTTTCTGGTGGTGCAAGATCTTCGCTGGTCAGTTTCTCTGATGACTGTGGCTTCTGACTTCCTATCCATTAGTTCCGGGTGTGGGCTGACACAATTTTCACCCTTTATCAAGAGTTCTGTCACCTCTATTGTTTTGTTCTGTGGTATTTCTCCATTTGTTTTACCTTCTCACGGCCTGAGATTGCAATTTGAACCTGATATATTTGTTTTATGCTTCTTCCCATGAACAATCCTGCTTGTGAACACTCATTATTCAATAGTGTTGCTCAATAACTGATTCTGCATTCTAAAACTTTAAGGTTTTGAGCATTCTGTCTGCCTTTCTATCCAGCTGAGGACTGAGCAGAGAACTTGTCACCTGCTTAATGCCTGCCTCTAACATAAATGCCCAGAAATCCTTGTTCACAAATTAAGGTCCATTGTGTAATATTAATTCTTCAGGGAAATCATGTATTTCAGAGATCCTTTTCAGAGTTGTGAATGAAGTTTTCCCATATCAAACCATCTTCAATAATAGTCTAATAGGACTCCCTTTGAAATCAAACAAACCAATTCCTAGTCTTACCCATGACTTTCCTGGAAATCTTGAAGATGTTCATTGCTCTGTGGGCCACTGGTTATGCATGGCTCCCATTTGGCATGATGAAAGGTAGTCTTGTATCTCTTTTAAAATATCTGCCCACGACACTGATCATTGTGTCCTTCCTCTGAATGTTGTGCCCCGTGGGATCTGTAGAGTTTCATTTCACATCCATTTTGATATAACCACATGACGGTCTGCATCAATACATTTTCCACTAGTATCAAGTGGTGTTTTTGTCCATGGCACTTTCAATTCTTGGTCTGCTGATCTTTATTTTGACCACCCTTGCAGATTGAATTGTTTGACCTTTGTTCACGCTCAGATTTTTGAGGTCCATTATTTTCTCTGAGTTTTCCCTTGGGTGCTGGTAAAATGTTGGTTATTTCTGTAGAATAATACTCCATTTCTCCAACAATAATAAGATCCTCATTCTCTGCTTGCTCCACTGTTGTCTTTGACAGGATATTAGTCATTACTTACACCTAGTCTGGATCAGAAACTTTGATATAAGTATACCTCACAACAGGACCATTTTATGCTTCAAGGCATTTTTGAGATTTCTTTTGATTCCAATGGCATTACAAACAGTTATATTGCATCTCGCAATGGGTTTTCATTGCCAGCAGGTGATCTATGAACCTCTCACATCCCCATGTAACCTCTAAAACCTCATTCTCTGTGCTTTTGTACCCCTGTTTCTTCTCTCTCAAAGCTCTCACCTTAAAATAATCAGGGTTTCTTCAATGTAAGAAAAATGCTGCAGACGCTAGAAATCTGAAACAAACGCAGAGAAGGTTGGGGGAACTCAGCAGTTCTGGCAGCCTCTGTGGAAAGACAGAAATACAATTAATGCTTTAAATTGGACAACTGGACAATGGACCTAAGGCCTAAGTGATATTATTGCTGGACTGTTTATCCCCCCAGAGACCCAGATAATGTTCTGAGGATCTGGGTTTAATCCTGCTATGGCAGATAGTAGCAGTCGAATTCAATGTTTTAAAAATCTGGAATTAAGAGCCTAATGATGACGATGAAACTATTGTTGGGAAAAACCCATCTGGTTCACTAGAGGAAGGGTCACTTGATCTGAAATATTAACTCTGATTTCTCTCCACAGATGCTGCCAGACCTGCTGAGCTTTTCCAGCAGTTTCTGATGTACAGCTTCAGCAATTTGTTCTGTTTCCACCTGATTCACTAATGTCCTTTAGGGAAGGAAACTGCCATCTTTATCTGGTCTGGGCTACATGTGACTCCAGACCCACAGCAATATGGTTAACTATTAACTGTCCTTCGGGCGAATTAGGAATGGGCAATAAATGCTGTTCCAGACAGCAACACCCTCATTCTGTGAATGAATAAAGAAAAAATGTCCATTATGACTTTTTCAGCACGAAGAAGAGACAGACTGAACTTGAAAACTTGCTGACAAATGAAGGCATGTACCCGTGAGATGGTGAATCTCTTTTTGGTGGATTGCAGGATGGAAGGCACAGACAGAGGCTTTCAGTGGCAAACCCCTCCCTCCAACAATGGCCCAGCTCCCTTCTCTGCAGCAGGCAGGTCACTGCGGGTTTCCAGCCAGGAAGACAGCTAGCTTTCCCATTAGCTGGAAAAGCGGGTACTCAGGACCATGGTGGATTGAGTGGGCATTAATGGATCAGTTAAGGGCCTAAATTACTGATAGGTCAGGAATGTTGTCTCTAGACCTTCACACCTAGAAATTAATTGCTGAAGTATGGTACAGGGATGGGTATGTACCCAGTGCCAGCACATCCCATCATCTATCTTTCTGACCACTTGTTCTGACACTTCCATAGATTGGAAGATTCCACTCATATGTTCTATCCAGGAAACTGAAGTTCTTAAAACTAACTTTAAAGATATTCTTTTTACATTTTATTTCTGTTTCATTGTTTTCCCCTTTTAATCTAATCTTCCTTTCCCTCTTTTTCTGTGATTTTCTATAGTGGGATTAATCTTCGATTCATCCCCTAATACATTTTCATGTTCCGATCTCTCTCTGTACTGTAAAGTTCTACGATTCTATGACTGGAGGCCTTTAAGCTTCAGGACACACACGATATAATGAAATCATCTAAATGTCACCAATCAACTCCCATTTAACGTGAGGAAGGAGGCCATTTAACCCGTCATGCCTGTACCGGCTCCTGAAAGATTTGCCCAGCTCATCCCATTCTCCAGGCCTATCTCCATTACCCTCTAAATTCATCACATTCAAATAAATATCCAGCTCTTTTCAATCCTTCCATCGAATCCACCTTCAACATTCTTCCAGACAGCACATCTTAAATCCGAAAAACTCTCTGAGTAAAGACAATTCTCCCCAATTCACTCCTAGCTCGCTTGCTGACAATCCTGAAATTGTGACCCCTAGTGACTATAATACTAACTAGTGGAATAGCCTTCTTTACCCCATCAAAATTGTTCATAAAATCACCTCTTCAGTAAAATCATCTCTTAATCTTCTCTGCTCCAAGGAGAATAAGGCCAATCTCTCTAATCTTTCCTCATATCTCAAATCCCTCATTTCTATCATCAATTTAGTAAATCTCCTTTGCATTGTCTCCCAAGCTTTAGCATCCTTCCTTAAAGAAGGTACCCAGAACTGAACACAATATGGGCCAAATGTGGTCTGACCAATGATTTATTGAGGCGTAGCATCACTTCCTTGCTTTTAAACTCTCTGCCTCTATAAACTCAAGGATCCTATAAGCCTCTTAACAACTGTTTCAAATTGAAAATGTGTTGCTGGAAAAGCGCAACAGGTCAGGCAGCATCCAAGGAACAGGAGAATCGACGTTTCGGGCATAAGCCCTTCTTCAGGGCTTATGCCCGAAACGTCGATTCTCCTGTTCCTTGGATGCTGCCTGACCTGCTGCGCTTTTCCAGCAACACATTTTCAGCTCTGATCTCCAGCATCTGCAGCCCTCACTTTCTCTCAACTGTTTCAAATTGCCTGGCCACCTTCAGAAAATCACGAATGCCAACCCTGAGGTTCCTTTGCTCCTGTACTCCCCTTCAAAGTGTACTATTGAACTTGTTTTGTCTCTCCACGTTTCTTCCACCAAAATGCATGACCTCACATTTCTCTGCCAGAGAAATTCATCTGCCTGGTCTCTGCCCTTTTGACTGACTTGTCAATGTTCCTTTGAAGTTACTCAGTGTCTTCCTCCCAATACACTATTCTCCCAAACTTAGTATCATTTGCAAATTTAGAAATTTTGCCCTCAACGCCCATCTCCAATTTGTTTATATAGTTCAGAAAAAGCAAGGGTCCCAACACCGATCCTGGGGAGCAATACTTTCGACCCATCTCCAATCTGAGAAATGCCCATCTATACCTACCTGCTATTTCCTATCTTTTAGCCAACTTCTAATCCATGATGCCAAAGACCCATCAATCCCAAACATTTCTAATTTGTAAACCAACCTGCCATGTGGCACTGTATCAAATGCTTTTGGAAAAGCCAGATGCACAACATCTGCAGCATTATCCTTATCCACTGTCTGCATTGCCTCAATTAAATTAGTCAGACATGACCTGTCCTTGACAAAGCCATATTGACTGTCTAGTTTGAGCGCATTTCTTTCTTAGTGTATGTTTACCTTATTCCATATTATGGCCTGCATTGGTTTTCCTAGTATTGATGTCAAGAATCATGTCAAGAGTCGATAATTACTTTGCTGCTGTAGCTTCTACAGCAACTTCCCTGTTGCTCTCACTTCAATCCTGCACCTTTCCCTTTCAGGTGCTGCACCTGTCCCATTGTAAGTGAGGGGCTAGATCCAGTAGTGCAGTCAAACATCAAGCTGCCAACAAGGAGAGGGGTTACTGCAGTTAGCTCCACACAAATAAGCTCTGAAGGGGTCTGCCATTTTAAACTGGTTGGTGCATCCAGCTAACCATCACCCAACTCCTGATTTGCACTACACATAAATATCAACCGCAAAGAGTTACATATTTCTCCACCTCTCAGATCTCGGAACTAAAATAGGCTATTCAGGCACTCAAGATAGTTCTAGCATGCAATTAGATCATAGCTGTTGTTTATCTTAAGTCCAATTATCCATCTTGTTTCATCATCATTAATACTTTCCCGTAACAAATATCTTAATCATAGGGCTGCACCTAATGGAAACAGGAAGGGCTTTTGCCCAGGGCCTCAATTTTCCTGCTCTTTGGATGCTGCCTGACTGCAGTGCTTTTCACACCACATTCTTGACTCTAATCTCCAGCATCTGCAGTACTCACTTTCGCCTTCGCTCCAATCGTCAATGCTGACCAGATACCTAAATTAAGCTAGTTCCTTTTGCCAGCATTTGGCCCACATCCCTCTAAATCCTTCCTATTCATGTACCCATCCAGATGCCTTTTAAATATTGTAATTGTACCAGCCTGCACCACTTCCGCTGGCAGCTCATTCTATGCACACACCACCCTCTGTGTGAAAAAAATTGCCCTTTCGGTTCCTTTTAAAGCTTTGCCTTCTCACCCTATACCTATGCCCTATAGGTTTGGACTCACCCACCCCAGGGAAAAGACCTTGTCTATTCACCCTATCCATGTTCCTCATTATTTTATAAACTTCCATAAGGTCACCCCTCAGCCTCCGATGCTCCAGGAAAATTAGCCCCAGCCTATTATCAGCCGAAGATTTGAAATTTTCAATTAACCTAACATCAGCAGTTTTGAGGGTAGGTAGAGAGCTGCAGGTTTCCATGACTTTATTTGTCCAGAGAGTGTTAAGAGCTTTAATGAAACAAACATCCATTTGCAGACAGCCCATTATTATTGATCTCAGATTTCCATCCAAAAGATTTCAATTTCACAGCCAGGAAGCTGCTGGCTGGAGAGAAGGGGAGGGGAAGACAGTTTAAAACAGACAGGGTTATAAGATTGCTCTGGGACCAGAGAACTGCGTTACAAGATATTAAAGCTGGTGCATCAGCCATCAATTACATAGACTCTGGCAGTGGCTGGAACACTGGTATTGCATTTGACAAATGTATTCCGGGAAAGGGAGACTAATAAAGAGTCATTATTTTCATGGGCACATAAAAAAATTGACACAACGTAATTTAAACTGAATTTCTAAGGAAACTATATTAATATCTCCACAGTTGCAGTGATTTGTGGTAGTTTATTGGCCGAATCCTCCTTTCGTCTCTGTCTTTGTGCTCATCATCAATTTTTCTGCACTAAAGCTTTTCATACTGACGGTGCATTTAAAATAACACACAGTTAACTAAACCTTTTCCTTTCTCTTTCATCCTGATTGCTTTCAAAGGGGCTAACTGGCTGGCTTCGGGGTTGAGGTTGAAGAGTAGTGACCAGGCATGAAGTCGCCAGGATTCCCAGGCTCTCGTGCAGATGCCAGTGTGACCAACTGAGCCAGTCAACACCAAGTATACAAAATCAGACTTTCTAAACCAACAGGTCTCTGGACAGCAATCAGAAGCTCTAATTGTGTCTTTTCTTGTCTTCCCTTTTCCAACACCACTGCTTTTGCCACTTGGGCCGAGATATTACCCCAACAGTAACTGTAAATCCGTGCTAAATTGCCCGTAGTGTAAGGTGCATTAGTCAGGAGTAAATGTAGGGGAATGGTTCTGGATGGGTTGCTCTTTGGAGGGCCTGTGTAGACTTGTTGGGCCGAAGGGCCTGTTTCCACACTGAATGGAATCTGATCTAATCTAATCAAGCATTTCAGTCACAATCACTCATATTTCTGTCGTTATCACAGAACCACCAAGGAGGCGGTTTTCCACTGAGTAACCGATCAAAACACTTTAATGTCCCCCATGCATTCATATTTCAAGTGAGGAAAACACTGACCAAATCAAATGTGTAGGTGCGACCTTATACAATCCTTGATTCCCATTTGCTCCTGTCCAAGACTGGTGGGTCTTTTGACTTCTCTCACTCAGGCCTGCCTGCTGAAATCTTGGTTTCACCACCGTTATCTTCTCTTCCCTGCTTCAGATTTGACAAGCTTGAATTCACAACATAGCATTACATTAAATAACATAGTATTTCCTGCATGGAAACAGGCTGTTTTCCTCTATGGATCTAAGGAATGTGTCCATACAAGTCTCCTCCTCCTTACTCCACCCAACCCATCTTCCCATTCCAATATCCCTCCACTACTACCCTGCTTCCTTAACTACAGCTATGTTATTAGCCTCAATCACTTCATATGCTAGAAATTTCCCTACCTTGTTAGAATAGTTGGTAACTATCTTACACCTATTTCCATTACAATAATGGTAAGTATGGCCTATCAAATTCTAATTCCATCATCTAATTGTCATACCCAAGACCTTTTAAGGACTAAAGGGTTTAAAAAATGCAAATACAGATTTTTTAAAAATGGCCACCATCAGGACCTATCCATATTAGGGGATCTATGTGACTAAATAAAACTGTCTGCAATAAAATTACCATTTCATCTAAAGGCATCAAAAGTGAAATTTGCATCTTCTGTTTTAAATCCCATATTTGATAATTTCACATATTAGGAGGTGAAAAGTCTCACTTGTCACTAAGTCAGTTTATAGAGATAATGAAGCCAGGTTTGGGAATACACAAATGTACCATATTTCAGTTGATGTTTTGAGCAGCAAATAAGGAAGAAGAAAAATTTTATTTATAACAACAAGAGCTGAAAGCCTCTCTTTCCCTGGTTCCTATCATCATCCTAGAAGATAGAAAATTTTAAAAAAACATTCAACAAGAACTTAAAGATAACCACAGATTCAGCTACAGTCGAAGATACAAGTTAACCTTTAGACAACTGTGGTCTCAGGATAATGATCTAACACCTCAAGGACTAAGGACCTTTAAACAATGTGGTTTTTATTCTCCATGTTAGACATACTCCTTCTTTAAAAAAACCTTATTAGCGGTGATTGTGCGTGTGTTTGATATCACACTTTAATATTTTTTTCTGGAGTTTGTAAAATTCCTTTCTTTCCCTCAAGAAAACCTTGTAATTGGTTCATCCATTTTGATCGAGCTAACTGCATGGTTTCACTGAATTGTGACAGCTACGTGCCAAAAAGAAATAGAAGTATTTGTTGCCCAGAAAGTGACCATGAGGGTCTTGTAAAGAGGAGAGCTAAATCACCCTTCCTCACTTGGTCATTTTATAGCCCTCCTTGGGGGTTCTGCTCTGTGAGGATCTGTCTAATCTCAGCCAGATCAGCATCTTCCAGTTTGAGAGTGATGAACATTATGTGGCAATCAGCCAGCATTCCAGTATGTGTGGGGTTTGGCCTCAGCTCAAAACCTCCCCACAGTTAATCATCAAACATGCAGCTCACGCAGGGAAAACAGCTTCAGCACAGACTGGGGATTCAACATAGGACATTTCTGTTCCTTGTGATTCATCTTCGAAATGAATAAACTCCAACAAAACACCAGGGAGATGTGACCCAGACCTATTTTGGGGAAGGCTCTTAACTGAGTGAATGCCTTTTATTTAAGGCATCGGAACTTCAACCAAGTTTAAAGTGAAGCAATTCATATGAATTCTTGTTACATCTAACATCAATTTTATTTCTTATCTATACCTTCTGATTTTCTTTGAATAATTTCACTTGAATTAAAGCTCAGATTAATTTGCTGCTGTTTGGTGATGCTCATTAAGTATGCAGCTCTAACATCAATTAATTAACCAGACCATTCTCAGAATGTCACGCTTAAATTGGATAAATTAAATCTGCTTGTATCCATTTGTCATATCCTTTATGGTCTATCCAAGAAGCATAATTTTTGGATGGATTTAATATTCTTGTCACTGGATTCTCCTAAATGTTAGGTTCCACCTCAATTAGTGTTCTGTTCCTCATGACTGCAAGCTGGGAAATCACCTTCTAATCCTACCAACTTTAAAATCACTTCCGAAACAATCATTATAGTACAGGAGTTTTAACCAGTTGAAGGAAATTCGAGTGTTTTTCTTTGATCTCTTAATTTTGCACTGTCAAAAGTCAAAAGACAATCTCTCATATCTGTTGATCTCAGTAATACCTCTCAGCCAGCTCTGCAAATTAACATTATAAAGAAGAGCCACTCTAGATTTGAAACGTTGACTTTGTTTCACTCTCCATAGACACTGCCAGAACCTGTTGGAAATCCTTGAGCAATAGTGAAGGTTAACCCTCCCACTGAGCCATTCTGCCAACAGGCAGTGTCCTGGGATTGTTCGACTCCAACTCCAATAAATGCTTCAATAGGTTCAAGGCCATTACTGCAAAACATCCACTTGATATCATGTGTGAATAATGGCTTCCTATTGGTCCACTGGAAAATTGGATGGCGAATCTCTGTGTTCACTAATTTCAGGCTGTTTTACTTCAACTGACCTCAGGGGATGGAGACAGTCGGGTAGGATCTCTGTGGACTGAGAGAGTATGTTGGAATCTCTGTGGGACTGGGAAAGTAGAGTGGGATCTCTCTGAGTTGAGGAGAGTAGTTTGAGATGCCAATTGGATCCCAGTAGGATTAGAGTGTGGTCACTATGGGAGTAGGGTGGGATCCCAGCAACTGCATTCCTCACTTTCTCCTGGGATCCCAGTGAGATGGGGAAGAGTAAAATGGGATCCCTGTGGGATTCGGACAATAGCATAGAATCACTATGAGCCTGGAGAGTTGTTGTCAGGAGTCCTTAGAATAATAACAGTACAGAAGCAGGCCATTTTATCCACTGAGTCCACACCGATCCTCCGCAGAACATCTCACTCACCCTGCATTTTCCATGGCTAATCAACCCAGCCTGCACATTCCTGGACACTATGAGGCAACTTAACATGGCCAATCCATCTAACCTGCACATCTTTGGACTGTGGGAGGAAACCAGAGCACCCAGAGGGAATCCAAACAGACACAGGTAGAATGTTCAAACTCCACACAGACAGTCACCCAAAGCTGGAATCAAACTTAGATCTCCGGCACTGTGAGGCAGCAGTGCTAACCACTATGTCACCATGCTGCCTGAGTCTCGGAGTAGGTTGGTGCTCCACTTTACTTCAGAGAGGTGGGTAGAGTCTATAGTTATTTCAAAGTAACCCTATACTCACTATTGTGTGACCTACTTGAACTCTCCTGTACAATGAAATCCATATTGTTATACCTCTCTTCAGAGTCTCACAATCATGTGATTACTCCCATCACTATTGGTGTAGCTTATCATTTAAAACGAGTATTAACCTTTCCTCTTTAGGATCTGCTCAAGTAAATTAAACAACAAACCACACTTTAAAAATATCTGTTTACAACTCCAAGGAAGTTAGTGTAAAACCATTGCTGACATATAGTAATATGTAACATCTCCCTTTTGGAATTTATGTTTTCCAGACCTGGGACTTGTTTTATTGTTGGTGTTCGAAAAGGACTGAAATTCTCTTTCCATTTTTAAAAGAAGTAACATTGCTTCCATGCAGATGTCAGTCTATGTGATGTTGAGAGCTTTTCCCTGGGCATATATACTAGCAGCTTCTCCTGGCATTAGTGTGCCAAGCTGAGGAGCACATTGGCAGTATATAGGAAGCATCGATTCTATGTCATCAATCTGTTATCAGCACCGTCCCTGACACTGACCCATGATCAAGTAGAGTATGGGGACAGGGAAGTTCATCATATCTCAGAATGTACATTAATGCCAGAAATGAGCCAATCCCATTAAAAGTTTGCCTTCCACAAGAGACACCGATTCTGTGAGTGACAGTGTCCTGAACTGAATGCCCTCCCACAGTGAGAATGTTGGAGAAGAGGTGTTAATGTAGAGATAGGGTTAAATAAATATGCCGATAAGCTCTGAGGTGTGCTGTGACCTCAGTAGCCAGGTGATCCAGACTGTACTGGGAGGTTGGAACTGAGACGTTCATGGGCAGAGATGTTTGCTGCAAGATCCTCTTGTACATGACGCAAGTCAATACTGAAGAAACCACCTGGAGGTCTGACCTGAGCCAATCTGAATCCGTAGTAAAACAGGTAAAGATCAAGAGGAGACCAATCCCTATTTCAGGTCACACTTCACAGTGCTGTTTTATGTCCTGCTACAGGTACCAGAGGGCAAGGTCAGCCTTGGTGTATTTGGGTGGCAAATGTTTCAGAACATTGAAGGTGAGTGACATTGGGCGTATGAGGATAATAGAAAGCAGACAGGCCTGATATGACACCACAGCAGATCTCCTGATCAAAGCTATATGCAGAACAGGACAGGACCACAACCTGGTGATATCTTCAGTGCTACCAGGCACGCTTAATGTCAGGGGCAGGCTCACACAGTGTATAACCCACTGGTCAATCGCAGGAGGAGACGAATGACTGAAGACTCGAAGAAGCTGAGGTCGGTTTTTGGAAGGTTACTTGTGTAAGAAATCCTCATGGGACTGCGGAGCAGGATTGTTCCACATCTCCTGGGTCCCACAAGAAGCACTTACCCCCCTCTAGCCTCACCTTCTGTTGCCCATAGCTGGCTCTAACTACTGAGTGAGATGGCATGGTCTTCTGAAGCCAGGATTTAAGGTCCACTTGGGTGACAATTGCAAATATTCAGGAGTGCTCATTATGCGATATGTACCTTGACTATGGTTTCCCCTTCAGGTGTATTTATACAGGTGTAAAAGTCACAGGCTGGTGATCTGCAGTTTTGGGGCATATGCCTGATGCTAGGATGGCACAGAACTGAAAGTTGTCCAGGGGCCCTCACCAATGCCAGCTCTGAGGTGCCAGTGGTAGCCATCAACAATAAGTGGTATAGCCTCTACGTTTGTTCTGAGCACCATGTAAATTTTCCAAGTCCAGAAATCCATCCACATCAGATGGGCTCCAAAAACATGGGGCTGGATATTATTAAAAACAAAGAACATGAGAAGGCAGAAGACATTCAGAGCGACAGAGCCATACTAATGTGAGCCAAAAAATGAAACAGGTTAATGACTCTGTGCAGTAATTGCTTACTCAGTCCACCATTAGCTTTTACAGCCTGAAGGGTCTTGACTGCGCTTTGTCTCATAAAATAACACTTCCAGAAGTACCAAAGCTAACTTTTCAGACTCTACAGTTGAACAGTTTTTATTGAAGAACAACTATATCATCCACAATAATGGAACGTTTAAACAATTCATTGGAATAGAAAAATGCTGAAGAAATTCTTCATAATGTTGTTCTCTGTGATTGTCGGTAATGGCCCAGGAAGCTTTCATAGTCCGAAACACCCCCTTCAAAGTGCCTCCAACCACCTGCAAATGTTTTCTGTAAGATTCAGCTTATTTTCACACACCAAGTTATCACATGGTGCTCCAGCAGAGAAGTAATGCACGAAATTGCTCTGCAAAAGACAAGAGCAAAAAAAAGGTCAGAACCTGACAAGTGAAGTTAGTGAGAGTTAATGGAATAATGGATGGCACTGAAAGGGAAGGCAGTAAAACACATGATAACAACTGCTCACTGCAGCTCAGTGAACAGGCAGCAAAGTAATCCCCGCCCACCGTGCTGTTCCACTTGGGGGGATCTTTAAAGAACAATAACATCCTGCTGGGTGTCCAGTGACACGGGTGTGGGTGAACATGCTCAGATATGATGCCCTCCCAGGTTCGCCAGCTGGCTAGAGTCACAGGCAAAGGATGGTCACGTCAGGGTGAAGGCTTTCTGGTCTCTGAGTATCCCCTGCCAAGTGCACCTCAGAAAGGACAATTCAAATTACAGCTATAGCTCAGTGCTGATTTGAGTCTGAGTCATAAAGTCATGAGTTCAAGTCCAATGCAGAGACTTGCTCAGATGATCTGGACTAACACTCAATGCAATATTGATTATTGCAAAACTGCAATGCAGTTGGATTGTTCTCTGGATGACTCATGAAACCAATCATACCTGTCCTTTCAAGTTCATGGCAATGATCTTATCATTTGAAAAGGAGCACAGAAGGTTCCTCCTCTCTCTGCTGTACACTCTCCCCTACTCCTCATCCTCCTGCCCCCATCATGCCCACCCACTTGTATCCTATCCAATATTTATCCCTCAAGTGCCACCTGAACAGAAAATGACAGTGGTATTGCTTGTGAGATCGTGCTATGCACAAATCAGCCACCGTGTTGGGGACAACATTTCAACAAAATAGTCAATTGGCTGCAAAAGGCTTTGAGACACCCTGAAGTTGTAGCAGGCACTAAATGAGCGTAAGCCATGCTTGGTCATGTTACATTGCCCATAGTGTTCATGGATGTGCAAGTTAGATGCATTAGGCAGGAGAAATGTAGAGTAATAGGGTAGGGGAATGGGTCTGGGTGCTTACTCTTCAGAGAGTTGGTGTGGACTTGTTGGGCCAAATGGCCTGCTTCCACACTGTAGGGATTCTATGATTTATCTATCATAAGGAAATCAAGAGAGCGTTGACGTCCCTTGATGTCAAAAATCAGTAGGATTAAAGGAGGCGCATGATGACCCGACCTTGGGTGATGTTTAACCTTAGTTTATCTTGTCATTGACAGTTGCTGCATCTGTCTCACATATGTATGGTTATTGTTAAGGGATCTAATTACCTCATTGCTTACAGCCCCCAAATATTGGTGCTGTTAGTGGAAGGACAAAAATCTAATGAACAGATCTGGCATTTCTCTGTCCATTAATCTAACAAGGCCATCAATCATTCTGCATAAAGCATTCTAAGCTCGGTTAGTCCAGGAGATGTCAAAAAAAAGTGACCAACAGTAAGCCTTCAAATTGTGGGGAAGAAGCACTTTCAGCCAATCGCCTGAAGACAGACTCATACAAGCAAATGGCTCTAATGGATGTTGTTAAAGATCCACCAAAACAAAATAAGCTTTTGAAAAAGAGTGAGCTTTTAAAGTAAAACGGTTGCGGGCGACCTGCCATACTGTCAGTCATGGTTAATGATTGAGAAAAGGGCTCGGCTACTTTCACCCATTAAAAAGGTAAACGGACAATGGAAGCCAGCAGACAGTGCTCCGCGTATGCACCTTCCAGTTGTAAACAGGATTGTGACAAGAAATGCTTTCTTCAGTGGCAAATGCAACTTCAGTGATGTTTATACTCACATTTATGACTCGTTTGCCCTTTGGCTACTCCACACCAGGTAAACAGAAATTTTGGAAATATAGAGTAGGTCATCAGTCAGCTGTAAAGTGATGGGTTAACAGGTTCGGAGTGTACACTTTATGGGAACTCAATCAGCTTGAATGAGCAATCACAGTTGAAACATGAATCTGCCTTTCTTTTTACAATGTTGACTGATGCTCTGTGTGTTTCAAGCATCATGTTGCTTTAATGCATCCTTGCTGAAGTTCATATTCTTCCCTCACTGTGTCTGGGATGAGTCCTCAAACCAAGAGTCAGCATCCCACTGTGGTATATTTCAATTCTGAGCTCAGCCATTTGCAATGGATTAGAGTTTGTTTTCCACTGTCGGGAGGTGAAATCCAGATAAATTTCTATTTCTGTCTTTGAGCACTGTAGCTTCTAATATGAGCTGAGATTGAGAACCATGTAAAAAAACTAAGATTTAATTCTTACCCTCCACTTCCCCCTCTACCACTTTTTTAAATAGAACTCCTTAAAGAGCTTCAATTGTTCTATTATCAGTGATGACAGAGTAGTTTCTGCTCCATCTGACATCATCCATCAAAAGGTTGTCAGCTTACACGATTCAACAACCACCTCTTCAATATGTACCAATATTATGAATTTAAAATACAGAAAGTGGTGTACAAGGATAGCACTTTCAAAAGGCCAGTGGTGGTTCACCAATTGCCTAGTCATTGTAAGATATTTGGATTCCAATCAGACTCTAACATCTCTCCAAATAACGTCAGTGTTGTTGATGCCATTTGGATACAGAAAACAATCAGTATCCCATCGTTCACACTAATCACAGAAACCTTCTCATGACCCAGAGCACAGCCCATGGCGCTGTCAGTCAACCAGAGCCGCCCTGAGCTCTCATATTCAGTTACCGAAGATCTAAAAGTTGCCAGTAATGACTCCCCTCTCTGTGATCTTGTGCACCCTGGGCCAGTCAATGGTGGATTAAACCCATCTTCTACCTTTTCAACATACCAGAATGTAGCTGAATTGGTGGCCTTGTATGGTGTGTAAATGATAGCACACAGCAGTTGGGCCAAATGGCCTGCTATTAGATTAGATTAGATTAGATTACTTTACAGTGTGGAAACAGGCCCTTTGGCCCAACAAGTCCACACCGACCCGCCAAAGCGCAAACCACCCATACCCCTACATTTACCCCTTACCTAACACTACGGACAATTTAGCATGGCCAAATCACCTGACCTGCACATCTTTGGACTGTGGGAGGAAACCGGAGCACCCGAAGGAAACCCACGCAGACACGGGGAGAATGTGCAAACTCCACACAGTCAGTCACCTGAGGCGGGAATTGAACCCCGGTCTCTGGCGCTGTGAGGCAGCAGTGCTAACCACTGTGCCACAGTGCTATGTTTCTGTAGACTCTGCGACCAAATGTTTTTACTTTCTCTCCAGGAGTGACATGGAGAGGGCGCTTAGATGCAAAGGGGGAGTTATCATCATGAGGAACATTGGAGGTGGGGGTGTCCTCATGAATCTACCCACTCCACCAGTATTTTACTAGTCAATGTATTGGTGTTTACATGTTCAGCATCCTACAAGGTCTTGGGCCAATTAGTGGCCACTTTCGGTGTTTCTCCTGTTGCCAGTGCTGTTTTAACAACGGAGTCCCCATGCCACAAGATTGCCAGATTAACTCTGCCCAGCAGGAGCTGGAGGAAGTTCATCCTCCCTCAGGTCACCCTTTTCTTTATTCGTTTTGTGGGATGTAGGTATAACTGGCTGGGCCTCATTTATTGCATGTTCCTATTGGTGGTGAGCTGCCTTCTTGAACAGCTGCAGCCCAGCTGCTGTGGATTGACCCACAATGCTATTAGGGAGGGAATTCCAGGATTTTGACCCAGCAACAGTGAAGGAACGCTGATATATTTCCTTGTCAGGATGATGAGTGGCTTGGAGGGGAACTTGCTGATGGTAGTACCTGCTGCCCTAGTCCTTCTAGGTGGAAGTGGTTGTAGGCTTGGATAGTGCTGTCTGAGGATCTTTGGCTCTGTTGTGTCTTCCCAGATGGACTCACCTCAACTTTCCCAACAGAGGATAGAGCTACTGTTTCCATGCAAAATTCAGTCTAATGTAATTTAATATAGTCTGTTCACCTTTCACTTGATACCTCAGGATAAATAAGTTTGGGAAGACGAGCAATCAAATACTAAAGAGTAACCCTATCTGATGGTGAAAGACAGGGACCAGTTTCTTTGCTTCGCACACGTACATGACCAACTCTTCCATCCAGGACAAAGGATGGCCATATGAGCAAATAGAGTAAGAGTAAAAGAATATTGGTTTGAACACAATCAAACCAATTGACATGTGATGAAAACTGAAAGAACTGTGGATGCTGTAAATCAGAAACAAAAACAGAAATTGCTGGAAAAGCTCAACAGGTCGGATAGCATCTGTCCAGTGATCCTTCCTCAGAACTGAAGCATTAACGACCATTTCTCTCCACAGATGCTGCCAGACCTGCTGATCTTTTCCAGCGGTTCCTGTTTTTGTTGGAGGGATATGTGCAAGTTATTTTTCAAAAAAAAACACTTGGACCCATTTTCCATTTTTTATTGACAATTTTTGCAGCCTTACTTAAGTTTTTTTTAACAATGGAACTAAATCCTTATTTGTTTAACTGAAAGGAACACAATTGGCTTGTTTCTGGCATTGATCTAAATACAGTCTAGTGTATAATTGGCAATATCACTTTGCTCTTAAATTCAAAGTCTGTTATGGTCAGTGGTGGAGTGGAACAAGGAAAGGGATCAGTTCACTCCTATTAACTTGGTTAGAACACGAGCTTTAAGTCAAGCATAGCTTCAGGACTGACACATGCCGACTTTAACAAATACAGAAGGAATAGAAAACATAAAAGTAAGGGAATGGCATTGCTAACCAATAATTGCTGCACTAAAAGCTGAGATCTTCTGCCATTTGAGGCTTGCATTGAGAAATAACAAAGGCCCTGCAGCAATTCTGGTTCCTGTGATGATCGGTGTGTTAGAAGTAGACTGAAGGGCTGGTAAACAATCTAAGGAGTTTGCAGAAATAATGGGACTGTGATATAATGAGGGGGCTTTATAGCAGAATGGCAATGAAGCTGGTTAAAATATATTGAGGGCTCTTTTCTAAAATAGAACATTACAAGTTAAATGGAAAAGCTACAACAATGGACTTAGTTCTGTTTAATATAGTGAAAGAAATATTTGGCCTGAAGGTAGGGGAGTATTTAAAGGCCATTGAAAGTACAATGATTAGACTTACAGTTTGAATAACTAAAGGTGGAAAAATACAATAAAGATAATTGGAAATGTGCAGGACTAGAAAAATATCGTGCTGTGAAGACAATTCAGAATGTGCCACACTTGAACTATTTTCTCTCACCAACAATCACCGCAGAATTTCTAAAACAGGCTCAAAAAAACAACTCCCTTTTTCAGATAATCATGCTCTGTATTTAAACCTTAAACTAAAACAATTGTCTGATGTGTAATACAACTAAAGCATCACTTTTCCTAATTTTAGCAACTCAATTGGTGCCAAATTGGTTTCAACACACCACAGAAAGTAAGAACATATGTTGTCTAATAATTTTACCAGACATACATTTCTTTTTCCAATAAGATTTGATTGAGAGGGTTCAGAATTAGATGGCTCAGTAGCTAACATGGCTGATCAGTGGCATGTGCAATCAGGAATGAGGAAACTGCAATGAATTTTTGAAAGGCCGATAATATGAGAGATTCATAATTAAAATCAGAGTCTGTGGATTTACAATGCATGACAAACTGGCTGCAGAACAGAGGAGAAACGAAGGGTAAAGAGATGAAAGTTGGAAGTGGCACTCCAAAGTGATTCATTTTATGACAATTATTTTTCATAACTTACATAACTTAATGATCTGGATTTAAGATCTAAGTTTCTAAATTTGTCAATGACACCAAATTTGGTGAGGGGGAGAGGAGTGGTATCTTTAATCCTGAAAACTGCTGCAGCAAAAATAAATGGCATTAATAAACTTGCAGAATGTGCATAGAATCATAGAACCATTACAGTGTCCAAACAGGTCTTTTGGCCCAACAAGTCCACACATTTCCTCTGACTAATACACCTAACCTACACATCCCTGAACACAATGGGCAATTTAGCATGGCCAATTCACCTAACCTGCATACCTTTGGACTGCATGTAAATGCATTTTAATGCGGACAAGGTTGAGCTGGGCAGAATAAGGAAACCAGATACTGTTTGGATAATAAAAACCTCAATGAGGTGGAAGAGCAAAGACATTCAGATATTCAGATACATAAATTATCAAGAGGAGCAGTAAAGGTTAATAAGCTCATAAAAAAGAGCCAAGCAAGAACTGGGGTTCATTTCTGAAGGGAGATAATTGAAAAGCAGACAAGTCATGTATAGAATCTTGATTAGATCACATTTAGAGTTCTGTGTACACCCTAAGAATCCATCTTATAAAAATGACAGAGGAACTGAAAAAGCCATAAAGGGAAATTTGCAAAGTTGGGACCAGAACTGAGAGTTTGTAACTACCAGGAAAGGCCAAACATGATGGGATTATTTTGTAATGAAACAGACTTTACTTTCTCCCCACAGATGGCTGCCTCTCATATTGAGTTTCACCAGCAATTTCTGTTTATGCTTCAGATCTCTAGCATCAACAGTTCTTTATTTTATTGAAGTCCCCAATCCTGAGTACATTCTGAATCCCTTGCTATCCTGTGCCTCTTCCAAGTGGTGTTCACCAAGGGGGAATATTGATTGGTCAGTTGGTCAGCAGAGGGAAGGTGGTAGGTGGTAAGAGGTTTCCATGTTTGATTTTGAACTGATTCCATAAAACTGACTGAGGTCTAATAGCTTTTAAATTCATTTTCACGATGTGGATGTTGCTGGCTAGACCAGCATTCATTGCCTGTCCCTAATTGCCCAGAGGGCAGTTAAGAATCAACCACATTGCTGTGGGTCTGGAGTCACCTATAGACCAGACAGGTAAGGACAGCAGTTTCCTTCCCTAAAGGACATTAGTGAACCAGATGGGTTTTTTCCCAACAATTGGCAACAATGCCTTTATAGTCATCGTTAGTCTTTTAATTCCAGATTTTAATTGAACTCAAATTCCACTATCTACTGTGGTGGGAATTGAACCCAGGTCCTCAGAACATTGCCTGGGTCTCTGGATTAATAGTTTAAAGATAATACCACGAGGCTATTGCCTCCCTGCTGCATACTTACAGCATATCTAATCATGTCTAGTACAAATGAAGATCCCTTTTGGAAATGACTCATCTCACTTCCAGGATACTGCTGAAGTTCCTCAAGGTAGCAACCTGAGCCTAACCATCTCCAATTGATACATCAATGATATTCCCTCCATTATAAGGTCAGAATGGAGGATGTTTGCTGGTCATCACACAATGGTCAATACCATTCATAACACATTAAATAAATCCTGGAACTCCCTTCTCACAAACACCAAGAGTTACTTTTACCACAGTGGCACAAAATGATAGCTCTCCACTGCCTTTCATGGATAGTTGAAATGTGCAGTAAATACTCCTGTTTGACCACATCTCATGAATGCATAACAAAATAAAACCTACTTTCCTGTCCTTGCTTCAAATTGGAATTAGCAGTTATAATTTAACATTAAAGTGCTCTTAATTCAACCACAGCTTTCAATGCAATTCTCTAGTACAGTATAGGTCTTTGTTATTGTACTCACAGTATCAATTTCCAATTTGATGTAAACTTTAGGATTTCTCATCAGCTATGTCGCAAACTACCTTAGATTCCAGAATCTGTCTATTCCCCTTGGAAATATCTCATGCCAAATCTAATTTTCTTAAGCATATCATATTGTTGAACCCAACCTCTTTGCAAATTGTTTTAATGGTCCAAATTAACATTCTAAACGTTTGCTGTTTCAAACACGAGACCTCATATTATTTTTCCAATTGAACTGAGCAGTATTTACTAAAACTCAATATGTTTTTCTATCCCTTGGCCATACTCACAAATACATTTCTCCTCTCCTCTGCCTTTGTCATCAATAACAGAGTGCAAAATGGATCTGAAAGAATGATTTAGGATTAATTTGAAGTTGAACTTTAACTGCTCATTTCAAGCCACAATGCTCATTCCCAACCCAACACTTCTCCCTCTGCAATTTTGCATTTGACTCAAGGCTCAATGCCATTTTACCACTGACTCCTCAGGCAAGGTCAAACTCTTTCTTGCGTTCAGATCACATTATTCAATTGACCGCTGAGTTCCAACATGTTTTAGTGTCCACATTCACATTTCAATTGTCTTTTCACTCCTGTTTCAAATCTGTATTTTGAGACTTCTTCCAGTTTCGATTTCAAATTCTAATTATCACAGTGGACTGAACACATGACTTTTCTTAACACAACTTTAGTGATCAATGCATTTCTCCAAATCTATTGCCTGCATTCTGTTCTAATTCAAACCACAGTTCGGTATGATCTCAGTTATGTTTAACAGCATTTGGCAATCCTCAACACAAACATAGCCCCAATTTTATTTTCCATTAAAGTTCATTCTTGCATTGAAATTTCATTTGCCGCAGGTAATTAATGTCCAAGTTCACATTGCAGCCAATTTCCCTTCTCAAACACATCTTTCTATTTCTACAGTCTCTGCCATTTTCAATTGCAATGAACATCGTTAGATTGTATTCTTAATCTATGTCTATATTTCAATCTACTTCTTTTTCCATTATCAGGAAAAATAACTATACCTTGCTCCAACTCAGATCATCATCTTTATTTACAATTAAACACAATCTTTGCATTCTCATGATATTCAAAGTAGTCAATCCTCAAGGTTCTAACTCGACCCTATCCTCCATCCAGAAATTAGAATTTGATAGCTCCATTTATTGGATTGGATTGATTATTAGATTAATCTATGGATAGTGGTGGAGGTTTTCTGATGTTGTAGTTAGCATCTCCAACTCTCAGACAGATGTTCCAGGTTCAGGCCCCCCCTTCAGAATTTGATTTTCAGAAGGTGCATTCATAATGTGGCCAAATAGGTCAATTGGCAAGTTGAACTTTCTCCATTGTGCCTATGGTAGAGAGCAGCTGAGATATGCTTGATATAGAGGGCAAAGCTCTAACGTCAGGTTCGTATTTGTTTCAGGAAAACAAACTACAGCAAACAGATATCAGTATGTGCTTCATCTGCCGCATGTGCCTCCAGATATGGGAAGTCTTCTAAGTATTTGGAATGTGCCTTTGGAGATTGGCAGGCAAGACCTGTACATTGAACTCACTGATAAATTTATTTTGGTTTATAGAGCATCTCTTATCACTACAGGAGATCCCAAAGCACTTTACAGCTTGTAAGGTACTTTTGAAGTGTACTGTTTATTATAATGTAGGAAGTGTGGGAGCCAATTTGCACATAGTAAGCTCCTACAATATGATAACAACCAGATATTTTGTTTTACTACGTTAATTGATGGAATATTTATTGAATAACACACTTCTGATGTCTTCCTTGCTCCTCTTTAAAAAGCATCCTTGGACCTTTTATGTCCTCCTTAGAGAGCAGACAGACCCTCAGTTGAATCTCTCACCTAAAAGACAGCACTTCTAATTGCCTGGATTCAACTCAGTGCTACACCGGATTTTGAGCTTATGTCTTTGGAGTGAGAATTGACTCTTCTCTGGTCAGGCCCAGAGGCACGAGGATTACAAATGGAATTGGAGATGTCACCATGTAATTCAGTTTTCAACAACAATCCGCCCAATGACTTGACTTTGAGATCTGGGCTGTGAGTGAGTGCACATTGGTGAATTTAGAAAGCTGATTTGTAAATTGGAATCACAAATGAGGTTTGAGCGATGCAACATGATTGGAATAAGGACCTGAGTTATCCTTTGTCAGTAGAACTGAAAAAGACACCTGCATTGATAGTATCCATCAGAGTTACAGTAAGTGCAAATTGGTCATTCAATTAGGAGTAGGAAAGAGGGAATAAAGGGGTGATTTTAGCCACTTGTCTCCTGGCTTTGGAACTCATTGAGCAGGAGCACAAATCAATCAATCCTCCCAATTTATTGGTCATTTAAGTGAATGTTCAAAACATTGTGGATTGCATGTGTCTGAATTGTTGAGAACGCTCTTCAGAGGATTCCCGAGGGAAGTTCCTCTGATGGGGAATGCTGTCTTTCGGGTGAGATGTCAGAGTGTCACTGCACTCACAAAAATATTTCGCTTGGAAGTGCTTTGGGAACATCCTGTGGTTTGATATTCACTACATAAATTTCTTTAAAACTATCAACAAGAACTTGAGATTATGTGGACAGGGATTCCAAAGTCTCTGTTGATTAAAGTGATGTCTATTTGGCACCTCAACATTTGCACTTACAAAACATTTGATACAAGCTCCAACTCAAGTATGAAGAAATATATTTAATCCTAGAAATATATATGTTAGTTTATTTTTTTTACATAACATATGGTTGAGCAAACATGTCGGTGAAAGGATCTTGGCTTTTAAAGATCTATTTGTGCCTGCTGTGAAAGCTCCAACAAATGCAAACATAGGAAATGTTATTAAAGGAGCACTTTTAAATCAGCATGACATGCGCAGCCATTGCAGCCCTGTCTATAACTCCTCTCAGCCTGCGGTGTATTGCTAGCTGACTGCCTCTCAGATTAGATTCTTCACATGGCCTTCGGCTATGGTTACAAGAAGAAATTGTTCAGATTGTGCTTCGCTCCAGCTAAATCTATAAGCAGTTAGTCCGAAATCTTCAGCTGAAATGGTTGACAGGTCAGTCAGCACGGGAGAGAGGCAGAATGCAAGACAGAAGGGAAATGGGTACGTGTATAAGCTAAAGGCACAAGATGGGCAGTGGAGCAGGGGGAAGGTGGGGGAGATTTGAAAGGAAATAAGTCAGGAGGAAAGAGGAGAAAAGAGTCAACTGAAGAAATGGGGTGGGGGGAGGTGAGTAGTGGAAGGCATCAGTTGGAGGGAGGGAATGCCAAATGAACTGGGGAATGGAGTTGGGGCAATGAAAAGTGACAATATTAGGAAGGGGAGTGTGTTTATGCTGTGAAGGAAAGCAAACTCAAAGCCAGTACTCTCACTAGATATGAGCAGAGTATCTGTAATGGTAACTATTAAGAAGAAGATAATAGTTTGGTTACTCTGCTGAAAATCAAGTAGTCACTTAGTTTACTGTTTTCTCCTAATTAAGAAGTGGAGTGGGAGCTGAATATTTCTCAGTTTGATGTATTCAACAGGACCTGGTTCAGCAGAAATCAAACCAGGCCCACATCTATACTTCAGTAAAAGAACCAGTCTGTCTCATTTATTGGAATAATACAGCTATTGGGAGAACTGAAAAAGACTTTCATTTACATAGTGCCTTTCACAACCACTGGATATTTCAAAGCTGGATATTTGACCACCAGGGAGGTCCCTTTGCAGTTACATTCCCTCTAAATTGCGTACGTGCACAGCTGCTCTGTTATTCCACGTATTGGTATCTCCAGGCCAGTCATGGCATTGGTCGCAGAGGCCTGCACTGCTGGGAAAAGCATTACAGCAAATGCTGCTTTGCAGTGGGTCACTGTTACTGCCACTGAGGAAATACAACAATCATTCTGGCTGGGACACCCGAAAAGTCACTCCTACTCCCCTTGAAATGTGTAGCATGTAACATCAAATAGAGATCTTCTGACTGACGCTTCAACAGAAAAACAACATCTCAACAATGCAGCACTCCCTCAGTACTGACCATCTGACAGGACGGTACTCCCTCAATACTGATCCTCCAACAGTGAGGAGCTCCCTCAGTACTGATCCTCTGACAATGCAGCACTCCCTCAGTACTGACCATCCATCAGGACGGCACTCTCTCAGTACTGATCCTCTGACAATGCAGCACTCCCTCAGTACTGACCATTCGACAGGACGGCACTCCCTCAGTACTGACCATCCGACAGGACGGCACTCTCTCAACACTGACCCTCCAACAGTGAGTCGCTCCCTCAGTACTGATCCTCTGACAATGCAGCACTCCCTCAGTACTGACCATTCGACAGGACGGCACTCCCTCAGTATTGACCCTCCAACAGTGCAGCACTCCCTCAATACTGACCCTCCAACAGTGAGGCGGTCCCTCAGTACTGATCCTCTGACAATGCAGCATTCCTTCTGTACTGACCATCTGACATTATGGTGCTCCCTCGGTACTGACTCTCCAAAAGTGCAGCACTCCCTCAGCACTGACCATTCAACAGTACTGACCTTCTGACAGTGTGGCACTCCTTCAGCACTGACCATTCAACAATGTGGCACACACTCAGTACTGTCCCTCCAACAGTGCGGCACTCCCTCAGTACTGACCCTCCAACAGTGTAGTGCTGCCTGAGTACTGACCATCCGAAACTACAGCACTCCCTCA